>NC_082661.1:153443624-154643624 GCF_025265405.1 Mesoplodon densirostris | reverse complement strand
CTGTACTCAGTGTTACCTTGGGAGGTAAATGAGTACAAGAGGACAGACATCACATGCCCCAGCAACCCTCCCCCACCCCCGCCTTACCACTCACTTAAGCGAGACGCCTGTCATAAAGGTTTCCTCAATCTCACTTTAATAATCTGAGTCTAAAAAGTCACCTGTGCCTCTGGACGGCCCAACCGTATGCTTTCAAGAGCGAAAAAAAAATTCTGTTTCTTGTATGGAAAAGGTTTCATCACCAGAGGAAACGATGGGGCTGACTATATGATTTTCTGCTTTTCCAGAAGCTGACGCTTTTAAAATCTTTTTATAAACCATTTCTTTCCCATTAAATATACCAGAATCGGAAGCGGGGTGGTAGAATGAGGGGAGATAAGGACTAAAAAGAGAAGAAAACAAGATTTCAAAATTGGGACCCAAATGTAACATTAAGGGACAGTAGTTAGAAGGATTGCCCAAAGCTACCTTACCTTTGTTATGTATTTGCAGTCGCCCACTTCAGAAATTAACACCATTCACAGCCCGGTAGCAATTTACAGAGCTAGGAAGTAACCTACAACATCTTCTCGGCCTCCCTCTTTTTAATGTAAAACCAAAATAAGGAGTGTCCAGCTACTCCCTACCGCGCCGCTTAAAGCAACAGATCTTTTGAGGCTTAACTCCCAGGCTCTGGGAATTCCAGTTTGTCAGAATTTCTTAACCTTGGAAACCTGCAGGGAGAAACTCTCTACGAGGAAAACTCCCTGAGCCCCGGCTTCTCACTGTCCCAAACTGCACATTCCAAAGTGGGAAGCAGGAGCGATAACCAGAAGGCAGCTCTCTGGGGCTAAATTCCTGGCGGGAGCGTGAACTTGAAAGCGCGGCGATTCCACTGGCAGAGCGGCGTCGGATCCGCACCCGGGGGAGACCGGCGGCCCAGGAAGCCCTGCTGCGTCCGGCGCTGCGCGCGGGGAGCGCTCAGTCTCGGCTCCAGCTCTTCCCTGTTCCCTCCTCCCCTCTGCCCTCCCCCAGCCGAGGCTCCGCGCCTCACAGTAGCAAGGTTGTCTCTCGTCTACTCCCTTCCCTTAAACTCACCAAACCAGATTTTTACTCCCAGCACCGGCAACTTCCCGTAAATCTGCATTGAAATGTTATCCTGCTCGCTGAGCCTTCGCTGGCTGAAGGCCAGTGCAACATTCCTGTTGTTTTAGGAGGGCAGATACCTTTGCTGAAGGTTAAAAAAAAAAAAAAATCTTGTCTTGACTGGGAGAGATTTGGGGACTTCACCTCACAGACTTCTCTCCCCGCTCAAAAAGTCACATCCATTTCAGACAGCCAGAAACAGCCCCAGAAGTGGCACCTGCGCCACCTGAGGACATCTGTCTGAATCAGACGTCTGGCCCCTTTGGGCTGCTGAGGGAACCCAAGCAGAACCACGTTTGAGGAATAAGGAACCAGCTGTTGAATCACGAGCCGATCAGTACACCCCACCCCCGTTCTTCCCCCCTAGGAAAGAAGTCGTTTGAGCAGGTAGGATCACCGCGAGCTCGGCGGCGGGCCTGAAGACGGGGGAACCTCCCAGAGTGTCCTTACCTGAGGCAGAGCACCGCTTGGATGAGCACGAGGAGGAACGTCACGCGGACCAAGCCCTGACCTTTGCCGGGGCCTTCACAGCAGGGCCTGGGGCCTGGGCGCTGCTCGTTCAGAAGTGGCTCATTTTAATGCGCTCTGACCTAAAGTTGCAGCTGGTTTCTAGAAAGGGAACAAAAAACACTGCATTTAAAAACAGCAGCCAAGCCCTCCCTTCACCTTGCCTGATCTCTGGGTAGCTGGTTCTAACTCCCACCCCATCCCCGTCGCAAAGAAATCCGCCGTCTGTGCCCCACCCCTTCGCATTACCTGTTTACACAAGAGTTAAGGAGCCTCACGCATTTCAATTGAGCGCTAAGCCTGTTTGTAGGCGCGTAATCGGCCAACAGGAATCGAATTCTGTGACTAAACAAACTAGAAGAGGAAGCAGGCACCACCAGGAACCTAAAACGGAGTTGTGATTTCGGGTTGCAATGTCATTCAACTGAGAAAAAAAAAAAAAAAAAAGTGCTGCTTCTCACTGGGCTGCTTTAGTGAAGGAATACTCCAAAATTTTTTTTTTGCGGGTTAAATTAGTTAATACATACAAAAAGCTTAGAACAGTGCCTGGCACATTGTGTTAGCTGCCACTATATATTTTTAAATTATTATTATTATTTGTACTATGGATTCTTTGTGAAGAGGAGAGGTCCTGATCAGAGAAGTGGGCTCTTGATCCAGCATTGCCACTCACTAGCTGTAAGGCTTTGAGTCAGTGTTTTTGTTTTTGTTGTTTTTTTAACCTCTCCCAGCCTCTGTTTCTGGAAGATTCTAACGATGAGGCTTTTGCAGTTTATATTCATTGTGGACAGTCTTGAATGTGATGGAAAATAAAGGTCCTGTAAAATAGTGTTCAGATGATTTCCATCTCACTTAAAAGTTGCAAGGTTGACAAGATACATGAAAATAAGTCGGCCTGTACACTCCATGAAGTTCACTAACAGAGAGGAAACTCAGGACCCTGCAATCTACCATGGATGTGTGCTTCATTCTAATTTGGATTTAGGCACTTGATTTACTGTCTGACCCTGGGAGAGTTACTTATCCTATTCAGTTAAGAGCCAATGCTGGACAAATAATGGTCATTGCCATTTGAAAATCAGTGTGAAATCGGGGGAAATAATTTTCAAACTCCTCATAAATATTCGAAAGTGATTATTGAAGGCTAAGATGTGATCAGTGCTGACACCCTTTTGCCTCCACTTAACTTCACTCTTAAAGAAAGAAATCATAGTCCCTTTACATGAATGAGGCCCTTTGTACTTTGTTGTGCACTTTCACCCACCTCATCTTATCTGATCCTACAGTTCTATCCTATTAAGTACTTTATCCCCATTTTGCAGATTGAAGGCACTGAGATCAATTAATGCAAGTTTTCCCTGAGTGGTGAGGCTGGGGTTGTTCTCAGTTCTAGTTAAATCTAAAAGCAGCATTTGCCACCTTTTGGAAAAAATGATTCCTTAAAACCAGCAAAGAATTCTGAAACATTTTAAATCCCTTTGATTTTTTATCTTTCTATGGTGCAAGGCATAACAGATGAATTAAACATTTTCTGAGTTTTAGATTCATTCCTTGTCAGTATGTAAGCCAGAGTGAAGCATGAAGATCAGGCATCAAGAACTCTCTGAGGTTCTCTCACAGTATCTAAGCTGCCAGGCATGCACAAGGGCTCCACAACCACAAGACAACTTTAAAACTCCAACTCCACATTAGCTTGAATTTTTCTTTTCTTTTCCAGAAATATCTGGATTGTGGCCTTGAGAGCCTCCCAGTGTCAGGGACCCTCTGAGTTAAAGAATTCGAGAGGGGACATTCTCAGGCTCACAGATTTTTCCACCTCAGAACAGGTTTTTCTACAGGAAGGACTGGGCCAAACCTGGGGAATAATGACCAGGAATAATACAATGAGTTTGAAAGTGTGGAGGTCAGTGACTGCAGGTGAACTGAAGCTGGAGTCAAGGAAGATGGCCCTGGAAGCAAGTCCTTGTGGCAGTTCTGAGTTGGCTACTTTCTCTCAAATGTTGCCTGGCACTTCTGCTCTTTCTTTCTCAGTTTTGTACACTGCCACCTATTAAGTGGGTATAATTCTTATTCCTAACTACTTCCCACTGCTATCCCTAGGAATGTACAGAAAACAAAATGGATTTTTTCAGTGGCAGTCTATGGCAAAAGAAATGTAAACTTTCATTATTACTTCTTTGTGGCTGACCTTGATGTCTGTTCTTCGTCTTTACTATTACTATCATCATCATCATCATCATCATTTTAATTCTCAGGCAAACGCCATAATCCTGGGGCATTTGAGTTCTGCAGACCCCTGCTTTTGCTTTCTGTTTTCTTCTTTTCCTTCTGCCTAAAAGGCAGAGTGCTAGAGTGGATGCAAATAGCATGGAGATTGTTTTCCCATAGCTGTGAGTTTGAATCTAAATTTTACCTCTTAGCTATGCGATGCTGGGCAAATTGCTTAACTGCGCTGAGCTTCAGTTTCTTCATTTATAAAATAATAACATCTCCCTCTCTGGATTTCTATAAGAGTGAAATGAGAGGTGAAGTCTCATTATGATTCCTGGCACATAGTAGGTACTCCAGAAATGGTATTTCCTTTTGTACCTGGAAAAAACCTACTCCACAGCTCACAAAGAATTGTCTTTCACATATTTAAGGTCAAATAACACTATTGCAAGACACCCTCATTAATCGGGGCAAGCCTCAGACCTTTGTAGAGAACCACAGTACAATAATAACCACGCATTTACATAGAATTTCCAATGATGATGTATTGTCATCTTTGGTCATCACAACAGTGTGTGTATGGGTAAGTCACAAATCATTTGTATCACCCCACTGCTCAGATTAGGAAACTGAGGTTAACAAGAGTTGCTCCAAGGTGCTGGTAAATAGCAGAGCCAGGGTTTTTTGTTTCAGGTTTTTTTAACTGCTTTTCACTATTCCTATTGCTAGAACTATGATTACTCTATTCCTATACCCAGTTCGGGAACAGAATCAAGGCGTTCCAAACAATTATTTTAGCTCCTAGTTGTGGGGAGAGGACCAGGAAATTCTAGCCAGAGTTTCCGGACACTCCTCACTTTGGAGGCATGGAAACCCACAAAGAACCCCATCATGTATCCCTGTGAAAGTGAGGCATACTGACCCTATGCAGTATGCTTCCAATTCTATGACAAACAGAAGGGCAGCAAGATAAAGAGCTCAGGCTCGATGTCAAAAAGACCGAAGTTTGCATCCTGGCAGTTGTGGAGAGCGTTACCTAACTCTCTGAGCCTCAGTTTGCGGCTGATGCAATACCTAACTGTGGGGTCATCATGAAGATAAATGAGGTGATACACATAAAAACACAGTGCTCGACACACTCTAAGTTTCAACACGTTAGTTATTTTTTTTTAAGACTAAGACTATGCACTAAAATGGTACATATGAGGCCTAAATGAGGCATGTAACAAATAAGTGCAAAGAGCTTAGAATAATGCCCGGCACATAGTAATTGCTGTATAACTGTTTGCTATTATTACTGTTATAATCATTTCCCTATATAACAATTCCTTGTAACAGTGGTTATATGATAAGCAGTTGGCTTTTGTGGGGAGGGGAGCTTTTATTGTTTATTTCTCCTGGGAGCTGATCTTATAAAGTGAAAAAGGCAAATATCTTCTCAATGGATTTACTTTCCACCAGTTTCCCTCATTCCTCCTAATTTTACCTAAAACAGAAAACTTATTGGTAGATGGGATAAAATCATCAATCTGAACCCAAGCTTTCTGTTGAGGCTGTTGGTATTTTGCCCAACAGAAATTATTCAGAAAAGAAACCCTATTATAATCTAAAAAATGCAACTCGACCCAAAGAGACCTCTCATCCCCACAGTTTCCACAGCTTCTCATTTCCTCACATGGTGGCCACTAACTACCCATAGAAGCCTTTTTTAAAGAAATCTTTTATTTTTAAATGTTTATATTAAGTCCCCAGTGGATCTAAAGTGTGCAAATTTAAGACATGTTATTTCTGGGAACACTTTAACCCAAAGAATTTAGCGCAGTGACTAACCCTAGAATGCAGTCATCAGCCCATGGGTCGAAAGATGAGGGAGGGCAGTGTGAACTCCATCGGAAGGGCGTCTGGGTTTGTGGTTTCCATGCCACACCATAGGAGGGCCCCTAACTGAATTTTAAAAATGCACTGAGTTCACAGAAAAAGGAATTAAGTATAGCAGGGGTTCACTTCGAACATTAATCTCAGAAGCCAAATCCTTCATTTTGAGAAAGGCCTTTAATACAAGAAGTCCCTTGACCTCCGTTCTTCCTGCACAAATAGCTCTGCCAAAGCCCGCCTCACCCGCCTGCTGAGATAGAAGAAGCCCTAATGTAAATTACAGGCCCTTAAAGGCCCACTTGAGACCAAGACATGGTTTTGTTATGGCAACAAATGTGGTAATTCCTTTATATCTCTTTAAGGTTTATTCCCCATCAGAGAAGACCTCCAGGTTTCTTTTTATTTTATAATGGAAGACAGCCTCACATAAGAAGCTCAATCATTCCACAATAACTTATTTAAAAAGATTGTCAACATAAAATTACTAACATTTATTAAGTGCTTGCTACAGAGTATTTGCCAGATGCTGTGTTAAGCACTTTACATGTTTTAACTATTTAATTCTCACAACAACCCCTGGAGACAGACTGTTGTTGTACCCATTTTATAGATGAAGAGACCAATGCACAGGACAGATGACAATGCTGAGATCCCACAACTAGAAAATGGCAGAGCTGGGGTTTAACCCAGGCAGTCTGGCTCCTTAGCCTGTGATCCTAACCACTACACTCTACAGCCTCAGAAAAGGTTCTATATTGTCTATGATTATATTATATATGGGCGTGTGTACTCTAGTGGCAGTAGAACCAGTGTAAAGACAGTGCCTGGCACACAGGAAGCACTCAGAACGTGTTTGTTGAATGAATGAGTGAATGTGGATATACATTTGAATGTTTTTATATCAGTTTGTAGAAGTGTGTGTCAAGGAAGGTAGGGTTTAGCTCATCTAGGATTTGAGGTTTAGGGTCACATTGGAGAGTGAATACAAAGTGTGTTGTCCAAAATATGAATAAGGTGTTGTTTTTTGTTTTTTGTTTTTTGTTTTTTGCGGTACGCAGGCCTCTCACTGTTGTGGCCTCTCCCGTTGAGGAGCACAGGCTCCGGACGCGCAGGCTCAGCAGCCATGGCTCATGGGCCCAGCCGCTCCGCAGCATGTGGGATCTTCCCGGACCGGGGCACAAACCCGTGTCCCCTGCATCGGCAGGCGGACTCTCAACTACTGCGCCACCAGGGAAGCCCCTGAATAAGGTTTTAATTTGACATACATTGTAGGGGGTGAGTATTTTTTTTTAATAAATTTATTTATTTATTTATTTATGGCTGCGTTGGGTCTTCGTTGCTGCGTGCGGGCTTTCTCTAGTTGCGGCAAGTGCAGGCTACTCTTCATTGCAGTGCGCAGGCTTGTCCTTGTGGTGGCTTCTCTTGTTGCGGAGCACGGGCTCTAGGCACGCAGGCTTCAGTAGTTGTGGCACGCGGGCTCCAGTTGTTGTGGCTCATGGGCTGTAGAGGGCAGGCTCAGTAGTTGTGGCGCACGGGCTTAGTTGCTCCATGGCATGTGGGATCTTCCCGGACCAGGGCTCGAACCCGTGTCCCCTGCATTGGCAGGCAGATTCTCAACCACTGTGCCACCAGGGAAGTCCGGGGATGAGTATTTTACATGACAGAATTCATTTCAGGCATGGCCAAATTTACTGACCATAAAAGCCACATAAAAATAAGAATATTCTCACCTTTGTTTCTATTGTTTCTCTACTTAGACTATCCTTGTATACACCTTCCATCCATCCATCACTGGTATAAGCATAGTGTTACAGACAGTGTGGAGCCAGATAGCTGAGTCTGAATCCTGTGTCTGCCGCTTACCAACTGTGTGACTGTGGGCAAATAACTTAACCATCTGCGGGTCTTTAGGCTCCTTACCAGTATCCTCACCATTAGGAGTATTGGGAAGTTTCCATGTGTTACTGTAATTGGGGTGCTGGGAAGAGCACCAGACCATAATAAGCCCAATGTAAGTACTTCCTGTTATGATTCATCATCCAACTGTCAACCAATATTTATCAAGCATCTATTATGTGTTAGGTTCTGTGCATCATGCTGAATATAGAAAAATAAATGAGATAAGTTCCCTATCTTCAAGGAATTTAGACTCTATGGCAACAGGTAAGCAACCGGCCAATGGCATTCCAGTGTGTAAGCCCAGGACGTTCATGGCAGTTTAACTTAGGCTTTAGGGGTCTACTAAGGGAGATGATGTCAGAACTGAGAGGCCTGTAGGTTGCTTAGGAGTTGACAGGTAAAGAAGTTGAGAAGTGTATTTCAGGAGAGTGAAAACCAACCCAGAACAAGAGAGATGGTGGATTCAGGGGTTTGAGACAAGGAGCTCTCTATAGCTAGAGGGTTGGATGACAGTAGTGTAAAATGAAATTGAGAGATAGACCAGTTCATGAGAACTATCTGTTATGCTAAGGAGTTCAGAAGGGCTTTGAAAAGGGGGTGCAGGTATCAAATTCGCATACCTGTTGGAGGCTAGACTAGAGGCAAAGCACATGGAGAAGAGAGGATTAAGGATATATTTAGGAGGTAAGAGTCATGGGGCTTTAGTGAATGATCAGTTATTGGGGGTGAGTTAGGAAACACAAAAAGGTTTGGAGTAGAGGTAATCATTCATTCCACAAACATTTATTAAACACCAACCATGTGCCAAGCACTGTTTTAGAACTTGGGAAAACAGCAGTGAACAAAACAGGCACAAACTTGTCCTCATGGAGTTTACATTCTGGTTGGGAGAGACAGACAAAAAAAAAACAAAAAAACATAATAAATAAGCCAAATATACAGCAGGTTTGATGATGGTAAGTACCATGAAGCTATGAAGAAAAATAAAACAGGGAAGGGAATAGAAGAGTAAAGCAAGGAAGAAAAATAAAGTTGAAGTGGGTTGCAATATTTCAGAGGTGATCAGGGACAGCAGAAACTAACACACCATTGTAAAGCAATTATACTCCAACAAAGATGTTAAAAAAAAAAAAAGTGGTTGGGAAGGCCTCTCTGAAAAGGTGACATTGAGAGGGATGAAGACGGTGAGGGACAGAGCAACTCAAACACCCAGAGGAAGTGTACTCCAGGCAGAGCAAGAGTGTTGTTGGCCTTTTTGAGAACAGCTAGAAGGCTGGCGTAGCTGGCTGGAGTGGAGGGATGGAAGGAGAGAATGATACGAAATGAGTTAGGAGGGGGCTTCCCTGGTGGCGCAGTGGTTGAGAGTCCGCCTGCCGATGCAGGGGACACGGGTTCATGCCCCAGTCCGGGAAGATCCCACATGCCGCGGAGCGGCTGGGCCCGTGAGCCATGGCCACTGAGCCTGCGCGTCCGGAGCCTGTGCTCCACAACGGGAGAGGCCACAGCAGTGAGAGGCCCGAGTACCACAAAAAAAAAAAAAAAAAAAAAAAAAGAGTTAGGAGGATAATGGGGCCATGAGATCACCCAGAGTGTTGGGAGAAGAAGAGGACTAGAGACAGAAACTGTGTCCTGACAAAGGGAGAAGGCTAAGGAGAAAGTGTTAGCCCAGGAAGGAATGAGATTCAAGAAGGAAGGCTTGTTCACAAATTCAGGTGAGGCAAAGTGTTAAGTAAGATAAGGATTGAAAACTCTCATTTTGTTTAGCAACTAGGAGATAACTGGTGACCTAGACAAGGGTGATTTTGGTGGAGTGGTAAAGCTGGGTGGTGAAGGAGTGAAGATAGCAGGTGTAGGCAGCCCTTTCAGATAACTGGGCTTGAAATGAAGAACGGTGATAGGATAATTGCCAGAGGATCAAAGGAAAGCTTGCTTTTTGAGAGGAGAAAGGCCTCGGAATGTCTATAAGCTGAAGAGGAAAGCTAGTCAAGTGGGATAGGGTGTCCTAGACCCAGTGAACAAGTCATTCATTCATTCATTTGTTCAACAAATATTTATTGAGTATCTACCAAGAATCACACACTGGAGATACACAGATGAATAGAAACATGATCCATTCCCTCATATTGGAAAGACAGACACATATTTAACTATACATAATACAAAGCAAGGAAGACAATAGAGAGAGATGCAAAATGCCAGGAAGAACCAATTAATTCTGCCTGTGTGGAAAGAGGGGGAAAATGAAGGGAACTTTTTAGAGGTGGTAACGTTTGAACAGGGAATTAAAAATAAGAAAAATGAAGGGTAGTAGGGAATTCTAGTCAGGGGAAGGCCTTGAACAATAACGACAAGATAGGGGGAGGAGTGGTGAAAGCATTTAACACCCAGTGTGACCAAAGCCTGGGGGGTGGTGAAGTGGCAGGATTTGCAGCTGGTAAGGTGAGTTGGGGCCAGATGGTTAAGAGACTTGAAAGGAGAATGGTCCTTATTCTTATGGGTGATAAGATTTTGAGCAGGACAGTGACATGATCCCAGGTGTGTTTTAAGTGCAACACAGAGGATGGATTGTAGAGGGGGAGAACTTTGGAGCAGAGAGACTAGTTATGAGGAAATTGCAATGGTTCAGGTAAGAGATGACCAGGTCTATATGGCAGTGGCTGTTCAAGAGATGTTGAATGTGGTAGATACTGTGAATTATCTCATTCTACTCTTCTTCCAGTGTACCTCCTTGTTCTGAAAGGCTTCAAAGCTAAAAACCATATTTCCCAGACCCCTTGCAGTTGAAGCTCCAAAGGCAATGTGAGTTCTGACAAACGGATCCATTTTATGCAAAGTTTGGAAGATAAAAGTGAGGAAGGGCTTCCCTGGTGGCACAGTGGTTGGGAGTCTGCCTGCCAATGCAGGGGACACGGGTTCGTGCCCCGGTCCGGGAAGATCCCACATGCCGCGGAGCAGCTGGGCCCGTGAGCCATGGCCGCTGAGCCTGAGTGTCCGGAGCCTGTGCTCCACAATGGGTGAGGCCACAACAGTGAGAGGCCCATTTACCGCAAAAAAAAAAAAAAAAAAAAAAAAAAAAAAAAGTGAGGAAGGGGCCAGGTTTCTGGCTGCTTCTGCTATTTCTTCCAGCAAGCACGGTCATAAACACGTGGAGTGTTCCTGTGGCATCATCCCACGGGGCTGCTAGCTGTGTGGGTAGAGCACAGAGCACCCATTTTTTGCTGGTGTGGATCTAGCAGACATGGCGTGCGTCTGTTGCAAACATGGCAGTGATAGCTTTCTGACCCCGGAAAAAGGTGTTTCCCTGAACTCAGTAGTTCCAGTGGTGGTTTTCTAACCCCCCACCTCCCTGATTGTGGCAATGGAGCAGCTCCCCTGACAGGCCAATTCTGCAGTGTTACTATGGAAGCCAGGCCTCAAGGTCCAGTGGAATACCTGCACTTCCAATAATTGTATAAGTACTTAGTTGTGTATATTAAATCCCTTTCTGCTTAAAACAGCTAAAATGATTTCTATTTACTGCAATTTAACCCTCCCTGATTTGTTGAATAAATAGAACTGAGAGAATCTGATGTCACCTGAATGTGGTAAGGAAGAAGGGAGGGAGTGGCAGTGAGAAAAAAGAGCAGGCAACCTGCTTCCAAGGTTTCTAGCTTCATATGACCATCAATCAAAACAGGAATTCACAGAGAGAGGTGGTGACTTGCAGGTAGGAGAGTGGGGCATCCCATGAGTTGCCAGGAACAGGTTTGCCACAGCATCCAGCTATGGGGCCAGCAGTTGAAACTAGGTCAGTACTGACTATAGGGGAGCAGAAGGAGATTTGGTTCCAGAACCTAAGTGTCATTTTTGCTTCAATGTATCACTGATTGACACTTTCAAGTTCAATTCTTGATTGAAGAGTCATATGAAATAGCAATGGCAGAGTTAGTGAAATTTATACACACTTATCTGTCTGTCCCCAGGGGCATTTTCGCCCTCATGTCCTACTAATCAGAAAGCTATCATCCTGGTAGTATCTCCTTTCTTAACTTTGGTAAGACTAGTGCATTTTTTCTTTTTAGAATGATAAGAGGGCTAGTCTACCAGCATCTTTCTTTTAGGCCCTAATTGACACAATATTGTTCAAATAAATCACATTCTAACTTCAGCCTATTTCTTTGGCAATGACAACCAGTCCATGCGCTAGTGACCTGTATGACTCCCCCCCTCAAAAACATTAAGGGTTTCATTGTGGATTTTACAATAAACCTGGAAAGTAGTAAGATTTCCTTTTTCTTTATTCTTCCTTATTTTTTTTAGCATCTGATTCCATTTATTGTCAACACAGTGACGATGTTTCTAGGGTCGTAGGCAGTAGGAAGGTAAATACCTCAGTTCAGTTCCTTTACCGCTTTGGACAAATAACAGCTTGACACTGCAACTTGAGTTGGGAGCATGTGCTTTCTGATTTTACAATAAAATTCAGGGATTTACACAATTGTCATTTAGTGTGTACCTAATGAAATGCATACATTTCTTAATGAACACGAGGATTGGAGCAGGAGGTAGAAGTAGAAACATTTGCAATCTGCTGTAAATATTAGCACCTATTTTTTTTTTTAAACAAAAAAGACCTTGGTAAGACTTCAAGATGCATTTGAATATGCCTTTATTTTAGCATTGGTGATATTTGGTTATAGTTAATTAGATGCAAATATTTCTGCTCAACTGGATTATGAGCCCCCTCCTGGGGGTACAGAAACTGTCTTGTTGAGCTGTGTTTTCCCAGTTCCAACTAGAGGTCCACATGGTAGGCACTCAAGGAATGCTTGATGAGTGATTGAAGGAAGTTTCTAAACTGAGCGTCAAGGGACAATGTTTTAGCACTGGCTCAGCTTCAGTTTCATCAGCTATGAAATGAGTTTCCAGGTCATAAGTTTTGTTACTTCCTTGAAGGACTTCTTAACCATAAAATTTTTTGATCTCTAATGGAAAAGGATCAAGAATCTCCTTCCTAAAATGTTTGAAGTACAGCTGTTTAATGAACTCAGTTTGGTTGTGCCTACAGCAGAGCCATGGATCGAATGACCTCTAGAGGTTCTTTTTGGACTCTGTGGTGGTGGGATCTGATTAACTCTCCTCTACTTTGAGATCTGGGTCAGAATCACTGGGCGTGGAGCCCCTTCCGGAAATGATTTGGCTACTGAATTGTTTCTATTTTCCTCTTGTTTATCATCAGGATATTTCCCCTTTCTATGGGGATTTTCTGCAAAGGTCACAGAGCCACTTCAGAAAACTATCCTCTTGTTGAATGACAATGATAGCCTCATTCTCTGGTTGGCAACCAGAAGAGACTGCTGTCCGATTTAGGCAGAAAGAGGGGGCTAGGACACTTAGTTGGCCAAGGCCAGAGGGAAAGTCCAGCCTCTGGTGATGACACAGGGACTGTGGCAAAATGTCTCCATGGAAGTGACAATTAGGGAAAGTTCCACTGAGGCCTTGCGAGAGCAGCACAGGGGGAAGGAAACATCATCTGTGACCTGCTCTGGGCTTATAGCGGAGACTCAAAATACTTCAGAGCATCCTGTCAGCACAGCCTCTGCAGTCCACTTCCAAAATGCATACACAAAATAATCTAGCGCCCTTTGGAATCAAGGATAATCCTGTTATAAGCAAAGTGAATAGCTCTGGGGAGGGCTGTGAGTATAAACCAACCTAGTCATCCATCAGTCAGATACTTCCTGAGTACCTGCCATGTGCTAGACCCTGCACTAGGTATGGGGCTCAGGATGATGCATGACACCAGAGCCAGTAAACGGATGGTCTGGTTGAGTAAGCATGTACAATTATTATAAAAGCATAAAGGTCCTGCTTTGCCTGAGAGTACTGAAGTTCCTTCCTGAAGAAGGAACAATTAATTCCTCCTTGTAAGCGCTGCTGATTTGTCCATCAGGTATGCTGACAGGCCCAGTACCTGGGTGTTGCCTTGCCTTCCCATCTCACAACCTGTCCTGCTTCTGTGGCACTTGGCTCATCTGACCATAGCACTCTGCTGCCCAGATCCCTCAGTGATTCCCATCCCCTAACGAATAAAAATCCAACCCCTTAGCAAGGCATTCTATTTGACTACCACTTTCTTTTTCAGTTTTATCTCTTGCCCCTTCACTAATGGCCCATAATTCATGGTGCTCTTTTCATGTCTCATGCTATGAGAGCCTCGCTCACATCAGGCCACATCTACCTGTCCACACTAAAACTTGCTGCAAACATCTGCATCTCTTTTCCTGTGGCTTTTCTTTGGCTGCAGGAGCACCCTAGGCAGGGTAAGCCAGAAGTGTCCCTGGAAGCAGCTCCTCCCTACTCCAATATCTTTGCCCTTCTGTTGGGGTAAGTGTGAGCCATGCATTATGCTACACTGACTCCCAGAGCTGCCCAAAGGGGTTGAGCTCCAATTACTCACAATGGCAACTGTCTTTTTTTTTAATATAAATTTTGAAAAATATTTATTTATTTATTTATTTTTGGCTGTGTTGGGTCTTCGTTTCTGTGCGAGGGCTTTCTCTAGTTGCGGCGAGCGGGGGCCACTCTTCATCGCGGTGCGCGGGCCTCTCACTATCGCGGCCTCTCTTGTTGCGGAGCACAGGCTCCAGACGCGCAGGCTCAGTAGTTGTGGCTCACGGGCCCAGTTGCTCCGCGGCATGTGGGATCTTCCCAGACCAGGGCTCGAACCCGTGTCCCCTGCATTGGCAGGCAAATTCTCAACCACTGCGCCACCAGGGAAGCCTTTTTTTTTTTTTTTTCTTTTAATGCCAGCTTTAGATGCCAGACTTTTTTTTTTTTTTTTTGGCCACACGGCACAGCTTGTGTGATATTAGCTCCCTTACCAGGGATCAAACCAGCGCCCCCTGCAGTGGAAGCACGGAGTCTTAACCACTGGACCACCAGGGAAGTCCAAGGGCCACTGTTTTGAAAACGCACCTTCCTTCCATCCCTGTTGCAGTCCTCACTCTCCTACCCCTGTTTCCTGGGATCATCTCCCAAATTAATTATTGCATTCAAGTCCTTGTCTCTGAAGTTACTTCTGGAGGAATCCAATCAAACAGTCTCTCCTTTCTCCTCCACTTCGGCCCTTATGCCACTTGTCTCCAGTCAGTTGAGTTCCCCATTCTGGAAGTTCTGCTGGATGATCACCTCCTCTGTGATACCATTTTCATCCACCATACTCTACCGTCCAATGCGAGGGCCTCCTTCCTCCAAGATCCTTGGCCCTTTACACAGACTTCTCTTATGATGTGCATCACATGGCATTGTAATTACGTGTAGGTGTGTTTATCTTTGCCCACTAGGACTTATGAGAAACTATGACTTAGCTTGTCAACCCAGGCCCTAGCAAAGTGCCTTGTACAGAGTAAATGCCCAATAAATATTTGATGAAAGAATATGTGAGCCTTCTGCCGTGGTTTCCTGGCTATAACCCCCGCGTACACAGGAAAAAGCTGGAAGCCATGTTCCTGACCCTGCACTGCTGGGCCAAGGGGAATTCTGTGTCTTGAGAGGAGGTTAGGAAACCTTTCCTTGCCCCTCCCGCAGGACTGACTCTGATTGTGATTTTATTGCAAAAAAAAAAAAAAAAGGGTCCTTTCAATGCAGGGCAAGTCTCCAAACAGACTTGCCCAGCCATTAGCAATCCATAGAATAAATTCCAAGGGTGTGAAAACCAGTGACTAGAGGCCTGCGGGTTGGTGGAATGGCTACAGGAAAATTGCTGCAGATAAGCCTGAGGGAACTCAAAGATGCCATCAGTCTTAAGAAAGCGGCTATCTTTGTAGTTTTTATCATAGGGTGAAAACCAGCTCTGTAGTAAGCTGTGGGCTGAGTAAATAGCCCAGAAGGAGATGTAATCCTGGAGAGGAATCCAAGACTTTTGGTTAAGCAGGCAGCTGGTCTTTAGGGAAGGCTGGTTTCAGCTGAATTTCAGCAGTGCTTACCTGCGGTGTTATTTTAAAATCTCACTGCCAAGGAAGACCTGTCTGCCTGGACTAGCAGGGATTAGATCGAAGGTGGAGGCTGATACCCCACAATGTTAGACTTCAAACAAACAAAGAGGAACACAAATTCCAGAGCCATGAGAAGGAAAGTTGGTCTTCCCTGCTGAGCAGAAATGGAAATGAACTAAACAGCCTTCAGTGTAAGAAATGGGAGTTGGCACAGGAAACTGACCCTGAGGTTCCACCATGTTGTTAGTGGAAATTGGGGAAGAACCAAGGAGGATTTGAAGAGGGGCAATAGAGGCACTCAGGAGGCAAGGAAGGAAAGAATGTCAGCATTTTTTAAGGGCTGACATGTGCCAGGAAGGTAGCACTTATTTATTTCTTCTACTAGCCCTTTGAGCTATTATCACAGCCTTGGACTGATGGAAAACTAGAAACCTAGAGAGGTCAAATGACTCGTCTGCCCAAGGTGTCCCAGCTAGTAAGGAATGAAATTTAGGTTTAAGTGACAAGAAGGGTTTGAAAATAATTCATACCCAGTTCAAAACACAAGATGACCATCATTGTTTGATTTAGGTCATGTGCTCAAACTAGTCAGGGATCATAACTCAAAACTGGGCCCATATTTTTTTCCTCCTCTGTGCATTTGGAAATTCATTGCCTTTGGGTGCACTGTGAGGTAGGCACTGTGACTGTGGGAGAGAGAAGGGGGAAGGGATCTTTTAGAGGATCAAGTTTAAAGAGGCCTAACTTTTGGAAAATCTCCAAATTTGGGTTTAGCAGTGTACTTGGCTTGGAAAGGAAGGGAGGAAGGAACGGAAGAAGGGAGGGAGGGAGGAAGCCTGCAAGCATAGGATTTAAAATTTCATACTTCCTAACGTTGGTCATGACCATAGGGAGACACTGAAATACCACGGGATTGGCAAGTACTGCCCTGCTTTCAATTCTGCCCAAAGCAGGAAGGCTTAGGTAAGTCAGGAGAAAGCCTCGTGTTACCACCCTAAGACCAGAACAAAAGCATTGGGAGGAGACTCCCATCTGGACAGCATGATCTCCAAAGAAGCCATGCTAGTCTTATGACTGTGACGTCTCGAGTGTTACAATTGTGTAAGCCGCTGATATTTTAAATGATCATCGAATCCAGCACATAGGATTATGAAGACAATGTCCATTAGGTTTAGTAAAAGGGTAGAGGAGAGAGAACGCTCATCGAAGAGCAAAGAGAAGAAGAAAGAAACCTGGACTGGGATCCTGGACATGTGGGTTCCAGCTCTGGCTCCTTCACGAGTTTGAACTTCCTGTGCTAACTTGCTTTCCTCTGCTTTCACGAAGGAGCTGTGCTAGATGACACGGAAGAGAAAGAAGAGAACTTCCAGCTCCAAAGGTCTAAGGGAACATTTGGAGACTTTCAAACAGGTAGGCGCTTGAGTGTAAGTTGGAGCTGTTTCGCTATGAGTCAGAAACCAATCCAAGGACTATTTTTATTGCTCTTCACTTCAAATTCCCTAATTTGGGTTCTGTTAAATGGAGAGAGAGAGAGAGGAGAGAGAGAGAGAGAGGAGAGAGAGAGAGAGGAGAGAGAGAGGGAGGGAGGGAGGGAGGGAGGGAGAGAGAGAGGGAGAGAGAGAGAGAGAGAGACAGGGAAAGAGAGAGAGAGAGAGACAGGGAAAGAGAAAGAGAGAGAGAGAGAGAGAGAGAGAGAGAGGAAAAGAGAAAGAGAAAACTATCAAGAGGTAAAGGGGGGAATTCCCTGGCAGTCGAGGGCCCAGGTTCAATCCCTGTTCGCTGCCAAAAACAAGAAAAAAAAGGGAACAAAGCAAAATAGCTAATAAAACTTAAAAACACAACAAGTACCTTTTTAATGAGTTGAATCACAAAGCTAGGCACTTTTAGTGTACTAAAACAGTTGTTTTGGGAGGCAATGTCACACCGTGGAAAGAACATAGACAAGTTTTTTTTTTTTTTTTTTTTTTTTTTGCGGTATGCGGGCTTCTCACTGTTGTGGCCTCTCCCCTTGAGGAGCACAGGCTCCGGACGTGCAGGCTCAGCGGCCATGGCTCACGGGCCTAGCCACTCCGCGGCATGTGGGATCCTCCCAGACCGGGGCACAAACCCGTGTCTCCTGCATCGGCAGGCGGACTCTCAACCACTGCGCCACCAGGGAAGCCCTTATAGACAAGTATTTTGAGTCCAAAAGACCTACATTTGAATCATAGCTTTATCACTTATGGCATAAACAGCCCTGAGTAAATCTCTTCATCTCTTTGAGCCTCAATTTCCTCATGTAGAAAAGGAGAATGATTATAACAGTAGTACTCATAGCCACCATTTATTGAGGGCTTTATGTGCCACCCACAGCTGTATGAATTAAGTATTATTATCCCCATTTTACAGACATGGACATTGAGACTAACAAATCTAAGAGCAGAGCTGGGATTCAAACCCAATCTGGTAAAACTCTGAGGCTTATTCTCTCATTTACAGCCCTATACTTCCCCAAAGAATAATAATATAGATCAAATAGCTAATATTTTAAAAGATACTTTGTGAATGACAATATGCAAGTATTCTATACAATATTTATTATCAATACAATAATGATAATGCAGTAGTAACAACAACAATAACAGTGAATTTTCAAATGTTCATAATCAAAGTGAGTCTCCAAATAGAAATGTGTATAATTTTATTTGAATGTCTAATCAAACAGTGACTAGATGATGACTCCAAGCTAATCAGACTCTGGAAGATTCCCTCATCAGTTTTCACCACTGAATGTCTAAGTTTCTGGGTTCAGGAAAAAAGGCTGCGTGAGTAGAAATGTTGATATCTGAGAAACAGTGCAGAGAAGATATAGAACAAAGTGAAACCTTTGTGCTGTGCAGCTTTATCACTGAAAGCGCCATCTGGCCAAGCAGACCAGAAAATAACCAGAGATTACCAGCTGGTAAATTTTACCTTTTAAGAAAACCAAGCAAAAGACTCAAGAATCTATCAGCACAGTAATCCTGGATTGTAGTCAGTAAAATAGGTGGCAAACTGTCCCTATGAGTCATCAAGGCCAGCAAAGAATCCCTCTGGCCTGTTAGACCTGGACCACGTGAACTTGAAATTGAACCTTAGTGTGGAGGAATGGTGCGTAGCTCCTTTGAAAGAGGATGTGGGAAACCAGATGACTCAAGCAGGTGGCACAGTTGACCTGAGAGTCTCGGTCCCACTGAAGTATCAATGTCTCTCTAAGGAAACCTCCTCCCTACCTACTAATTTGATTTCTTCAGTTCCCTTAAAAAGTCCTGGCACCTTTCAAACCTGTTAGAGACAGATACTGAATGTTAAATGTGAAAAGGACCTTAAAATTCATCTGGTCAAATGTTCTCATTTCACAGGTGAGAAAACAAAGGCTCAGAGAGGTAACGTCTGAAGCCCCAAAGCTTGTCAGCAACACAGGAAGATCACCAGTCTCCTATTTTCCATATGCTGTCCTCCCAGCATATTGTTGCTGCCTCATCCCATCCCTCACCCTTCAGTGCTCCCACACTGCTTGTGACACACACACACTTGCATATCACTCATATATGCACTAAGGTCTTTGGGAAGATAATAATCCCAGTGTATTATTCACAGGAAATAGACAGTACTTCCTATGTGCACAATTCTAAGTACTTTATACATATGAATGCATGAATCCTTACAATAACCCTAGGAGCTAGGTACTATTATAATCCCTACTTTACAGAGACACAGAGAGGTTAAGTGATTTGCTCAAGGTCACACAGCTGGTCAGTGGTTGAGCCAGGATTTAAACCCATGCCAACTAGCTCTAGTGTTCATGTTCTCCTCGAATACAAAGATGTGTAGAAATGTATACTGGTGGCCTCTGGAGAGAAGAAATGGGAGGTTACAGGGTCTGGAATGGGAAGACTTTCTTTTTCCTATAAATCCTCACAGACTGTTTACATTTATGTCATATGCGTATGTTACTTATTCAATAAACAAAAAAATAACTATTGTGGGTGTCTTTTTAAAAATAGTTTAAAATGGAGGGTGATAATGGTTGCACAATATTGTGAATGTACTTAATGCCACTAAATTGTACATTTTTAAATGGTTAAAGTGGTACATTTTATAATATGTATATTTTACTCCCCTTCAAATGTTCTAAAAGCCTTTTTGGCAATGACAGGGAATACTGGGGCAGTGTTTTCCAAGAGTTCAAGTAGCATATTTGGGTCTGGAGCCTAAATATCTCAATATAGTTCAGTAAACATTTATTGTGCACCTATTATATTTAAGGTTCTGTGCAAGTTATGGCAGGCTATATAAAAATAATAAAGCCATAGTCTTTACTCTCAAGGTATAAATGGGAGGCAGCTTGGGTGATGAAAACACAAAGTCAAGAGGAGGAGCTGCTTTTTGGTGAACCATGACATAACTAGCACAGCAGCTGGCCATAGTAGGAGTTTATTATTTATTTATTTATTTATCTTTTGGCTGCTTTGGGTCTTTGTTGCTGCTCTCAGGCTTTCTCTAGTTGCAGCGAGCAGGGGCTACTCTTCGTTGCGGTGTGTGGGCTTCTCATTGAAGTGGCTTCTCTTGTTGCGGAGCACGGGCTCTAGGAGCACGGGCTTCAGTAGTTGTGGCTCAAGGCCTTCAGTAGTTGTGGCTCAAGGGCTTAGTTGCTCCGTGGCATGTGGGATCTTCCCGGACCAGTGATTGAACCCGTGTCCCCTGCATTGGCAGGCAGATTCTTAACCACTGCGCCACCAGGGAAGTCCCCATAGTAGGAGTTTAATCAATGTCAGCTATTATTATTACAATTATTTGACTCTTCTGAGACTTACTTTCCTCTTTTGTAAAATCAGAGGCTTGGATTAGAGAACCTGCAGACTATAACCAGGAATAGGGATGGTCTTCTCTCTGCTTTGTCGGTGAGTAAAGCTAGGCAAGACATTCTAGAATGACTATTCTCACAAAATGAGAAAATAGAAGCCCGGATGACAATGGGTGGGCTCCGTTTTGAAGTGACAGATGTATTTGAGTTCTTCTGTGCCCATGCCACACAGTGGCCCCTGCCACAGGGCTCAGATCTGCGGTGCTTGAGCTGCCTTGTTCTGGCTCTCACAGCTGGTGAGCCAGTTGTTAAATACAGCCATTATTAAAATTAAATGATGCAAACTTACAATTCGATAAATTCCATTTAAAATGAAGTAACAAATACTTAATACTTATCATTTCCTAATTATTTCGTTACATTTTGCCATTATCTCTGTTTTTAAGGTTAGTTACATCAACTGCATTTGAATGGTGGAAAGAGTATATAATGGCCATACTTCTGTACATCCATCTCTTCCCAACTCCTTGTTCAGTGATGTCGGATTAGTAGCCTGAAATCAGTCAAGGTAGGAGTATTTACCCTGTAGAAATTGGCAAACACAACAAATCAGCCTTCAACCTCTCCCAAAGCCGGTTGTCAAACCAATGCCCCACTGCCTCAAACCAGCATGTGCGATCTGAGTCTCTCGGAAGGACCCACTACTGCTCTCAGACAGAAGAGTGCATAATTATCATCCCACTGCACATAAATCAGGGGCCCATGAAGAAACAGTCTGTTAGACGTGGCCCTCTTCTCCTCTGTTTCCTTAAGCAAAATAAAATAAATAATTCTGAGTGTTTGGCCCACAGCCAAGGAGCTCTCGTGTTTGATTCTTCATCCCCTGCTTGCAAGGGCTAATTACAGTGAGGGGTGTGCAAAGCAACAGTTCTTTGTGTTCCAAGTGAAATAATGGCTTAGTCACCCCTGAGAGTATGAAGGCTCTGTACTTCTCCTCAGTGCAGTGAACACAAACCCCAATCTGATGGCATGTGACTTTTTCTTTTTCTAAATGAATCAGACTTTGTGAATAGAAATTTAGCCTTCCTCCACCCACTCTGGCCCAGCCATGCCAGTTAGCATATTTTCTGTTTTTCTAGTTGAATTGACTAACCAATAGTTTTAGGAGCCTGTTGGTTCACATGTTCAGTTCAGATACTATCACAGGGAAATGGAATCCTTACTTTGCAAACTCACTGATTATATAGCATAAATTCGATTCTATTTTTGTGTAGAGAAAATAAAACCCACTCCTAAGATAGAGAACTGAGACCTGCGTTTGGGAAAGGAATCTTTTCTCTCCAGGTTTCTGGGGCAAAGCTAGATCAGTGAGCCAACCTGGTCGAGGTTTCAGTGCCTTTTCTGTAGACCCTTCAGGGAAACTGCAGGGTGGGTTTGAGCTGTGTACCAGGACATGACTGGACATAGTTTAGGGTCTAAAAAGTACAGGCCTCAAGACCCTAAACGTTGACAAACATTGGTGCTCCCCAAACCATAGGTAACGCAAAATAAAATTTCTAAAAATGCAAAAATCTATGTGGAGGGCAGTGTAGAAATTTGGATAAGCACATGCCAATGACTAGAGACAGACTGCTTGGGTCTGAATTTTGGCTTTCCCATTTATCATTTTTGTGACCTTGGGCAAGCCACTTAAAATCTATGTCTCAGTTTCATCATCTGTAAAAAGGGATAATTAATGCTATCTACCCTCAAAGGGTTGGAGTGAGGATTAAATACGTTAAAATTTGTAACATGCTTAGAGAAAGGCCTAGTACATAGTAAGTGCCATATAAATACTAGCTATTATTTGAACGCTGACATGCTTTCTAATTGTTTTTGGATTGAAAGTTTGTTAATAGGTTAATTGAAGGCAAACTGTTACTTATTCTTTTTCCTGTTTATTTATTTCCAGTTACCTTAAACACATGACTTAGCTCTGAGATACCAGGCAGGTGTCTTGCAATGCAGTTCCACAAGCCAACCATCAACCAATCCCTATGAAGCTTGGACCTAGAATTCAAAGTACATTCTGGTGGTTAAGAGTCAGGGCTTTAAGGCTTCCCTGGTGGCGCAGTGGTTGAGAGTCCGCCTGCTGATGCAGGGGACATGGGTTCGTGCCCCGGTCTGGGAAGATCCCACATGCTGCAGAGTGGCTGGGCCCGTGAGCCATGGCCGCTGAGCCTGCGTGTCCAGAGCCTGTGCTCTGCAACGGGAGAGGCCACAACAGTGAGAGGCCCGTGTACTACACACACAAAAAAAGAGTCAGGGCCTTAAAGTCAGACACAGAGAGTTCTTTTGTTTGTTTACTTTTTTTTTTTTTTTTTTGGCGGTATGCAGGCCTCTCACTGTTGTGGCCTCTCCCGTTGCGGAGCACAGGCTCAGCAGCCATGGCTCATGGGCCCACCGCTCCGCGGCATGTGGGATCTTCCCAGACCGCGACACGAACCTGTGTCCCCTGCATCAGCAGGCGGACTCTCAACCACTGCGCCACCAGGGAAGCCCTGTTTACTTTCTATTTTTAAATAATTATAGACTTACGGAAAAGTTGAAAAAATAGTATAGAGTTCACGACTACCCTTTATCTAGCTTACCCTGATGTTAACATCTTTTATAACTGTAGTACAAATATTAAAGCCAGAAAGTTAACATAGAAACAAGTCTGTTAACTAAACTATAAACCTTACTCAAATTTCAGCAGTTTTCCACTGAAGTCCAGGATCCAACAAAAGTTCTTGTGTTAGATTTAGTTGTTGTGTCGTCTTAGTATCCTCCAATCCACAGGGGTTGCTCAGTCTTTGCATTTCTTTCCTGACCTTGACATTATCAATGAGTATCAGCTAATTATTTTATAGAATGTCTTGCAGTTTGGGTTCGTCTGATGTTTACTCATGATTAGATTGAAGTTTGCCTTTTTGGCAGGAGGACCACAGAAATGATGTGTCCTTGGTGCATCATTTTAGGGGGAACAGGAGGTTGATATCTCTTTATCAGTGGTGGTATTAACTTGATTACTTGGTTAAGGTTTCTCCACTGCAAAGTTATACACTTATTTTCTAGAACAGAAGACATTGTTAGCAATCTTAGAATAAAGGAAGATTTTTTGGCATGCCAGAGCCGTCTGTAACAATGCTTTACATTTGCATCCTGCCCTATGAAAGATTTTATACATATGAACCAACATCCCAATGTACTTTATTATTTGAAGTAAAAGAGACAGAACTACTTTAAAATATAATTTGAGTAGCAGCTCAGATAAAAAACGTTTTGGTTACTTCTATGCAAAACTTATCTGAATGGGGTCTAAAAGCTTTATCATGGGGACTTCCCTGGTAGTGCAGTGCTTAAGACTCCGTGCTCCTAATGCAGGGGCATGGGTTCGATCCCTGGCCAGGGAACCAGATCCCACATGCAGGCCGCAACTAAGAGTTTGCATGCCACAACTTAGGAGCCTGCGTGCTGCAACTAAGGAGCCAGTGAGCCACAACTAAGGAGCCCACGAACCGCAACTGAGGGGCCCGCCTGCTGCCACTAAGACCCAGCACAACCTAAATAAATAAATAAATATTTTTTTAAAAAAGGCTTTATCATGGAGTAATAGACCAATGGAACACTATTGTAAACTTAAAATAACATGTATAAAGGAAAATTTAGACTGTAATGAACATGTGAGACAAGAAAAAAAAAAAACAGTGAGGCCTATGTATTAGGTATGTGCCATGTATAGTCATTAAATGGTAATTCTTTGGGTAGAAAAAAAATTAATGCAATGAAAGAGCCTGGAAATCCATATGGAGGAAGGGTAATACTGTAAATGCAAAATAACAGAGCTCGATAGTTTGGGCATATGAGGCAATATAACAGCTCTCCCCTTTAATACATAATCAAGCCCATATCACCTTCATACACAGTATTCAAGAACTGGTCCTCCCAGGAGACAGCAGGATGCTAACCTGGCATCACTGCATTAAAATGACTCTTAAGAAGGATTGTGTTTTCTTCGTCTTGTTTTGCTTTGTTTGCTACCAACATATTACGAGGTAGCTCAAATTAAACACATATTTTATATTAGGAGTAAATAATGAAAAAATCTAACTATGGCATTTTAAACTATTCCTCTCTTGTGAAGACTTAGGAAAGAAAGAATAAATGTGGGGTGATAGTATCTAACACTTGGGCACTTGCCATATGCTAGGCACTGTTCTCAGTACTTTACATGTGTTAATCAATCTAATTTTCATAACAATCCTACAATATATTTATCATTATTTTCACCTCCATTTTACAGATGAGGAAACAGGTACAGAGAGACTAAATGACTTGACCAACATCACAGAGCTAATTAAGTGGGATTCGAACCTACAATATGGCTCTAGGATATTGAAGTTCTCAACCACTACAATGCATTGCACCTCAAAAGGCTAATAATGCTTGCAATTCATACAAGTTTTTTCCTCCAATACTATGAATCTAATACATATTTTAAATATACTATATATAAAATTTTTAATGCACCACAAATCTAATAATATACATTTTCTACCTCTTAAGTATGCTACAAATCAGTATTTCTGGCATTTACTTTTTTCCCTTTTTACTCCTTTCAACACCACTACATCTCTATACAGTTTAAACTGAACAAATGAGTACTAGGTCATATATCTAGCCCTGGATTGTTTTCTAACTGGCTTATGGGTTGAGAAGTTCTATGGAGATGAGGATCAAGTTTTAGACATATAGCTTATTCCCCACAGAGAACTAGAACAGAATTAATCTTAAGAGCTAATGTTTATGTTATGGTTTTTTATGGATCACCTAATTTGTGTCTGGCAGTATTCTAAGTATTTCATACTCACACTCTCACTCATTCCTCAGAACAGCCTCTCAGGCACATGTCATTATTACCCTCATTTCACATATGGGGACACTGAAATTAAGTGACTGTCCCTAGTCAGCCAGCTAGTAAAGGGCAAAGCCAGGATTTCAACCAAAGCCTGTCCAACCCCAAAGTTGCTGGCTCAACCACTAGGATATATTATATGCCTGCTGGTGCTAAATATATAGCAGATAGTAAATGTTTGTTGACTGATTCATTGATTGATGCTTCATTCGTTTGTTTATTCTCAATGAAGGAGGAAAGGTAGAAAATTAGAAGGAAGGGGAAAGAGACAATTAATAAAATGGAAGTGGCCAGAAAAATAAATGAGCTGAAGGCTGGTAACCAAGTAGAGACTAATGCTTGGGAGTACAAGGAGAAGCAGAAAAGACAGTGACAGACTAGGCTGACATCATGGTTAGAAGTCTCATTGGCATCATGCAGAGATTATGCTACTACACCTGTCTGATGTGACTTGAGACCAGAGACTGCAGTTTCCATCTCATCTCCCTAAGCTCCAACAAACTTATATTTTGTTTAGTCTTAGAGTTTCAGTTTCAGTCATTCATCTATGATGTGATAGACTATGTTCTGGGCCTTGGGCAGATAGAAGTGAACAAAATAGATAAAAATTTCTACCCTCGTGAAGTTTACATTTTAATTGGGGGGATACAGATCATAAACATAATAAATAAGTAAATTATATAATAGCATTAAGGTGGCAAGTGCTGTGGTTTGAAAAAGTAGAGCCACGTAAGGGAGACCAGGAGTGCCTGTAGGGACAGGAGGGTGTATGGTCAGAATAGGTTTCACATATAGGGTGGCATTTGAGCAAATATTTAAAGGAGATGAGGTTAAAAGAAAGATAATAATAAGAATGGTAAGACCTATATCACTAGAATAGATAAATTAAGAATGAATATTTTATAATAAAATTACTACTGAGAAGTTGGGTACTCTTACAGGAGAAAAGTTACTTGTAGCTTTCCCATTCTTCGCTGGGAGGTCTGGGAGATGACAAAGTATCTATAACTCAATTTTCATCTCAATTGTTTAAAAATACAATTTTCATCCCTAAGTGGTGGTAGCATACTTTTGAACCTTCAGTCAGTTTTGTTTGTTCATGCGCATACTGTTTGTGAATCAGTGCATTAAGTGGTTTGTTCTCATGACCACAAAACTGTAATCCACAAAATGACAATGAGAATTACCACAGAACGGCAAAGACTGTCTTTCTGTACATGAATCAAGTGAAACACAAAATTGGTATACCTTTTTAGGAATAACCTAAAGATTTATCTTTAATATAATATACAGAGAAATACTGCTAAAATGTTTCTTAGACAAGGAATACATAAAATTGAGTATGTTTCTCAATTTCTATTCTGATAACGATTATTGAGTTCCTATCATGGCAGATATCATGCAAAGAGTTTTATTATATGTAAACTTTTGTTTAATTTATTCATTCATTCAACAACTACTTAGCACTCTCTTGTGCCAGGCATTATTCTAGACACAGCAGGGAACAAAACAGACAAAATCCCTGATCGTATGGAAATGGATATATAATAGGTCAGGTGGTAATAAGTGCTATAAAGAGAAATCAAACCAGGCTAATGTGGGTAGAGAATGCCTTTGGGTGAGGGGATGCTAATTTATTATAGGTGATCAGAGAAGCTCTCTGTAATAGGATGACAGTTGGCTTTCTGGGAAAATTTGTTTCTAGGCAGAAAATACAGCAGAAATAAGAACATGTTTAATAGTTGACTCTATAAGTATTATTTTATAGGAAACTGAGGCTCAAGGATATTATTATTACATATGCATCCATATCACATCAGTAATAAGGGGCAAAGCCAAAACATGACTCCAGGTCTATTAACCTCAAAATCCATACCATTCTCTTCCAAAATACCATTTGATTTACTCACCCTACCCAAAAGAGTTACTCTTTTAAAAGACTGGCAGAGCATAGGACTACCAGGTATTAATTCATGCTGCTGTTACTTCTTTAATTTGCTCTAGCCTTAGGCGAATTACTGACACTTGCTCTTCTCCAGAGCCTGTAAAATGGGGTTTGGGTAATTAACAACTCAGAATGACTGTTATGAGAACTAATTAGTTACTGCTTACAAAATACTTTGAACATCAACAATAAGAGTGTTTTCACTCCAAATACCACATTTTCCTCCCAATGGAGCTCTAGATACCTCCATCCCTGTCCTCCACCAAATTCCACATCTAGTCCTTCTCAGATTTCCCTCTGAAAAAAAATCATTACCTAGTTATTAAAATCAGAAGCCCAGGAGTTATCTTTAACTCATTTCACTTCACTAACACTAACATACATTCCCAAGTCCTATTCATTCTACCTCCAAAATGTGTCTTCCATCCATCCACATCTCTCCATCTTCAATGCCACCAGTCTATTTCAATCCACCATCCTCCCTTGCATGGAGGATTGCAATAATTGGCTAGTTGGCCTCCTTTTCCAGCTTTAGCTCCTTTCCAATCCTTTTGCTACACAAAAGCCAAGAATGACTTTTGAAAAGAGAAGGCAAGACATATCATTTCCTTACTTAAAACCCTTCAGTGACTGCCTGTTGCAGACAGGTTACAGTACAACCCTCTACCATGGGTGACCAATTCATCCCGTATCTTGCCCAGGACTTTGCTGATCTAAGCACTAAAAGTCCCTCATCCCAGGAAACTCCTCAGTTCTGGGCAATAGGGGTGACTGGTCACATTAAGCATGGCCCGTAAGGCCTTACAGGAAGTGACTCCTGCCTGCCTCATGGCCTCATTTCATGCCACTGTCCCCTCAATCATTACACCCTTTGCACACTGGCCTTTGTCAGGTCCTAGAACGTCCCTTTCCCTTCTCAAGGTCTTGCTGGTTAGGCCTGCCTTTCCCTTGGCCTGGAATGCTCTTCCTGTAGCTGGATTTTTCTTATCCTTTAAAGCTCAGTTTAAATGCTCCAGAAAGGACTTCCCTAATCCAAGTTAACCCAATAGTTCCTATCTGCTATTCTCTATTACAACATTCTGCTTCCTTATTAGAACTTATCATTTTGTCTTGATTCATTTATAATTTACCTATTTATCATCTGTTTCCTACAATTAGAATGTAAGAGGGCAGGAACCTTGTCTGCAGTGTTCACTGTGGTATCCTCCAGCACATAGCATATGGCAAGTACTCAGATAATATTTACTGAACCAACATTTCAGTCTTGAGCCTCACCCCAACCAAACAACAGGTGGACCCATGCCCTGTAGAGACAGAGATCAAGGTCTTGCAAACACCAGGACATCTGGTTGACCCAGCTCTGCACCACCTCCACCCCTGCTGGTGACTAAGATCTGACCTCAAAGGGACCTCAAAAAAATATTGGTTTCTCTGGAGGCCTAGAGAGGTTAAAGGACATGTCTTAAGTTACATACTCGGTGTACATTTAACATTGGGAAAGCTAAAACCGATATTTCCTGTTTCTCTACCAAGTGAATTCAAATTTCAAAGGATCTTAGTGTAGGAAGAAACCTCTAGATCCCATTTGCTTTGGTCCTTCAAAGTAGACTCTATAATTTGCGTGCTACAACTCAGGGAATATAGCCAGTATTCTGTAGTAACTATAAATGGAATATAAACCTTAAAAGTTGAGAATCACTATGTTGTATACCTGTAATGTATGTAATATTGTACATCAACTATACTTCAATTAAAAAAAAAAAGACTATCTATCCCTGTTTAAAAGATAAGACGTCTGGAGCCAAGAGCAATAATTGACTTTTCCGAGGTCACATAACTATTGAAAGGCAAGGAAGAACTTCATTCTTAGTCTGTTTCACATTTTCAATCTTTTTTTATTCTGGGCTTTGTATAACCATGCAATCAAGTATCTGTTCCATATTGAACATGTTAGCAAATGCTTTAAAAGAGAGAGAAAACAAAGTGGATGCAGAGATACCTCAGGAGTGACAAATTATTTAATTTTTTTAAAATTTATTTTTATTTATTTATTTTTTATTTTTGGCTGCATTGGGTCTTCATTGCTGCGCGCGGGCTTTCTCTAGTTGCAGAGAGCGGGGGCTACTCTTCGTTGTGGTGCACGGGCCCCTCACTGCGGTGGGTTCCCTCGTTGCAGAGCACGGGCTCTAGGTGCAGGGGCTTCAGTAGTTGCAGCACACGGGCTCAGTAGTTGTGGCGCACGGGCTTAGTTGCTCCGTGGCATGTGGGATCCTCCCGGACCAGGGTTTGAACCCGTGTCCCCTGCATCGGCAGGCGGATTCTTAACCACTGTGCCACCAGCGAAGTCCCAGACAAATTATTTAAACAGATGCAATGCTGTTGTTCCTGATTTATTAATTCATTCAACAAATATCTGTCCGCTATATGCCATGAATTGTTCTGGACTCTGGGGATGCAGCAAAGAATATAACAAAGAAATCCTCTCTGCCCTCCTAGAGCTTACATTCTAGTGTGGGAGACAGAAGATAACAAATAAATATATATATATATTTTTTTGTGTGTGCGTGTGTGTTATGTGGGCCTCTCACTGTTGTGGCCTCTCCCATTGTGGAGCACAGGCTCCGGACGCGCAGGCTCAGTGGCCATGGCTCACGGGCCTAGCCGCTCCGTGGCATGTGGGATCTTCCCGGACCGGGGCACGAACCCGTGTCCCCTGCATCAGCAGGCGGACTCTCAACCACTGCGCTACCAGGGAAGCCCCACAAATAAATATATTTTTATGTGTAAGGAGTCTCAGGTGGTCAAAGTGCTATAAGAAAAATACAGCAGGGTAAGGAGAGAGTGACAGGCGGGGAGCACAGCTGCTTTAAATAAGATGGTCAGGGAAAGACACTCAAGTAGGATACCATTTGAACAGTGATCTGAGTGAATTCAGGGCAGGCACTAGAGGAAGAACGTTCCAGGCCAGGGAGAACAGAAGGGCAATGGCCCTAAGGCAGCATAGGGCTTGGCAGGTTCTAGGGAATGCCCAGGGGCCCTGTGATTGGAGTGGAGGAAGCCGGAAGGAGGAAGAAAGGTCACATAGGGAGCTGGGGCCAGATCCTGCTGGCAACTGCTCTTCGAAACTACTCCCTTTTAAACTGACATATCTTTATAACGCAAATATTTACAAAGCTAGGCCTTGGAGAGGGGGGTTTTATTGAATGTGTTTCAATACGTTAGCAAGCACCGCAGGATTCGCTCTTCTTCCCCCATTTCTTGTTGTTGAATGTTAATCTGTCTAAATCCATTCAGCTCCACTTCTTTGAAAATCAGTCACCTAGTGCTTGCAGCTAAAAAAGGAGACCAACTAATACATCTCAACAGAGCAGATAGTGGAGGCCACTCCCACGGATCAAGATCTCTGTAGAAAACCTAGCTATTGTTCAGCCAATAGTTTCATGTTGGTTTCTAAAATAAGAATCTGAGTCATCCTTTCCTCAGCCGGAGAGAACTTTATTCCTTTTACCCCCGTGGCTCCTGATTGGTTAACACGTTACTCAGCAGCGGGTGGGCAGGGCCGTCAGCTTCCCCCACTGTATGTGGTATGGCCGTGAGCGAGAAAGGTGAACTGGCTGGGAAGTCAAGCCTAAGTCAAACCCTGTCCTCACCACAGTCCCATTTTTATTTTTTAATTTTTTGGCCACACGGCTTGCGGGATCTAAGTTCCCCCACCAGGGATCAAAGCCAAGCCCCCTGCCTTGGAAGCCGGAGTCCTAACCACTGGGATGCCAGGGAATTCCCCACAAGATAGTTTTAACCAATTTACTTGACTTTTTTCAGCTTCAGTTTCCTCCTCTGTAAAAGGGGGGTATTAATGTATATTAGTTTTCTACTGCTGCGTAACAAATTTGCACACATCTAGAGGACTGGAACAACGTCTGTTTATAGTCTCGCAGTTTTGTAGGTCAGAAGTCCCGGGTGGCACAACTGGGTTCTCTGAGCCGTCTCACAAGGCTGAAATCAGGGTATCCATCCGCTGTGTTCTCACCTAGAGCCCAGGGTGCTCTTCCAAGCGCTTTTCTGTTCTTGGCAGCATTCAGTTCCTTGCAGTTGTAGGTCTGAGAGCTGCGGGCCTCTCTCAGCTCTTTCAGGCGCCTACGTTCCTTCTCTGAGGCCTCTCCATCTTCAGACCGGGACTGCACATCAAGTCCTTCTCACACTTGGAGTGTCTCTGACTTCTGCTCTCACCCATTTAAGGGCTAACTGCTTTTCAGGGCTCGTGTATTTAGATCAGGCCCACCCAGATAATCCCCCTTTCTTAAGGTCACCCCTGCCATATAACATAAAATAATCACCAGAGTGAAATCTCATCATATTCATACGTTCTAGGGGTTAGGGCGAGACAGCTTTGGGGGCTATCTTAAAAAATTTTGCCTACAACAAATGCTTTGCTCAGAGAATTTCCCTGAAAATTAGAGATAATGTATGTGTGTAAAATAGTAGACAATCAATTTAGCCACTGTTAACGCATGAGGACCCCTTTGGTGCAGGGAGCAGATAAGTATCTGAGCTACTCAGTGAATCAAGCATAAGACGAGACTGAATTGTCCATGGTAAATACTTATTACGATCTTTCTCATATTTATGGATGTTAAAATAGTATTTTGCACATAATAAGTGATCTCTATTTTAGTTGGAGCATTGATGTGATGATTTGGAAATTCTAATTTAACAAGACAAAGATTGAGTTCCTCCCTTATCTTCTGAGTATGTTATTAGATTGGCCAAAAAGTGCGTTCCGATTTTTCCGTAAGATATTGCCCGAACGAACTTTTTGGCCAACCCAATACTTCTCCCTCCCTTGTTAAATAATTTTGGCAAAGCTGCCTCTTCCTCTTCCTTCCCATGTACTTTGGTGGAGTTCATCAACACAGGACTTTGAGCTCAGGCTTTTATAGTACAGATACCAACTGAATTTTGGGAATTGACTTAAGTTCTGTCACCTTAAAATGAAGAAGGAATGGCCTCTGCACATTACTGAAGGCCCAGAAAAAATAAAAGGGGGGTGGGATGGGGTTCTGAATTAATTTCAGGATATTGGGGTTGACTGTGTTAAATATGATAGGATCAAGGCATAGTTTTCACATCATGACATCATGATGCACAACACAGCATCCATAAGAGCATAAAGTCTAGAGCCACGCTGCTAGGGTTCAAACCTTGTCTCTGCTGTATTCTTTCAATGTGGCCTCGGGCAAATTATTTAACCTCTCTGTGCTTAGTTTTCTCACCTGTAGAGCATGTATGTACTTCATAGGGTTGCGGTGAGGACTGAATTAAATATGTACAAAATGCTCACAGTAGGGCCTGGCATTGAGTAGCAAAAGTGAGTCACTTAAGGCTTCTCTCTTCACCCCCAGCCTAACCTACTCTCTTATCAGACAGTGGCATGGATTTTTCAAATTATGGTTTATTTATTTATTTTTGAATTAGCAATACTTGACATCCTACAAAACTTAAAAGGGTTTGAAAAGATAAACAATAAAAACTAAGTTTTTCTCCCACCCAAGGCATCCAGACAGTGGGCTCCCAGAAGCAATACTGATACTATAGTCTCATACATCTTCCTAAGATAGTCTATACACAGACTACAGCATGAATATTTACACGATAATATATCATGTAGACCATTTTCACAGATATGTTTTTTGGTTTTGTTTTTTATAAATTTATTTGTTTATGTTTGTATATTTTTGGCTGCGTTGGGTCTTCATTGCTGCTCGCGGGCTTTCTCTAGTTGCAGTGAGCGGGGGCTACTCTTTGGTGCGGTGCGCGGGCTTCTCATTGTGGTGGCTTCTCTTGTTATGGAGCACGGGCTCCAGGCGTGTGGACTTCAGTAGTTGTGGCACACGGGCTCAGTCGTTGTGGCTCGCGGGCTCTAGAGCACAGGCTCAGTAGTTGTGGTGCACGGGTTTAGTTGCTCTGCGGCGTGTGGGATCTTCCCGCACCAGGGCTCAAACCCGTGTCCCCTGCATTGGCAGACGGATTCTTACCACTGCGCCACCAGGGAAGCCCCACAGATATGTTTTTAACACAGGTGAGGACATGGTATTCTGTTCTGTCTTGGTGATTATCTATCTGCATTCAACAATATGGCACCCCTGGGACTGGCTGTTCCTTGCTGAGAGGCAGCAGTGCCTGTGCCTGGGAGGTGCCAGTGTTTGCCAGGGGATTTAGTTGGTGAAAGAGGTTCTCCTCCTTGGACTAATACTTAAAACTACTCATTCCAGGTAATACTATACTTTGATACTCTTCATGTGATAATTAATAGCAGGCAATACTATAAAAGTGATTTTATGTACCAGAATATGAACAACTCTGTTTATTTTGGCACATAATTAGAGGAGAAAGAAGCTGTAAGCCCAGATAAAAATCCATACTTTTTTAAAGTAATAAGGTTTGAATGATAGATATTACATATTGGGTTATATATAGCTGTAGTTTAGATCTTTTTGTACCTTAGACTTGTTTGGTAAGGGCTTTTCAGTTTTTGGAAAATTTGTCTTTGATCTGAGAGTTCATGTACAGTTGACCCTTGAACAACACAGGTATGAACTGCTCTGTTCACTCGTAGCAGGATTTTTTCAATAGTAAATATTGATACTATAGTACTGCACTATCTGAGGTGGGTTGAATCCGCGGATGCTGGACTGCACATATGGAAGAACTGTGTATAAGGAGGAACCAGGAACCGGGGATCTGGAGGTCCAACTATAAATTATACACAGATTTTCACCTGCACAGAAGTTTGGCACCCCTAATCTCCGAGTTATTCACAGGTCAACAGTATTTGTTTTGGATCTTGGTCCAAGTTGGTTGGAAGTTTGGTAAAACTCTAAATCTCAGGCTTCCCTGGTGGCGCAGTGGTTGAGAGCCCGCCTGCCGATGCAGGGGACACGGGTTCGTGCCCCGGTCCAGGAAGATCCCACATGCCACGGAGTGGCTAGGCCCGTGAGCCATGGTTGCTGAGCCTGCGCATCCAGAGCCTGTGCTCCGCAACGGGGAGGCCACAACAGTGAGAGGCCCGCGTACCGCAAAACAAACAAACAAACAAACAAACAAAAAACTCTAAGTCTCAATGCTTTTTCTTTCTTTTCCGGATAAGATTTTGTTCAAATTCCAATTTTCACTGAATAACATGTAACTAACTCTTCCCTACCTCCCTCATTTTTTCCCATGACAGTGGCATCCAAACCTGTAAGGAATGATATTATGTCATTTGAAGAAAGAATTTGGTTGAAACCAGCCATACATGTAGTGTTTCCTTGCTTTTCCCTAATTTGGAAGTCAAAAAATGAACTATCTCCATTTGGTCTTGAATCTATTCTATAAGGATGATTCCACAGATATTTAAAAAATTCCATACAGCAGCCTAGATATGCTAATCATGGAACTCCTTGCTCATTGGAACTTCAAAATGAGCAGCTAGTGAAGTAGCAATACTGAAATCTGCCAGGAGGTGTTCCTGTAAAGTGTGACATTCCTGGGTCAGTGCTTCTTTGGTGTTCAACTCTGAGTTATCAAAATTGTTTAATCCTACCTACTTAAGAAGGTGCCCAGGGAAATCCCTGGTGGTCCAGTAATTAGGACATGGGCTTTCACTGCCGTAGACCCGGGTTCATTCCCTGGTTGGGGAACTAAGATCTCACAAGTCACAAGGCATGGCCAAAAGCAAAAAACAAGGTGCCCAACCTGGTAGGATTCTTGTGCTTTTGGCCAATGGCAGTTTATAAGTCCTACTGAGAAAAAAACAGATATGGTGTCTATTATAGACTAAATTGTGTCCCTTCATAATTCATATGTTGAAGCCCTACTCCCCCACCCCAATGTGACTGTATTTGGGGATAGGACCTTTAAAGAAGTAACTAAGGTTAAATGAGATTACAAGGGTGACCCTAATCCAATATGACTAGTGTTCTTATAAAAAGGGCAAGAGACACCAGGGATGTGCACAGAGAGAAAATACCATGTGAGGACACAATGAGAAGATGAAAATCTGCAAGCCAAGGAGAGACGCCTCAGGAGAAACCAATCCTGCTGGCACCTTGACCTTGGATTTCCACCCTCCAGAACTGTGAAAAAAAAATTCTGTTAAGCAACACAGACTATGGAATTTTGTTATGGCAGCCCTAGCCAACTAATACTGTGTGACCTTCAGGAAAAAAAGCTATAGAATTTGAGTAAGTTTTTGAAGATCTCTCCCTTTTGGGAGGGTGTAACTCTTTGGGATGAGTTGACTCTTGTCATCAACTAGATAAATGAAGCCATGAACTGCCACTGACCATGACCCTTCCCACGGCTTGGTGTTTATCTTTTCCTTGGAACCTTTTAATCTATTCTGGCCAGAGTTTGTTTCTGTTATTTGCAACCAAAAGAGCCTTAAGTAAAACAGGTCTTCAAGTCTTGCCTGAAGACTGACTATATTTCATACATAACTATTATTTTTTAAAATACCTATAGATAATGTTGATTAATAAGTTAATTCTCAATTTTAGGTTGCTAGTATTTTTTTTTTCAGTTATGTAGTTTTCTCACTCAATAAAAGTCCAAATAAAGTTACAATGTGTTGATGCTAATAAGGAGATTTTAATAAAGAAGAAGGTTGGGGACCATTGATCTAGAACTTTCTGACAGTGTAAGGGCCTCTTTGTGTGGGAATGGCAATGAAACCTAAAAGGTTGATGGGCATACATTTAAGGCAGGAAGGCATCATACCCGCCCAAAGACTAGTGATCTAACAAGACCATCTGCATGGCTCAGTGGAAGTTTTTGGTGGAGATGCTTGGAAGCACACTTGTACAGTTTTGCAGTCTCAATCTGACCCTGCCATCCAGAGTAAGCTTTGAGTGGAGCATTCAGATAAGTCACCATGGGGCTATACGTTGTACTTGAAAGGGTCTGTGCTCCAGCTGAACATGTTTTATAAGGGATTATGTATTCTGGGAGCTTTCTCTGACTATACTCTTCCTTTTGGACACAGTTACAGTGTGTAGTGGTAGAAGTAGCTGGTACTTTGAAAGCAGACAGACTTCACCCTCCTGTAGAAAAGGACCACTGGGATGTTGGCTATGTCCCTTTCACCCTTAACAATGGTGGATACTTTGAAGAAAGGACAGAAATCCTTATAGAGTAAAAACTGAGTCACTAGTAGTTAGGTAGGAAGATTTTGATTTTATCATTTCTCTTGAGATTATAGTTTAAATGATTGTAAGTATTGTGAATCATGACCAATCTATTTGAAAGGGCTACCGTGAACTCTGCAAAAGGGAGTCTAAATGAGGGCCCTCAAGTACCATTTGGTACATTTTAACCTATGCATTTATTTAATCAATATAAAAATCTCATTTCCTGCTTTAAGATTATTTGAAATTTTAAGATAAATTATAAGTAATCATTAAAGTATATAGAATCAATAATAACTTAGGAATATGGTATTAACAACTACATACCATCATCCCTTCCCCCACCTTACCTGTACACTGCCCTCTGGTTGACCCACATGAGTCAGAGAAACAAATGCTCTCTGAGTTCAGGAGCATTACTAAACGAACCATCCTGTATAGCTGTTAATCCTCAGTCTCACCAATTTGCTGACTTCTTACACTGGCATGCTCTTAAGGCTTTTCAAGTGTATTTTGAAGATGGACTTCCTTAATCTCTGGTCCTCCTTGCAAAAAATTTTCAACTTGGCCTAGTTCTCTATCACAGAAGACTCCTGAATCCCCATCTAATCCAGTGGTTTCAGCTTTTGGTGTTTCAGACATTCTTTGAAACAATTGGGGGATTCTTTGCCACCGGGGAAAAATTGCTCTTTTCAGGTAATATCACTCAAAATAAAGATGGCCTTTTATCTCTTTCTAAAATTGGGAAAAGTTATTTCATTTTAACTTGAAAATACAAAGACATTTGGGTAGATGTGTGTCCTGACCAGCATAATATTTAACTTGCTTTTCAAGCTACAACAGAGACAACAGATACCCAACACAGGGAGCAGACACGTCCCTCTCCTTGAAACCCTAACTTAATGCCAGCAAATACTTCCACACAGACCATTACTTCTATTTTTGTTCATTCATTTTCATCTGAAATAACAAAGAATGATCAGATCCCCGGGTCTATTACCTGAAGCAAGTTTAGGAAATGGAAGACCAAGAACTACAATATCAATCTGGATTGATCAATGTTGGGAACTCCTTGCTAATCACATAACTTTATTATGTGATCTGATGTGGTCTTTCTCTAAAGCACGTTTCACTACAACTAATAAACAGTAATAATAAACAATCCATATGTTCAGAGTATTTCAGACACAGTCCAAGAAAGAACTGACTTCAGTAACTACATTCCTTTTGTTGTTCCTTGTATCTATGCAGTTGGTTTCTTTATAAAAATAAAAATGGACTTTTCTGTTCAGTGACCATTAAATGTTTAATTTGCCAGTTCCTTTGCAATGCATGACTAGTCATATTCTGCTAAAGATGTTATGCACTTGAAAGAGGTGGCTACTTGGATACAAACTGCCACAAATGAGAAATAGCCTGTACTCCAGCCTCATTTTCAACCGAGAGCATGTTTTCTCATAGATACAATATGCTAAATGCTGGGTGGGTCCCCTTCACAATTCGACAGACTATTTGAACCTAAAATGTCAGCTCAGGGCTTCCCTGGTGGCACAGTGGTTGAGAATCCGTCTGCCATGGCAGGGGACACGGGTTTGAGCCCTGGTCTGGAAATATCCCACATGCCTTGGAGCAACTAAGCCCGTGCTCCACAGCTATCGAGCTTGCGCTCCAGAGCCTGTGAGCCACAACTACTGAAGCCCTTGCGCCTAGAGCCCGTGCTCTGCAACAAGAGAAGCTACCGCAATGAGAAGCCTGTGTACCGCAATGAAGAGTAGCCCCCGCTCGCCACAACTAGAGAAAGCCCACGCGCAGCAATGAAGACCCAGTGCAGCCAAAAATAAATAAATAAATAAATAAATTTAAAATGTCAGCTCAGTCACCACATGACATATGTTTTCCCACCACTGCTGACACGGTTGTGCTATTGCTCCAATTCTTTCTCTTTGTGGAATTTACATTTCCTTTTTGAAATCACCAACAACGGCTGAAGCCTTTATTGTTTTTTTTGTTTTGTTTTTTTTTTGGCTGTGCCATGCAGCATGTGGGATCTTAATTCCCTGACCAAGGATCTAACTCACGCCCCCTGTGGTGGAAGCACAGAGTCTTAACCACTGGACCACCAGGGAAGTCCCTATGGTTGAAGTCATTTTTGTCTTTGGAGGGTCAAAACACCCTGGTGTATGAGAGGAGATAAGTATTTTTGGTGACGTCCTTTTCCTGTCCCAGAACTGTGTTTCTGCTCTTCTCTTTCCTCCCATCTGCTAAGTGCAGTTACACCAACTCCCAGGTCTAAAGACTAGCCCATGTGGGTGGTACCAAATTTTTTCTCAGAAGTGTTGCATTTCTGAGTCATGCCTTTCCTTGACTGGGAGCTACACTTATCTCTTCATTAGCCATGTTTCCTTTTTTTCTAAAGACGTAACCTGCAGAGGCAGTTTCCTATGTGAAGACCTTCTCCAAGTCACTCTGGGTCCCTGTACTCTGCCACACACGGGTCGATTTATACCCACGTTTCAAGATTCCTTTTCTTACTGATTATTGCATGCCCTCCTCACCTCAACCTCTGCTCCATCTGATCTTTATAAATCTTTGAGATATATTTCTTAGGTGTTTAGAGTTCTCTCTCTCTTTTTAAAATTAATTAATTAATTAATTAATTTTTGGCTGCGTTGGGTCTTGGTTGCTACGCACGGGCTTTCTCTAGTTGTGATGAGCGAGGGCTACTCTTTGTTGCGGTGTGCGGGCTTCTCATTGTGGTGGCTTCTCTTGTTGTGGAGCACGAGATCTAGGTGCGCGGGCTTCTGTAGTTGTGACATGTGGGCTCAGTAGTTGTGGCTCGCAGGCTCTAGAGTGCAGGCTCAGTGGTTGTGGCGCACAGGCTTAGTTGCTCCGTGGCATGTGGGATCTTCCCGGACCAGGGCTCGAACCCATGTTCCCTGCATTGGCAGGTGGATTTTTTTTAACCACTGTGCCACCAGGGTGGCACCAGGGAAGTCTGGTTTTTAGAGTTCTCTTATTTAGAAATTTTGCTATTGGACTACCTCAGCCTTGCAAAACTATGTTAGTTTGATAGTAATGCGCAGTATAAGGGTTCTGGAATTTTTATGGCCCATAGAAATCAAGTCATGGACTCAGGAAGAGAAAGTTTTGTTGGAAAAATCTCAAGCAATACCCTTCATAATGGTTATGAATTTTATGGTGGAAGTGGAGGTAAAAAGTTCTGAAAACTCAACAGAAAAAAGCTACCATTCTTAGTAAGAGAGACAATAAAGAACTCTCAAAGAAGCTGCAGATTAAAGGAATAGTAAATATCTGCCATAAAAAGGGCAGTAATCCTACCAGAAAAGTGACTGCAGATGTTCAAGGCTATTAAAACTACAATTTGTAGGGCTTCCCTGGTGGCGCAGTGGTTGAGAGTCCGCCTGCCGATGCAGGGGACACGGGTTTGTGCCCCTATCCCGGAAGATCCCACATGCCGCGGAGCGGCTGGGCCCGCGAGCCATGGCCGCGGAGCCTGTGTGTCCGGAGCCTGTGCTCTGCAACGGGAGAGGCCACAGCAGTGAGAGGCCCGCGTACAGCAAAAAAAAAAAAACAAAAAAAAAAACACTACAATTTGTAAAAGAAAGTGCACCCATAGAATACTAATTAGAAGTATATTCCTGAGGAATTTTATCTATTGATGGTTTGTTTTTGCATTATATCAAAAATATTGTCATATAAAGTATCTCAGGTATTCAAAATGTCAAAAAATAAGCATTTCATGTAACAGCTATCACCTCTACCTATTACATTACCTTACCACTTATGTGACAATCATGGAACTGAATTTGGAGATGAGTCCTGGAATCTTCAGAATAAAAAATATGGAATTACAAATTACCTTAGTTGGCATTGCTTTTATTTTGAAAATCTTTTCTATTTTTAGGTCCTGTCATGTCTAAGAAGAAAAACCGGAAACTTTGCCCACCTTGGTGTGTCCTAATTAATGAATTGTATTAGAAACAGTACTTCAATAAATAGTCATTTATTCACTCTTTCAATAAACAGGTATTAAACACATAATTGGCTCATGGAAGGCACGGTGCTAAGCACTTGGGCTACAAAAAAGAAGTGGGCAAAGTCTTTGCCATTCAGGGCTACAGTCTAATGAAAATAGACAAGGAAACAATTAGTGCATAACAGAGGACTATAGCTAACTCTTACTGAGTGTATCAGAGTAGATTCATAGAGGAGATGATCTTCGAGCTGTCTTGAAGAACGATAAGCAGTTTGCCTTGTGGACGAGGGAAGGAAGGGCATTCCAGGCAGAAGGAACAGTATTTGCAATGATATGAATGTAAGAAGAGCAGAACAAGGACTGGTTGCCTGATGTGGCTGCACCCCAGGGGACCTTTGGGAGATTAGTGGGAGATGAGACTGGAGAGGCAGGCAGGGTCCAGGCCATGGAAGCTCTAGACCCCTGCTAGGGAATTTAGGCTTAATCAAAGTCAGGAGAACACTGAAGGATTTCACACAGGAAGTGAACGATCAGATTAGCATTTTAGGAAGATCTCTCTGGTGGCAATGGAGTAGATGGAGTAAATGGGGCAGGGTCAGACACCAGTGGTTATGAGGTTAGTATGAGAGTTCAAGCAAGAATGGTAATTACTAACATATATTGAGTGTTACCCTTGTGCTAAGCCCATGACATAAGTTATTTAATCCTCACAATGATTCTATAAGGTAGTATATTAGGGAAGGTTAGGTTATGCTGTGACAGGAAACAACCCCAAAGTCTCAGTGGCATAAAACAACTAAAATAATTCTTTGCTTCTACCACATGTCCCATGCAGGTTGGCCAGGGAGCAATGCTCCTCATAGCCACAAAGAAACCCAGGATAATGGAGACTTCATCTCAATATATACCTCACAGCAGTGAGGGGGGATCATCATCCCAGCAGTAGGCAGGGAGGGTGGTTCATTGTGTATAGGCTCTCGAAGCTTCTGCCCAAGTGTCACATGGCTACAGCCAACTCCAGGGGAGAAGGGAAGTGCAACCCCACCACGAGTCCAAAAGGAGAACCAGAAATATTCAGACACCAGCACTAATTACTACCACATCCTGTTCTGAGCATAGAATAAAACTGCACATTTCTGACCTGCTTTTTTCTTTTTTTTTCTTTTAATGGTTTACTTAATTTTATTTATTTATTTATTTTAACATCTTTATTGGAGTATAATTGCTTTACAATAGTGTGTTAGTTTCTGCTGTATAACAAAGTGAATCAGCTATACATATACATATATCCCCATTTCTCCTCCCTCTTGCTCTGACCTGCTTTTGAAGTTGGATATGGTGAGCCGTGTGACCTAATTTGGCCAAAGAAATGGAAGAAGCTTTGAAAACTAGGAGTCTTTAAGAACTAAGAACTGGAACAAAATTTGTTAGGCTCTTGCTTTCTCTCTGCCATGACATCTGGCAGTATTCCACGTAGTGGCTGCTCCTTTCATCCAAGTTCCAGAGTGAGAACAACAGATAGCAGAGCACCCATTGACTTCCAGTTGTAGGTCACTGAGATTTGAAGGATGTTTGTAACTGTAGCATAACCCAGTTCACCTGGGACTGTTATGGAGGAGACACAAAAAATTTCTGTAAAATCTTAAAATTCTCCACAGATAGGCTTATTATTATTATTATTATGTATTCCCATTTTACAGATCAGGAAACTGAGACTCAGAAAAGTCAAAGAATGTGCCCAAAGTTACATCTAGTAAGGCAAAATTCAAACCCAGGCAATCTGACTTCTGAAGATTAGCTAGCAGGAGCCTGACCTAAAGCAATAGAAATGGGGATGAACAGGTGGTACTAGTTCAGTGACATTTTAAAAGTAGAATCAAAAAGATCTGATGGGCAATTATGTAAGGAGAGAGGACAAGCAGGTATCTAGAATGATTCCCAATTTTCTGACTTGGAATGTCAAATGGATGGTGACCAGTAATTCAAATGGAGATTAGAGAATGATGAGCACAGTGAGAAGTGGAAAGGTAATAAATTTGGTGATGGACTCTTTCAGCACTTTGAAGCTGTCATTCCATTGTCTTCTCTCCAGTTTCTGACAAGAAGTTGGTCACCTCCATATGGTTGTTGCCCCGTATGTAATGCATTATTCTTCTCTGGCTGCTTTCAAATTTTTCTCTTTATTTTTATTTTTGTATTTTTTGGTAACCTGACAATGATGTATCTGGTAGTTTTTCTTTGTATTTACATTGCCTGGGGTTCACTGAGCTTTGGAGGTTTGTTAAGTTGACAGTTTCATCAAATTTGGGAATATTTTTCTTCTATTATATTTCTGTCCCATTTTCACTGTCTCCTTTTGGGACACCAATTACACATACATCTGATATTATCCCACAGGTCTCAGAGGATCTATTCATTTTCCTTCAATTATTTTTCTGTTCTTCAAATTGGATAATTTCTATTGATTAATCCTGAGGTTTACTGACTCTTCTACCATCTTCCATCTGCTGTTAAGCCACTAGTGAATTGTGTTATCTTGTTTTACTTTGAAAAGTTCTGGGGTTTACGTTGCTATTTTATAGTTCCCATCTTCAAGATTCCCTATCTATTCCCTACTTATTTACTCATTCAGATCATACTTTTGTTTATCTTAAACATATTTGCCTTTAATTTTTTGACTATCTTTATAATAGCTGCCTTAATGTCTTTGTCTACTAAATCCAATATCTGAATAATCTTAGGGTTGATTTCTATTTTCTACTTTTGTTTTCCTTTGTGTGTGTGTCTAGTAATTTTTTTTTTAAAGAAAAAGAGTTTATTATAAGATGACAAGAATATTGGCATCTGACTGTGACATTTAAATATGGGCTTGGAAACAATTTATTCATGTAGCTATTTAGGGAAAATGATTATGCATGGGGCCTAACCACCTTGGTTAGATCAGATGCTATTACTGTTTACACTTACCCATTCTGTACAATGTTTGACCAGTTTTAACCCAGATTTTATCAGTAACCTTCCCTCATGACTCTTGATTTTTACGTTGTGCTCTCTTAATTTTCAGCATTACTCCTCCCTATTTTTAGCATAAATACCCTTTCATATTACTATTACACTAGGACTAAATATTCCATAATTCAGCTAGTAATTATACTGGTTGTTTTGATGCCTGGCTTTCTCTCCCCTCACCCTAGTAATAGATCCTGTCTCTCCACTATGCTCTCACCTCCATTAATTCGGTAATACTTAGTACCCTGCACAAAGCCAAGGTTTTCCATATCCTCCGTTCTTGTGATTGCCAAACCAAGTCATCTCTCCCTAGAAACCTTACTAAGGATTTTCCCACAGTATTATAAACTTTCACTTGGCTGTAATTACAATCATGCATTTTAAATTCAGAGAGGTGACCAAAGGCTGAACATTCATTCAAAATTATTTAATTACAAGGCTGGATAACTGAAAAAGAATTTTCCATTAAAAATAGTTTCAGAGCTAGAAAGTAATATACTGGTTAACAGGTTATGACTCTAGGGCAGTGACATGATTAAATAGAAATGGCTTGAATCTTATGGATGCATTAATCTAGATACGATGTTGGTTCAGAAATCTATTTACAAATCAATTTCAAAATTAAAAAATATAATCCGTCTTGATTTTTGTTCTCTTTCCATATCCATAAAATGAAGAGGTTTTCCTGATCACCAGTTTTTCATACAACAAAGTAAATCTCAAATCTGGCACTAGCCAGAAATGTTTACACCTTAGGAACTTCACAGCAAACTGGCCTCTTTCAATAGGCAGACAGCGACCCCACATTCAAAATAAAGCTGCTCATCTATCAGTGACATCCCTAGCTTCTTTAATATTCATCGACCTGCAGGATTCTGGTAAGATCATCAGGTTTTAACCAAGTCATTTTCCAGTCAATATTCTCCTGTATGTTTTGAAATTTTCCTTTGCATCTAAAAAAAGCTTAGGCTCTCCACATAAGAGCTCCATTACACTGAAAACTATTGTTCCCAGCACCACAGAGCAGCTCCCAAGTCCCAAAAGCGTGTCTAGTAATTTTTTATTGTCATACTTAAGGCTACAGATGATGCATTGCAGAAATTGTGGATTCTGTACTATGTTATTTTCCTCTGAAAAGTTTTGATTTTTGTTGTAGTAGGCAGTTCACTTATTGTCTGGCCACTTTGAACTTGTGTAGGCATTTTTGTTTGTTTGTTTGCTTTAAGTTTTTAGGGTAGATCTTTGGAAAGTCCAAGCTATCTTCCCAAGCCCTCTGACTTAGCGCACTCAGCCTTCACACTGTTTCTCCTGTGATCTTGTCAAGCTTGGTGTTAGGCGTTGTTAGGGCAGTCCTATTGTAGGTCTTCCTGTAGGGCAGCTGTTCTCGAATTTTAGCATGTATCAGAATCATCTGAGGAGCTTGTTAAAAACACATTTCTAGGCATCTTCCCTTGAGTCTCTGATGGAGTAGATCTGAGGTGGGACTCTAGAATTAGTATTTCCAACTGCATGTCTAACAAATTTCCAGGTGATGCTAATGCTACTGGCCCAGGAACAGCTATCTGAGAAATGCTGCTTTAGAACATTATCCTTACTTTTAAAATGTGTTCTTTCTGGTGTCCCAGCTGGATGCCTGAGGTGTTATTAACAAACTGTTAATGTGGCCTTCCACTTAGGCTGGGCCACCACTCCAATGACCCTCATCACTGCTTGAATTCTAATAACCCTGCTCAGCTTTCAACCCCACAGAAGTTGGTATCTGGTAATCCTTGCATACTTTCACCTTATACATGTGCAAACCAGCTTTTAGCCAAGCACCCACAGAGGATCCTCACAGGATTTTTGGAGCCCTCCCTCTGCAAAGCTCCCTTCTCTCAGTGCCCTACCTTGCAGATTAGAGGTGCTCAGCTGCCCCAGACTCCAATCTCTGTCTGCTCAGCTTAGCTGGTACCTCAGCTCATTGCTTCTTGGTTGGGAAATAGCCCCCAGATAAAGAGGCAGAGTGATTCTGGGCCTCACCGCTTGAATTTCTCTTAAGGATCACAGACTTGTGCTCTGCCTGAAACAGCTGACTCAAATATTTTGCTCACCTTAGTGATTTTTTTTTTTAAAGTGGTGGGATGGCTAATCTGTGACCAGTTTCTACTCCATCATAGCCAGGGGTAGATGTCCTGGTGTTAGACCTTTTGCATTTAAAGAGCCTTGGACTATCCAGATAGAGATACTCTACAATGAAAAGGGAGCCTAGAGATAAAGGTTTGCAAAACATCAGTGTACAGATAGTAATTGAGTCCAAGGGCATGAATCATATAGGAGGTTACACAAAATGAGAAGAGGAGAGGATCAAAGATAGGACATTGGGGGAACTGCTAATTTTTCATGGATGAGTGAAAGAAAAGTGTTGGCTAAAGAGGCATAGAAGGAGTGGTCTAACAGGCAGAAGAAGAGCCACTATCCCAGAAGTCAGTGGAGAAGAGTTTTTTAAAAAATATTTTTAATCCTTACCATGGCTCCCCAACTGTGCTAAGAAAAAAAAAAATTCTTTTTTAATATTTCGAGAACCCTGGCACTTCCCTGGTGGCACAGTGGTTAAGAATCTGTCTGCAGGGGGCTTCCCTGGTGGCGCAATGGTTGAGAGTCTGCCTGCCAATGCAGGGGACACGGGTTCGAGCCCTGGTCCGGGAAGATCCCACATGCCGCGGAGCAACTGGGCCCGTGAACCACAACTACTGAGCCTGCGCGTCTGGAGCCTGTGCTCCGCAACAAGAGAGGCCGCGATAGTGAGAGGCCCACGCACCGCGATGAAGAGTGGCCCCCGCTCGCCACAACTAGAGAAAACCCTCGCCCAGAAACGAAGACCCAAAACAGCCAAAAATAAATAAATTAAAAAAAAAAAAAAAGAATCTTTCTGCCAATTCAGGGGACATGGGTTCAAGCCCTGGTCCAGGAAGATCCCACATGCCGTGGAGCAACTAAGCCCGTGCGCCACAACTACTGAGCCTGCGCTCTAGAGCCCGCGAGCCACAACCACTAAGCCTGTGTGCCATAACTACTGAAGCCCACACGCCTGGAGCCCATGCTCTGCAATAAGAGAAGGCACTGCAATGAGAAGCCCGCGCACCACAACGAAGAGTAGCCCCCGCTCTCTACGACTAGAGAAAGCCTGAGCGCAGCAACGAAGACCCAAAGCAGCCAAAATAAATAAATAAATACATACATACAACGCAATAATTTAGAACTATTGTCAAACCCATTTTACAGATGAAGATGAGGATGAAGGTGAAACTGACCAGCCAAGTAACTTGTACAAGGTCATGCAGCTGGTAAGTGGCAGAGCCAGAACTAGAATCCAGGCGTTCTGGCTCCAATACTTGAAAAAAACCCACAATGTCCTGCCTCACTCCAAAACAGGAGAGGATGACAAGTACGACTGCTGTCTAGGAAGCTGAGGGTTGAAAAGTGCCTATTGGATTAAGCTCTAGGTCCACTGGTGAGCTCCACAAGAACTCACTGAAATAAACAGGAGGTGCTAAGTAACTGCTCAACATGATTGGTTCCTGGGTTTAGCTCTTCTTTTGAACCGGCAGAGTGCCATACACGTGGCGCCTCTCAGGCCCTGCTTGCATTGTCCTCCTCCTCAGAAACCCGCTCCAGGTTTCTGCTCAGAAAGAGGAGACTCACTCCCTAACTGCATACAGACGACACCCACCACTCCAGCTCCTAAGGGGGTGAAGGGAAGTGTGAGGTGCCTAGTACTACTTCACAGCTGTGCCCAGGCACCAGTTTATGCGCATTTGAACATATCATCAACTCAATTACCTGTGTTCAGATTAGCCTCAGCAAATCTTTAAGCTCTCACAGCTGTCTTCAGGTGTTCAGGGGATTATTATGAGGAGATATTGATCAGCTGTTCTCCATGTCTCCTGTGGGCAGAACAAAAGGAAAGAGGCTTAAATGTCAGCAAGGGATCTAGATGTAAGTGAGAACAGTGAGGCAGGGAGGTCCTGTGTACTTAAGCAAGTTTCTAGCCTTTCTGCCTTAGTTAGCCCTAAATACTCCCTTTCCCACCGTATCACCCTATTTGTTTTATAACAAAATAGACAAAAACAACAGCAACAATAATAGCAAATGTTTATGTAGTTCTTACTTCGTGCCAGGCACTGTTACTAAGTTTTCAGTTCAGATTCATCATTTAATATTTACAACACAATGAGATAAATACTACTGCCATCCCCATTTCACAGATAAGAAAACTGAGACACAGATACAGTGAATAACTTGCCAAAGGTCACAGAACCAACAAACGGCAGAGCCAACGTTTGAAGCCTCCTGCAAAAGTCCATCCTCTTACCCACTACCCGCACTGCTAATATGTAGAAATTGCACTAGAACAGAATTCAAGATAAGCAGAGCAGGGAGAGATGATACCAATGTGGCATGGAGCCTGCAGTACATTGTTAGAAAATGGTTCTACATGAACCATGCCTCCCTGAATTCATGTGCAGTCCCCTTCCACACTGAATCTGTGCCAGCATAATGGCTGACTTGGCCAATAGCATAGGATGGAAGCAACTTCCTGGGACTTCAAGCCTTTAAGAGATCTGGAGCTTCTGCTTTCTCTCTCAGAACCCAACTGCCTTGTAAAGAAGTCCAGGCTGTCCAGCTGTAGAGAGAGGACACAGGTATTGAGAAGCCTCAGAGGCTGAGAGCCATGTGGACAACAGAGGCACCTCAGCTAAAAGACAGCATCAAAGTGGTCAATGAAGCCATGTGAACTGTCCCAAGAGACACCACAATGGGCAATCTGACCCAAGCCTGCTGAGCACTGCCCCAAATCCTGGCTCTAAAAGGGTTGTGGTTTTAAGTCATTGTGTTTCTTTTCTATTGTGAAACATACATAACAAAATTTACCATTGTAACCATTTTTAAGTGTACAGAGTTCTGTGGCATTAAGTACATTCACATTATTGTGCAACTACCAGCATGATCTATCTCCAGAATCTTTTCATCATCTCAAAGTGAAACTCTGTCCCCGTTAAACACTAACTCCCCATTCCTCCTCCCCAGCCCTGGTAACCACTGTTCTACTTTATTTCTCTACGAATTTAAGTCACTAAGTTTTAAGACGGTTTGTTAGGTAGCGACATATAACTTTATATAGATACTGATAGATTTAATAATCTGCTTTTAGAACATATTAATGTGCTTGTTAGTTTATTAAATACCAGAGAGTTGCAGAAGCATCAGGAAACCTCCCAGAGCTTCAGTTCACTATGTCATTGTACATTTAATTCTAATGTGTCATGGCCTACAGTGTTATAGGTAAAATTATAATTATGCCTAACATTTACTTTAAAGTTGAGAAGGCAGTTTCTCATTTAATATATTTTTTGCCTTTCGCAATAGCCTTGTGAGATGGAATTAATTTTTTTTGATTTTATAGATCAGGAGACCGAGGATCAAAGAGTTTAAGTGACTTGCTCAAGGTCACAGCATAGAGTAGGACAGGTTGGCCTGCAACCATTTATTGATCACTCCTATTTGGGAAGAGAGATGGGAAGGGGACCCAAAAGATGGTTCAGCAGCTTGAAAGAGGAGACACAAGCCCAGTTCTTAAAGAGCATCTGCTCTCCTAGGACACACCCATGGACACGCTGACAGGAAAGGCCTTTGATCATGCTGAGACCAACCAAGATGGCTCCCAATTAAATGTTTTATAGGGTATGGCTGGATCTACATTAAGAAATAAATATGCTTGGTTGTATTTGGGGCAGGAATAGTATGATGAGGAAAGTGAGATATATCCCCACTGAATAAAGCTCCGGACTCATGTTCCATTCATGAAAGGGTGAAAGGGACATGAAATCTATTCAGCGGGTCACAAACTAAATATATATATATCTATATATATACGTGTGTGTGTGTATGTGTGTGTGTGTGTATATATATATATATATATATATATAATAGAGCTGAATTCATTGAAATAATAATGGCAAGTGTTTTTCTGTGGAGTTTATTTCAGTTACATTGTATGCATATACTTGCATCTTCATAGTCATGTTATTTGGGATTTGTCACAATATGAAATGTATTTCTTACTGTGGTGAAAGCACTTGAAAACCATTGCCCTACCCCACCTCTGTTCTGGCCACAGCCTTCCTCAAAGTGCAGAAATATTCTACAGCCTTAGGGAAAGTATGGCCTATCTACCTGTACTGGCCTTGTGCAAACAGTAGAAAAGACAGATTTTATTTTAGCACAAAGACTACACTCCAGAGGCCTGTATGGAATGGCTGAAAATGTTGCATGTACAATTCTGCCCATGTGCCCTCAGGTGATTTAATGACCCAGAAGCATGGTGAAACAATGCTGAAAGTACTGGATTAGACAGACATAGCGAGTCTGAGGTTCCAGTGTCAGTTCTCTGTCAAACACTTATGATTCCTTGAGACTTTCTGGGCTTCCCTTCCCTCATCTGTTGAATAGAGGGATCAAACTAAATTATCTTTAAGGAAAGTCTCCCACCAAGAGAAGAAATGCTGATAAGATTTATGTCACTGCCTCTTCTTTTTCCCAAGTAGAGTCACTGGGATAAGGATTGTAGAGGAAAAGTCAGTCTCTTTTGTTTAAAAATGTATCCAGCTTTTTGTTTGTTTATATTTTTTCTGAGGTCGATAGGGATAGACAAACAAAGACCATCTTTGAAAGACAGTTAATGTCCATTTCTGGTTTGAGGCAGGGGACTTACCCTGAGTACCCCACCTAGGTCCATATGTCTATAATCACAAAACTTACATCATTTTATTCTCATGAATTAAACAATAAACTATAATCATCTATGTTCAAAATATGATGGTGAAGTCATGGCACCTCAATCACATATAAAATTCATCGCTATAATTAAGCCATGTATATAAGGAGGTAGTTAGAATTCATCAGGACTTAAAAGCACAGGATCATGGTGATTCTTTCTCCTGAGCCGGGGAAACGTGAACTCCTTGATGGCAGGATTTTAATCCTGGAGCTTACGCAGAGGAAGGGGAACTGGGCTAGTGACCACTGGCAGCTCCTAGACCTTAAAAAGAGAAGGAGTATGGCAGAAGAGAAGGAGCTTGGATATTGCCAACAGCCTTTTTTTTTTTTTTTTAAGAGTTGTAGAGCTTCAGCAATAATGGCTCTGCTTCTGCCAATATCAGCAGGGAGACAGGTGCAGAGAGCTCTGAAGAGCTCTTTCAGCTACAGATGTGGCCCAAGAAGTGTCCCAGAAGCCTGTGCTTCTTGCCAGGCTGGGCTGAACCTGGAGCATTTCCAGGAAAACTCAAATGGGTCCAGGAGTGACATGGGAACTTAGCAGCTTTGTTTGCAACTTAAGCGTAGAGATTGTTTTTCATCAAATAGAAAACATCCTTGTCCATTTGATTTTCAAACAAAGTAATTCTGTTTGGGACTGATATAAGCAAATTCATTCTCATTGGGGGAACTCCACATCTTTATTCAGTTTAGGGAGAGTATAAAGTAATTCGAATTGCTTCATTTATATTTTCTCATGGTGTAGAGAAATGTGTGCGATTTGATGACTAATTTTTTTTCATGGTAATTTTTTTTTAGAACATATTCAAACAAGATGCTATTTAATAGACCTGACTATTGCCTGACTCTCTGGATATGATAAAAAGCGTAGAAGAGCAGAAATTGAAGGGGAAAGTAAGAAAAGATTTATTAAAGGGCAATGAATTATATTATTAGACCAGTGACTCCTTCCCTCCCCCAAGCTAACCCCAAGCCCAGTTTATCTAAGTAAACCAAAGGAAATTTAATCTTAGCCTCTACTATATATTCAGTACATTCTGGCTGACATTTTAAACCCTGTTAGAAATCTGGTTGGCTTCCAGGCACATGCAATACTAGAATGGAGAAATAGTATAGATAACTATCTCATTTTTCTTTCTCTCTGAAACACTGACAATGATTCTTTGTAAAATGTCTCAGGACATTGAAGGAAGTTACTGACATACATTTTGTAGAAATCTGTCAAGAGCTGATTATTGCAATTTATATAATGTGGATATTCCATTTCACAAGCTTCATGTGTTGCATGATTAAAACATGCATGGAAGACAATGGGATCCATAGGCTGCTGAACATATGAACAACCAGGAACCAAGGGGCAGGTTTGAAGAGTGAGGTTTTCAGCTCCGGAGAGGACAGAATGACCACAAGTGACACAGTCAGAACCACCAGATACACACCAATCTTCTCCCAACCAGAGCAAACATTAACCGGCAAAATGGGAGAAACCCATAGCTTCATCTCATCGCTCGGAAATTCTTGCAGAGGACGTCCCCTGTGGTCCAGTGGTTAAGACTCCACGCTTCCACTGCAGGGGACACAGGTTCGATTCCTGGTTGGGGAACTAAGATCCCTGCGTGCTGTGCAGTGCAGCCAAAAAAGAAAAGAAAAGAAAAGAAATCCTTGCAAACTTGCTGGTTTCAACAAGGTGTGCCACGTTAGAGTTCCATGCTATGCAGATGGGACTATCACAGACACTTGAAATTCACACATAAACTCAAACCCTTATTTCAGCAGTTTAGTTTTACTCTTCCTGTCACCAAGGCACAGCTGTGACCAAGGCCTACATTGCTGGTAGGATTCCACCCTCTTTCCCATCCTCATCCTGCAGAGGAACTTCTGAGTCATGAAACACATGTGTAAAGATGCCAAGGCCGTGGGCTCAGTCCCAAACTGGATGATGACCCTTTGAAAACTGAACATTGAGACCTCATGTTAGGGTTACGCAGAACAGGAGGTTGCCTCATTCTCAGAATCAACCACCCAAGGCAATTTTAGATTTTTCTCTTTGATAAATCTCAAGTCTTGTCTAATGTGTGGGAAGAGACATACAGATCACTTAATTCTACTTGCTGTAGAATTTTCATTTGGGATTTCCCCTGTGCCCACCTATCCTTTTTCCCAGAAACAGTAGACCAGCCTCGCCACTTCTCTAGATTTACAGTAACCTCACGCTTGCAAATGACGGATGAATACTATGTTAGAGCCTCTTTCGTGCTCAAAAAAGATGATGACATTTTCTTTCATAACATTGTACTTTGCATGTCAATCTTAATTAAACTATTGTGCTTAGGTTAAAATTATGTGGAGTATTTTTTTTTTTTTTTTTTGCGGTATGCGGGCCTCTCACTGTTGTGGCCTCCCCCGTTGCGGAGCACAGGCTCCGGACGCGCAGGCTCCGGACGCGCAGGCTCAGCGGCCATGGCTCACGGGCCCAGCCGCTCCGCGGCATATGGGATCCTCCTAGACCGGGGCACGAACCCGTATCCCCTGCATCGGCAGGCGGACTCTCAACCACTTGCGCCACCAGGGAGGCCCATGGAGTATATTTTAAAAGCATTTCTGCATGCACACTTATTTAAAATAAGCATATGTATACGCATGCATATATATACATACATATATATATATACACACACATATATATACAGTCAAACCAACCATTTTTAAAAAAGTAAATTCCTTCTGAGAGCCATAATTTTAACTTGTCATCATGACTATGTGAATCCATCTTTTTTTGGTTAAGAGAATTTAAATTACTAGAGGTAGTCAATTTGTCTATGCCATAAAAACACATCTGTAATATAATATCTCTCTAAAGACAATAGGTGGTGTGCTGATGGTTTCCATGGAAATGCAAAGTCCAAAAATGCATCAAGATCCGTTTCCTCACCTCTCTTGAACTTGCCTTTCATTACTGGATGAAGAGAGATCACTTTCATTTTGTCAGGCATTTGAGCGATGCCACCATTATGTTTCTGTTCATAAAAACCTCTGCGTATGAAAAATATTGTATACTTCACCTAATATGCACCCATTATGGTCTCATAATCCCCACAACATCCCTGAGAGGTTGGGCAGAGCAGGAATAGTTATTCCTATTGACAGATGGGAAACTGTAGCCAGTAGAGGTTTCGTTACTCGCCCAAGGCTATAGCACAAACCAAGTCACAAGATGGGATTCAAATCCAGATCTTCTGAGTCCTAATCCACCTTCTTTTCTCTACTTTGTGCTTCAATAAAATAAAATAAAATAAAAATTACTGGTGCTTTTGAGACAGACTAAAAATCCCATTTGTTTGGTTCCTCCTCTAAAATCTAAAGACAATAAATAGCTCACCAGGTGAATTTGACACATGTGGCCCATCTCTGTTACAACCGATGTAGAGGCACTCCTTCACAGGACCGGCGGTCTATGCATTGTACTGCCAGGAAGGGTTCTATATGGTATATGGGAAACAAGTTTATGATCTGGCAGCAGCTGCCCTGTGTGCGTCCTTGGAGGACTTCCAAAGCTCTGCAATTGGGCTGCAGCCACCAAGTGTTCCCCCCAGTCTAGCCCTCATGGCTCTCAGCCATCCTGATCGGCTCCCTCATCCTCTGGTAAAGCAAAAGAGTCGAGGAGAAGGTAGTTGGCACTGGAAAGAATTGGTGCTGGGTGAAGGGTTGGCACGGTTCCTTGTGGATACCTGAGCTGGGGAAAGAAGTGGAAGATGGGAGAGATTGGCCACAATTCTTGGAACTGTCCCAAGCTGGGGGGTGGGAGTGTGCTTCTGCACAAAGTAGCAGAACATGACATGCTGGTCACGGTTCTCTAAACTATAGTCAGTGAGCTGGGGAAGAATTAGAGAGGTCATCAAGTCCATCCCTCATCATTCATTCATCTGTTCACTCAACAAATAATTATTGGGACTTCCCTGGTGGCGCAGTGGTTAAGACTCTGTGCTCCCAAAGCAGGGGGCCCGGGTTCGGTCTCTGGTCAGGGAACTGAATCCCATGTGCATGCCACAACTAAGAGTTCGCATGCCACAACTAAGGAGCCTGCCTGTTGCAACTAAGACCCAGTGCAACCCAATAAATATTTTTAAAAAATTTTTTTAAATAAATATTTTTTAAAACCCCAAATAATTATTGAATACCTACAGTGCTGAGGATATGGCAGGGAAAAAATCAAAGTCCCTGTCTTCACAGAGCTTACATTTTACTGGGGAGAGAAACAGCAAGCAAATAAATAAATAGTACATCAGCCGGTGATAAGTGCTGTGGAGAACAGGATGACAGGAAAAGGGACTCTTGGGAGGTGGGAGGTACTATCTTACATATGTTGTTTAGGGCTGATAAGGGGGCACCCACTGTCAATGACATTTAAACAGAGACTTGAAGAAATGAGGGAAGAAGCCATGGGGATATCTGATGGGAAGAGAATTCCAGGCAGAAGGGACAGCAAGTTCAAAAGCTGTGCTACAGAGAGGCCTTGGCATGTTTAAGGAACAACTAGGAGACCAGTGGGGTTGAAGTGACATGAGGGTGAAAATTATAGGACATGAGGTCAGAGAGATTGTAGGTCCCAGATCACATAGGGCCCTGTAGGCCAGTGTTAGGCTTGAGTGAGAAGGGGGCCCATTGGAGGGTTTTAAGCAGGGAAATGATAGGATCTGACCTTTTTATTTTTTAATTAATTTATTTATTGTTGGCTGTGTTGGGTCTTCGTTGCTGCACAGGACTTTCTTTAGTTGCGGTGAGCGGGGGCTACTCTTCGTTGCTGCTAGTGGACTTCTCATTGTGGTGGCTTCTCTTGTTGTGGAGCACGGGCTCTAGGTGCGAGGGCTTCAGTAGTTGTGGCACGTGGGCTCAGTAGTTGTGGCTTGTGGGCTCTAGAGGTGGGCTTAGTAGTTGCGTGCGGTGCACTGGCTTAGTTGCTCCGCAGCATGGGATCTTCCCGGACCAGGAACCCGGACCAGGAACCCGTATCCCCTGCATTGGCAGGTGGATTCTTAACCACTGTGCCACCAGGGAAGTCCCAGGATCTGGCTTTTTAAAGTATCCTTCTGGCTGCTGTGTTGGAAAACAGTTTGGGGCTGTGTCATGAAATACGATAAAATCTACTTTATTCTTGAAAGACCTTGTGTGTTACTCAATTGCCCTCATATTTCCCAGATTGGTTCCCATGCTTCTCTCTAGACAGTCTTCCATCCATTTGTTTTATTTCCAATCATCAGATTTTTAAAAATAGTCTAATCTTGTCATCATCCCTTTTCAACCCCCAACTTAAAAAAATTTTCAAATGGCTTTCACTTGCTCTTAGGAGAAAGTTCAAACTTTACCCTCTGGCCTAAAGGTTCTGTAAGGTTTAGCCCTTGTCCACCTCTCTCTTTTTGTACTCCCCTCCATCTGTCTCTTTCTACTCCAGCCACATTGCTTTTATTCAGTTCTTTCCAGTACAAGGCCTTCTCCCAGGTTACTTCTACTTCCTGACATGTTCTTCCTTATGTCTCTTTGGTTCATCCTTACATATCCTGAGTCTAAGGGTTCCAGAGATTTGTTGAATTAGATAATTGATCAATCAAATGTGGTACATAAAATGAAGTCACCAGTGAATCCACTGTTTGGAGTTATTTCTGTTTTGGCAGAAAGCTCAGATCTCACAAATCCTGAAATTCCATTCAGTATTATTTAAAATTTTGTGAATATTAAAAATATTATTTTAATTTTGTGAATATATTTTGGAGTAAACATATGTGATATTAATAAATTGCATGCTTACACTTTGGAATGCCTTTCCTAGATGTTATAATTCCTTCCCTCATCATTGCAGCATGATCAATTACATGAAAAACCCTGTCAAATAAAGGCTGTTTATCACAAATTTTAATGTGACTCTGTATCTATTATGGATTTTCCCATTTTGGTATCTTATTAGGAATTCATTCTCCCTGTGTTATCAGCGCTATGTTATTTTGTCTAATCCTTTGTTGATATCTTTAAAAATTCTAGAGTCACGCCGTTTAATGTGACTTTAAAGTTTAAGTTACTTAAAATTAAATTAAAAAAAAAATCCGTTCCTCGGTTCACATATGGGTAGTGGCTACCACATTGGATAGCCCAGATAAATAAAATGAACATTTTTATCATTATAGAAAGTTCTGTTGGACAGCATTGTTCTAGAGCCTACCTTTCACATCTCCATAGTATTTTGATATAGCTTCTCTTTCTAAGGAGACACCTGTAACAAGGTGGCAATAATTATATCAATTGCCTTACTTTCAGTGCCTACTTTGTCCCAAAGAGTGTGGTAATAGAGTGCTATAGATAGATAGGTAGGTAGGTAGATAGATAGATAGATAAATAGATAGATATGTATATGTATATAGATATAGATATATATGTAATATATATACAATCTTATTTATTCCTCATAGGATTAAACCATGAGCCAGCTCAGGGAGGCTATTTTATAATATCACTGCAATAAATTGGAAATTTGATGCCCATTAACTCAGGTTTCCAGGGGCTTCCCTGGTGGCACAGTGGTTAAGAATCTGCCTGCCTATGCAAGGGACACCGGTTCGAGCCCTGGTCCGGGAAGATCCCACATGCCGCGGAGCAACTAAGCCTGTGCGCCACAACTACTGAGCCTGAGCTCTAGAGCCCGCAAGCCACAACTACTGAGCCCACGTGCCACAACTACTGAGGTCTGTGCATCTAGAGCCCGTGCTCTGTAACAAGAGAGGCCACGACAATGAGAAGCCCATGCACCGCAACAAAGACCCAACACAGCCAAAAATAAAATAAACAAATTAATTAATTAAAAAAAACAAAACTCAGGTTTCCATATTTAAATCCTTAAATCAATAGGCAAAATGTAAATTGGTTTTGATCTCATCAGATCTTAGGGACCTCTAATGCAAATCAAAGACAATTCTTGCAACTATGCATCTGTGTCTTTTCAGAATCTGGAGGGCTTACAAGTTCAAGTACCACAGGGCATGAATCCTGAGGCCGAGTCAACCAGGGGACATTTAAAACTGGAACCAAACAATGCATGGATATAGCGGTCCTTACTGAGGAAGTTCAATTTGTCCTTTATCATCTGTTATAAAACTTTAAATATCTCCCCCAATAAGTGGTCTGCTTTAGAAAATCATATACACAAAACATGTGTGTGAGCACACAGATACACAGAGACAAGATGGGAGACATTTTGCAAGTACTGAAAACGGAAAAAAAAAAGACCTTTAAAATGTATTTTGAATGATACTTATAAATATATCCACATCAATTAGCCTAATCCTTGGTGGCTGAGAGTAACAGACATAGTTGTCAGTGATGGAAAAATCTGCAAAGTGAAACGTGATTCCAAATAGTTCAAGAAACCCGGACTTCCCTGGTGGCGCAGTGGCTAAGAATCTGCCTGCCAATGCAGGGTACACGGGTTTGAGCCCTGGTCTGGGAAGATCCCACATGCCACGGAGCAGCTAAGCCCGTGTGCCACAACTACTTAGCCTGTGCTCTAGAGCCCATGCACGGCAACTACTGAAGCCCGCACACTCTAGGGCCCACCTGCTGCAACTACTGAGCCTGAGTGCTGCAACTACTGAAGCCTGTGCGCCTAGAGGCCGTGCTCCGCAACAAAAGAAGCCACTGCAACAAGAAGCCCGTGCACCACAACGAACAGTAGCCCCTGTTTGCTGCAACTAGAGAAAGCCGCACACAGCAACGAAGACCCAACGCGGTCAAAAATAAATAAATATTTTTTTCAAAAAAGAAACCCCTTCCCTTACTCTGAACATCAAAAAATGGCGCAATTTATCTTTTTTTGTGTGTGTGTGGTACGCGGGCCTCTCACTGTTGTGGCCTCTCCCATTGCGGAGCACAGGCTCCGGACGCGCAGGCTCAGCGGCAATGGCTCACGGGCCCAGCCACTCCGCAGCATGTGGGATCTTCCTGGACCGGGGCACAAACCCGTGTCCCCTGCATCGGCAGGCGGACTCTCAACCACTGCGCCACCAGGGAAGCCCTGGCGCAATTTATCTTTGTCAATAGAAAATTTAGTTTCTCTTCATTCCCACTAACAGTTAGTAAATAAATAAAGAATATTGGTTTGAAGCAAAGGCACCAAATTAATACCTGTGGTGCCCTCATGTCTGGTCTGGCCTTAGAGGTAAATGTGGTTACTGCCACTTTACAGATGGGAAAACTGAGGTTGAAAGATGTTAAATACTGTATTTCCTGGGTAATAAGTGGTGGAACCAAAACTGAAACCTGGGTCTCATCAACTCAAGAATTCCATTCTGAGTCCCCTTCAGGTGGAATTGACTCTGACTCATCTTTCTTTGATTTTTGTGGTTAAAATTCTGAATGAAACCAGAATATTAGAACATCAGTTTAAATAAAATGAAAGAGTACTTGGAGGAAGCAGCCAGGACATTCTTGATGCAAAACCAGTTTAGCTGTTCATTCAGAATACTCTTTTTTCTTACCAAATTCATTTTAAAGATGATCCCTCAATCCATGGGAAATATCTAAAATTGTTTTTAATTTATTTAAAAGCCTACATATATTTTCATTTCATATAGTTTAATAAAGTTCTTTCATTCATTAAACAGCCTGAAGTGGGGTCAGCAAACCTTTTCTGTAAAGAGCCGGTTAGTAAATGTTGTGGATTTTGAGAGCTCTGTCACAGCTACTCAATTCTGCCATTGTTGGTGTGCAAGAAGCTATAGAAAATACATAAACGGGGCTTCCCGGGCTTTCCCGGGCTGGGCCCGTGAGCCATGGCCGCTAAGCCTGCGTGTCCGGAGCCTGTGCTCCGCAACGGGAGAGGCCACAACAGTGAGAGGCCCGCGTACCGCAAAAAAAAAAAAAAAGAAAATACATAAACAAATTAGCCTGGCTATGTGCCAGTAACATCTAATTTATAGACTCTGAAATTTGAATCTTATATAACTTCAAATGCCATGAAGATTTAAAAAAAAATTTTTCCCCAACCGTTTGTAAATATAGAAACTACTCTTAGCTCGTGGGCTGTATAAAAATAGGTGATAGGCTGGATTTGGCTTGTGATCCATTAGCCAACCCCTACTCTAGAGCATAAAGTCAAAACCTGGAGAAATGAAGAAACTTGTGTAAGAATATGGAAGAACCAGGGCTATGCTCTATTTTTTCCTGCTTACTCAGCTTAATGGGTTGTACCCTAACATAAAGAAATGAAAATAATGAAAGCCACAGAAGATAAGTTAATTACATGTGAGGAAGGGGCATTTTAAAGCTGTGAGCCAGGGCTTCTATGAAACATCCTTAATTAAAGCAAAGTCAGAATGCCTGCCATTTTTACTCCACATGCCTTATCTATAATATAATGGCAAAAATACAACACACTCTTTCTATTAGTAATGTTTCCCTCCCTCTGCCACAAAATTGTATACTATTATTAACTGCAAGCTCTGCAAATATTAAGCTAAAGTAATAGGGGGAGGAAAGCAGTAGGTTAAATGTTTTAATTACAATATTTGTTTTTTTAATTAATTAATTATTATTTATTTTTTGTTGCATTGGGTCTTTGTTGCTGTGCGCGGGCTTTCTCTAGTTGCAGCGTGCAGGGGCTACTCTTCGTTGTGGTGTGTGGGCTTCTCATTGTGGTGGCTTCTCTTGTGGAGCATGGGCTCTAGGTTCACGGGTTTCACTAGTTGTGGCACGTGGGCTCAGTAGTTGTGGCTTGAGGAGTCTAGAGCACATGCTCAGTAGTTGTGGCGCATGGGCTTAGCTGCTCCGTGGCATGTGGGATCTTCCTGGTCCAGGGCTCAAACCCGTGTCCCCTGCATTGGCAGGCGGGTTCTTAACCACTGCACCACCAGGGAAGCTTAATTACAATATTTGTTGTCCCAGCCTGGAATTAGTGGACTTAAAAGAAAAATTTGCTCTAATCTTCTCCACTAATGAAAATTTATGTATAATCGCTATATAATTAATATAGCATTATTTTGAAGATGTGATGATAGGGCTCTTATATCATTCAACATTTATTGAAGGTTTACCATGTTCCAGACAATATTCTAGGCTCCGAGTGTATTATAGTAAACAAATTCTCTTGTATCCTCTTTCAGAGGAATGTACAATATAAAGTTTTCCACACTGACAAACCTGAGCTACCATCTTGCTCTTTATATGACAATCAACAAAAAGAATAAAAACCACTAATAACAGTTACCTGATTAGTTCCTTATTTATTACAAAGTGCTTTGAAACATAAGGAACAATACTAACGTCAAACAAATTCAAATCAATAAACATTCCCCTGCTATTTGCAAGGCAAACTATAGTAGAAAATTTAAAAATATTTTACAATAGTATGTCTGTTCAACTTTCCTGTAAATGCAAAGAACTTCACATTGTTTTTCTCTCTCTCCCATCTCCTTCATTTCCCCCACAATCTCTATGTCAATAGTTTGAGGAAATTCAAGCACAGCAAAATACAGGGACTTACACAAGAACATAATTGGTTTAAGAGGGGGAAGTATCAGGGTTAGGGCCCAAGGTTTCTATTTTTAAGAATCTTTCTTTACCAATTATCTCTTATACTAAAAATCTAAGTAAACAATCAGAAAGGCAGCTCCAGCTGTACAGCAAATTCTGTTTGTCATGCACATTATTACTGTTTAAGGTGAGTGAAAACAAGGAAACTCTTCTTTCTTTTCACTCTCATTCTACAAACATAAAAAATTAGAAATACCCAATGGACCTGGAGGTAATTAATACATAGTCAGCTGAACTTTCTACCTGCAAGATCACTTTAAATGTGCAGTAAACAGCTATAATTGAAATGTGACGATTTAACTAAACCACTGTGTTAGATAGTTACCTTTTCCTTGAACAAATTATCATTTTGTCTTTCCAGTACTCCTGGTCCAACCACTGAAATGACACTCCTTGTAAAACTCATGCCTTCATTAGTATGTGTCTTCCACTTCTGCTTTATGGTTTGGGGTGGCTCCTATCTGATACTTTCCCCAATGTGTCTAATGGCAAATTAAGGCATAAGTGCAGTGGCGGCAGTGGTGGTGGGGAAACTCCATTCAGCATGTGCTGGCTCATCTCACGATACCAGGGCTTAGTTTAAGGGTGAAAATCTGAAATCAAAGATGAGTCAGGACTGCTCAGGGCAGTCCGAACCTAGTTTTGGCAGATCCTGAGAAGATGCATTTTCATGTAAGTTTTCAAGCTGGCCACAGTCAGCATAAGGAATTCGCCTATCAATATCAGCTTGTGGACAGGATCTATCCAGGACCCAGGGTTCTGCTGGATACTGAAACTGGCATAGTTCCCTTCAAACACAGGGAGCAAACAGATGAGGCATGTTCAGCGACCACACTGATAGGCATCCCCCCCCAGAACACATTGCAAGTCCCACTATACGTAAGCCTACACTTGCTGAGTTCCTAATCTTTTTTGCACCATGGATTTCTTTACTTGTTCTAAGAATAATGTTTTTAAATGAATAAAATAAAATATACATTATTAAAAAATAAAATATATTGAAATACTGTTATCAATTTTTACATGATAATGTATGTGCTTTCTTATTAACACAGTAGAAAACAAGATCTGGGTTCTAATGCAAATCAAAACTACAATGAGGTATCACCTCACACCAGTCAGAATGGCCATCATTAAAAATTCTACAAATAATAAATGCTGGAGAGGGTGTGGAGAAAAGGGAACACTCTTGCACTTTTGGTGGGAATGTAAATTGGTACAGCCACTATGGAGAACAGTATGGACGTTCCTTAAAAAACTACAAATAGAACTACCATACCACCCAGCAATCCCACTGCTGGGCATATACCCAGAGAAAAATGTAATTCAAAAAGAGTCATGTACCACAATGTTCATTGCAGCTCTATTTACAATAGCCAGGACATGGAAGCAACCTAAGTGTCCATCGACAGACGAATGGATAACGAAGGTGTGGTATATATACACAATGGAATACTATTACTCAGCCACAAAAAAGAATGAAATAATGCCACTTGCAGCAACATGGGTGGCCCTAGAGATTATCATAGTAAGTGAAGTAAGGCAGAAAGAAAAAGACAAATATCATATGATATCACTTATAATCTAAGATATGATGCAAATGAACTTATTTACAAAACAGATACAGACTCACAGACATAGAAAACAAATTTATGGTTACCAAAGGGGATAGTAGCGGAGAGGGGTGTAGAGACAAATTAGGACTTTGGGATTAGCAAACTATTATATATATAACAGATAAACAACAAGGTCCTACTGTACAGCACAGGGAACTATATTCATATATAAACTATAACAGAAAAGAAAGGAAGATCTGAGTTCTAATTACCATAAATTTGAAGTAGTTTATACAATATTTCCAAGATACCTGTAATAACTGTAATGTGATAATGAAAATGTCTGTGATTTCTTTTAGTGAAAAGCCACAGCTACTGCTAATACTACTGTCATATGTTGCCTACATTCATTATTTTTTTTAAAATTAATTAATTAATTAATTTTTGGCTGCATTGGGTCTTTGTTGCTGTACGTGGGCTTTCTCCAGTTGCAGTGAGCGGGGCCTACTCTCTGTTGCGGTGCACAGGCTTCTTATTGCGGTGATTTCTCTTGTTGCAGAGCATGGGCTCTAGGTGCACAGGCTTCAGTAGTTGTGGCACGTGGGGTCAGTAGTTGTGGCTCACGGGCTTCATTACTCAGTGGCATGTGGGATCTTCCCGGACCAGGGCTTGAACCCATGTCCCCTGCATTGGCAGGCGGATTCTTAACCACTGCGCCACCAGGGAAGCCCCTACATTCATTATTGAAGGAAATGTTAACCTTTATTTAGGGGTTAGTGAAAACAAAAATTTAATTTTTTCATCTAAGATCACCCTGAATTCTATCAGTGGACCTCAGGCTAACAATCCCCAGTTGTTTGAAAATGAACAAAAACCCAACTAAGAGAGTTAAAGACCCAGTCACTGCCTGATGAAAAAATTTCCAGGCTGGATATGTTCCTTCTCTTTACTTTTATTTTTATTTTTTATTTAAGTATAATTGACGTATAGTATTATATGTTTTAGGTGTACAAGATAGTGATTTGATATCTTTGCACTATAAAAATCACCACCATAAGTCTAGTTAACATTTGTCATCATATAAAGGTATTACAATTATTATTGACTATATTCCCAATGCTGTACATCACATCCCCGTGACTTATTTTGTAACTAGAAGTTTGTACATCTTAAACCTCTTCACCTATTTCACTCATCCCCCTGACCCCCTCCCCTCTGACAATCACCAATTTGTTTTGTTTTCTGTATCTATGAGTCTGTTTCTGTTTTGTTATGTTTGCTTGTTTTGTTTTTCACATTCTACGTGTAAGTAAAATCATGTGGTATTTGTCTTTCTCTGTGTGACTTGTTGAAAATGGCAAGATTTCATTCTTTTTTTAAGGCTGAGTAATATTCCATTGTGTGTGTGTGTATATATATATATATACACACATATATATGTGTGTATATATATATATACACATATATATGTGTGTATATATATATATACACATATATATGTGTATATATATCTATATATATATACACCACATCTTCTTTATCCATTCATCCAATGATGGACACTTAGGCTTCTTGGGGATACTCTTTCTTTTCCAACCATTTTATTTGCAAATCTCAGTCCTAGTTACCCAGTGAAAGATTATTCCTACTACCACTCTGTCTCCCAGTTATCTATTGCTGTGGGTTCCAAGTATATACTAGCGTTTCTAAGCATTAGAAAGCACCCTCAGAATATATCCTTTTCCAAAAGAGACATGCCACACAAAGATGATTATTCAGATAATTTACTGCAAAATATCCTTGAAAATTTAGGAAATATAGGACACTTATCTTACTGATTTAATACCATAGATATTTTGCTTTCAGCTCCGTTAATTCGGAAAAAAGCCCTTTGTACCCCAGCCAAATACTTTTCTGATGAACCCATAATTAGAGGTCAACAGATGATGTTCTAGAAAAGCCTAGCTTTGAGTGATTAAGATTGAGCCAAAGCAAAAATCCTGAGGATTACAATCTTGGAGTCATCTTTAATATTAGTTTTTAGAAATCTATCTTAATAGCAGAAATGAAACAGAGTGACAACTGTTATTAAAGACAGTTATTATTATTGGGGCTTCCCTGGTGGCGCAGTGGTTAAGAAGCCGCCTGCCAATGCAGGGGACATGGGTTCGAGCCCTGGTCCGGGAAGATCCCACATGCCACGGAGCAACTAAGCCCGTGTGCCACAACTACTGAGCCTGAGCTCTAGAGCCTGTGAGCCTCAACTGCTGAGCCTCCGTGCCACAACTACTGAAGCCCGCATGCCTAGAGCCTGTGCTCCGCAACAAGAGAAGCCACTGCGATGAGAAGCCCGCGCACCACAGTGAAGAGTAGCCCCCTATTCCCACAACTAGAGAAAGCCTGTGTGCAGCAATGAAGACCCAGTGCAGCCAAAAATAAATAAATAAATATTTTTTAAAAAAGACAGTTATTATTGGTAACAGGTAACAGGTGAAGACAACTGTTATTATTGCCAGATATAATAGCAGCATTAACAACATTAATTAAGTCACTATCCTCAAACAATGAAAATATTAGCAAGAGGGACTTTCAAGTCCTAAATGTAGGCAGTGATTATTTTGTCAAAATAAGTTCAAAACCCTCCTTTACTAAGTGAGGAAACAATTTCATTCATATTCCTGATTTTAAAAGAGACACTACAACATGCCAGTCAAAAGAAAGAGTAATATGAAACTATAATATATAACTACGATCAGTACAGTTAGTGCTGCTAGCAGAGTGACATTTATATATGAGTGTGTTATAATGCTGCAAAGAATGTGTAAATGATGTTAATAGTTTTCAAGAAAACAATTGCTGAGGGAGACAAAGACTGTGCTTTATTCTAAAGCAAAGTGCAAATATAGAAAGTGTGCTCATATCAAAAATGCTTTCACAATAATTATCTTCCATTGAAATAAATCTTTTATTTTTAAGGTACTGATGTAAACTGGGGCCTTGTTCTTTGAAAATAATATCTTGATTAATTTTAAAAGTTAAAGAAACTGTAAAAAGTTGTGCGTGGTATAAACCTTGACATTTAGACTGCGGCAATCTGACTTCTATCTATAGCTGCCCAGAATCATAAGCAAATGAGTTACCAGATATCTACAAGGTTCCTGACAAACCAAACCATTGAGAAACTATTTGTTAGATAAGTAAATTTGTTAAAGTGCAATACTGTTAATTTCATTTGAATTGTGACAAAATAAATTTTATAAATTGCATTTTGCTTTTTGGTATTATCTCTATATTCTCTTGCTTTCAACTAATTAATTGAAAAAACAATAAATTTCCCTGAAAAAAAGTAGCAGAAATAAAATTTGGTGTGAATGCCACACTCATAAATAAAATGTTGTATTAGTTGGAAATTGATTCCTCTATGCCCTCTACTTCAATAATTCCAAATGGTAACATTTGGCAACAATTATAAACTCTTTTGGTTTATAATTTTCTGGTTCAAACATAAGTAAACAAAACATAATGTGATGAATAAGTACAGCAAGTTTGCAGGGTTCAAGATCAATATATGAAAATCAATCATATTTTTATATACTTGCAATATACAATCTACAATGAAATAGAGAAATTATTCCATTTATAACAACATCAAAAAGAATAAAACACTTAGGAACTTAACAAAAGAAGTACAAAACTTACACTCATAAAATTACAAAACATTGTTGAAAGAAATTAAATAAGATTAAAGAAGGAAAAAAATCCTATGTTCATAATTTGAAGGCTTAATATTGTTAAATGGCAATGTTCTCCAAACTGATTTACAGATTCAACACAATCCTTATAAAAATCCTATGTTGCCTCTTTGTGGAAATTGATAAAATTATCCTAAAATTCATATGTAAACTCAGGAGACCTAGGATAGCTAAAATAATCTTGAAAAAAGATGAACATAATTGGAGGACTCACCTTTCTTGATTTCAAAACTTATTACAAAGCAACAGTGTTTAAGATAATGTGGTACTGGGACAAGATATATACGTAGATCAATAGAATAGGATTCAGAGTCCAGAAATAAACTCATATATCTATGGTCAGTTGGTTTTTGACAAAGGTATCAAGACCTTTCAACAAGGGGCTTCCCTGGTGGTGCAGTGGTTAAGAAGCCGCCTGCCAATGCAGGGGACACGGGTTCGAGCCCTGGTCCGGGAAGATCCCACATGCCACGGAGCAATTAAGCCTGTGCGCCACAACTACTGAGCCTGCACTCTAGAGCTCACGAGTCACAACTACTGAGCCCAAGTGCTGCAACTACTGAAGCCAGAGAAAGTCTGCGCGCAGCAATGAAGACCAAACACAGCCAAAAAAAAAAAAAAAGTTAAACACATAGTTACCATTCGACCCATTAATTCCTTACTTTTAGATATATGCCCCAGAGAAATGAAAACATATGTCCACACAAAAACTTAGACATGAATGTTCATAGCAGCATTATTCATAACAGCCAAGGTAGAAACAACCCAAATGTTCATTGACTAATGAGTGGATAAACAAAATGTGATTTATCCATACAATGCAATATTATTTGTCCATAAAAAGTAACGAAGTACTGATATATGCTACAGCATGGGTGAATCTTGAAAACATTATGCTCAGTGAAAGAAGAAAGTTACAAAAGAGCACCTATTATGTGATTCCACTTACTTAAAATGTCCAAAATAGGCAAATCTACAAAGACAGAAAGTAGATTAGTGGTTGCTTACAGCTGGAGGAGATGGGGAGACTGCAGGGTGATAGTTAAAAAGTGCAGGGTTTTTTGGAGGGAGGTGATGAAAATATTGTAAAATTGATTATGGTTAACATTGTACAACTCTGTGAATATACTAAAAGCCATGAATTGTATACTTTAAATGGGCGAATTGTATGGTAGGTGAATTATATGTCAATAAAACCATTACAAAAAAAATATAACAGGACTCAAATGACCCATTATCTTGATATCAGACAGATTATTAGGTTCCTATGAAAAAAATCCAAGGTGCATTCATTTGTTCATTCATTCATTCATGGGCATAGAACAGGAAATAGGAGGAGGACCAGGTTTGTGGGTAAAATAGTTTTGGACATGCTGAGTTTAAAAAGCCAGTGGAATATAACCAAGTAAGAGAAGCCCAGTATGCAATCAGAGATATAAATCATCACATCAGGGGAGAACTTTGTACTAGAGTTACAAACCTGAGATCAATGGTATTTGCTTATAGCAGTTAAAATTATGTTATGTAGAAAATGTGTAAGGCAGGGATTTTTGCGGTAGTTGTGGTAAAATATACATAATGTAAAATTTACCATCTTAACCATTAAAAAATATATAGGTTAGTAATGTCCAGTATATTCACATTGTTGTGCAACCAATCTCAAGAACTTTTTCGTATTGCGACATTGCATCTTTAATCTCATTAAACAAATGCTCCCCATTTCCCCTTCTCCCCAGTTCCTGGAAACCACGGTTCTACTTTCTGTTTCTATGAATTTAATCACTGTAGATACCTCATATAAATATTTGTCTTTTTGTGACTGGCTTATTTAACTTAGCATAATGTCTTCAAGGCTTATCCATGGTGTAGTATGTGCCAGAATTTTCTTCCTTTTTAAGACTAATATTCTATTTTACATATACACCACATTTTGTTTAGCCATTCATTTGCTGAGGGATTCTTGCATTGCTGAATCCCTAACTTCCTGGCTACTCCAATGATCCTGCTATGAAAATGGATGTACTAATATCTCTTTGAGATCCTACTTTCAATTCTTTTGGTATATACCCAGAAATGGAATTGCTGGGTCATATGATAATGTTATTTTTAAATTTTTGAGAAAACGGCATACCGCTTTCCACAGCAGCTATACCATTTCAGATTCCTACCAACAGTGCACAAGAGTTCCAGATTTTCCACATCTTTATCAAAATGTGTTATTTTCTGTTTTTGTTTTTATGTAAACATCCTAATGGGTGTGAGGTGATATTTCATGTGGTTTTAATTTGCATTTCCCTGATAATTAGTGATGCTGATTTTTTTTTCATATGCTGTTGGCCATTTTCATATCTCCTTTTGAGAAATATCTATTAAAGTTTTTAGCCCATTTTTAATGCAGTTATTTGCTTTTGTTGTTATTATTGAGGAATTCTTAATTTAGGATACATGGACCACACCTAGTGTGAATGAGTGGGGTTTAAGCAGACCCTGATACTGTATGTGTTTGTGCTTTCTCTTTCCTCAGAGACTCTCCAGCTCTTATCAGATTTGTTTTCCACAGAGAAAATAGCATTTTCTTTTTTTCTGAATGTGTGAATAATGTATCTAGGAAAAAAATGCAAAGGATAAAAGTATGTTTCCAAGCCCCCTGTTTGTTTATTGCTTTGTTTATGTCTTCTGTCATACGAAGACAGCCATTTTTATATAGTCAAGTATATCTATCTTTTCTTTTAGAGCTTCGGAATTTTTCAGCCATGGTCAGAAAGAAATATTCCCTCACCCTTTAGGTTGAACATATATAATAACCTACATTTCTTTGTGTGATATCGTTATTGAGTTATATTTTTACATTTAAGTTTTTAAACTTCTAAGAATGTATTTTATAATAGTGTATAGTGGAGGTCCTTTTTCATTTTCTCCTAGACAGATGGCAATTATTTTAATTTCTTTGCTTGTCAAAACCTATAAGGCAATGTAAATAATATTGGGGGTGGTAGCTATCCTGTTTTTTTTTTTTTTAAAGGTCTTTTATTTATTTATTTTTGGCTGCGTTGGGTCTTCGTTGATGCGTGCGGGCTTTCTCTAGTTGGGGTGAGCCGGGGCGACCCTTTGTTGTGGTGCGTGGGCTTCTCGTTGCGGTGGCTTTTCTTGTTGCGGAGCACAGGCTCTAGGCGCATGGGCTTCAGTAGTTGTGGCACTCGGGCTCAGTAGTTGTGGCTCGTGGGCTCTAGAGCGCAGGCTCAGTAGTTGTGGCGCACGGGCTTTGTTGCTCCATGGCATATGGGATCTTCCCAGACCAGGGCTCAAACCCATGTCCCCTGCACTGGCAGGCAGATTCTTAACCACTGCGCCACCAGGGAAGTCCCAGCTATCCTATTTTTGATTGAAATGGGTTTTGTGGTTTGCCACTGCATATTTGCTTGCTGAGTTTTGTTAATCTTAAACATATTTAAGTGGTTTCCTTCTACTGTTATTTTTTAAAGGGATTTTATCAGGAATGGCTGCTGAATTCTATTGAATATGTTTTTAGCATTTCTTGACATGCTTATTTTTTCTCCTTTACTTTATTGATGCAATAGATTATTTGGTAACGAACCATTTTTATATTCTGGAATAAATCCTATTTGGTCATAGTATATTATTCTTTTGCTACACAATTAGATTTGTTTGCTAATATTTTTTTTTTTTTTTTTTTTTTTTTTTTTTTTTTTTTTTTTTTTGCTGTACGCGGGCCTCTCACTGCTGTGGCCTCTCCCGTTGCGGAGCACAGGCTCCGGACACACAGGCTCCGCGGCCATGGCTCGCGGGCCCAGCCGCTCCGCGGCATGTGGGACCCTCCGGGATCGGGGCACGAACCCGTGTCCCCTGCATCGGCAGGCGGACTCTCAACCACTGCGCCACCAGGGAAGCCCTTTTTTTTTTTTTTTTTTAATTTTATTTATTTATTTATGTCTGTGTTGGGTCTTCGTTTCTGTGCGAGGGCTTTCTCTAGTTGTGGCAAGTGGGGGCCACTCCTCATCGCGGTGCGCGGGCCTCTCACTATCGCGGCCTCTCCCGTTGCGGAGCACAGGCTCCAGACGCACAGGCTCAGTAATTGTGGCTCACGGGGCTAGCCGCTCCGCAGCATGTGGGATCCTCCCAGACCAGGGCCCGAACCCGTGTCCACTGCATCGGCAGGCAGACTCTCAACCACTGCGCCACCAGGGAAGTCCCAGCTATCCTATTTTTGATTGAAATGGGTTTTGTGGTTTGCCACTGCATATTTGCTCGCTGAGTTTTGTTAATCTTAAACATATTTAAGTGGTTTCCTTCTACTGTTATTTTTTAAAGGGATTTTATCAGGAATGGCTGCTGAATTCTATTGAATATGTTTTTAGCATTTCTTGACATGCTTATTTTTTCTCCTTTACTTTATTGATGCAATAGATTATTTGGTAATGAACCATTTTTATATTCTGGAATAAATCCTATTTGGTCATAGTATATTATTCTTTTGCTACACAATTAGATTTGTTTGCTAATATTTTATTTTGAATTTTTGCATCTACATTCATAAGTGAGATTGGTCTGTACTTTATGTTATTATACTATATTTTTTAGGTTTGGGTATTAAAGTTTGCCATTTTATGCAGTGAATTAGAAGAGTTTCATCTGTAATGATAAATAACTTGGTAATTATATCTTCTTTTAAAGTCAAATAAACTTGGCAGGGAAACCATATGGTTTTGGTGGCTTTTTTTTTTTTTTTTTTTTTTTGCAGTTGTGGCCTCTCCTGTTGCGGAGCACAGGCTCTGGACGCGCAGGCTCAGCGGCCATGGCTCACGGGCCCAGCCGCTCCGCGGCATGTGGGATCTTCCCGGACCGGGGCACAAACCCGTGTCCCATGCATCGGCAGGCGGACTCTCAACCACTGCGCCACCAGGGAAGCCCTTGGTGGCCTTTTTTGATAGAAGACTTTAAATCATCTTTTCAATCTCTTCTATAATAATTTGTTCATATTTTATACTTCTTTTGGGGTTAATTTTACTCACTTGTTTTTCACCAAGAAATCATTAATTTTCTTTAAAATTTCAAACTGCTGCCATGGAATTTCATGAAGTAATCTCTGTAACTATTCCTTTAATCTCTCCTGTATCTGGGGATAGGACTTCTTTCTCATTCCTCATTTTGCCTCTTTCTGTTCCTTGCAGTGTGTGAGGAGGGAAAAGGGGAGGAGAAAGTGTCTATTTCATTAATCTTTTCAAAGCACCAGATTTTAGATTTATTTGTCCTCTCTATCATTTTTGTTTTTTATTTCATTGGTTTTGGCTTTTAGCCTTAATAACTCTCCCTTATTTCTCTGGTTATGTTTCCTTTTTCTCATTGCTAATTTCTTAAAATAGATTCTTAGTTCCTTTAATGTTTATTTTTGTTTTCTAATGATGATTAAATCCATGATAAACTTTCTTTTAAACGTTTTGTTTTCTAATGATGATTAAATCCATGATAAACTTTTTTTTTTAAAGATAATTTTCCAGGACTTCCTTGGTGGTCCAGTGGCTACAGCTCCACGCTCCCAATGCAGGGGGCCTGGGTTCGATCCCTGGTCAAGGAACTAGATCCCACATGCCACAACTAAGAGTTCTCGCTGCAACTAAAAGATCCCTTATGCTGCAAATAATACCTGGCACAGCCAAACGAATAAATAAGCATTTAAAAAAATAAAGATAACTTCCCAAAGATTTCTATTTTCTCCTTTTTTTTTCATTTTTCTTTATTTTTTTCCAGACAGATTTTTTTTATTTTTATTTTTTTAAATTTTTGGCTGTATTGGGTCTTCGTTGCTACACGCAGCCCTTCTCTAGTTGCGGCGAGCAGGGCTACTCTTCGTTGCAGCATGCAGGCTTCTCACTATGGTGGCTTCTGTTGTTGCGGAGCACTGGCTCCAGGCACGTGGCACGTGGGCTCAGTAGTTGCTCTGTAGCATGTGGGATCTTCCCGGACCAGGGCTCGAACCAGTGTCCCCTGCATTGGCAGGTGGATTCTCAACCACTGCGTCACCAGGGAAGTCCCAACTTTTTTTAATTTTTGGCTGCACTGCATGGCACATGGCATCTTAGTTCCCCAACTAGGAATTGAACCCATGACCCCTACAGTGGAAGTGCGGAGTCTTAATCACTGGACCACCAGGGAAGTCCCCGTGATAAACTTTTATTATCTTTCTTTTTATAAATAAAATTTAAAGCTTGTAAATTTTTTTTAAAATTTATTTTCAGCTGCATTGGGTCTTTGTTGCTGTGTGCAGGCTTTCTCTAGTAGCAGCGAGCGGGGGCTACTCTTCGTTGCGATGTGCAGGCTTCTCATTGCGGTGGCTTCTCTTGTTGCAGAGCACAGGCTCTAGGCATGTGGGCTTCAGTAGTTGTGGCTCGTGGGCTCTAGAGCGCAGGCTCAGTAGTTGTGGTACACAGGTTTAGTTGCTCTGTGGCATATGGGATCTTCCCCAACAGGGATCGAACTCATGTCGCCTGCATTGGCATGTGGATTCTTAACCACTGTGCCACCAGGGAAGTCCAAAGCTTGTAAATTTATTTACCTAATTTTATGTGCTTACATACTGTTCTTCATCTTGCTTGATGCTTTCAATTTTAATTTCATCTGTCTAATATTAATGTTACCAGCCTGCTTTTTCTTTGCATTTGCTGTCTTTTTTTTTTTGAAGTCTAGTTGATTTTAAATGTTGTGTTAATTACTGCTGTACATCAAAGTGTACAGGTATACATATATATATACATTTAAAAAAATATATTCTTTTCCGGGCTTCCCTGGTGGCGTGGTGGTTGAGAGTCCGCCTGCCGATGCAGGGGACACGGGTTCGTGCCCCAGTCCGGGAAGATCCCACATACTGCAGAGTGGCTGGGCCCGTAAGCCATGGCCGCTGAGCCTGCACGTCTGGAGTCTGTGCTCCGCAACGGGAGAGGCCACAACAGTGAGAGGCCCGCATACCGCAAAAAAAAAAAAAAAGAAAAAAAAATTCTTTTCCATTATGGTTTGTCATAGGATATTGAATATAGTTCTCTGTGCTATATAGTAAGATCTTGTTGTTTATCCGTTCTGTATATACAAACTTACATCGGCTAACCCAACCTCCCACTCCATCCCTTCCCCCAGACCCCTCCCCCTTGGCAATCACTAGTCTGTTCTCTATGTCCATGATTCTGTTTCTGTTTCATAGATAGGTTCATATGTGTCATATTTTAGATTCCACATATAAGTGATATCATATGGTATTTGTCTTTCTCCTTCTGACTTACTTCACTTAGTATGATATTCTCTAGTTGCATCCATGTTGCTGCAAATGGCATTATTTCATTCTTTTTTATGGCTGAGTAGTATTCCATTGTATATATGTAATACATCTTCTTTATCCATTCATTTAGGTTGTTTCCATGTCTTGGCTATTGTGAATAGTGCTGCTATGAACATAGGGGTGCATGTATCTTTTTGAATTATAGTTCTGTCTGCATGCATATGTTTTTTTGATACCTTGTTAAGCATGTTCCTTATAGCTACCACACAGCTGAATTTTGCTTTTTCACCAAATCTGGCAGTTTCTGCTTTTTAATGGGTACATTGAGCTTATCACATCTAATGTTCTTATCTTACACGATATTGATCTATTTAATTTAGATTTTTGTTTGCTCTTTTCCTTTTTCTCTATATTTGCTCATTTCAACAAGTTAATATACTTTCCATTATCGAATTTGGCATATCTCCTGTATTTTTTCCCATTCTATCCCTTTCCCTGCCCTCTATACCAGAATATATGTCTCTAGTATTATTTGAAAATAAGTTAACCCTGAGTTGCAGTATAACTCCCACTATAATGTTCTAATCCAGCCCTGCTGACCACCACCCCATCCCCAATTCCCCTCCATCCCACAGCTAAGACCTTTAGGACAGTTCTACTCACTTTCCTTTTCCACTATTCTCCACGTCCCCATGGATCATCTTGGACTCCTTCTCCACAGACCCTGATAGCCAGAAAACCTATTGCTTCCTGACCTCGGTTTTTAAAATCTTCTATTTAAATCAATTAATATGTCCATCCTTACCTATTTCACGGGGTGGTTGGAAGCTAAAATGAGAAACCTTCTGTGAAAGCACTTTGTGAACTGTGAAATAATGTCCAAATACTAGGGAGGGAGGATGTGTAGGGAAGACTTGGCTGGTCTTGATCACAGTGGACAGTTGTGGACAAGGTGAGATTATAGTCTCTGTGCTTCTGTGCCAGGAAGAAAAAGTGCTCCAGCTCTATTACTCAGCACAAAATCACCACTACTTGAGATTGATTTCTCTCAGCCAAGGTATTTTATTACAGGGTACATGCATTTAATGAACACATTTTAAAAGATGATATCCTAAATGTCAGAATCTATGAACAACGTAGAAAGCTAAATATCTCACAGAAATGGGACTCTGAACAGTAAAGTTCTGATAGGATAGGACACTTCTGAAGTATCAAAAACTGCCTGGAAATAACTCCATGAAATGTGTCTGAGTCCTCTCAGAGTTCCAGGCAGAAGACTGAGGGATCAGGCAGTAACTAAAAGAAGAGAAAGTTAAAAAAGAAGCCAACACATTTTCACTTTTTCATAGTGTTGCCTCCTGCCTGTGCTGGTTAAGAAATTTGTGGTGTTACATGGACTCAAGCCAGGACATAACACTGTACCAACGCTGTCATGCAGAAATATAATGAGAGCCACATGTCTAATATTAAAATGTTCTAGTAGCCACATTGCAACTGCCAGATTTTAAAAAGTAAAGATTTTTAAAAAGTAAAAACATGAAATTAATTTTAATAATATATTTTCTTTAACCTAATATATCTACAATATTGTTATTTCAATATGCCATTAACATAAAATTATTAATGAGATATTTTCCTTTCTTGTTTTCTTACTAGGTCTTTGAAATCTAGTGTGTATTTTATACTTATAGTATAGTTTAATTTGGACTAGCCACAGTTCAAGAGCTCAATAGCCACATGTGGCACGTGGCTGCCTGATTGGACAGCACTGCTCTGCCGTGAGGATGGTAAATACAGCACAGTCCTGGACCCTCCCACACCTCACCCCAGGTGGAAGTCACCCAGCAGCCACCGCATCCTTCCTTAATGAGCCCTGGTGTGGTTTCCTGATTCTTGTCACTAGAGAGAGCCTGACAGGCCCTCTATTAGAGTTGGCACCTCAACAGAAGGCAAACTTCAGCAGAAGGTCAGTTCCATGAGGGTGGGACTTTGGTCTGTTTTATTCACTGCTGTATCCTAACACCTAGAGCAGTGCCTGGAACGTAATGGGCATTCAATAGATACTTATTCAATAAGTTATATCTACTTGCCATCCTCGTTGTAGAGCTGGTGAACTCAGCTCATTTCCAGTCATTATTACTATCTGAGAATAATTTTAAATTAAGCCTAAACTTTATAGAGAAAACATTTTCAAAACTTGTAAATTAAAAGAAAATTCGAAGTCAGTTTTAAAACTGAAAAGAGCCAATCCCTCTCTTGCTTCACTCACTGCGCTAGTACTGAAAACAAATTTTAACCTTTACAGATTTTCTAGTAGGCGTTACACTATGACATAAAAAAAAGGAAATCAGCCCATGGCTGTATTTATCACAATGCCTATAATCACATTGTTTGCTGAATATGTGACTGCAGTACTATACAACAAAATCTAACACTTTGCAAAGTTTTCTAAACTTTCAGTCTATTTCTTAACAAATTCTTTGAAGAAGCACAGGATCAAATGAACAGGTGCATTCAGAGCAATTGGTCACAACACTTGAGTCAAGTCACTGCCTTTTAGAGTTTTAAAAAATGTCCTAATTTTATGATCATTATCACGGTTATTATAATAACTATTCTTTGTTGAGTGCTTATTACATTCTAAGGATGATGCTAAGGGTTTCATGCACATTATCTCATTAAAGCCTTAAAATAATGCTAATAGTCACTTACTTAAAGTCATCTAGCTAATACATGAAATAGCCAGGATGAAAATCCTGCTCTGCCTGACTCTCAAGTCTAGAATCTTGTCCACTCAGTTTGTCCACCCTCCCCATTTTTGTAGTGAGAATACTTAAGTTCCCCCAAATCATGTGATTTGTCCAAGATTATACAGCTATTAAGTGGCAGAGTCAGAACTAAAATCTACATCTCCTACTCTCAGGACCAGATTCTTTTCTCCATACAACGCAGTTTGTTCATAAGCAAAGCATGGGATCATAATTCATTCAAAACATATATGTAAAATAATTTAAATTAGAATTTGACCTTCACATAGAGAAAACTAGTGATTACTGATTTTTAGTCTATTTTGCCACTAACAGCAAAGTATTGTTTTGGGCAGCCAGGATGGGGATTTGGGGAAGCAGAATCAAGGCAGTCAGTAGGGTACATAATCATTGATCCTGGTCCCAAACTAAGCGAATGAAGTGAACCATTATCTGTGACAGTGGTCAGAGATTAAATGTTACTAGTAGAGGGACTCCACAGAAGACCACAGAAATCCTTGGTTGGAGCTAAGAAGCATGAAATGTGATTTAAAGGGGAGAGAGCTGTCCTGGGTTGCTCACAGAGTGGAAACTGTCTCTCCAGATCCCTCCTGAAGGCTCTTCCCACACCTTCTGCCCACGTCTTTGAATCTCCAGCATGGGCTGGGTGATTCCTGGATGGCTGTGGGCCAGAGGCCGGGGGAGTGTCCCAGCCCTGGGTATTTTCAGGGCTGCTCTGAATGTTCGGCTCTGGAAAGCAGCAGGTGCCTTGTCAATCTCCATAAGCCCCAGGAGAACTTAGAACAATGGCCTTCTCAGTCCTGGCAGTCCCGCTGCTCTCCTCAAGGCCACCTCTTTTCCATTTAAGTCCCTTTTTATTGAAGCCAGTTGAATGCTGTCTTATCCTCATTAAGGGGGCTTGGGCTTCTCCCGGCTACAATTAGATTTTTATGCCACCTGGGCATAGAAGCTCACTTCATTTCCAGTGTCCCACCATTCTGGTAAATTTTTCACTTTGAAGTTCACAATTAATTTTTGTTCAGCAAACTATGAGATGAAAGGAAAACTACACTGGCACACAACAGTAAAAATACTAGCTGAGTTATGCAGAAAGTCCAGTGCAAGAGACATGGTGACTAATAATCAACTGTGGGAAGTAACTGTCTCAGCTCAAACACCTGAAATTGTTCCTATAACTCCCCTTGCTGGCCAATGTGAAGAGTGACACAAGAAAGAAAATTGTACACTTCCTGTTCTCCCGGATATTTCTTCCTCTTACCATGTATCCAAATACCTCAAGGTTAGAAAAGACAAAATGGTCAGAAAAAAAAAAAAAATGGTAAGAAAAAAATCTAGTATGAGGGGACTAAAATCAACAGCTTTGTTTGCTATGTTTTTGAGGGGTCAGCTATCCAAGTGGGAAATGCAATGATGTAATCATTTTGATGGGGAAGGAAGTGTCTTCCTCCGTATGAAAACTACATGCCATTCACCCTCACTTACCTCAAAAGAAGGAATATAAGTTACATGGGCAAGATTTATATCCATAGCACCAGGGATTCTAGCTATTTCAAAGCCATGACATCCAGCTAATCTCAGGGTAGTGGGTGAAAATGAATTATATTTATTGAATCTGGCACTAATCATGAGGAATTGCAAACACAGGAGTACCATCAATTCAGTTATCTCAGTGAAATGACATTTTTAATTCAGAAAGAAAACTCCTGTAACATATACATATTGAGAAATTAAATACTGACACTACACTCAATTTATTTAATCTTAGGGAAAGGCGAAATGGGGAATGTAGTCCACCAAGTACACAGATTTCTGACAGTTATACTCTTTAGAATGTTTTGGAAGCAGGTATCAGCTATAAAAATTCATTGTCACTTAAAATTAAAGTACTAGTTCCTATGCCCCTGAGTCTTGTCTTATAATAGCAGATTTGTTCTTTCTTGAGGTTCTGCCAGTTAACAGTTCCATCTCTAAGGCAGCTTCTGGTCTTACCCAATAAACAAATTCTGTGTAATCCAGAAAAGGTTTTCCTCCTGGTGGTTAAATTACTCTTAAGAAAATAAGCTTATTTGAAGGCCATTTAGAGATTTTACATTAACTTTCTGAAGTTCTCCCTTGTTACTTAATACTTTTATGTTCTTCTAATAATTTGCAAAATGATATCCTCATGGCAATTATATTCACTGTTGCTGATCTGGAGTGATTGTATATACTATAGGATATCAATGATTATTCATTGGTGATATGGATCAAAATGATCAAATATCATATCATTCCCCTTAAAATGTTAAAAATCTGCCTATCCCTGCTTCAACTCATTTATCCTGTGTGGTTAATAATGCTGTTAAGCTCTTCCAGTGACACCGGGCATTGCAATCTTTAAGATATGATGTCTAAAACAAGGACAACTATATAGTATTTAATGGTCAGATGAAGCTGGAGTACCATATAAGATTGAGGGACCTGGATCTGTCACATTCTAAAAATGGCACTGTCAAATGGGAGGACCAAATTGCAAAGGTGAGAACAGGATACAGCAAGAGGACTCAAAACATGTGATACCAGGAAAACATGACTCCTCCACCTTCTCCTTACTTATCACCTTCTGGTTTCACCTCTCTCCCTTTACAGTTTGGGTTCCATGGCCCATTACTGCAGCTACTTTCTTATAAATAGCTTTGTCATACTATCTCCATTTAGTTCTTCCATCGCAACCGCCAGGCAAAAGACTGACTCTGGATCAAATCACCTCTTCCCTTCTCTGCTGAGCTCCCCAGGCTGCTCAGCTTGCAGGAGAAATCATACAACTGCATGGATTGATTCCACCGGAGACTAATGGTCTTCAATCTCAGTTGGTCCCTCAATTCAGCCTGGTAGTCATTTCATATTTTCCTAGGTGGCTCTCTCTGTCTGCCATGCTTCACAGGATTCAGCTTCTCTTCACTTTCCTCAAACCTCTGACATCAGCACGAAATCTGCCTTCTTACCCAACAGAGAAAATGGTGCTATTCAGATAGGAGCTTTCACTTTCCTACCTCCAGGGGTGTGGTGGTAAATTACTGATAACTGACAGTCTTCGGGGTGGGATGTGGGGGAGTTCTGATCTGCTGTGTCTGCCAGTTTCCATGGTGTAAATATTCCCATTACGGCTGAATTCAAGCTATTAACGTAAGTTAACCAGATCTCAAAATTCCTGAAAGTTTAACAACTGGCTCCGGTGAGCTAGTGGGAGCTGGCACCAGCACACACTGCGTGAAACCCAGAAACAAATGCATCCAAAACATGCTCTCCTTCCCTTTCAGTTACAATGAAAGAGACGTCTCTCCTCTTTTCCTCATCTATCTAAAGTGAATGCCTCCTGCCTTCTGCAATATTTTGTTCTATCAGTTAAAACCCTTCTCTTGCATCTTGAAATTCTGGCTTTTTTTTGGCTGTGCCACGAGGCACGTGAGATCTTAGTTCCCTGACAAGGGATTGAACCACCGGACCACCAGGGAAGTCCCTCTTGCATCCTCAACTTTCCCCTCTTTATTAGCTAATTCCTTTTATCTTTTAAATTTAGCTAACTCCCTCCCACTCTTTTTGTTTAGTTTGTTTGTTTGTTTGAAGAAAACTTCATTTGATCTCACATTTCTCTTCAGCTATGTCACAGACCCATTTCTTCAAAGGATTGTTTCCACTGCCTTATCTTCAGATCACTCATTTACCTACTAAAATCTGGTTTTCCACTGAAATCCCAAAATTACCAACAACTTCCTTGTTACTAAATTCGATAGAGAATTCTTAGTCCTTCTCTTACTGACTTCTTTTTAGCATTTGACACATTTGACCATTCTTCTTTCCTTTGGCTTCTGTGACACAATGAGCCTCTGATTCTCCTCCTTCCTCTTGGCTTCTGGCTCCTTAGTAGGCTCCTCCCTTTGGTTCGTTTCTTACTTGTTGGTGTTCCTCATGATTGTATCCTGAGATCCCTTCTCTTCTTATTATACTTTCCCTGGAACTCATCCCTTTCCATGGCTTCAATGACCATCTCTAGACTCACTGGTCCATGGCTCCAGACCAGTCTTCTGAGCTTTAGACACGTACCACCCACTGCCCACTATGCATATTCATGTGGATAACTTTAGAGGCACCTCAAGCCTAATATTTCTAAAACTGAAATCTCCCCAAATCTCCTCCCTTTCTGTGCTCTCAGCTCAGTGAATGGCCCTGAGTTGCCTATGCCAGAAACAGAATAATCCTTGCCTCCTTCTAATATCGCATTCCAATGAATCACAAAGTCCTGCTGATTCAGTTCCAAAATCTCTCTTTCTTCTACCTCTCATCATCCTCCCTGCCACCACCCTGGTTCAGTCACACTATCTCTCACCAAGATTTCCCTCCTAACTAGTCTCCCTGCTTCCAGGCTTGCTCACCCTAGTCCATTCTCCATTCTGCAGTAATCTCTCAAACACTGAAATCAGGTCGTGTCACTTGCCTCCTTAAAACCTTTTGATGGTTCTCCATTGTTTTGGGGATAGAGTTCAAACTCCCTGATGTGACCTATGAGCTCCTGTGTGGTCTGACCCCCATCTGGGGTCTCTCTCTGCTTCCCACCCTGTTCCCATTGATCTCATTTTTTTCTCCAGGTTCCTAACTATGCCATGTGCTGTTTCATCTCTGATCATTTGAATATACTGCTTGTTTTGCCAGGAACACCAGAATTTACTTCCTGCTGCCTCCCATCCCTCTTCCTCTAACTAACTTACTCATTCTTAGAACTTACTTCCTGCATAAATGCCACTAACCTGGCTTCCTTCACTTTTCCCACTATTGCATTTAACAAAATGTACTACAATGATTGTTTCACTTGTCTATCTCCCTCATAGATAGTAATCTCCATGAGGGCAGGAACCATGTCTCTTCTCTTCACCACCCCATTGATTTTAATTATGAAACCCCATATCCAGTAGCAGTCAGTCCCCATCCACTCCCCATGCCCAGCCCCTGGCAAACACTAATCTACTTTCTGTCTGTATGAAATTCATCTCCCTCAGTAAGTTCACAGTGAGAAATATTGAGCCTTGACCTAACTACAAACTTTTAGAATAAGAATATTGTTAGTGACTTACGGCAAATGATTAAACCCTCCTGTGTCTTATTTTCCTTAACTTTGAAAGGATGCCTACTCATTCAAGGATGCAGGCCATAAGAAGACCTGTAGTTTTTAATAAGGCATTCATTGCTCAGTTTCTCATCTATTTTCTTGGTCAGTTTATAGAATTTCCAATTTCACAAGTGTTGATTTCACAAGTGTTGCCCGAAGCAAAACCTCTCATTACGTTTCACAAACTTCCTGCTTTGCTATGGCTGGCTCCTCAGGTCCCTGCCTTCTGCCTAGGATCCTCTCTGTTCTCTAGACATGAATTTCTTCCACTCTGATCTCAAGGAACTTAGATCCCTGCAAGTTTACCATTTAAAAACTTGTCTTGCATAAAATATTTTATTGTTCCCATCCAAAGCTTATTTATAATTAAGACTTTTTTTAGACTTTCAGTTTTTTGTTTTCAGAAATATGTAATGGAAAAAGCAGTGAAAATACAATAGACATTATTATAAGGGCCAAATACATCCACCATTTCCAAGAGCTCCATGGCTGCTTTGTGAATTGTAATTGGAGAAACAGGCAGATTAATTAAACTTTTCCTCCAATATCATAGGTAATGTTAATTGAAGACTATGAAGTACCAGGTACAATGCTAAAACCATTATTTACATTAGTCTTGAACTCAGGGCAACCTTGAACTTGCTGCAACTCAGGGCAGCAAGGTAGGCAATATTGCTACCTACCTTTTACAGATGAGGAAACTGAAGCTGAGAGATTAAATGACTTGCCCAAGTTTACACAGCTAGTAACTAAATGTGGAACCTTGGTCAATTTCTGATGACAGAATCCAGAATCCATTATGTTCTTTCTGGAGAAAAAAAAATTAATGGTAAAGTTAAATGGTAGCTTAATCTCAAGCTGTCTACTCTGAAAAATAGAATTAAATTCTGATTTAAATATTTATGGCATCAAATTTGAATATGTATTTGATAATAGAAAGATATAAATATTTATGTGTGTGAATACATGGGCACCTTGAGAAACACTTGTATTTCCTAACCACAAATTTCATTGCTTCCTCTGATTGTTAATATGCTATCATAGGATAGGACTGAACTGGGGAAGTTCAACAGTGAAAAATGTCTGCTATTAAGATGATTGAAATCCCTCTCATTTCCTTCCCATAATGCTAGATGCACATAGCTAAACTGAGTCATTTTCATTTTTGTAATAATTTCAATTAGTGGCATTTAGATCTCTGGCACATAGCAGGCTCACTAAATATCTATTGAATAGATGAATGGGTTTGCCCCTTTTCAGAACTCTATCACACTTAATTCCTAAAGTCGGGCCTGCCAAAAGAGAAGTTTGAGATAAAAGAGTACTAAGGATTGCAATTCTAGGAGTCTGTACATACCATTCAGTCCTAAAATATATACCACACTTGCTCCGTAATTGCTTCATTTCCTTTAGTCTTGTTTCCTGAACCAGATTTCAAACAAGGACTGTCATTTATATAAACCCCATGGAACCTAGTACAGTGCTGGTCTTATAGTAGATAATCTATCAAAATGCTCATCATATTCTCTTAATGGTATAGGTTTAATAAATATTTGTTAATATGGTTATGAAAATTATTATCAAGTTGATAAATCTCATTGGAACCACCAACAGCCTCTTTCCTTCTAATTTTCATAAATTGAACTTTAATTTTCCCCCAAGTAAATAAATTATAATTTACAACTTAAAATTTTAAGCCAGGTAAATATATACAATGTAATAGCATTATAAAGAACTACTCTGATGTCACCTTTATGTTTATGAGTCAGATAAAATTAATTTGTTTGCATGGTCTATGTGGGTTTGATCTCAGCCATACACTAGCATTTTTTTCTCATACAACTTTTTGATTAAGATATAATTCAAATGCTTAAAATTCAACCTTTCAAAGTATACAAGTTGTTCAACCATCGCCACTAATTCCAGAACATTTTGATCACCCCAAAAAGAAACCCCACATACAGTAGCAGTCACTCTTCATTCTTCCTTCCCCCCAACTCCTGGCAACCAGCAATCTATTTTTTGTTCCTATGGATTTTCTCATTCTGGACATTTCATATAAATGGAATCATACAATTGGTGGCCTTTTCTATCTGATTTGTCTCCCTTAGCATGATGTTTTCAAAGCTCAATCCATGTTGCGTTATGTATCAGTCCTTGATTCTTCTCTATGGGTTGAATAATATTCCATTATCTAGATAAAGACATTTTATTTGTTCATCTGTTTGGATTGTTTCCACCTTTTGGCTATTGTGAATAGTGCTGCTATAAACATTCATATACAAGTTTTTGTTTGGACACCTTTTTCTCATTTCTCTTGCATATATATCTAAGAATGGCATTGCCGAGTAAAATGATGATTTTATGTTTTCGTTTTTGAGAGAACTACCAATCTGTTTTCCAAAGCAATCACACCATTTTCATTCCCACCAATAATGTATAAAAAGCGTTCCAATTTCTCTGTCCTCACCAACACTTGTTATTTTCCTTTATTATTATTATTTTTATAATCATCCTAGTCGGTGTGACGTGGTATCTCATTGTAGTTTTGATTTGCATTTCCCTAATGACTAATGATGTTGAGTATCTTTTCATGTGCTTATTGGCTATTTGTGTATTTTCTTTGGAAACATGGCTATTCAGATCTTTTGCCTGTTTTTTGATTGGGATATTTGTCTTTTTTATTGTCAGTTGCAAGAGTTCTTTATAATTTCTGGATACAAGTCTCTTATCAAATATATTTGAAAATATTTTCTCCCATTCTGTGGGTTTTTCCATTTTCTTGATAGTGTCCTTTACATCATTAAAGTTTTTACTCTTGATAATATATATTTAAACATTTGATGAAGTCCAATTTATCCATTTTTTGTATATTGTACATATACTAAATTAAAACTTTTTCATGTGTAATCATATACATTATCCACCATCATTTATACAGAAGCAATACAAAAGATTATAGATTTAAGTAGTGGAAAATGACAGTTTCCAAGTAATCAAGCATATTAAATAAGAACTCACAGTAAATAGTTAATCTTAACAAAATTAATCAGAAATTTTCCTGTTTTGAGGATAGTAAGTAAAAATATAATAACATACATTTCCTTTGAATGTTGCATTAAACTCAGTGACTTTTTCATAGCATTTGCTTAATCTTTATCTGTAGATAGTCCTTCTGTAATATTTTTAGCAGGTAAGAGGAATTTTGATAAACCCATTATATATCTTTCTTCTATTTTCAGAAACATAGCCAATTTCAAGTTGTCCTGTTCAAATAAAGTAGAAAGAAGTAATAGGCAAGATTAGAGCTATTTCCTTATTCAGTAGTTGATGTTGGAATTTTATTCGAGGCAACATAATGTCAAGGTAGTTACTTATCAGACCTACTTAGTACCTTTCTCGAGCAGATATTTCAATTTGAAAGCATTTTAACAACTATATAAACTGCATACCCAGGGAAATAGGACAGCAGCAGAATTCAAGAAGAGAACAAAGAAACAAAGATCAAGCAGGTTTGCCAAGTAGTAGGTCCCTGTGTTTGAAACAACTGGAGAACTTTGTAGCAATTCCATTTTAGAAGTTTTCTGTAAACTAGAGTTCAACATCCAAAGTACAAAGCTCAATTTGGAGATGAAGACACTGTTAAATTATTGGGTTAAATGGATCGCAGTTACAGAATCTTCCATAACTAGCATTCCTTACTTTCCAGTATCATAATTTATTCTAATCCTCTATTAAATACACGTTTCTGAGAAAAAAATTGAAAGTGATAATAAAAAAGTATTCTCCTAAAGAAGACTTTGCTTTAAAAAATCAATTAACAGAAATTAGAATGAAGAGGTTTTGCATGGATATTGAAGCAGAAGATATTTTTAGTTTTCAATAAAATTAGGAAGATTGGCTGTGGGGCATTGCCTTGCCAGGGAATGATCACTCTGGGTTTTCTTACATTGTGAAAGTTGGTGAGTGTGTCTTTCCTTGGATTCTCTGAAATCCTTTTTGGTGACACTCGCTTGTTTGTGACCTGGGAACATACAATGGCTGCTTTTCAAATCGGGGTACCAATGTAAGCTTTGTGATGGCAGAGACTGTCTTATAACTTCTATAGCCCCAATGTCTAAAATAGCCTGGTGAGGTGTTTATAAATAATTATTGAATAAAAGAGAAGAGGAAGAAGGAAGAGAAGGAAGAGAAAGAGAAAGGGGGAGGGAGAAGAGGGGAAGAAAGAGAAAGGGAGAAGAGAAAGCAGGAAGGTAAAGGGGAAAGAAAAACAGGAGCAGAGTAGAAGTAGTAGGCGGAAAGTGTATACGTTGATACTGCATCACTAGGATTATATGGTGGTGGGGAGGAGATATGCAAAAGTAAAGGACAAGTATAGGACTATTTGGGGAGGATCAACTTTACCCAGAAAACTGAAGTGGGGAGCAGAATATTATATTAAAATAAACATAAATATGTGATAGAGGAAGATGCAACACTTGTATTAGATAAGAAACTTATTCCCTGCCTCCACAGACTCATAGAATCTCAAATTGGGAAGAAATCAGAGAAGTCGCTTTGTCACATCAGCCATATCAGAAGCTTTAAAACAGGGGTTGGCAAACTTTTTCTGCAAAGGGCCAGATAGTAAATATTTTAGGCTGTGAAGGGCAGAGTCTCTAGCACAACTGCTCCATTATGCCACTGTAGCATAAAAGCACCACACACAATATGTAAAAAAAAAAAAATGTGTATGGCTGTGTGGCAATAAACCTTTACTGACAGAAACAGGTGGTGGGACATATTTGGCCTGCGGGCTGTGGTTTGCGGACCCTACTTGCATATTTCCCACAATATCCAGACAATGCTTATAACCACCGTTAACATCTGCAGTAACAGGGAACACACTACTTTTCAAGGAAAACTATTCCATTTTTGTGTAACTGTCATTATAGAAAGGCATTTTTATATTGAGTCAAAATACACTTTGGTGTTGTTATGGACTGAAAGTTTGTGTCCTCCCCAAATTTGTATGTCGAAATCTAATCCCCAAAATAATAGTATTTGTAGAAGGGACCTTTAAGGAGATACCTAGGTCATCAGAGTGGAGCCCTCATGAATGTAATTAAGTGCCTGTATAAGAAGAGACCAAAGAACTAGGTCACTTGGGTGTTTTCCTCTACCATGTGAGGGTATAACAAGAAGTCAGCAGTCTGCAACCCAGATGAGGGCTGTCACTGGAACCTGACCATGCTGGCACCCTGATCTCAGACTTGCAGCCTCCAGACTGTGAGAAAGAAATTTCTGTTTATAAGCCACCCAGGCTATGGTACTTTGTTATAGCACCTGAACTAAGGCAGGTACTATCTTAATGTATATTTGTTTAGTTTTGTTGTTGTTGTTTAAGGTGCTGTAATTCAATGATTTAGAACAGGATGTTTTGTTTTTTTAGACAGCTTCTGCTTCTACTCAAGATGGAGTAACAATGACTTGATTTACTCTCCCACCTGAAGCAATCAGAACTGAACAAAATATAGGAAATGACAGAATTCAAGATATTGACACTAGGCAAACAAGGACAATGATCCCTGAGTGATGGGAAACAAATGAGGTAAGGCCACAATTGCCTGCAGCTTACTGCCTAGAGAAAATTTCCAGGCCTCAGAGAGTTGGGAACCCAAGTGGAAACCAGCAGTATTTCCCCAACTCTCCCTTGGAGTTGCTGGTCCATGGGAGCCAAGGTCAGTAGAATTCACAGAGCAGATTCCAGGATCAGAGAGAGCAGCACAGAGAGACACCTCTGGAGATGTGCAGAGGGTCCCCTTTAGTTTTTGGTTGAGTGCCCATCTGTGAATGTGTGTGAGGAAATTACCCAGGGTCAGGAAAAGAACCACCTGAAAGGATTAGAGAGAAGAGTGACCAGTTCTTGGAGCTCACGAAAGGCCAGAACTAGTCCCTGTTCCTAACAGACAGGCTGGAAAATCTCATAATTTGCAGATACTGGTTATAATTCTAAGAAGAGTCTTGTCTCAGGGGTGGGGGAAAATTATTCCTAGACTAAATGCTGCTCTGGTCCTGGATAAATAAACTTAAGAGTTAGATCTGAAAGGATCTGTTTCCAATAAGCTTAACTGAGTTCTAGAACAAAGCTCTGGAACTCAGTTAAGATCTTTATACTACTTATAAAATTATGAAAATATTCAGCTCTTCACAAGGTAAATTTTTACAATGTCTTGTATCCAGTCAAAAATTGCTGAGCATGCAAAGAAGCAGAAAAATACAATCCATAATGAGGAGAAAAATCAATTAAAACTAACCTAGGGATGACACAGGTGATAGAATTAGTAGACAAGGATATTAGAACATATGTTCAAGAAACTAGAGAAAAGACTGAACATTTAAGTAGGGAATGGAAAGTATATACATAAATATATATATATTTTTTGTATTTTATTTTATTTTTTTAATACAGCAGGTTCTTTTTTTACTATTTCATTTTGAAATAATTTTTTTATACAGCAGGTTCTTATTAGTTATCCATTTTATACATATTAGTATACATATGTCAATGCCAATCTCCCAATTCATCACACACACACACACACACACACACACACACACACGCACCCCACCCCCCCGCTGCTTTCCCCCTTTGGTGTCCATACATGTGTTCTCTACATCTGTGCCTCAATTTCTGCCCTGCAAACCAGCTCATCTGTACCATTTTTCTAGGTTCCACATATATGCGTTAATATTTGATATTTGTTTTTCTCTTTCTGACTTACTTTACTCCGTATGACAGTCTCTAGATACATCCACGTCTCTACAAATGACCCACTTTCGTTCCTTTTTATGGCTGAGTAATATTCCATTGTATATATGTACCACATCTTCTTTATCCATTCATCTGTCGATGGGCATTTAGGTTGCTTCCATGACCTGGGTATTGTAAATAGTGCTGCAATGAACATTGGGGTGCATGCGTCTTTTTGAATTATGGTTTTCTCTGGGTATATGCTCAGTAGTGGGATTGCTGGGTCATATGGTAATTCTATTTTTAGTTTTTTAAGGAACCTCCATACTGTTTTTCATAGTGGCTCTCTCAATTTACATTCCCTCCAACAGTGCAAGAGGGTTCCCTTTCTCCACACGCTCTAGAGCATTTGTTGTGTGTAGATTTTCTGATAATGGTCATTCTGACCGGTGTGAGGTGATACCTCATTGTAGTTTTGATTTGCATTTCTCTAATAATTAGTGATGTTGAGCAGCTTTTCATGTGTCTCTTGGCCATCCATATGTCTTCTTTGGAGAAATGTCTATTTAGGTCTTCTACCCTTTTTTTTTTTTTTTTTTTTGTGGTACACGGGCTTCTCACTGTTGTGGCCTCTCCCGTTGCGGAGCACAGGCTCCAGACGCGCAGGCTCAGCGGCCATGGTTCATGGGCCTAGCCACTCAGCAGCATGTGGGATCTTCCCGGACCGGGGCACGAACCCATGTCCCCTGCATCCGCAGGCAGACTCTCAACCACTGCGCCACCAGGGAAGCCCTGTTGGGAGATTTTTAATCACAGTTTCAATTTCATTACTTGTGATTGGTCTGTTTATATTTTCTATTTCTTCCTGGTTCAGTCATGGAAGGCAAAACCTTTCTAAGAATTTGTCCATCTCTTCCAGGTGGTCCATTTTATTGTCATAGAGTTGCTTGTAGTAGTCTCTTAGGATGCTTTGTATTTCTGTGGTGTCCATTGTAACTTCTCCTTTTTCATTTCGAATTTTATTGATTTGAGTCCTCTCCCTCTTTCTTGATGAGTCTGGCTAAAGTTTTATTAATTTTGTTTATCTTCTCAAAGCACCAGCTTTTAGCTTTATTGATCTTTATTATCGTTTTGTTTCTATTTCATTTATTTCTGCTCTGATCTTTATGATTTCTTTCCTTCTACTAACTTTGGGTTTTGTTTGTTCTTCTTTCTCTAGTTCCTTTAGGTGTAAGGTTAGTTTGTTTATTTGAGATGTTTCTTGTTTCTTGAGGTAGGATTGTATTTCTATAAACTTCCCTTTTAGAGCTGCTTTTGCTGCATCCCATAGGTTTTGGATCATTGTGTTTTCATTGTCATTCGTCCTCTTTGATTTCTTCAGTAATCTCTTGGTTATTTAGTAATGTATTGTCTAGCCTCCATGTGTTTGTGTTTTTTACATTTTTTTCCCCTGTAATTTATTTCTCATCTCATAGTGTTGTGGTCAGAAAAGATGCTTGATATGATTTCAATTTTCTTAAATTTACTGAGGCTTGATTTGTGACCCAAGATGTGATCAATCCTGGAACGTTCTGTGTGCACTTGAGAAGAAAGTGTAATCTGCTGTTTTTGGATGGAATGTCCTATAAATATCAATTAAATCTACTATCTGGTCTATTGTGTCATTTAAAGCTTGTGTTTCCTTTTTTTTTTTTTTTTTTTGCGGTAGGCGGGCCTCTCACTGTTGTGGCCTCCCCCGTTGCGGAGCACAGGCTCCGGACGCGCAGGCTCCGGACGCGCAGGCTCAGCGGCCATGGCTCACGGGCCCAGCCGCTCCGCGGCATATGGGATCCTCCCAGACCGGGGCACGAACCCGTATCCCCTGCATCGGCAGGCGGACTCTCAACCACTTGCGCCACCAGGGAGGCCCTTGTGTTTCCTTTTTAATTTTCTGTCTGGATGATCTGTCCATTGGTGTAAGTGAGGTGTTAAAGTCCCCCACTATTCTTGTGTTACTGCTGATTTCCTCTTTTATAGCTGTTAGTATTTGCCTAATGTATTGAGGTGCTCCTATGTTGGGTGCATATATATTTGTAATTTTTATATTTTCTTCTTGGATTGATCCCTTGATCATGATGTAGTGTCCTTCCTTGTCTCTTGTAATGTTCTGTATTTTAAAGTGTATTTTAACTGATATGAGTATTGCTACTCCAGCTTTCTTTTGATGCCCATTTGCATGGAATATCTTTTTCCATCCCCTCACTTTCAGTCTGTATGTGTCCCTAGGTCTGAAGTGGGTCTCTTGTAGACAGCATATATATGGGCCTTGTTTTTGTATCCATTCAGCGAGCCTGCGTCTTTTGGTCTTTTGGTTGGAGCATTTAATCCATTCGCATTTAAGGTAATTATCAATATGTATGTTCCTATTACCATTTTCTTAATTGTTTTGCATTTGTTTTTGTAAGTCCTTTTCTTCTCTTGTGTTTCCTACTTAGAGAAGTTCCTTTAACATTTGTTGTAGAGCTGGTTTGGTGGTGCTGAATTCTCTTAGCTTTTGCTTGTCTATGAAGCTTTTGATTTCTCCATCAAATATGAATGAGATCCTTGTCGGGTAGAGTCATCTTGGGTGTAGGTTCTTCCCTTTCATCACTTTAAATATATTGTGCCACTCCCTTCTGGCTTGTAGAGTTTCTGCTGAGAAATCTGCTGTTAACCTTATGGGAGTTCCCTTGTATGTTGTCATTTTTCCCTTGTTTTAATAATTTTTCTTTGCCTTTAATTTTTGTCAGTTTGATTACTATGTGTCTTGGCGTATTTCTCCTTGGATTTATCCTGCCTGACACTCTCTGTGCTTCCTGGACTTAGGTGGCTATTTCCTTTCCCATATTAGGGAAATTTTCAACTATAATCTCTTCAAATATTTTCTCAGGTCCTTTCTCCCTCTCTTCTCCTTCTGGGACCCCTATAATGAGAATGTTGGTGTGTTTAATGGTGTCCCAGAGGTCTCTTAGGCTGTCTTCATTTCTTTTCATTCTTTTATCTTTATTCTGTTCCATGGCAGTGAATTCTACCATTCTGTCTTCCAGGTCACTTATCCGTTCTTCTGCTTCAGTTATTCTGCTATTGATTCCTTCTAGTGTATTTTTCATTTCAGTTATTGTATTTTTCATCTGCTTGTTTGTTCTTTAATTCTTCTGGGTGTTTGTTCTCTAATTCTTCTAGGTCTTTGTTAAACATTTCTTGCATCTTCTCAATCTTTGTCTCCATTCTTTTTCCAAGGTCCTGGATCATCTTCACTATCATTATTCTGAATTCTTTTTCTGGAAGGTTGCCTATCTCCACTTCATTTAGTTGTTTTTCTGGGGTTTTATCTTGTTCCTTCATCTGGTACAAAGTCCTCTGCCTTTTCATTTTGTCTGTCTTTCTGTGAATGTGGTTTTCCTTCCACAGGCTGCAGAATTATAGTTCCTCTTGCTTCTGCTCTCTGCCTTCTGGTGGATGAGGCTATCTAAGAGGCTTGTGCAAGCTTCCTGATGGGAGGGACTGGCGGTGGGTGGAGCTGGGTGTTGCTCTGGTGGGCAGAGCTCAGTAAAACTTTAATCACTTGTCTGCTGATGGGTGGGGCTGGGTTTCCTCCCTGTTGGTTGTTTGGCCTGAGGCGACCCAGCACTGGAGGCTACAAGTTCTCTGGTGGGGCTAATGGCAGACTCCCGGAGGGCTCATGCCAAGGAGTACTTCCTAGAACTTCTGCTGTCAGTGTCCTTGTCCCCATCTTGAGCCACAACTATGCCCTGCCTCTGCAGGAGACCCTCCAACACTAGCAGGTACGTCTGGTTCAGTCTCCTATGGGGTCACTGCTCCTTCCCCCTGGGTCCTGATGCGCACACTACTTTGTGTGTGCCCTCCAAGAGTGGAGTCTCTGTTTCCCCCAGTCCTGTTGAAGTCCTGCAATCAAATCCCGCTAGCCTTCAAAGTCTGATTCTCTGAGAATTCCCCCTCACTGGACCCTCAGCTTGGGAAGCCTGATGTGGGACTCAGAACCTTCACTCCAGTGGGTGGACTTCTGTGGTGTAATTGTTCTCCAGTTTGTGAGTCACTTACCCAATGGTTATGGGATTTGATTTTATTGTGATTGCAACCCGCCGACCATCTCATTGTGGCTTCTCCTTTGTCTTTGGATGTGGGGTATCTTTTTTGTTGAGTTCCAGTGTCTTCCTGTCGATGACTGTTCAGCAGTTAGTTGTGATTCCAGTGCTCTCACAAGATGGAAGGTATATTTTTACACCTACGTTGAACTTCTAGAGATGAAATTAAAATGCCTGATATTAAAAAAAATTACACTTGGAATTAATGTCAAATTAGACATTATGAGGAAATGTAAAAGCATAGTAATAGAAAAAAATTCAAAATTAAACAGAGAGAGAAAAAGACTAGGGGGAAAAAAGAGCATCAGTGAAGTGTGGAACAACTTCAAGTGGCTAAAAGTATGTATAATTGGAGTCACTGAAAAAGAGGAGAGATCAGAGAGTGGAAAAAATACTGAAGAAATAATGGCTGAAATTTTTCCAAATTTCTCAAACTTGATGAAAACTATAAACCCACAGATATAAGAGGCTCAATGAACCCAATCACAAGAAACATGAAGAAAACTACACCAGGGATAAATAACCAAGGATAAAGAGAAAATGTTGAAAGCTATCAGAGAAAAAATAATTATGTACAGAGGAACAAAGATAAGTTTATTAGTAATTTATTGCTCTACAATAATTACCCCTAAGCTTAATGGTTTAAAATAACAAGCATTTATTATCTCACCATTTCTTTGGAGCAGGAATGCCAGAGCAGCTTAGTTCAGTGGTTTTGACTCAGGGTCTCTCTTGAGGTCATAAGCTATCACAAAGGGCTACAATCACTGAAACCTTCTCTGGGGTTGAAGGGTCCCTTTCAAACATCATTCAAGTTCTATTGGTAAGAGGCTTCAGTTTTTTGCTGGCTATTGGCCAGAGGCCTTAGTTCCTCACCACATGGGTTTCTGCACTGGTAAGTGCCCTTACAACATGGCAGCTGGTTTTCCCCAAAGAGAATGAAAAAGGGAAAAGAGTGAGGCAGAAGCCACAATGTCTTTCATAACCTAGTTTTAAAATGAAATACCATCACTTCTGCCATATTCTGTGGTTCACACAGAACAATCTTGATACAGTGTGAGAGAGAACTATACAGGGACATAAAAACCAAGAGGCAAGGATCTCTAGAGGTCATCTTGAAGATTGGGTACCACAGTCTGCCTTCTGGGCCCAAATGATTCACCTCCTTCCCAAAGGCAAAATATATTTACTTTCTTTCAAGGCCTCCAAAAGTCTCATTCCAAAGTAAGCAGAAGAAAGGAAATAATTAAGATCAGAGTTGGAATCAATGAAATAGAAAATAGAAGAAAATAAACAATAGAAATAAATCCATGAAACCAGAAGACAGTTCTTCAAGAAGATAAATAAAATTGATAAACATCTAGCCAGACTAAACAGGAAAAAAAGAGAGGATACAAATTATCAGCATCGGAAATGAGAGAGGTGACATCACTACAAGTATTATAGCCGTAAAGAATAATAATATTATTAATAACTTTGTTCCAATAAATTTAATAATGTAGATGAAATGGATAACTTTCTTGAAAGACACAAACCAGCAAAGTTCACTCAGGAAGATGCTGATAACCTGAGTAGCCCTATATCTATTAAAGGATTGAATCTGCCATGAAAAAACTTTTTAACAAAGAACTCCATGTCCAGATGTTTTCACTGTTGAATACTGTTAAACATTTAAATAAGAAATTATACCAATACTACACAAATTCTTCTAGAAAATTGAAGAGGATTGAACACTTCTTAACCAATTCTATAAGAATAGCAATACTATGATACGAAAAGCCAGAGAAAAACATTGTGAAAAAGAAAATTACAAACCAATATCCCTCATGAGCATAGACACAAAAATTGTCAACAAAATTTTGGCACATTGAATCCAAAAAAAAAAAGCATTTATTTGAGGAATATAAGATTGGTCTAAAATCTGAATATCAATCAATGTAATTTACCATATTAACAGTCTAAAAGAAAGCAAAAAAAAAAAAAAAAAGATATAAATCCAGGGCCAGGACTAAGGTGAATTAAGTGATGCAAGTGAGGCACTTACCTCAGGCACAAAATTTAAGGGGGAACCAAAAAACTCAGTAATCAAGATAAATGATATTTTAGTGTAAGATTTTAAAAAATTAAAATTAATGCAAAAAATTCTTGAACAAAATATCAAAATTTTAACTAAAGGAAGGGTTGGCATGACTGATTTTTCCTTTTGCCTCAGCTCTAGTATAGCTCAGTCATTGTTAGATTTCATTTATACAAAATTCTAGAAAATGCAAACTAATCTATAAGGACAGAAAGCAGATCAGTAGTTGCCTGGGGCTCGGAGAGGCAAGGAGAGGGAAAAGGGAGGGATTACTAAGGGTCACAAGGAAACTTCTGGGGGTATGTTTATTATACTGATTATGCTACATGATTTCTCAGAGATATACATATGTCAAAACTTATCAAATGATACATTTTAAATATGTGTGGTTTATTTGATATCAGGTCTACGTCAACAAAGCTGTTTAAAAAAATAAAAACAATGGCTTTGTGACCCTGGGAAAGTACTTTTCTAAACATCATTTTCTTTATGTCTAAAATAGGAGTAATTGGGGTACCTATCTCATAAGGTTGGTGTGGGGATTAAAAGGGTACAGTGAACAGTCAGTGTAACAACATAGCCCAGTGTGAACTCCAGAATTAGATTCCTTGGGCTTGAATCCCCACTCTACAACTTACTATCAATATGACCTCAGACTAGTTACCAAACTTTATGTCTAGGAATAACAGTACCTAACTCATAGGTTTATTATCAGGATTGATGACAAATATTTCTGTAAAGCTGTCTTGTACATAGTAAGTGGTCAATAAATCCTAGTTGTCATCATTATTTATTTTTATTTGCCAAACGGAATGATCCAGAACAAGTCAGATGCTTCTTTTCTTGAAGAATTTGAAAATGACTGCTCTAGGAGATTAACAGTACTCAGATCTTTTAGCCATTTCTCAGCTGTCAGTTTTCAGACTTCTCACCCTTGTTGGCAATTACCCTTTGGAAGTGTTCCAGGTTATTGATATTATTATCCGTTTAACTGTGATGTCTGTGTCTGACTGGCTGCTAATGGAGGGGAGATTTTACCCCCTCTGTCTATAGCTACTTTGCTCTGAACACTGCTTCCATTAAAGGACCTTTTTCATAGCTACACTTCACTGTTAATAACATTGCAGACAAGGTTTAGCTCTAAAGCTTTTTCATATGTGCTGCCATTCAACTCTGCTTACTTTATTTTTTTATGTCAAAAGAACAAGGTCTTACTTTTTTATTTTTTATATTTATTTCTTTACAACTTTAATGGTTAAGGTTTTTCATTGTTGTTATAGTACATTGTTTCTTTGTGTCTTTCATTTCTTTGGTGTGCTGCCCACTGTACTTGAAATATTATTTGTAGGAATAATTTGAGGTCTAGATGAAGGGTTCCTTCCTCAAAAGAAGATTTGCATTTATTTTTGCCAGGTCCCTGGGGGGCACAACCAACATGAGACCAATAGGTCCAAGTCGTGAGATTCCCAATTCATACAGAAAGTCTGTCTGAAGTCTCATTTACTTCTGGTTCAGCCTGACCCTAAGGGTGTATCCCTTTGGGCTTCCAGCATACTGTGGGGAAGGTCTCTTATTAGACTTTGCATCTTCTGCAGACCTGTGCTTTCATTTCTGACCTCCTCACCGGTCAAGGCCACCTCAACGAAGGTTCAGATTTACTGGGATCAACAAATACCCTTAGAGCAAAAGCAGATTCTGTATCCTGAGCACCTTTCTGGGTTCCTGAGTTAGCTTTAGTTTTAGCCTTTTAATTCCTTACTATTTTGAAGCATCCAGTTATTGTTTTCATATTTTTCCAGAATTAATTTTTCTATGGGAACACTGACCTGAAAAGCCTGGCCCACCATTATAGGAAATGAAAATTCACCCATACTCACCCCAACTCTTTGAGAAGAAAACAGAACCAGAGAAAACCAACCAGAGCCTATAAAAAGCAGCAGGTCCTTCAGAGTATGTTGTGTGGCACTGTGCAGAGCAGAGAGGAGAAAAGTGAAGGGACCACAAAGGGTGTATATGAAGTTGTGGTGAAGGAAGATGAGAGGCTCCTAGAAGCCTCTGGGTGCAAGAGAATTCTAAATAGTGAAGATTATTTATTTATTTATCTATATTTAAAAAAAAAATAGTGACAATTTAAAATAAGAGCTATTATGTACTTGTACTTGGACCCCCTTAAATGTTTGGGAGAGCAAAGAGAAAAGTTTCTATTTTGGCTAACTTCTTTAAAACAATATCATTCTATGGTTGTGCTATAGAAATCTCTGTTTTATCAACCTTATATGTACTTGTTTACTACAACTGATTAAAAGAGTGAAAAGGGAGGGAGGACACAGAAGGAGGGAGAGAGGAGCAGAGGCAACAAGAGTAAGGCTGCAAAGACATTTATTGCATCAGTAGTGTTAGCACCTGTTTCATGTGAGAGACAGAAGAAGGTTGAATGAAACATGAACTCTGGCCTGTAGAAGCTCATAGTCCAGTGATAGGGGAGAACACTATATCATCAAATAATTCTAATACAATCCAGATCTAACGAAGTTTTAGTAAGCATCAACTAAGTGCCAGATACTTTCTAAGAAAGAAAAAAGCAACCCTTGACATCTACTGATTGACCTTAAACTTATAGCTATGCTTGCATGTGCTCAGAAGCCAGCCTAGAGCTCATTGCTAGGTCAAGTTATTCTTCTTTGGACATAAACAATCTCACAAAACACCAAAATCAGTCAAGGTCACTCTGGGACCACGAGAAAGTGAGATAAAACAAGACCACTTTATAATACTGTCCAAGCATGGACAAAAACAAAGTCACTGTACAACCCACAAAATACCGAATAGCTCCATTTCCCAGCTAATAGGACTCAGTACTGCTTCCTTACCTTTAGAATTTAACCTCACTCTACTCTTCCTATAAATAAAATTGAGTTATCCCATCATTAACTGTCCCTGCATTCTGACAGCACTCAATCCGGAGTGAACCTGCTTTTTTGACCCTCCCACAAATCACCCAATCACAGCCCAAATCCTGTAATAGGCCCTTTCTAACACCCTCCTACTGAGAGGCCTCCCTCTTCCCATGGTGTGCATTCTCCCTCATTGCAATGAGTGATAAACCCAACTTATTCAACTGCAGGTGTGTTCTTAGCTTTGGCTGGAGGGCATCGCCATTTCAAATATATTATTTAATGTAATCTTCATAACAAAAGCATAAGCCTGAATTTACAGATGATCTTAAGGCTGCTAGAGGTTAATTTAATTCAGAATTACAGGCAGAAAGAGACAAATCTGGGATTTGAATATAGGCCCTTAGAATGCTTCTCACTATCTCAAATGACAGAAGACAGGGAGCAAGATAGAAAAAAGAAAGTCCAAAAATAGACAAAAGATTTTTTTCCTCACTCTCTTTAACTGTCACTTTCATGGAGCAATATCTCCATCTTGTGATATTTTATAACGCAGGTTTTTAATAATTTGGATCTTGCAACTATAGGCGATCATTCGTATGCCACCAAGATTTACGAGAATATTTTCTTGTTATTTGCCCCACAGGCAAAATAAAATTGAGCCATTCAATTAAAAACTATAGTTTATGAGGAAAGAAATGTCTTTTATTGTCATCTACAGTACTTTTTTCCCCCTTGAAAGATAACCCTATTGCCTCCTTTCACTTTAAAATAATGCCCTTCCTTAAGATGACTAAAATCACATAAAGCATATTGGTTGTCTCTCTGTCAGAGATAGGAGTGAGAGACTTTTCATGGAATACTCTCATATTTTAAAACAAATTTAAAACCATGTGAATAAATTACCAATTCAAAACACAAAGTAAAAATTTTTTAAGGTCAAAAATAAAATATACATCTATACCCCTTTTACTTTTTTAAAGATAAATGCTTGCTCTGTTGGTGGGAATGTAAATTGATACAGCCATTATGGAGAACAGTATGGAGGTTCCTTAAAAAACTAAAAATAGGACTACCATACGACCCAGCAATCCCACTACTGGGCATATATACCCTGAGAAAACCATAATTCAAAAAGAGTCATGTACCAAAATGTTCATTGCAGCTCTATTTACAATAGCCAGGACATGGAAGCAACCTAAGTGTCCATCACTGGATGAATGGATAAAGAAGATGTGGCACATATATACAATGGAATATTACTCAGCCATAAAAAGAAACAAAATTGAGATATTTGTAGTGAGGTGAATGGACCTAGAGTCTGTCATACAGAGTGAAGTAAGTCAGAAAGAGAACAAATACCGTACGCTAACACATATATATGGAATCTAAGAAAAAAAAAATGTCATGAAGAACCTAGGGGTAAGATGGGAATAAAGACACAGACCTACTAGAGAATGGATTTGAGGATATGGGGAGGAGGAAGGGTAAGCTGTGACAAAGTGAGAGAGTGGCACGGACATATATACACTACCAAATGTAAAACAGATAGCTAGTGGGAAGCAGCCGCATAGCACAGGGAGATCAGCTCAGTGATTTGTGACCACCTAGAGGGGTGGGATAGGGAGGGTGGGAGGGAGGGAGATGCAAGAGGGAAGAGATATGGGAACATATGTATATGTTTAACTCATTCACTTTGTTATAAAGCAGAAACTAACACACCATTGTAAATCAATTATACTCCAATAAAGATGTTAAAAAAAATGACAAGGAGCCAGATATAAATACAATAGAGGAAGACAAACACTTCATGCTGGAGCATGTGAATATAGCAATGAATATATTCCTAAATAATCATACTATCTGGACTTCAAGAAAATCTTTTCTGAGTCACTTGAAAGAGTATAATTATAAAACAAAGTAGCATTGGCATATGGAACAAGTACTGTACTGACATACTTATGATAAAAAATTATTTGTTGTTTATCTGAAATTCAAGTTTAACTGAGCATTATGTAAATTATCTGGCAACCCTAGCTAAACATCCATTTAAAAAGTCATAGACAACTCATCATTTTACCAGCAGATGGCTCCCCAAATCTAGTTTAGAATAAGATAGTACACTCAGACCTAGTGAGGAGTCATTATCGTTTCAGGGTTTTTGTTGTTTTGAGTGTTTATTTGTTTGATTGGTTTGTTGTGGGTGGGTTAGTTTTTGTGGGGGATGGAAGTTTTAATTTAGTTATACGAAAACATAAAACATCCCTTCCAGCCATTTCATATGATTCTTCATAATCCTTAACTTTAGAATTAAAATGAAAAAGAAATAAGTTAATTTTTAATTTTTTTAAATATTTGCTTAAGCATTTAAATGCTAAGGCAACACGTATAATTTCAGTGTAAAGTGGCTCTGACATTTCACAAAGGAATTTCATACCAATTAAATTATGTATCCTGAGCTTTAGGGCAAAGCTCTCCATAAAAACCATACCTTTACCTCTGTCATGCAGTCTGATTTGCTAGGATATTCTAGCATTGAGGCATGAGCTCTGTTTTTATTTATTTATACCTTTTTAAAAAATTGAAGTATTGTTGACGTATAATATTATATAAGCTACAGAAGTACACTAGAGTGATTCACAATTTTGAAAGGTTATATTCTATTTATAATTATTATAAAATGTTGGCTACATTCCCCATGCTGTACAATATATTCTTGTAGCTTATTTTATACATAATAGTTTGTACCTCTTAAACGAGCTGTGTTTTGACACAAAACACACACCCAGTGATCCCAATAAAATCAGTGATTCAACAGAATTTTTTGACATGCCATAACTTTACTAACCTTTTGCCAATTCCAGAATGTCTTGATATATTCAAGTATATTTTCTAAGAAAAAAGTATTATAGAAACAACTGTTGTCTTAAAGTCTATTTTGTTTGATAGTAGTATAGCCAGTCAAGCTCTCTTTTGGTTCTGTTTTGCAAGGCTATAGTTTTCCATACTTTCACTTTCAGTCCATTTGTGTCTTTGAATCTCAACATGTCTCTTGCAGCCAACTTATACCTGGATTTTTAACCATTCTACTAACCTCTGCTTTTTAATTGGTGTATTTAACCCATTTACATTTAATGTAATTACAAATTAGGATTTATAGCAACCATTTTTCTATTTGTTTTCTATATGTCATATGTCTTTGTTCTTTTATTCCTCCATTTCTGCCTTCTTTTGCTAAAGCAAACTTTTTTTTTTTTTGCGGTACGTGGGCCTCTCACTGTTGTGGCCTCTCCCGTTGCGGAGCACAGGCTCCGGACACCCAGGCTCAGCGGCCATGGCTCACGGGCCCAGCCGCTCCGCGGCATGTGGGATCCTCCTGGACCGGGGCATGAACCCGTGTCCCCTGCATCGGCAGACGAACTCTCAACCACTGCGCCACCAGGGAAGCCCTAAAGTAAACTTTTATATGGATATTTTAAATAGATATTGTTAAGCAAATATTAAAATAGATACTTAAATATCTTTCTCCTATAAACCGCCAATCTTTCTCAGTCTCATCAAATCCTTCCCCACGTGCTTTTTTCTTAGTAAGTAAATCACAGACTTGAACATATCAAGAAACAAACAGAAATAGTGAAGAGAGTTGCCTGGGGTTATGCAACAAATTCATGGCAACATTAGGATTAAAAACTAGGTCTTCTGGACTTCCCTGGTGGCGCAGTGGTTAAGAATCTGCCTGCCAATGCAGGGGACATGGGTTCGAGCCCTGGTCCGGGAAGATCCCAATGCTGCGGAGCAACAAAGCCTGTGCGCCACAACTACTGAGCCTGAGCTCTAGAGCCCAAAAGCCACAACTACTGAGCCCACGTGCCACAACTACTGAAGCCCACGTGACCACAGCCCACCTCCGCAACAAGAGAAGCCACTGCAATGAGAAGCCCACGCACCACAATGAAGAGTAGCCTCCTCTCGCCTCAACTAGAGAAAGCCTGCATGCGGTGACAAAGACCCAACATAGCCAAAAATAAATAAAATAAATCAATTAAAAAAAAAACACAAAAAAAAACCCCAGGTCTTCTGACTCTAGTTTCAAAGTTCCCACTACCACTGTGCCATATAAGTGGATGGAATTAATCTGTGACATGAGATCCTTCTATTTTTTTTTTTTTTTTGGTTAGTTCTGAATTTCTTATATTTTCTTCCTCTTGTTTCAGAGGAAGCATTGTTTCCCTAACTAATTCTTGAACTCAGAACTCTTTTTTTTTTTTTTTTTTTTTTTTTTTTTTGCGGTATGCGGGCCTCTCACTGTTGTGGCCTCCCCCGTTGCGGAGCACAGGCTCCGGACGCGCAGGCTCAGCGGCCATGGCTCACGGGCCCAGCCGCTCCGCGGCATATGGGATCCTCCCAGACCGGGGCACGAACCCGTATCCCCTGCATCGGCAGGCGGACTCTCAACCACTTGCGCCACCAGGGAGGCCCGAACTCAGAACTCTTAACACTGCGCTTCCCCAAGTGTGAGGCCAGCACCATTAAATGTATGAGAAATGATTTGAAGTGGTTTGCCAAACCAGTGTTGAATAACAACACACAATAAGAAAGCTGCTTTATCCAATCCTCTTTTATTCCTTCCGTCAAGGAGAAAAGTGTCATTTTTGTACTGGTGTTTAATGCCTCTTTAACATTGCCCATCTCCCTTTTTAAGCAAGAACAATCAACCTCAAGCCTGGATCATTGGTACAACCACTCTAGCTAGAATTTAATAGTGTTATTTTGTTTTTATTGTTGTTATTTCATTTATGGCAAATGATAATGATTTTCCATTTACAAGTTTTCTATTTAAGTAAAACCATGATTCTGAGTTAAAATAAAATACTGAGTAAGTAATATAAATGGCAGTATATGGATATGGAAAAATAACTCATGAACGTGGTGTTTGAATGACTAACTCTGGGAAACTACTCTGTTGCTGCAATCTATTACAATTGCTGTCCGTTGTCACCCTTGTTTCTCTTGGGCCACAAAGAACAGTCAAGGGCTGGGATGATAAGTCTCCAGAATCCTCTTTTCCCCTTTCGTTTAACTCAAACTCTTCCTTAGCTGCCTTGTCATTTTTGGCTTCTAAATCTCAGAATTATTCCTAATGGTGCTTTCTCTGAACTGCCATGCTCTGGACTTCTGTTCCTTTTCACTTGCTCACCCTTCAAGACTCTTTGCTCCATCCCAGTCTTCTGCTGCTTCCAAATTAAGGAAGATTTTTTTACCCCTCTGCAAGTGGTTATGTCTCTTTTGGTTAATCTTTGATGGTCTTGTGTTAAAGAACCCACAATCATATTTTGATTTTCCTAAAGGGATCTTTGCATTTCTTTTTCAAGTTGTTTGGGATGAGTTTCCACAAGGACTAGGCAAGAAAACTCTTGAGTAATGCTACCCTCTGCGATATGCAAAGTATTCCTTCACACCAACTCTCACCCAGCATCAGAGGATGATGTTCCTTTACCTCAGGGTGAGTTTCCTGCCTTCTTGGGTATTCCCTCCTCCCTCCTCTGGAGTGGGCTATTTCAGTATCTGTCAGTCCCCAAATGTACCTTACCCATGAGACCCTGAGGATCCTCAGACAAAAAGGGTCCCTGATGCCTGCCCAAGCTTAGGTCCACAATGGAACACTAGATAGCTTTGCCAAATAAAAAAGAATAAGGAAAAGAATTATTGTAAAGAAAATCGATGGTACCATTTCTAAGTAACCATAATGATAAATTGTGTCATGATGTTTAAGAACACAAGTTAAAATTCTTTGTTTCACATGCTTTTTACATTTCTATAACAAGCTTCAGTGGAACTGAGCACAGTTTTTTATGCCCAGATCAAACTGAAGCAAGTGAGCAAATGTTTTTTGAATACCTACTTGGCTAACATAAAGGAGCTACTCTGAGTCAAATGCAAGGAATGTTAATTTACAAATATTTCCAATACTCTACCCCCTGGGGAAAGAAAATCACTTCTTTAAGTTCCTTTTGCAGAAAACTCCAGGTAACTAACTTTTAATTTTCTACACCATCTCTGATTTAATGTTCCGATCACATTACAGAGTGCGACTTAAACAAAGACTATATTTTTTTCCTATCTGCTTTCACAACAGTTGAATCCACGTACCTATCTCTATGGTTACTTCTGTATGGTGCTCACTGAAATTTGATATGCTTCCTTCTAGCCCTCCCCTACAATACTTTAAGTCCACAATGAGTCCATAAACCAGGAGTAAAAGGTAAGGAGGCAGGATTATGCACATGCTTACAGTAAATAGTAACCATGAACTCACCAACCCACAACTGTTGGCCTAAGCTTTACTTTGGGGATAGAGACTGTCATTAAATCTTGTTTTCAATACAGTGAGCTGTCACTTACATTGATCTATCATTAAAAACAAAACAAAACAAAATGAAAAAAACAAGAGCTCCTCAAATTATAGTTTGAAAGACAGTAGTATTTTAAAGTTTATAGCTAGCTTTTACCTCACATTTTCCACAGATTGTACTGTGTACTGCGTGGTGCATAATAAAATATATCATGACCCCTAAAACATCTTCATATTTATAACCTTCTGTGCAGGTATGTGTGTATGAAAGAGTGATATTTTGCTCTTTCTGAAAACAAAAAGCATCTGGGAATAAAAAGATATAATATATAATAAAATTTAAAAGATATGATAAAACTATTTTAGAGTGTGTATTGTTCAAGTTGTGAGAGTAGAAGGATGGCAGAAGGGGGGGGTACAGAGCTGTACATAAATATATATAATAAAAATTGAAGGGTGTCCCAAAACAAGTATATCCATCAATTTCTTGAGGGTAAGGGCCCGGATCATTCTATACATTCATTTAGTTTACCTCCAGCGCTGAGCAAAGTGTGAGGTATATGGTAAGAATTTAATATATACCTGTTAAATGAATGAATGAATGAATGTGCATATGCATGAACAAAATGTTATGGGAACATAGAGTAGGGAACGCTTGACATGGAGAATAATGGAAATGAGTGAACTGGTGGGTGATGGGGTCAGGGGGTAGAGGTTTGTAGCAGATTGCTACTGATAGTTCCCCAATATCCATTCTCCCCTTCTTCTCTAGCAATAGTACCCTTCACTTCTAGCTGGACACATTTGCCAACCCTCTTTGCTGCTAGAGATGTCATGTGACTGGCCAACGGAAGGTAAGCAAAAATTATGTGTGCACCTTTCAGGTCATGTCTTTAAAAGTAATAGGCACGTCCTTCCTTTCCTCTTTATTCCTCTAACCACCGGCTGGAAATGGACATCGTGGTAAGCCATCTTGGGCTAAGCTGACAAGGGCAAACCCTTCAGATGCATTCTAAAATAGGAGTCTGGGCCCTGACAACTTTGTGGAGGAGAGCCACTATGTCAACAAGACTTTATGTGAGAAATAAACTTCTATTTTACTGAAACCAGTGGTTATTTTGAGTCTCTGTTGCGGATGCTAAATTTACATCCTAATACAAGTGTCAGGAAGGCTTTTACAAAAGGTGATGCTTGCACTGAGTTTCAAAGATTGAATAGGAGTTCACCAGGTGGACAAAAAGGGAAGAGCATTCAAGACTGAGGGAACAGCATGTGTAAAGATATGGAAGTTTAAGGAGTGACTTTAGGATGCCAAGCAATGATGCTTTAAAGGCAGATTGGGACTTCCCTGGTGATCCAGTGGTTAAGACTCTGCACTCCCAATGCACGGGGCCCAGGTTCAATGCCTGGTCAGGAAACTAGATCCCGCCTGCTGCAACGAAGATCCTGCCCACGGCAACAAAGATCCCACGTGCCACAACTAATACCCAGCTCAGCCAAATAAATAAATACATAAATATTTTTTTAAAAAAGGCAAACGAAGGCCAGATAACAGAAGACCCTGTCTGCCTTGTTGAAAAGCTGGGTTTTGTCCTGGTAGACAAGAAGATACTGTATGGGAGGTGTGCTGGAGAGTGAAAAGATTAAAGTCTCACAACTCACATGCAAAATAAGGTGGGATAATTAATCTGTTTTGTAGGACAGGGAACAAAATCTAAAGGATTTTTCCCGAGTCAGGGACAGAGGTGGAATTAGAAGCAGTAGTCTTTTAATTATACCAGAGTTTTTCCAACTGTGTGGTCTTTGGGCTGACTACATCAAAATCAGCTGGGTTACCTGCTAAAATTGCTAACTCCTGGGTTCCACTCCATATCTACTCAGAATCTCGGGATAATTCCAGGAATCTGCACTTTTAACAAGGGTTTTAGGTACGTGAAAGTTGAAAACCATTGACTATACCAGTCTACCTCAAACATCTCTATTTTACTATTCCAGTAAAAGTCTTTCAGATGCTAGTTCAGCAGACTAGCTTTCTCTGTAATCTCATACCTTCTAGGATCTAAAGATTAAAAAAGCTGCTTCATAAATAAAACTTATAGAGGGGGAAAGGAGGGACTAACTATTGAGCTACTATTGATATTTTCCAGAGAGTCTTCTTGACACACATCATTCCACTAAATCCTCACAAACATCCTCGAAGGTAGGCATTACTAACTCCACCTTACAGATGCAGAAACTGAGGCCAAGGGATGTTAAGGACTCGCCTAAGGTTACATAGATATCAGTTCATCAAATGCCAAAGTCTATCCCTTCCTGTTTAACCCACAGAGGAAGGACTAGTGAACACAGTTTAGAATTCCTGAGTGACCATAACTGATCTTAGTTATGTAAATTATGCTTCTTTTCCAGATTGGACCACTTTTACAAAGTAGATGAACAAAATCTGAGATTCCTAACCAGTAGCCAATATTTAATTCAAGTATATTTAGCATGCTTTTTGCTGAGTTTGGGGCTTGGACTTGCAAGATTTTCATGTGACTTTGTTTGATCTCAGTACAAAATGAAGAACTTCACTCAACTTGCAGGCTTTGGTTTTTGCCTTATGGAGAAAATGGAGACCAAGTACCTAGAAGGTTTCTTTTTTTCTTTTAAGTAGATATTAGCAACTCTTTTAATGATTTTTAAAATGATTTCGACTTTTTTCACTTAAAACTTGAAACATAATTTGTGAAGTTCCACAATCCAACGCCCATTTCTATTTTACTGAAGACTTTCCTAAACCCAGCAAGAAATGTGAAGTACATATATGTTACATTTCATTGCATGACCTTTATATATTCACATTTTCATTAGTTCATTGAGTTTTACTGTAAGAAAAATTCGAGTGCATACAAAAAAGCTCTAGATATTCTGACTGGCAGTAAAATCAGTAGACTACCAGATCTATGGAAATCTGCTGGAGAAGTTTCAAAGTAGCAATACAAATGGTGTACATTAGAGGAAAAAATTCATCTTTTCCTTTCCAGTTTTAGAACATGCACTTTGGAGATAACAGGCTAAAAGGCTATCAATGAAGTGTTTAAAATGCACATAAACTCAGTAGAAGATTTAAATCTCATTCATTTTGTTTTTATTCTAGAAATTAAGAGAGTATTTTCCACTACCTTTAAAAACGAGCACAGGGTTTCCCTGGTGGCGTAGTGGTTGAGAGTCCGCCTGCCGGTGCAGGGGACACGGGTTCGTGCCCCGGTTCGGGAGGATCCCACACGCCGCGGAGCGGCTGGGCCCGTGAGCCATGGCCGCTGAGCCTGCGCGTCCGGAGCCTGTGCTCCGCAACGGGAGAAGCCACAACAGTGAGAGGCCCGCGTACTGCCAAAAAAAAAAAAAAAAAAAAAAAGAGCACAGCTCACTTTCTTTGATGCATTAGGATGCAGACTTCGCTCCAGGGCTCTCAAAAATTAAAATAGCCATATTAAAACCCTTTGGGGTGGTTTATATATAATCCCAGTTCCATTCCATAATTTGAAGGGTGGGGTGAATTTGATTTTTTGTAGGCCCATTTCAGCAGCATCTTTCTTTGCAGGCAACCCTGGAAAGGAAGGATGCGGTCTTAAATTGGCAAAGGCCTTTACACAACTTGCTCTGGAAGGGTCCGTCTAATGTGATATCCATTGTTCTAAAAAGCGTGGAAATAAAGCCGACTAGTCCCTTTTTTTCCTTTTCTTCCGTAGTTCTAGACTCATCTTTTTTTTTTTTTTTTTGCGGTACGCGGGCCTCTCCCGTTGCGGAGCACAGGCTCCGGACGCGCAGGCTCAGCGGCCATGGCTCACGGGCCCAGCCGCTCCGCGGCATGTGGGACCTTTCCGGACCGGGGCACGAACCCGTGTGCCCTGCATCGGCAGGCGGACTCTCAACCACTGCGCAACCAGGGAAGCCCCACTCATCTGTTTTAACATTTCCTGCGCCCCCGCTAAATCCACTAAACTGAGTGTTGTCAGCGATACAAAATTCTCGCTTTCAAGGAGACCACAGGGGACGTGTTGGGGAAAAGGGGCCACCTGTGAATCTGGGGAAGTCGAGAGAAGTCGCAGGGAGAATGTAGGCTCTGGCCAAATCCCGCGGGAACTGCCCTACCCAACCCCCCCGCCCCCCCGGCGGCTTTCCCTCACCGACCTTGGTTGCCAAGGAGACCCGAGTCCCGGGCCGGCGGACTGCTACAGGCAGGGGAGGCCTACCTTTCCGCGGCCTGAGTCGACTGGTTCACCAGACTCGCGCTTCACCGTGCTCCGCAGCCCCGTCCGTCAAGGGCGACAGCGTACGGGCGGGCGAAGCCCTGAGGCGAGTCCTCCCTCCGGGAACCGGAGCGGAGCGAGAGCCGGGGTCGCGACCCCCCTGCCCCGACCCGGGCGGGTGGGAGAGGCTCATTTGAACCAAACTGCCGGCGCGGGTCGCCGCCGCAACCCCGCAGTCCCGGGGCTCCTGAGGTCGCTGTTTCAGGCACCAGCCACAGGTGCCCGAAGTGCGGCGGCTGCGGCGTCTCTGTCCCCAAAGCCCCGGGGAACCTCCGCCCTCTGGGGTGAGGGAGGACTCGCGGGAGCCAGTGAAAGGAGCGCCCGAGGGGCCGCAGACGCTCCCAAACGGGCCTCGGTAAAAGTCCCGTTGCTTCGGAGGCGATTGGGAGCCGTCTCCACCTGTCTCCCTTTGTGAGTGTGTGGAGGTTTCGTTGGGACTTGCCCGGCTCGAAGTATGAGATGCTCGGGTCGGCCAGTAAATGCCACCTCTTGGTCTTTAGGGCCACACGAGGTGGGCCACCAAGTGTGGTCCTGCAGAAATAGTGATTTACCGAGATAATCTTTTCTTTTCAGAGACGATGCTTAAGGTACAAGGAAAACCATTTCCTGGGACATCTGAATTGTAATTCAAGCTTGAGTTACGACAGTGAAGGGGCAAACATGCTTAACTCCGCCAGTGAAGTGGAGTTTTCGGAAGAAAAAACTACCGAGGAGATCTCCCAACTCTCTTCCCTGGCACTGTCAGGGGACACAGCATACAGCGAAAAAACCTCAACTGGTTTGCCCGAAAAAACTGGCTATCTGGACTCCGTTTACATTATGGCAGCGAACATTTTTCAGGGCATTCGATTCGAAAAGTCACCAGAGAAAGTCTTAATAAAGTATGGGAATGAGCCCCTGCCGTCCTCCACCGAGTCTGAGGATGAATCCTTTCAGCGTTTGTCCTGTGAGCTGGCTTTCAGTGCCCTGAAGTGTGAGTAGTACCAGTTTTGACAGCACTAACGGAAAATAATGAGAGCGTTTGTGGAGTGCAGTCCCCCTTCCTGCCTCCTCATGCACACACCAGGTTTTGTTTTTAGGCTTATGAATATCTTTGGTCAGTTGCAAATGTCCAGGCATTAGGAGAGTTTCCCTGTACAACAAGCTATTTCAGGCCAGAAACGTTTTTTTCTCTGCAGATTTCCCTGTGCCTAGAACCGTGCCTTGTCCTTAGATGAGTCAAAATTAAATCAAGTTAAGATGATCCGATTCACTGCCATTCGCTTTAATTTTGGAAGCTTGTAAATTTATTTTTTCAAATTTTTGTAAAAGTCCCCTAACTTGCCACCAGGATTTGAGGTGTCATATTGCAGATTACCTCAATGGTGGGTAATGATCAACTTCTGAGTATGGAGTTGACTCCAGTACAGAATCAAATATATATTTTTTTAATTTATTTTATTTATTTTTTGGCTGCGTTGGGTCTTTGTTGCTGTGCGCGGGCTTTCTCTAGTTGCAGAGAGTGGGGGCTTCTTTTCGTTGCGGTGCACGGGCTTCTCATTGTGGTGGCTTCTCGTTGCGGAGCATGGGCTCTAGGCTCGCGGGCTCTAGAGCGCAGGCTCAGTAGCTGTGGCGCACAGTCTTAGTTGCTCCGCAGCATGTGGGATCTTCCCGGACCAGGGCTTGAACCCGCGTCCCCTGCATTGGCAGGAGGATTCTTCACCACTGCGCCACCAGGGAAGCCCAGAATCAAATATTTTTACTGTGAGAGCAGTCAAAGGGCCTGGAGACATGTTTCTGTACTAGCTATAAACTATAATACAATATAAACTATAAAGTTTATATTGGTTTGTGTACTGAGTATTCCAAAAGAAGTTCCAGAAATGTTTGGAGTATTAGCAGCCTGGCTGAAATGATGAGCTTCTTAAAGAGACACCCAGAAAGGGCATCACTCATTTGCATGTATTTCCTTAGTGTTAGTACTTACTGGGCCTTGTACATCCTTGCACAGAGGCAGTTAACAACTGTTCAGTGAATTAAAATATCCCAGTAATTACTCAGATACGAATGTATATTTTTAGTTGTCTGCAGACATGAGGTAGCTCAACTCTGAGGCCAGGAATTTGCCATCACAGAGAAAAATTTATAAGATGTTAAGAGGCAACTACTCTTTGGGTTTCATTTCTTTATTTTCTGCTTGTGATCTTTTTTTTTTTCTTTTAAAATCTGTCTTAGCCATTTTTCCCTCCTCCAGTTTAATCTTTCAGATTCTATTTCATCCCTTCCCTCCTCTTCCTTTTTAAAATGCAGATTTAAAGACCAACCAGAGTGTTGTACTTTAAATCATGAGTCAGGTGAACATTTGAACATTTTCTCCTTGCAACAATGAAATGCAGACTAGGCATTTATGTTGATTAGTTGATATTTTAATGGTAGTGCCAAAATTCTATTATAGGCCATTTTTTTCCCCCGATAAGAACATTGAATCTTACCTTTAGAAATCAATTATAAAAGCCTGAAATTATTCTTTGTAAGATTAATGCATTGACTAGATGGTCATGCTATAGTGATGTGTATGGTAGATTATCTTTTTCTTTCTCTTGATCTATATTTCTGTTTTATGAAAGGGTTTTGTGACTGACATTTTTTAATAACCCAGAAATTCCCGTTTAGATAAATTATTATCATAGACCTTTATAAACCTACTTTTCCTTGAAATGTTCATTTTTATAAGTTCAAATTCTAAGATGAGATGGCTTTGGTTGTTTACTTGGTACAACTATTATTTTCTTCTTAATGATAATATCTTGCTTTAAATTATCATCTGAATAATTTCTGAATGTACAAATGGAATAAAACTAGAATTCCTAAGTTCAGTGGGCTTCCAAGATAATTAAGAACCTGATATTTTGCTTTAAAATATTGGAGACTCTTTTAAAAAAAATTTTTTTAAATTAGTTTCTGCTTTATAACAAAGTGAATCAGTCATACATTTACATCTGTTCCCACATCCCTTCCCTCTTGCGTCTCCCTTCCTCCCACCCTCCCTATCCCACCCCTCCAGGCGGTCACAAAGCACCGAGCTGATCTCCCTGTGCTATGCGGCTGCTTCCCACTATCTATCTACCTTACCTTTGGTAGTGTATATATGTCCATGCCTCTCTTTCGCTTTGTCACAGCTTACCCTGCCCCTCCCCATATCCTCAAGTCCATTCTCAAGTAGGTCTGTGTCTTTATTCCTGTTTTACCCCTAGGTTCTTCATGACATTTTTTTTTCTTAAATTCCATATATATGTGTTAGCATACGGTATTTATCTTTCTCTTTCTGACTTACTTCACTCTGTATGACAGACTCTAGGTCTATCCACCTCATTACAAATAGCTCAGTTTCGTTTCTTTTTATGGCTGAATAATTAAAATATTGGAGACTCTTATGCATTTCACTTTTGTCTTTTGTATTATCAGTGTTCTATCAATACTTTCACATGTAATATTTTGTAAACTCACATCTGGCTTATACAGTATAGGTTCAGGGAATCATGGTTCAGGAACGAAAACTGAGGATTTCTTCTCTAAGGTTTTATAGGAGCAGTAAAGCTGAAAAGGTTAATGTACAAACTAAAGAGAGCTTGGGTAATGGTCTCTTTTGTTTGTGAATTTGTGAACAGGTAATTGGATCATATTACCATATCTTTTTAAGGAAGTATAAAGAAAAAAATCTAATTATACAAATGTTAAGTGTATTTTTTTGGTTGTGTTTTATGTTTTCCAGTTTTATTATTTGCCCTTTTGTTGATGTCCTTTGTGTATAAGGTCTTTCAAAGCAGAGAGTGTATTTTTCTGATTAATCTTTTAAAGGTTTAAGGGGCTCAGCATCATGTTTGTTGAAATGACCACCACTAGTCTCACTCTGCTAAATAACTGCAAGGTCAATTTTCTGCTAAAGAAGGTAATAAAGAGTAACCTATTCCTATTAAGTTCGACTTATGTCAAAGAAGTAGAGTACTAGCAGCTAATTTATTTTTTAAAAGTATCTCTGGATGTTTCAAGGACTATTAAATATTAAAACAGAAGAAAAACTGGCGAAACGATTTCTTAAAAAATAAATTAATGAACAACCCATTAAGAAAAAAAATTGAGGAAAGAGATGTTCCTGAAATTGTTGATCTTATTCCTGGCTTAATTCTTTCTCCAACCTCTCTAGTTGTAAATAGTATTTGATGACCTCTCAGTCCAAAGAACTGGCTGTGGCATTAACTCGGTCATTTCAAAATCATGTAACCTGTCAGTGAAAAACCTAGCAGATACTTAATATATGGTCTGGTTATGGCTTTGGGAATAAGTATGTGTAGTCAGGGATCCCCAAGACCACCCTCAAGTTCAGTGATTCACTAGAAGGACTCACAGAACTCAGTAAAGCTGTTATACTCATGGTTACAGTTTACTACAATGAAAGGATAAAGATTAAGATCAGCACCAGAAAAATATACACAGGACGAAGTCCAGAAGAGACCAGGTACAGCTTTCTATTGTTCTTTCTCAAAGGAGTCTTACGGACAGTGCTTAATTCTTCCAGCAACAATGTATGACAACATCTATGAAGGTTGTCAAGTTTCCCTCCTCCCACAGATAGAGAAACCCCATGCACCTATATTTATAATTACAAGAGGGCCTTGGCATTCTTTTTTTTTAACTGAAGTATAGTTGAATTACAATATTCTGTTAGTTTCAGGTTATAGCTAAGTGATTCAGTTATTTTTTTTTCAGATTATATACCATTACAGCTTATTACAAGATATTGAATATAGTTTCCTGTGCTATACAGTAAATCTTTGTTGCTTATCTATTTTATGTATAGTAGTTTGTACCTGTTAATCCCATACTCCTAATTTGTCCCTCCTTTTCCCCCTTTTCCCTTTAGTAATCATAAGTTTGTTTTCTATGTCTGTGAGTCTGTTTCTGTTTTATATATAGATTCATTTGTATTGTTTTTAGATTTCACGTATAAGTGATATCAGATAGTATTTGTCTTTCTCTGACTTACTTCACTAATTATAATGTTCTATAGGTCCATCCATGTTGCTGCAAATGGCAATATTTCTTTCTTTTTTTATGGCTGAGTAACATCCCATTGTATATATATACACCACATCTTAAGTCAATCATCTGTTGATGGGCACTTGGGTTGTTTCCATGTCTTGGCTATTATAAATAGTGCTGCTATGAACATTGGAGTGCGTGTATCTTTTTGAATTAGAGTTTTCATCTTTTCTGGATATATACCCAGGAGTGGGATTGCTGGATGTTATGGATCTATTTTTTGTTTTTGTTTTGTTTTGTTTTGTTTTTGCGGTACGCGGGTCTCTCACTGCTGTGGCCTCTCCCGCTGCGGAGCACAGGCTCCGGACGCGCAGGCTCAGCGGCCATGGCTCACGGGCCCAGCCACTCCGCGGCATGTGGGATCCTCCCGGACCGGGGCACGAACCTGTGTCCCCTGCATTGGCAGGTGGACTCTCAACCACTGTGCCACCAGGGAAGCCTGGATCTATTTTTTGTTTTATTAAGGAACCTGCATGTGGTTTTCCATAGTGGCTACAACAATATACATTCTCACCAATAGTGTACAAGGTTCCCTTTTCTCCACATGCTCCCCAGCATTAATTATGTGTAGACTTTTTGATGATAGTCATTCTGACTGGTGTGAGGTGATACCTCGTTGTGGTTTTGATTTGCATTTCTGTAATAATCAGTGATGTTGAGCATCTTTTCATGTGCCTGTTGGCCATCCGTATGTCTTCTTTGGAGAAATGTCTATTTAGGTTTTCTGCCCACTTTATGATTGGATTGTTTGTTTTTTTGGTACTGAGTTGTATGAGCTGTTTGTATATTTTGAATATGAAGGCCTTGTTGGTAGCATTGTTTACAGATAATTTTCTCCCATTCCATAGGTTGTCTTTTTGTTTTGCGGATGGTTTCCTTTGCTGTTTCAAAGCTTTTAAATTTGATTAGGTTCCATTTATTTATTTTTGCCTTTCTTTTCTATTGCCTTGGGAGACTGACCTAAGAAAATAGTGCTACGATTTATGTCCAAGAATGTTTTGCCTATGTTCTCTTCTAGGAGTTTTATGGTGTCATGTCTTATATTTAGTAATATAAGCCATTTCAAACTTATTTTTATGAATGGTGTGAGGGAATGTTGTAATTTCATTGATACAGGTGGCTGTTCAGTTTTCCCAACACCACTTGCTGAAGAGGCTGTCTTTTCTCCATTGTATATTCTTGCCTCCTTTGTCATAGATTAGTTGACCATAGGTATGTGGATTTATTTCTGGGCTCTCTATACTGTTCCATTGATCTATATGTCTGTTTTTGTGCCAGTACCACAGTGTTTTGATTACTGTAGCTTTGTAGTATAGTCTAAAGTCTGGAAGGGTTATACCTCCAGCTTTGTTCTTTTGCCTTAGGATTGCTTTGGCAGTTCTGGGCCTTTTGTGGTTCCATATCCATTTTAGGATTATTTGTTCTAGTTCTTGAAAAATATCATGGGTGTTTTGATAGTGATTGCATTAAATCTGTAGAGTGCTTCACTTTAGCAATATTAGTTCTTCCAATCCAAGAGCGTGGACTACCTTTCCATTTTTTTGAATCATCTTCAATTTCCTTTATCAGTGTTTTATAATTTTCAGTGTATAGGTCTTTCACCTCCTTGGTTAAGTTCATTCCTAGGGTTTTGTTTCTTTTCTTTGATGCAATAAACGATATAACTTTTAAAATTTTCTCTTTCATTGTTAGTGTAAAGAAATGCAACAGATTTCTGTATATTAATTTTGTATCCTGCTACCTTGCTGAATTCATTTATTAGTTCTAATAGTTTTTGTGTGAAGACTTTAGGATTCTCTATATAGAGTATCATGTCATCTCCAAATAGTGTAAGTTTTACCTCTTCCCTTCCAATTTGGATACCTTTTATTCCTTTTTCTTATCTGATTGTTGGGGCTAGGACTTCCAGTACTATGTTGAGTAGAAGTGGTGAGGGTGGGCATCCTTGTCTTGTTCCAGAATTTAATGGGAAGGCATTCAGCTTTTCACTGTTGAGTATTATGTTGGCTGTGGGTTTGTCATAAATGGCTTTTATTATGTTGAGATATGTTCCCTCTATACCCACTTTGGTGAGAGTTTTTATTAGGAATAATGTCAAATTTTATGAGATGCTTTCCTGCATCTTTTGAGATGATCTTGTGGTTTTGTCTTTCCTTTTGTTAATGTGGTGTATCACACTGATTGATTTGCATATGTTGAACCATCCTTACGACCCTGGAATTAATCCCGCTTGGTCATGATGTATGATCCTTTTTATGTATTGTGGGATTCAGTTTGCTAATTTTTTTTTGAAGATTTCTGCATCTATATTCATTAAAGATATTAGCCTAGGGCTTCCCTGGTGGTGCAGTGGTTGAGAGTCCGCCTGCCGATGCAGGAGACACGGGATCATGCCCTGGTCTGGGAAGATCCCACATGCTGTGGAGCGGCGGGGCCCGTGAGCCATGGCTGCTGAGCCTGCGCGTCCGGAGCCTGTGCTCCGCAATGCGAGAGGCCACAACAGTGAGAGGCCCGCATACCGCAAAAAAAAAAAAAAAAAAAAAAGATATTAGCCTATAATTTCCTTTTTTTGGTAGTGTCTTTGTATGGTTTTGGTATCAGAGTGATGGTGGCTTCATAGAATGAATTTCACAGTGTTCCATTCTCTTCAATTTTTTGGAATATTTTGAGAAGGATCGGTATAATTTCTTCATTTTATGTTTGGTAGAATTCCCCAGTGAAGCCGTCCGCTCCTGGACTTTTGTTTGCAGGGAGTTTTTTTTTTTTTTTTTTTTTACATCTTTATTGGAGTATAATTGCTTAACAATGGTGTGTTAGTTTCTGCTTTATAACAAAACGAATCAGTTATACATATACATATGTTCCCATATCCCCTCCCTCTTGTGTCTCCCTCCCACCCTCCCTATCCCACTCCTCCAGGCGGTCACAAAGCACCGAGCTGATCTCCCTGTGCTATGCAGCTGCTTCCCACTAGCTATCTACCTTACGTTTGGTAGTGTATATATGTCCATGCCTCTCTTTCGCTATGTCACACTTACCCTTCCCCCTCCCCATATCCTCAAGTCCATTCTCTAGTAGGTCTGTGTCTTTATTCCTGTCTTACCCCTAGGTTCTTCATGACATTTTTTTCTTCTTAAATTCCATATATATGTGTTAGCATACGGTATTTGTCTTTCTCTTTCTGACTTACTTCACTCTGTATGACAGACTCTAGGTCTATTCACCTCATTACAAATAGCTCAATTTTGTTTCTTTTTATGGCTGAGTAATATTCCATTGTATATATGTGCCACATCTTCTTTATCCATTCATCCGATGATGGGCACTTAGGTTGTTTCCATCTCTGGGCTATTGTGAATAGAGCTGCAATGAACATTTTGGTACATGACTCTTTTTGAATTATGGTTTTCTCAGGGTATATGCCCAGTAGTGGGATTGCTGGGTCATATGGTTGTTCTATTTGTAGTTTTTTAAGGAACCTCCATACTGTTCTCCATAGTGGCTGTACCAATTCACATTCCCACAAGCAGTGCAAGAGTGTTCCCTTTTTTCCACACCCTCTCCAGCATTTATTGTTTCTAGATTTTTTGATGATGGCCATTCTGACTGGTGTGAGATGATGTCTCATTGTAGTTTTGATTTGCATTTCTCTAATGATTAAAGATGTTGAGCATTCTTTCATGTGTTTGTTGGCAGTCTGTATATCTTATGTGGAGAAGTGTCTATTTAGGTCTTCTGCCCATTTTTGGATTGGGTTGTTTGTTTTTTTGTTATTGAGCTGCATGAGCTGCTTATAAATTTTGGAGATTAATCCTTTGTCAGTTGCTTCATTTGCAAATATTTTCTCCCATTCTGAGGGTTGTCTTTTGGTCTTGTTTATGGTTTCCTTTGCTGTGCAAAAGCTTTGAAGTTTCATTAGGTCCCATGTGTTTATTTTTGTCTTTATTTCCATTCCTCTAGGAGGTGGGTCAAAAAGGATCTTGCTGTGATTTATGTCATAGAGTGTTCTGCCTATGTTTTCCTCTAAGAGTTTGATAGTTTCTGGCCTTATATTTAGGTCTTTAATCCATTTTGAGCTTATTTTTGTGTATGGTGTTAGGGAGTGATCTAATCTCATACTTTTACATGTTCCTATCCAGTTTTCCCAGCACCACTTATTGAAGAGACTGTCCTTTCTCCACTGTACATTCCTGCCTCCTTTATCAAAGATAAGGTGACCATATGTCTGTGGGTTTATCTCTGGGCTTTCTATCCTGTTCCATTGATCTGTCTTTCTGTTTTTGTGCCAGTACCATACTGTCTTGATTACTGTAGCTTTGTAGTATAGTCTGAAGTCAGGGAGCCTGATTCCTCCAGCTCCATTTTTCGCTCTCAAGATTGCTTTGGCTATTCGGGATCTTTTGTGTTTCCATACAAATTGTGAAATTTTTTGTTCTAGTTCTGTGAAAAATGCCAGTGGTAGTTTGATAGGGATTGCATTGAATCTGTAGATTGCTTTGGGTAGTAGAGTCATTTTCACAATGTTGATTCTTCCAATCCAAGAACATGGTATATCTCTCCATCTATTTGTATCATCTTTAATTTCTCTCATCAGTGTCTTATAATTTTCTGCATACAGGTCTTTTGTCTCCTTAGGTAGGTTTATTCCTAGATATTTTATTCTTTTTGTTGCAATGGTAAATGGGAGTGTTTTCTTGATTTCACTTTCAGATTTTTCATCATTAGTATATAGGAATGCCAGAGATTTCTGTGCATTAATTTTGTATCCTGCTACTTTACCAAATTCATTGATTAACTCTAGTAGTTTTCTGGTAGCATCTTTAGGATTCTCTATGTATAGTATCATGTCATCTGCAAACAGTGACAGCTTTACTTCTTTTCCGATTTGGATTCCTTTTATTTCCTTTTATTCTCTGATTGCTGAGGCTAAAACTTCCAAAACTATGTTGAATAAGAGTGGTGAGAGTGGGCAACCTTGTCTTGTTCCTGATCTTAGTGGAAATGGTTTCAGTTTTTCATCTTTATTGAAATCATTACACATTCTATTTCACGTCTGGTGATTGTTCTGTTCAAATTATCTGTTTCTTCTGGACTCAGTTCTTGCAAGTCTTATGTTTTTAGAAACTGTCCATTTCTTCTAGGTTGTCCAATTTGTTGGCATATAACTGTTCATAGTATTATGATTTTTTTGTATTTCTGTATCAGCTGTTACTTCTCCTCTTTCATTTCTTATTTTGTTTATTTGGGTTTTCTCTCTTTTCTTCTTGTTGAACCTGGCTAGAGGTTTGTTGAATTTATCTCTCTCCAAAAAACAGCTCTTAGTTTTATTGATCTTTTCTGTTGTTTTCTATTTTACTTTATTTTATTTATTTATTTATTTATTTAATTTATTTTTGGCTGTGTTGGGTCTTTGTTGTTGCATGTGGGCTTTCTGTAGTTGCAGCGAGCAGGGGCTACTCTTTGTTGTGGTGCACGGGCTTCTCATCACGGTGGCTTCTCTTGTTGCGGAGCAAGGGCTCTAGGAGCACGGGCTTCAGTAGTTGCACATGCGGGCTCAGTACTTGCGGCATGCGGGCCCTAGAGCACATGGGTTTCAGTAGTTGCAGTGTGTGGACTCAGTAGTTGTGGCATGCAGGCTCTAGGGCACACAGGCTTCAGTAGTTGTGGTGCATGGGCTTAGTTGCTCTGCGGCATGTGGGATCTTCCTGGACCAGGGACCAAACCCATGTCCCCTGCACTGGCAGGCAGATTCTTAACCACTGTGCCACCAGGGAAGTCCCTCTGTTGTTTTCTTTTTTAAATTTATTTATTATTATTATTTTTTGCAGTATGCGGGCGTCTCACTGTTGTGGCCTCTCGCGTTGCGGAGCACAGGCTCCGGAAGCACAGGCTCAGCGGCCATGGCTGACGGGCCCAGCCGCTCCGCGGCATGTGGGATCTTCCCGGACCGGGGCACGAACCCGTGTCCCCTGCATCAGCAGGCGGACTCTCAACCACTGAGCCACCAGGGAAGCTACTGTATATTTTAAATTTGTGGTTACCATGGAGTTCAAGTATGTTAACTCACAGCTGTGTCTACTGGCTTTAAACTGATAGTCATTCAACTTCAAACACATTCTAAACGATCTATATTTTTATACTCCCCTCACCTACATTTTGTGATTTTGCTGTCCTATTTTACATCTTCATCCATATCTTTTTACTGTTAGTTGTAGTTATAATTGCTTTTACAATTTTTTGATTGTTTTTTAATCTGTGTACTGACTTAAGTGATCTTCCATCTTTTTATATATTTGCCTTTCCTATTGTGATTTTCCCTTTCCTATAGTTTCTTGCTTCTTTTCTATTTAGAGAATATCCTTCAATATTTCTTTTAGGGTAGGGTAGGTTTAATACTGCTGAGTTCTTTTAGTTTTTGCTTGTCTAAGAAATTTTCTCTTCTTCTGTTCTAAATGATAATCTTGCTGGGTAGAGTATCCTAGGTTGCAGGTTTTCCTTTTCAGGACTTTGAATATGTAATGCCACTCCTTTCTGGACTGCGAAGTTTTCTGCAGAGAAATCTGCTGATACCCATATGGGGGTTCCCTTGTAACTGACTCTTTGTTTTTCTCTTGCTGCCTTTAGAATCCTTTCTTTATTTTTAAATTTGTCATTTTAGGGAATTCCCTGGTGGTCCAGTGGTTAGGACTTGGCACTTTCACTGCTGTGGCCCGGGTTTGATCCCTGGTTGGGGAACTGAGATCCTGCAGGCAGTGTGGTGTGGCCAAATAAAATAAATTTGTCATTTTAATTATGATATGTCTTGGTGTGGGTCTCTTTGGGTTCATCTTGTTTGGGACTTTCTGTGCTTCCTGTACCTGATATCTGTTTTCTTGTTTAGGTTTGGGAAGTTTTCAGCCATAATTTCTTCAATTACACTTTCAATTCTCTTTCTCTTTCTCTTCTGGAACACCTATTATGCATCCATTGGCACATTTTGTATTATCTCATAAATCTTGTATGTTGCTATCATTTTTTTTTCATTGTCTTTCTGTCTGCTCTTCTGATTTAGTGATTTCCATTATGCTATCTTCCAGGTCACTTATTCATTCTTCTATGGCATTTAGTCTGCTCTTCATTGCTTCTAGATTTTTTTTTTTTTTTTTTTTTTTTTTTTGCGGTACGTGGGCCTCTCACCGCCGTGGCCTCTCCCGTCGTGGAGCACAGGCTCCGGACGCGCAGGCCCAGTGGCCACGGCCCATGGGCCCAACCGGTCCGTGGCATGTGGGATCCTCCCAGACTGGGGCACGAACCCGTGTCCCCTGCATCGGCAGGCGGACTCCCAACCACTGTGCCACCAGGGAAGCCCTCTAGATTGGTTTTTAATCTCAGCAATTGAATTGTCTATTTTTGATCGGTTCATCTTTTTTTTTTTTTTTTTTTTTTTTTTTTTTTTTTTGCGGTATGCGGGCCTCTCACTGCTGTGGCCTCCCCCGTTGCGGAGCACAGGCTCCGGACGCGCAGGCTCCGGACGCGCAGGCTCAGCGGCCATGGCTCACGGGCCCAGCCGCTCCGCGGCATATGGGATCCTCCCAGACCGGGGCACGAACCCGTATCCCCTGCATCGGCAGGCGGACTCCCAACCACTTGCGCCACCAGGGAGGCCCCGGTTCATCTTTATAGCTTCTAGTTCCTCATTACAGTGATGTGCATTTCTATCGATACTCTTTCTTAATTCAGTTAGAATTTTTATTATCTCCTTTTTGAACTCAGGGTCTGGTAAACTAGTGAGCTCTGTGTTTTTTTTTTTTAGAAGATGTTTATTAATTAATTTATTTATTTTTGCTGTGTCGGGTCTTCGTTTCTGTGCGAGGGCTTTCTCTAGTTGTGGCAAGCGGGGTCCACTCTTCATCACGGTGCGCGGGCCTCTCACTATCGCGGCCTCTCTTGTTGCAGAGCACAGGCTCCAGACGCGCAGGCTCAGTAGTTGTGGCTCATGGGCCTAGTTGCTCCGCAGCATGTGGGATCCTCCCAGACCAGGGCTCGAACCCGTGTCCCCTGCATTAGCAGGCAGATTCTCAACCACTGTGCCACCAGGGAAGCCCGTGAGCTCTGTTTTATTATCTGTTCTTTCAGGAGATTTCTCTTGTTCTTTTAATTGGGAGTAGTTCCTCTGCCTTTTTGTTTACTTAACTTTCTCCGTCTCTATGAATTTAGGAGGAACAGTTATCTACGGTGGTCTTGAAGGGTGTTTTTATGTGGGAGTGTTCATATGTAGATTGTGTGTGTCCAGTGTTTTTGGCGCAGTGGCTGGTTTTGGTATGGACTTCGTTCATGTCTTTCCTCAGGGTGTGCTGGCCATTATCCCCTTGATGGGAGTGTGGCTGGTATTCTGGTGTCCAGAGCCTGTACTGGATGTGAGGCAGGGCTTTCTCTCTGCTCCGTGGCTGTCACTTCCCTGTCAGGGGCAGGGTCTGCTCCCCAGTTGTTGGGGTAGAAGGCTTGAGGGTTGGGTTCAGTCGGACTCCATTGCCCTTGAGTATGTGCTGTGTCCCAAAGGAGGTGACATATTTTTTTAAAAATTTTTTATTAGTTTCAGGAGGTGATTTCTGAAGCAAGTGACGCCCATGTGGTCACAGAGCACTTATATGCTGCCTGTGTAGGCATCCATAGTTCCACTCCGAAGCAGCCCAGGGTTGTGTTCCTTTCTCTGTTGTGTTTGTCTCAGATCTAGTTAAAGGCTATGGTGTGGAGTAGGCTGGGGCTGAGGGTCGGGGTGTTGTGGCTGCAGGAATTGAGGTGGCTGCACTGCTGCCTGAGGTCTGGGCTGCCTCTGTGGCAGACTCGCAGGACCTGTCTGCCCCATATCTAGCGCTAAGCTGCGGTGTGGTGTGGGCACACTGGGGTATTCTTGCTAGGAGACTAACCACTGCTACTCCTGAGCTTGCTGACAGTGATTGTCACCATTCCACCCACACCACGCTCCAGGACCTCCCAGCTGTCTCTGCAGTAGCTAGATTGAGTTCTCTCCTAGGGCCTATATGCCCAAGATTCAACACTTAGCCACTGCAGGCTCCTGTGGCGCTACCTCACATGCATGCTGACAGTGGCCTCTGCGGCTCCACCCAGAGCACAACCCAGGTGCCCCGGTCTGTCTCTATGCAGCTCTACTGAGTCTCTGCCCAGATTTCATGCCAGGCTGTGGTGTGGAGTGAATGGGGTCAGGGTGTTTGCCCCTTTGGATTGGGAAGTGGGGCAAGGTGGCAGTTGCCAGTGCAAGGCTCTCTTTGCCCTGGTTCTCAGCAAGCCAGCATGTGGTCACTCCTCACGTGTAGAGCCTAGGCTTCTCCAGCCCTCTGTCTGTCCCAGTGGACTTCTCAGCAGACAAGGGGGCCTGTCTCCTCTGTGCAGGACCCCAGGACTGGGATGCCCAGATTGTGGTTTGACCTGCTTACTCCCCAGGGCTAGGGTCCACCTATGTGGACCTTCTCTTCCTTACAGAGGTCCCTTCCAGGGGCTCAGTTCCCAACATGATGCTTTTTTTTTTTTTTTTTTCCCTATCTCTGCCTGGTTACGTGGAGCTGTTTCTTGCTGCCTTGGTTCTTCTGCCAGTTTCCAGTTAGTTTTCCCTGAAACTTGTTCCACATGTAGAAGTAATTTTGAACTGTTTATGGGGAGAGGTGAGCTCCACATCTTCCTACTCCACCTCCTTGATAAATAAATAAATACTTTATTCCTGAATTAGAACTTCCCATCTAATCCAGACACAGCTGAAGAATTGCAGATCCCTCCACCCAACTCATGCAAGGCACTTGGCAAAGAGCAGTCTGGAATACATGCCCACCTCCTGCAGAAACACTGGCAGACAAAGACTGGAAGGGGGAGGGAGTGATATATTCTTCCAAATTCACTAATTAAATAAACTCAATTTTCTTTTCACATGGAGTGAAGGGAGAGAGTCCAAGGGTGTTTCTCTAGGGAAGGCCTTCTGCATTGGAAACATGAGGAATGAGGATTAAGAGTTCCCTTCAACAGACTAAAGAGAAGAGGCTTTAATTAGTGGGGCACTAGGGATAATTGGAGCTATTGTGCTGAATTAGGATAGGTAAGGTTTGCTATCTTCAAATAAGTCCTGATAACCCACATCAGTCATTAGCAGTGTGTTGTTTTTTGGGGTTTTTTTGCAGTACGCGGCTTCTCACTGTTGTGGCCTCTCCGGTTGCGGAGCACAGGCTCCAGACGTGCAGGCTCGGCGGCCATGGCTCACGGGCCCAGCCGCTCCGCGGCATGTGGGATCTTCCCGGACCGGGGCCTGAACCCGCGTCCCCTGCATCGGCAGGCAGACTCTCAACCACTGCGCCACCAGGGAAGCCCAGCAGTGTGTTTTATTTAGCCAGTATCGTTTGTTGTAAGAGTGCGTAGAGGATAGGCAGCATAATGTGGTGAGGAGCGTGCACTCGGGTGCCAGACTGCCTGGGTTTGAGTCCCTGATCTGATTCTTGCTGTGTGACTATGAAAATATTACTTAACCAGTCAGTGCCTCATTTCCTACTTCTATAAAATGGGATAATGATGGTACCTAATTCATAAGGTTGTTGTGAGGGTTAAATGAATTAATACATGGAAAGCATTTAGAACAGTGTCTAGCACATAGAAAGCACTCTCTAGAGTATACAGAATTAATGTTGATATTGCTATCTGAGAATGTTCTGTAAACTAGAGATATATAAAGGCAATGCATTCTGCACAATATTAGAGACAGCCCAGAGATTGTCAGTTTTGACAAGAGCCCTAGGAAAAAAATGCAGTGTTGGCAAAATCATGTTCTGTCTTCTTTTCCTTCATTCTACTGCTCCTATTTTTAGGAGTCCAGCAACTCCATTGCTCAAAGTTCTATAGCCTATGCAGGTCTGCTATCTTAGAAGTCCTTCATTCTTATGACAAGTATATTTTCTGTGACAAAAATTGGGACTCATGCTGAGAAACTCTGAAGTAGGTAGGAATTGGTTTGCAGGTACTAAGGGTGTGAAACTGTAAACTTCATTTTCCTTGTAAGTGAAATGGGGATATTGCCTTGTACAATACAGCCACAATTGGGGGCTAAAATACAGTAATGATACCTGAAAGATTTCCTATGAAAACTGGAGTCTGTGCTCCCAAGTTTGTCAATTCTTTTTAGTTTTCCCATCCCCCAGATAAAAACTGAAATTCAGTGTGTATTGTGTATATAGGAGGTGTTCCATAAATGTTGAATGAATTGAAGCTGTCTTAGCTTCCTGTTAACTGATTAAAGTATTTGTTATATGATATATATATAGTTAAGTAGTTATAACAAAAGAACACTTATGTGCCCTGTGGAGGTTTTAAAATGTGTTCATGTGTTTTCATTTAGTACCTCTGCAATTATCCCTCTGCCTGGAATGCTCTCTTCTTCTGGATCTTTACATGGCTAACTCCTTGTCATTTGGGACTTAGATTAAATGTCATCTTATCAATGTCGTCACTAGTGAGTTCTACCAAATATTTAAGTAAGAAATAACACCAATTTAACCCAAACTCTTCCAGAGTTTAAATCCTGATACCAACATTGGCAAAGATATTATGAAAAGAAAATTATAGACCAATATCCTTCATGAACATAAACATAGAACAAAAATCTATGTTTATTAAAACATTTGTTATATGATATATATATATATATATATAGTTAAGTAGTTATAACAAAAGGAGCACCCATGTGCCCTGTATAATAAAATAATTAGCAAATTGAATCCAACAATATCCAACATAAAGAGGATAAGACATTATAAATTACATCCTCTTTAATGTTTTTCAAGGGATATAAATTAAAGGTTGGAATTCCTTTATTACTACTTCAGCTATTCAGATAATGTTCCTTTGACTGTGATTCCATGTGGAGCCTGAGTCACAGGGGTCCAGGATTCATAAAGATGACAAATATTTCATCATGTCATTGTAATTTGAGTCTTTATCAAGAATTAGTTATGTTTTAGATATGAAAGTAAAAGTATTTTATAGCATTGTCCAAAGTGTATTTTGATTCCAAAATTTTCATTTTCAGCTTTGGAATTTTCAGTAACAGACATTTTCCTTGTCTTGTAGTTCAAGATATTTTGGAAACTGTATTAATAGACAGCTGTATCTTCCCAAGCACCACAATAGTAAGTGTGTAACTTTTATATAATTACCTGTCTCGTGGTTGTTATTTAGAAAGTACCAAAAAGCCTTCACATTTAAATAACTAGTTTGTTTAATGCTGAGACTTCTTCAAAACACATCCTTAACTCTCATACTTCTAAGGCTTCTAATATAGATCCTACTCCTTTCATTTTGATGAATCTGCCAAAAATTGTCCTTTTTGAAAAGTTTATTTTTTATTGGATTTGTTTTCTAGTTTGCAGTCCTTTTCTTTTTTTCTTTTATGTATGTATGTATTTATTTATTTTTGGCTGCGTTGGGTCTTTGTTGCTGTGCGCGGGCACTCTAGTTGCAGCAAGCGGGGGCTACTCTTTGTTGCGGTGCGTGGGCTTCTCATTGCGGTGGCTTCTCTTGTTGTGGAGCACGGGCTCTAGGAGTGCGTGCTTTAGTAGTTGTGCATGGGCTTAGTTGCTCCGCGGCATGTGGGATCTTCCCGGACCAAGGCTTAACCTGTGTCCCCTGCATTGGCAGGCAGATTCTTAACCACTGTGCTACCAGGGAAGTCCCTTTGCAGTCCTCTTCTATCTCCCAATTCAACCAGACTATGTAAAAATAGTCATATTTTTATGACTGCTCTCTTATGAAAAACAATGGAATGGAAAATATTGCTATTAGATATTGTTTGTATGCTTTTCTTTATGTGTGTTTTCCCTTGGTAGCCAGATCATTTGAACAGTCTTATCATTGTGATGCTGTATGATTTCCAAGATAGAAAATTTCAAGCTCGTCTCCTTTCTGATAATGAAGAGTCTATAGCGGAAGTTCTAGAAGTAGAGAACCTTCTTAACAGGTAATTGTAAAGGTGAAAACAATGTTTTATATGAAATCATTATTGGTATTTTCACTGGTGAAATTGTATACAATATAATGTGTAGGTAAGTGTTAAAATTTTATAGAGAAGAAATATAAAAGTTCATAAGTTTCTTGAGTTCCTTTACAAACAAATCTTGAACAGGGTATATATTCTGCTTAAATTCAAGTTGTTTTTCAAAGCTTGCATTGTAAGATCCAACTTGTAAGTATTTGGAAAATGATGAAAAATTCCTGACAATTTTTAGCACGTACTTAAGTTACACTTCATTTGAAACAGCTATTATTTGTTTACCTGGCTTTGTTTATAGCTCTTTAAAAAAATCTAACATGTATCAAACAAGAAAATTCCAACAGTAGATAATAACCTATCACTTTTCCAAGATGAAAAAAAAAAATCTACAACTTCATGTTAGTAGTTAAGAACAAAACTAACATGTTTTAAATTTGTTTTCCTTTTATCCTAAATATCAGCAGAAACCTAGTATGGGGATAATAACAGCATCTACCTAAAAAGGTGGTTGGGAGAAGTAATTTAACTAATGTATATAAAATGCTGAGCTTAGAGTCAGACACTTAGTAGATAGTCAATCAGTGTTAAACGCTACTGTTGTTAGGGCTTTTGCTATTACATCGTTGAACCTTAATAGAAAGCACAATATAGCAACAACAGCAATGTTGTAGGAAGATTTTTACCAGGTGAATAATCTGAAAGAGTTGTCATATCTCATTTTATATTATTATGGGAAACTCAAGCAGTTTCACTTACAGTATTGAAGGTTGAGACCAGAGGACTCACGTAATGGAGTTATAGTAATAACTTACCTTTATTGAACACTTAATATGTATCAATCATTGTTATAAGAAGCTCTTTACATAACAACTCTTTGAGGTAGATATTGTTACCAACCTGTATTTTTACACATGGGAAAACTGAGGCACAGACATGTTAAAGGACCCTGCCTAATGCCATAGAGCTAGAAAGGGGAGTAGCCAGAATACACATTCAGGAATGCTGACTCTAGAGCCCAGGATTTAACCATTTATATGCTACCACTCCTTCCACTTAAGATAGTGAGTGGTGGCTAAAGTACTCTAGAAGATGAAAGATATGACATAGTCATATCTCATGTCAGTTGTAGCCATGAGAAATTTGGAGATGGAGAAAAGCAAAAGCAATCAGATGTATGTACCCTCTGTGTAAGATAAGTAAGGATCTTGCCCCTGATTACTGCATAGGTTTCTGGGCAACTACTTCACCCCCCATACCAGTACCGGGCAACCTGCCTCTGAGGACGGGCACCCACGATGGGTGCAGATACATCAGAGAAAAGTTGGTGGGGCAGTATGCTCTGGGACAGGCTCTGAGTTTCAGCTTTCCTGAGCTGCTGTCAGTTTCTCTTTGACTTAGTCAGGACTCAGGAGATGCTCATGGAAGTCTCAACTTAGTCTCAGTGAGCATAATGAGAGCCGAGGTTAGGAAAGCCACAGGGCTCCAACCAAGTAAGAAAGACCAGACTGTGGTTTCATGAGCAGCAGATTTTTAGCTGAGAATGTTAGCAAGCCAGGCCGGAAATAGGACAAGCAAAGGTCATGGCTCAGGAGGCCAGAGGAACCAGAAGATATTACTGTCTAAGGTTCCTGATTCTCCAGATTTTTCCCTTTTCCCATAATACATACCATGCTACCTCCTGCCTTGACACACATCTGGTTCCATTCTTGTCAGTGCGAGAAACTGTCAGTGCAGTTTTTCCCCCTACCCAAACCAATAGAGCTTCATATAATGCAGACCTTATTCCCATATTAATAAGTTATTTCATACCCAATTCATGCTATACTCAATTCATAATGTGCTATAGGAGAAATGCGTGTATTTAGTGATTGAATTGCAGAGAACAGTAGTGCAGTATACTTATATAAAGATAACACTGAAAAAAATCCATGTGTAATGATAAAAATCATGTTGAGAAAATACATGTATGAAGATAACACTGAAGGGTTTTAATCAAGAGTCTCAGCTTTCAAGTAATAGAAGCCATCTTCAGTTAGCCTGAGCAAAATGGAAAATGTTCTTATAAAGATATTGGAATGTCTCATGCAACTCAGAGACTCAGGAAGAGGATGAAAGCAGGAGCTGGAAAGATGTCAGGACCTTCTTTATCTCTGCTTCTTTGTCTCTTTATCTTTTAAACTCTGCTTCTCTCTTAATATCTGCTTCATTCTTTTTTCCTCTGCAGATCTGCCTTCTCTGCTTCTCTAGTCTACATGGAGAAAGCCCTACTATTGCACTCCAGGTCTTGAGCTTACTTGTTACAGTTGTATGTTAGTTTCTTCACTTAGACTAACTTATTGTCTCTAACCCCAATTCTAAATTATAATCCCTCCCCTGGGAATTTGATTGGCTCCATGTAGGTCAGGTGCATTCCCCTGGGCCAATCCCCCATAGCCAATGGAGCAGAACTCTGAACTGAGACAGAATGGTAGTGGCCAACCTCTGTAGATCATCTGTGGCTTGGGGCTGGGCACTGTTGTCCCCAGGGAAATAGAATCATTGTAAGCTTGAAGTATACTTTAGTTATGTTTCTACCAAGAAGACGAAGACTAATTTTAAGAGGTGATAGAAGAAATTATTTAGCAAGAAATTGAATGAGAATTATTTCCTCCTTATGAAAATTGTGTTTGATCTTTGTTGTTATTGTCTCTTCCAGAGATCCTTGTGTTTTATCACTCTACCAACTTGTATCTTTTTAAAAAAATTTTCTTTTATTTATTTTTTTATACAGCAGGTTCTTATTAGTCCAACTTGTATCTTTTTCTTCATTTGTTCATAGCTTTAGAGATATAATCCAAGATGACACCTATTATTGACATATGCAAGGTCTTTAAGAACTCATTCCTTGTACAAAATGCAACCATATTTTAAATACTATGTGACTGGGTTAAATAAAAGGAGACCACAGCTTCTTCCTTTCTTACTCCCCCCCGCCTTACACTAGCCCAAGAATCTGATTCTGCCAAATAATTTGTTGGGCTTTGGTGAGGCAGAATTGGAGAATGGGCAGTGAAAGAGTAGAATGGCAGAAGGAGAGGAAAAACTTAGTAGTCCATCCTCCCAGACCACCCAAAACAGTCCTGAAACCTTCCCCATTACAATTAAGGCACCACCAGCTTCTTAGATATCATCCTTGATTCCTCTTTCCTCCCCTCCCCGGTGCCCATACCACACCTAATACATCAAGTTCTGTAACTCCAATTGGAAAACATGCTGAGTGTGTCTACTTGTTTCCATTTCCACTCCTACTGTCCAAATACAAGCCACTATAATGTGTCACTTGGACTACTGCAATAGTAGTCCTCCTTCTCTGCCTGTAACTCTTACTTTTTCACAATCTGTTCCACATGGCAGGTAAAGTGATATTTTTAAAAAAGTGATTATATAGTCATGACAGAGTATCTAGGATCAAACTATATTCCTCTTGTAAACAACTAGATGGACAAAATATATGAGGCAAATATTTTGGACATTAGACAAAAAGCAGCACAGAATTTGGATCCTTGAGAGAATGAAAACAAATGAGGTGAGCCCTAGAGTAGTCCTGGCTATATGCCTACAGGTACTTTCCAACTGCAGTGCAGGAAGGAGGATCTCAAGAGGAAAACTGTAGTCTTACTAAATTAAGAAAACAGAGATCAGAGTTTTGGGATGAGCATCTGAAATGATCATTTTTTTCTCCTTTATTCTATTAATGTGGTAAGGTAATTCACATTGAATGATTTATGAATGTTATAACCAACCATGGATTTTGGGGATAAATCGCATTTGCTTGGATATATCCCTTTTTTTCTATTCCTCAGTTTTCTCATTCACATAATGCTCCAGGGTTTCTCATTTGCTGAAATGCTCCCTAAACACTTGTTCATGGGTTTTTGTCTCTCATATTCTCTCCACCCCTTCTTTGGAAACTCTTAGCCCATTTCACTTACTTAGTGAATATTCTGAAACAGTTGTCAGTATGATGTCTGATTTTATATTTGTATGGGAGATTCAAGCAGTTCATTGAAGATTATCCTTTGGCATTAAGAAAATATTCAATTTATATTTAAAGAGAACCATAATTCTTTTGTGTTAGGCATTACTAATGGCACTCCAAAACTTGAGATATTTTCGGAATTCCCTGGCAGCGCAGTGGTTAGGACTCGGCACTTTCACTGCGGAGGGCCTGGGTTCAGTCCCTGGTCAGGGAACTAAGATTCCACAAGCCATGTGGTGTGGCCAAAACAAAACAAAACAAAAACAAAAAGCAAAACAAACCACCACCAACAACAAAAAACTTGAAATATTTTGTTCATTGTTAGATAAAATTTCTGAAAATTTGAAGCCAAAAAGGAGTCAAACCTTTTTTGTATTAGGTAGGATTCTTTTTTGACAACACACAGGACTCCAGCTCAAACTAGATTAGACAAAAGAGAAATTTTACTATAAGGTATCACACGGAAGAATTGAACAATGAGACTTGCAGGAAAGACATTGATGTGGCTGTGCTTCTACTAACTAAATCCTGTGGCTCAAGTATCATCAGGACTCTCTTCGACTCTCGTCTCTACCTCTTTGTGTGCTTTACCTTCATTCTTGGATCTTTTTTTCTGTTCATAGAATGGGAAACTTGGCTGCTGACTACTCAGGAGCTTTATATCGTACACAGCACAAAAACTAGAAAGACTGGCTTGACTCTCAGTTGCTACCCACAAAAATTCACTTGACTCTGGTTTGGGTCAAGTGCTCACCCTCTCCCAATCAACTGTAGTCAAGGAGACAGAGTCAGTTAGGAACACCTCCCAAGAAAATTATACGAATGGAGGGAGGAGAGGAACATTTTTCAGAAGAGGGGAAGTTTCTATTCCCAGAGGGAAGTGGTGCTTAGAATAGAAAGCTGTAGGTTTCTGCTCCAAGTGGAAACATTGCTCTGTAAATATGCTTTGCTGTTTAACATCTCCATTTTTTACGGTACTCTGCCCTCTGTCTGTATGTCTTTTCTTGTGGTCTGGAAAATTCTTGCTCCTCCTTTAATAGTTCAAGTTTCTCCTCTTGGAAGTCCCTTTAGGCTGATTTTGTTCTTCCAATACATTTACTCTCTTCTTTATCTATGTATCTTATAACATTAACCATGTTGAGCTATAATTATTTGTTTATATGTCTGTTTTACCACCTAATTGTAAATTACTTAAGGGTAGAAACTATCTTTTAATCTTTATAGCTCAGGTCTGATAACAGTACTTGATTAATACTAGTAATAAAAGAATAAGCATATTGGACTTCCCTGGTGGTCCAGTGGTAAAGGATCCGCCTTCCACTGCAGGGGACATGGGTTCGATCCCTGGTTGGGGAGCTAAGATCCCACATGCCGCAGGGCAACTAAGCCCACACGCCACAACTAAAGAGCCCACACACTCTGGAGCTCACACGCCACAACTAGAGAAGAGAAAACCCGCACGCCACAACTAGAGAGAAGCCCACGTGCCGCAATGAAAGATCCCGCATGCCTTAATGCAGATCCCGTGTGCCTCAACTAAGACCTGACGTAGCCAAAAAAAAAAAAAAAGAATAAGCATATTAATCATTATCATTTCTTGAATAACTTAACTTTAAATACATTCAAAAGTATCTTTGCAACCATTCTATAAGTTAGATACTACTTCTTAATTCCTAGAGCTTAGAGAAGCTAAGTAACTTGTCTAGAGTCACATAGCTAGTAATTAGTGGAACCGGAATCTGAACCCAGGTAATCTGATTGCAGAGTCCAAACCATACTGGCTGGAGAGACAGAGGAACAGCAAAGTAGAGAAAGAGGGGAATGGATGTGGCATGTAAGCAAGAGTGGTAAATAGCTCAGTGTGTGACTAGAGGTAGATTTATGGATGTGAGTGGTGAGAACTGAGAAAGGAAGAGTTGGTTCAGGTTAAGTTATTAATATCCTTGTGTGTCATGATAAAGAGTTTGGATTCTGGCCTGTAGTTAATGGGTTCATTTAAGATTTAAGCTTAGGAATTATATAACTACAATTTAACATATAGAAAGAAAGTTCTGGCTACATGTATAACAGGGATGCTGATAAAAAGATAATTAAGCAACTCTCTGCCATAACACAAATTGTAGCAGGAGGTGGAGTTCTGGATCAAGAATGTTGGGAAAGGCTGTTTTTGCTTCCATTTTCATCACTGCAGTCTACCTTAAAGCTATGGAAGTTTTTTTAGTAATCACAGGATATTTTATTTATGGAAGTGTTATATCTGGTTATCCTAATAGCATTTGGATTTGGTCTTTGTCCTCAATCTGATACTGTATGTTTATATAAGAATCTTTATAACTGTACATATACTTCAAGTTACTTTTTATATTATTAAATTATATTAAAATTCACAGTCCAAAATGTTTGCTATCTGGGTTTTGGAAAATCTTTTCTCCCTATACTCCCTGTATATACACAACACATACATTTTTCTAGGCTTCATATCTCTGGTCTTTATATTTAATGAATGAATAATTGTCAGTAGCATTTATTATGGTAAATTCGAACTACGTAGGTATTTGGAAGGACTGTTTAGTCAAAAATAGTCTGTTCTCAGAAACATCTCAGTGTATAATATAGAATAGTAACTCACCCCCTTTATATTAATTTATTCTTCGATGTACATTAATATATAATTATTTTTAATGTCCCTTGCTGTAGTTCTATGACATTAGGACATAGCACTACACAAATCTAATTCTTTTTTTAAATTAAATTAAATTTATTTATTCGGTTGCACTGGGTCTTAGTTGCAGCACACAGACTCCTTAGTTGTGGCATGTGAACTCTTAGTTGTGGCATGCATGTAGGATCTAGTTCCATGACCAGACATTGAACCTGGGCCCCCTGCATTGGCAGCATGGAGTCTTATCCACTGTGCCACCAGGGAAGTTCCCACAAATCTAATTCTATGATAGCCCCAGAAGGCTTAATGTTTGATAACCCTTCCCTCTCCCCCCACCCAAAGTGCCCCTGTGTTCTCATCCTCTCTCCCTGTTTCCCTCCCTCCCTCCCCCCCCACCCCCTGCTCTTGCTCTCTGTCTCTATCTCTATCTTATTAAGCTTTCTGCAGCCACATACACCACTCTCAAGGAACTTGACTTTTTGTGGCATCTCTTCCTCATTTCTCATTCAAGGTTATCCTTGAGGTTTATTATTCAGTTAGATTCCTATTGTGAAAATGCTATGAATATAGGTCAAGAGTAAGTCCTATATTCTCATTTATTAAAAATTTGGGCTATGACATTAAAGAAAATCATTGGGTCTTCATGGTTATGCTAACCAGTTCTTGTTTTTCTTTTCTGTGATTGGGAATTTTGAGGTGTGGAATAGTCAGAACTGGGAAGGACTGGATACAGACTCATGAAAGTTCCTTAATCTTATCAAGAGTACACTGTTGCCATCTCTGATAATAATAACTGACCTATAATGAGTGCCTGCCATGTGCTAGGCACTGTGCTAAGTATTTTACACACATGATATTAATCACCACATTAATTGCAAGGTGAGCTGATCACATTTTACAGATGAGAAAACTGAGGCTGATGAGAGATTCAGTATCACACCTAAGGTCACACAGCTAGTAAGTGACAGAGCCTGAATTTAACTTCAAGTTTGTCTGACTCTAAATCCTATATCTTTTTCACTACATAAAATTTGTCTCTCAGCCAGCAATCATTTTAAATATTTGAGGAGGACTTCCCTGGTGGCGCAGTGGTTAAGAATCCGCCTGCCAATGCAGGGGACACGGGTTCGAGCCCTGATCTGGGAAGATTCCACATGCCACGGAGCAACTAAACCCGTGCGCCACGACTACTGAGCCTGTGCTCTAGAGCCCGCGAGCCACAACTACTGAAGCCCACGTGCCTAGAGCCCGTGCTCCGCAACAAGAGAAGCCATGACAATGAGAAGCCCACGCACCACAACGAAGAGTAGCCCCCACTCACCACAACTAGAGAAAGCCCGTGTGCAGCAACGAAGACCCAACGCAGCCATAAATAAATAAATAAATAAATTAAAAAAAAGAAAATATTTGAGGAGATACACAGCTATACAGAGACATCAAAAACTGAAAAAAAGAAGCAGGATTATTGGATTTCCATTTTTAAATATGGCAAATTTTAATTTTAGACTTCAAAAATTTGAAATAGAATTATAGAAGTATTTGTTAATGTTTCTAGTGGAAAATTGATAGTCTTGTCTTCAATGCAGTACTTACCAAGAATGGATTTTCTATTTCTAGTTTTAAGACAAAATTGGCTGCGGCATTGGCAAGATGTCGAATCAAACATGATGCCCTTTCAATTTACCACATTCTTCCAGAAACAGTTAGGAACCAGGAACTAAGGGCCTCAGCTTTGCCACTTTATGCTTGGATAAATACGTGTAAAATCAGGTAAGATTTCTAATCAAATTCTTTATTTAAGTCACTTGCCTTTCAAAATAATGTGATAAGAAATATTACCTTTTTAATTGTTGGGGGGCTCATCTGGGGGGAGTGATTGGGGAATCATAGTTTAGTTCAGGATTTTATCACCAGATTACTGAAAGTAATTACATAAATATGTTAACTTTTTTGTCTCTGTTTTTCAACTTATTGTTGGCTAAAATTATAAATTCCATTAGATGCAATATATGCAGTGATATTTTTATTTATTGTAGGAAAAAGATTCTAGTGTTAAATACACTTCTGATGTATTATATTTGTAATTAAAACCTAATGTTATATATTTACAGCCCTGAAGAAGTTTATCATAGTTTGAAGAAAAAAGGCTATAATAAAGTCAAATCTGTGTTGCATATTGATAATAAAGTCTTTGCTGTGGATCAACATTGCTATGATGTCTTAATTTTTCCATCTCATCTTAAAAGTGATCTTCTAAATATAGATCTTTTCAAAGATTATAAACTTGTATTTCAGGTAAACTAACACTTACTTTCATTGTGATTCTCAGTAATCCTGCTCACCTAGAGAATTCCTGCACTTAAAAATAAAACCTAACAAATTGGTTATATTTTGTATAGGTTATCAAGGAGGTTTATAAGGCCTAATTTTCACCTTGAATAAAACTAATACCCCTACAGTCCGTTTTCGTTTTATACTTTGGCATCTTTGCCCCATGTGAAGTGGGCATATTGTAAAGAACATATTCTTCCCACACACCATAGATGGGGAAACTTACTGCCTACAGCTATGTTTTTCTCTCCCAAGGGAGGATTCAAGAGAAGGCACAATGATTCCTTTTCTTCTTTCCATTTCTGGGGAAGATGCTAGTGCCATCCTGCATTTGAAAATGCAATGTGTAATACTTTCCCATTACCTCTTTACTATATTCCTACAGCTTTGATTTGTAAGATGTGTATATATAAATGGCTGTCAATGCAGGAAGAGAATGTGAGGTATAAGGTGGTTTCAGTAGAATGAAAAATTAAAAGAAATCAGGTTAAATTAATTTTTATGTCCTTAGATTTCAATTCTTGCCTCACATTCACCTAAGTTTTGTAAGGTTTATCCCTTCATAGTACCTGCATTCTTGGGCAGAGTCTCTTGGCCTTATTTTGTTGTGACACCTTATTGAGCACTGAGATCAGTTGCAGAAACTCATCTCTCCATCCCCCTTTTATAAGCTTGTCAACCATCTTACTTTTAATCTATGTGAGCTAGCAGCCATTTAGATGACAGTGTAACGGGGAAGAAAGAATGGCAGTAGCAAATGGGTGCATTTTCATGAAGGCTTAAGAGTGGGAGCTAAGGCAGGACATCAGTAATCTGTTAATCACATTTTGGGGATTTTGGCATTGCCTTATCACTGTATAAAAGTTAAATGATAACAGTCATAATTAAGGTTAAACAAAGTTAGGGTATAAAAGTTAAATGATAACAGTCATAATTAAGGTTAAACAAAGTTAGGGTATTGTTTTAAATCAGTTTATATCAGTTATCTTTGTTAAGTTTATATTTTAACATATGTTAAGATCTTTTAAACTTGAATGCGTTAGGTATCTCTTCAGAATTTCTGCCAATACTTTGTTTTACCTAAGGCAAAAAGAAGTCAGTACATGCTTCTAGTCAAACCCTTCGAAATTCTAATTGTACCATTCATTATCTTGTAGGACAAATCTCGAAGTCTCGCTGTCCATTCTGTAAAGGCTTTATTAAATATGGATGATGACATCTTAATGGTCAATACAGGTTCGTGGTACACAGTTGCCCATATGTCAGTCTTAACAAATAATAATACCTCAAAAATATTTGTGTGTGGAGTACAATCACAAGCTAAGGATCCTGACCTGAAGAACCTTTTCACAAAAATGGGATGTAAAAGTATGTACAAATATTTATTTGTTTGGTGGTAATGTTCCGTAAGATTTAGAAATGTTAAAAATATTTGAATTTGTTATCTCTCGTAATATAAAACTCTATATATGAACTATACTCCTAAAACCCCTACTAATCTGTATTATATCAGGCTGTTCTTGTTGCTTAATATTGGTTAAACAACTGCAGTTTAAATTAATGAATATATTGGCATTTTGGTATATTGCTTGACATTTAACTACTGCATAATTTGAGTTTCAAACAATAATTAAAGTAAGTGGTAGAAATTGTCATCTTTTAATAAATAAGAACACAATCACAGGAGTTCTTAAGGGACAAAGTTAATATCTAGGACCAGATGCTAAGTCCTTAAGCTTCTTAGTTTTAAAGAATTTTTCCATTGGATCATGCTGTGACAAAAGATAACATTTCATTATAGGTTCAGTGAAGCTGAAAAACTAAACGAATCTTTTGATAGATTCACAGGGTCAGCTGAGATGATAAGTAGAATTCAGGCCTTGACATGGAGAGGTAGACTGGTAAATACCCAGGATTTCATTGGAGCACAGAAGTATACCCTGGGTAGTGATCAGTCCTCTGATGAATTGAAGTCCAAATTCCGGTCATCTCAATTCCCAATTGGATTAAGGTGATCTGGGATTGCCAGAGGCAAAAGTGAATTCTCTCTGGAAGAAAGTAACATCATCCTGGATCTCATATTATCTCCTATTTTTTTTTAAATGCTGTGTCTGGCACTCAAAAAAAAAATCAGACAAAATAGAAGAAAGATGTGAGTGAAATAAAGAGAAAAATACTGCAATAGAAGCAAACCCACAAAAGGTCCAGGTATTGGAGGTATCAGATGTGGACTTTAACTATGATTAATATGCTGAAGAGACTAAATGACAAACTGCAGAATTTCAGCAGAGAACTGGAAACTATAATTTTTAAAAAACTCAGAAGATAATTCTAGAATTGAAAAATACAATATGTGAAATTAAGAAATAAACAGATAGAGTTAACAGTAGGTTAAAACTAAAAGAAGGAATAAGTGAACTGATCAGTTAGAAGAAACTATCCAGACTGAAGCATCAGGAGATAAAAGGATGACTAATATGGAAGAGACCATAAAATACACATGAGATTCAGTGATCCAGTGATCTCAGGTATGTTGTGATTGGGAACCCAGAAAGGAGAAAAGGAACTGGGAAGAAACAATATGTGAAATTCGGACTGGGAGTTTTTAAAAATTGATTAAAGTCACAGATTCAAGAAGCCCTATGAACTCCAATAAAAATAAATGTGTAAAAAACATAGTAGGCACATCATAGCATAATTGCTGAAAACCAAAGACAAAGAACAATATTCAAAGCAGCCAGGGAAATAATACATATTACCTTCGATGAGATAGCAGTAAAACTAAAAATTAACTTTCAACAGAAACAACTGAGGCCAGAGACAAACAGTATCTTCATAGTGCAGAAATAAAATGTCAGGCTAGATCGCTATACTCAGCAAAAATTTCCTTTGAAGTAAAGACACTCTCAGAAAAAGAGAGTGAGTTTGTTACCAGCAGATACAATAAAGGCTTTACTAAAGATTATTGTTTGAGTAGAAGGAATATTATCTCATACAGAAGGTTGTAGATGCTGGAAGAAATGAAGAGCAATGGAAAAGGTCAGTACATAGGTAAATCTAAATAATTGTAGTCTAGTGTCTTGTGGGACTGTAAACTAATGTCTTGTGGAGCTAACAATATTTGTGTTATATGTAATTAAAATACATTACAACAATGGCACATAGTTTAGAGAAGGAAATGGAATTAATGTGTTCTATCATTGTTGCTTTGTCTAAGAAATGATAAAAGTAGTAAATTATTAAGTCATTGGTATGTGTTATAATATCGGGGCAAACAATAAACAAATAATAAAAGAATGTAAAACTAATAGCTAAGGGGGAGGGGTGGAATATGGAATTGGAATCACCATAGTAATGTATAAAAGGAAAGACAAATAGAAAGGAAGTAAGTAGATTAAACTTTAAAAAATATGTATTTATAAATCAATAAGTAAACATATTAGATATGCATGACTAATACTTGAATTACAAGACAAAGAACATCAATACTGGATTTTTAAAGATCAACTTAAAAATGCCATTTATAAGAGATACCCCTTACATAAAAGGATATTAAAAAAAAAACTTAGAAGGACAGAAAAAGATATTCAGTGAACATACTAACAAAAAGAGCTACAGACAAAGTAGTGCTATGTCAAGAAAACTTACTAGAAATATAGCATGTTTAAGTCATCAGGAAAATATACCAGTACTAAGAAGTATGTACATAATAACATAGTCTCAACATATATAAAGCCACATTATCTAGAAACAGCAGATAAAATGCTCTATATATAGAAAATTCTAAAGAATCCATGAAAAAATACAGATTTAATGCAATCCCTATAAAAACCCTAGCTGGCTTTTTTGCAGAAATTGACATTCTGTCCTAAAATTCACATGGAAATCCGAGGGACCTGGAGTAGCCAAAGCAGTCTTGAAAAAGAACAAAGTTTTAGGACTCACACTTCCTGATTTCAAAATTCACTACACAGCTTTAGAAATCAAGACAATGTGGGACTGGCATAAAGATAAACATGTAGATCAGTGGATAGAATTGAGAATCCAGAAGTAAAATCTTACATTTACGGTCAATTGATTTTTGACAAGTGCGCCAAGACCATTCAACAAGGGAAGAATAGTCTTTTCAACAAATGGTGCTGGGATAACTGGATATCCATGTGCAAAAGAATGAAGTTGGACCCTTACTTCAAATCATATACAAAAATTTGGGCCTCCCTGGTGGCGCAAGTGGTTGAGAGTCCGCCTGCCGATGCAGGGGATGCGGGTTCGTGCCCCGGTCTGGGAGGATCCCATATGCCGTGGAGCGGCTGGGCCCGTGAGCCATGGCCGCTGGGCCTGCGCATCCGGAGCCTGTGCACCGCAACGGGAGAGGCCACAACAGTGAGAGGCCCACATACCGCAAAAAGAAAAAAAAAAAAAAAAAAAATCATATACAAAAATTAACTCAAACTGGATCAAAGACCTAATTATAAGAGGTAAAACTATAAAACTTCTAGAAGAAAACACAGGGGTAAAACTTTGTGACTTTGAATTTGGCAGTGGTTGTTTAAACACCAAAAGCACAACAAAAGAAAAGGTAAATTGAACTTCATCTAAATGAAAAACTTTTGTTCTTCAAAGGTCACTATCAAGAAAGTGAAAAGACAACCCACAGAATGGGAGAAAATATTTACAAATCATATATGTAATAAGGGGCTTGTATCTAGAATATGTAAACAATAATAAGACATATATCACAATTTAAAAATGGGTAAAGTATATTAATTTAATTCAGCTCTTCAAGAAAAAAGTTTATAAAACAGTTCAGTTATCAGTAATGGACAGGGAGATATTACTACAGACCCTAGAGACATTTAAAACATAATAAAAAATACTATGAGCAAACTTGAACATTTAGATGACATTGGCATATTCCTAGAACAACACAACTTACCAAAACTGACAGAAGAAGAAATAGAAGATCTGAATACTCTTGTATCTATTATCTATTAAGATCTTAAAATTAGTGGATATAAATGTCTATTAAATTCATAATTGAAAATCTCCCCACTCACAAAGCAAAAAATTTAAAAACCTTTAGTCCTTTAAGGAAGAAATAATACTCTTTCAGAGAATAGAAAAAGAAGGATTACTTCCCAGTTAATTTATAACCTTAATATCAAAAACTTGAAATGGATATTAAAGGAAGGAAAATTATAGGCTAGTGCCACTCATTAGCACATTTGTAAAAAGTGTTAGCTAGCTGAAATAAGTATTAGCAAACTGTATTTAGAAATATATAAGAATAATACATTATAAATAAGCTGGATTCTAGGAATACAAAGTTGGTTTAACTCTTAAAAATCAATTTATGTTATCATGTTAATAGGAGAATAATTTTATGGTCATCTCAATAGATGCAGAAAAGAAATTTGATAAAGTTTAACATTCATTCATTATATATATACACAGCAAATATCATACTTGATGGCATGTTTAAAGGTTTCTGGTATCAGGGATTAGATAAGCATGCCTGCCATCACCACTTCTAATCAACATTGTACTGGGAATCATAGGCAGTACAGTAAGGAAGGAAAAGAAGAAACAGAAGATATAAAGATTGGAAAGGAAGAAATAAAATTGTCTTTAATTTATAGGTGACATGATTATATATGTGGAAAATACAAAGTAATCTATAAACTATAGATTTCACATATGCCTTTTTTAAATTAATTTTTATTGGGGTATGGTTGATTTACAATGTTGTGTTAATTTCTGCTGTACAGCAAAGTGAATCAGTTACACATATGACTTTTGCAGTGTTGCTAGATACAAGGTCAGCATACAAATTCAGTTTCCATACACCAATAACAAAAATTTGAAACTGAAGAAGATACCTTTTACAATGAACAAAAAAACATAAAACATTTGGGAATACATCTCATAAAACTTATGGAACATTATTGAAAGAAAGAAAGAAGACCTAAATAAATGGAAACAACAGACCATGTTCATGAATTGAAATACTAAATGTCATAAAGATGTTTCCTCTCCAAGTTGATCTGTATAGATTCAATTCAGTCCTCTTGATGCTACAGGATATTAAGGAAGAGAAGGTCTTTTTAGTAAATGGTGCTGGGAAAAAATGACCCATACTTCACACTATCTACACCATCTAAATCTAGAATCTAGAATGTATTATAGGAGAAAACTTCTTGACTGGGGTTGGTAAAGATTTCTTAAACAGGGCACATAAAGCACTCATCATAAAAGAAAAGATTGATAAATTGGACTACAGTAAAAATTTTTTAAATTTAAGGACTTCTATGCATTAAGAGAGTCCAAAGGCAAACTGTAGAGAGGGAATATATAAACTGATGAAGAGTTTTTTTTTGCCACAGTGTACAAAGAATTCTTACAAATTAACAATAAAAAAGCCCAATTGGAGGGCCTCCCTGGTGGCGCAGTGGTTGAGAGTCCGCCTGCCGATGCAGGGGACACGGGTTCGTGCCCCGATCCCGGAGGATCCCACATGCCGCGGAGCGGCTGGGCCCGCGAGCCATGGCCGCGGGGCCTGTGTGTCCGGAGCCTGTGCTCCGCAACGGGAGAGGCCACAGCAGTGAGAGGCCCGCGTACAGCAAAAAAAAAAAAAAAAAAAAAAAAAAGCCCAATTGGAAAATGTACAAGAGACATGACCAGGCTTTTCACAAAAGAGGGTATACAAATACCAAAAAAACTTATGTAAAAGTATCTTAACCCCATTAGTAATCAGGGAAATGCAGTTCAAATCACAACTTACCACCACATATCCACAGAATGATTAAAATTAAAAAGATGGCAGTACCATGTGCTGGCAAGGTAAGGAGCATTAGGAATGCTCAAACACCGTTGGTTGGACTGTAAATTTGTACAGTGACTTTGGAAAACTAGCATTAGTCACTAAAATTGAAAAAATACATGCCCTATGATCCAGCAGTTCCAGGTTTATTACCCCTTTGAATTTTTACCTAGTTAACCAGAGAGAATAGGGACCACTGGGTAACCAAGCAGTAGAGGAAGGGAAGTTTCTTCTTTTAGAAGCATTCCAGGTGATAAATGAAAAAGGGAAGACGGGAGTAGAATATGACTATTTTGCAACCCCTTTGCTGGTACCATAAAGGCAATTTAATGGATGAATGTGACGCCACTTGTGAAGTAGTTTTATGCTCCCCACCCACCAAGAAAAAAAAAGAGCTTGAGTCTAATTAAGCTCTAAAGATCCAGCTACTAATAAACTACACTTTAGGAAAGTAATTAGCAAAATCCAGACTGCGGGAAACTCTAGTAGTACAAAAAAAACATGTTTCATTAAGAAATACATGATAAGAAAAAATGGAGTGGGTACCTATAAACAAAAAGAAATTTAAAATAAGACATCAACTAATTGCAATGTATGTACCTTATCTAAATCCTGATTTAAACAAACTGTAAAAAAAATTTGACAAGTGTGAGACTATTGGAAAATTTGAGCCACGATTGTATGCCATTATTATTTGATGATAATAAGGAATTACTTTTAAAATGTATGGGGTTGTATTTTTAAAGGGGTTCTTATCTTTTAGAGATATATGGTGAAATATTTTATAGATTCAAAATAATATGGGGGAGTGGAAGTGGGTGTGGATATAGATGAAACAAGATTGGGCATGAATGGTTCATTGTTGAAGCACCATAACGGGTACTTGAGAATTGATTACATATTATGTCTACTTTTGACATAATATGTTTAAACTTTTATAATAAAAAGTTAAAAATAGGGGAAAAAAGTAAAAGGCCCACTTGATTAAAAAATTTTTTTCAAAAGAGACAGAATAGAAAGAGGGAAGAATTGATCAGACAAGAGAAGGGTTGGGTAGGGCAATTTCAAGAGTGACTCCTCAGCAGATGCGGGGAATGGGAGCCATTGCAGAAGTGAAGGGGTGGCCCTAAGATAGGGTCACAGATAGTTATAACCTGAGGGAAGGCAGACACTCTTAAACTAAATTATAAGGTCCCTGAGGACCTTTAGACTGTGGCTAAATAAAAATTATAAAATGCTAAGTGAAAATATAAATGCTAATAAAAATTTTTTTTCTGGGAAAAATAGAATATAAAAGGGGTTAAAAAATGGGAAGGGAAGTAACCAATACTGAGCATTTACTGTATACTAGGCACCATGCTAAACCTAACTACTTTATCTCAATCTTCACTATAATTAGATGAGGTGTAGGCTTTGTTATCCCATTTTGCAAATAAGGAGATTGAGGCTTACAGAGATTAAGTCACAGATAGGAAATAGTGAAGTTGGGAGTCAAACTTGGGTATTTCTGCCTCTAAAAGCCATTTCCCTCCACTATACCATACTGCTTTAAATGGAATCTGAAGTTCAGAATGGAAAATTTAAATTATATTTTATGTAGAAGATATTTAAACTTCAAAATCATTCTCTCAAGTAAAGGAGAAAACTCTATTAAGAGAATTCACGCATTAACTTTAGGATGTTATAAGAAAATAATCCTCTTTTCTGACTGCATTAAAATGACGTTTTGTGGGGTTGAGGATTTAAAAATGAACAGTGATAAATAGATATAATTACATACTGCATTAAGACTTTTAATTAATATTTTTACATACATTTTCTGTGTTTTTTCTCCCAGATATTGAAATACTTCATGAGACATTGATTAACCTTGAGTCAGAGGATCATAGGTTACAGAAAGTGAAAGTGATTCTGCTGCTACCTCGTTGTTCAGGACTGGGTGTTAGCAATCCAGTAGACTTTATTTTAACTGAGCATGAAGGTACTTGCTTTGATTTTTAATTTCTAAATTATTGAAATTTTAATATTTTTAAAATGAAATTATTTAAAATCATTAAGATGACATATCCGATACATCTGATTAATGAATCACTACCATATATAAAGCACTTATTATGGATAAAGTATTTTACATTCATTACCTCATTTAATCTTTATTATACCAGTTCTCTGAGATACGGGCAAGGGGAATATTCAAAATGTTCAATAATTAGAGTGACGTAGGCAATCAGAACAGATGCCAGTATGCTATTCTGGTATATACCAGAGCTCAGAATATAGGCATTAACATTTATCAGCATTTTATAGATAAAAAAACTGAGACTCAGAAAGATTCATTCGTTTTTATGAAGTCACATAACTAGTTGGTAAGAGAGCTAGGATTCAGATTTAGATCTGCCTGACTAGAGTCTGTGCTTCAAGATGATCCCAATTAAATCATGATCAGACTATTTCAAACTCAAGACTTCTTTAACCCCCAGTATGTATGTTTTATGATACGAATATCTCAGATTAAATATTCTGAGAATATTTTATTTGCTTCTTTAATAAATTAAGAGGTATTATTTAACATTAACATTTATTGAGCACTTATGTATAAGGCGCTGAACTAAATACTTTGCTTGGATTATTTTATCAAATCCTCACAAGAACTCAATGAATTGGTTACTCATTATTTCTCTTTTATAAATATGGAATCTGAGGCTCAAGAGAGGTTGAAGCCTCTCAGAGTCTTTTGACTGGTAAGTGTCAGAGCCTGGATTCAAACACTACTGCTCTGACTCTGGCCCTTTGAATCATGCTCTTAATCACAGCATGTTAACTGAAATTGCTTCTTACTCTAATTCCTTGTTTATAGTGAAAGGCATAGGTACGGTTAACTAGAATATTAAACAATGAAGACATTCCACCAACATTCAGTATATGTTGAGTAACTGTTTTCTATTTCTAGCAAGGACAGAATCTAAAATGAAGAAAAAGTAATTGAGGGAAAGAAACTAATATATATGGAGCGCAACTATGCCCCAGTCAATATCTAGGAAGTGTTCATGCATTATAACTTAATATTCACAATAACTTTGTGAGGATAGTGTTATTTAATTATCTCTCTTTTATAAAGGGGAAAAAAACCCCCAAGATTCAGACAAATTTAGCAAGTTGCCTGAGGTCATGTAGCTAGATTCAAAGCTGGGATTCAAATTCAGATTAGTTAGCACATTCCACTATACTACACTATAGAAAGAATTCCACTATACCAGTGGTCCCCAACCTCTTTGGCACCAGCAACTGGTTCCGTAGAAGACAGTTTTTCCATGGACCGGTGGTTGGGGTGGGGGGATGGTTTTGGGATGATTCAAGCACACTACATTTTTGTGCGCTTTTTTTTTTTTTTAATTTTAAAAATTTATTTATTTATTTTTGGCTGTGTTGGGTCTTCGTTGCTGCGCACGGGCTTTCTCTAGTTGTGGCGAGCAGGGGCTACTCTTCGTTGTGGTGTGCGGGCTTCTCATTGCGGTGGCTTCTCTTGTTGCAGAGCATGGGTTCAAGGCATGCAGGCTTCAGTAGTTGTGGCACACGGACTCAGTAGTTTTGACCCATGGGCTCTAGAGTGCAGGTTCAGTAGTTGTGATGCATGGGCTTAGTTGCTCTGCTTAGTTGCTTAGTTGCTCTTAGTTGCTTAGATCTTCCCGGACCAGGGCTCGAACCCGTGTCCCCTGCATTGCCAGGCTGATTCTTAACCACTCTGCCACCAGGGAAGTCCAGCAGGCGGATTCTTAACCACTGTGCCACTAGGGAAGTCCTTATTGTACACTTTATTTCTATTATTGTTACATTGTAATATATAATGAAATAATTATACAACTCACCATAATGCAGAATCAGTGGGAGCCCTGAGCTTGTTTTCCTGCAACTAGATGGTCCCATCGGGGGATGATGGGAGACAGTGACAACCAAAGTGTGTTGCTTATGTCCAGTCTACTCCATAAGATGCAGCTTAATTGTCACTTGCCACTCACTGATAGGGATTTTTTTTTTAACATCTTTATTGGAGTATAACTGCTTTACAACGGTGTGTTAGTTTCTGCTTTATAACAAAGTGAATCAGTTATACATATACATATGTTCCCATATCTCTTCCCTCTTGCGTCTCCCTCCCTCCCACCCTCCCTGTCCCACCCCTCTAGGTGATCACAAAGCACTGAGCTGATCTCCCTGTGCTATGCGGTTGCTTCCCACTAGCTGTTTTACGTTTGGTAGTGTATATATGTCCATGCCACTCTATCACTTAGTCACAGCTTACCCTTCCCCCTCCCCATATCCTCAAGTCCATTCTCTAGTAGGTCTATGTCTTTATTCCCGTCTTGCCTCTAGGTTCTTCGTGACCTTTTTTTTTTTCCTTAGATTCCATATATATGTGTTAGCATACGGTATTTGTTTTTCTCTTTCTGACTTAATTTACTCTGTATGACAGACTCTAGGTCCATCCACCTCACTACAAATAACTCAATTTCATTTCTTTTTATGGCTGAGTAATATTCCATTGTATATATGTGCCACATCTTCTTTATCCATTCATCTGTTGATGGACACTTAGGTTGCTTCCATGTCCTGGCTATTGTAAATAGAGCTGCAATGAACATTTTGGTACATGACTCTTTTTTTTTTTTTTTTTTAGTTTCTGCTTTATATCAAAGTGAATCAGTCATACATATACATCTGTTCCCACATCCCTTCCCTCATGCATCTCCCTCCCTCCCACCCTCCCTATCCCACCCCTCCAGGTGGTCACAAAGCACCGAGCTGATCTCCCTGTGCTCTGCAGCTGCTTCCCACTATCTATCTACCTTACGTTTGGTAGTGTATATATGTCCATGCCTCTCTTTCGCTTTGTCACAGCTTACCCTCCCCCCTCCCCATCTCCTCAAGTCCATTCTCTCGTAGGTCTATGTCTTTATTCCCGTCTTGCCTCTAGGTTCTTTGTGACCTTTTTTTTCCCTTAGATTCCATATATATGTGTTAGCATACGGTATTTGTTTTTCTCTTTCTGACTTAATTTACTCTGTATGACAGACTCTAGGTCCATCCACCTCACTACAAATAACTCAATTTCATTTCTTTTTATGGCTGAGTAATATTCCATTGTATATATGTGCCACATCTTCTTTTTTTTTCTTTTTTTTTTTTTGCGGTACGCGGGCCTCTCACTGTTGTGGCCTCTCCCGTTGCGGAGCACAGGCTCCGGACGCGCAGGCTCAGCGGCCATGGCTCACGGGCCCAGCCGCTCCGCGGCACGTGGGATCTTCCCGGACCGGGGCACGAACCCGCGTCCCCTGCATCAGCAGGCGGACTCTCAACCACTGTGCCACCAGGGAAGCCCCCACATCTTCTTTATCCATTCATCTGTTGATGGACACTTAGGCTGCTTCCATGTCCTGGCTATTGTAAATAGAGCTGCAATGAACATTTTGGTACATGACTCTTTTTGAATTATGGTTTTCTCAGGGTATATTTGCCCCGTAGTGGGATTGCTGGGTAGTATGATAGTTCTATTTGTAGTTTTTTAAGGAACCTCCATACTGTTCTCCATAGTGGCTGTATCAATTTACATTCCCACCAACAGTGCAAGAGGGTTCCCTTTTCTCCACACCCTCTCCAGCATTTATTGTTTGTAGATTTTTTGATGATGGCCATTCTGACTGGTGTGAGATGATATCTCATTGTAGTTTTGATTTGCATTTCTCTAATGATTAATGATGTTGAGCATTCTTTCATGTGTTTGTTGGCAATCTGTATAACTGATAGGGATTTGATGAGTCTGCAAGCAGTTGATTTATTATGGTCTCTGTGCAGTCAAACCTCTCTGCTAATGATAATCTGTATTTGCAGCCGCTCCCCAGCGCTAGCATCACTGCCTCAGCTCCACCTCAGATCATCAGGCATTAGATTCTCATAAGGACCACGCAACCTAGATCCCTCGCATGTGCAGTTCACAGTAGGGTTCACATTCCGATGAGAATCTAATGCTGCCCCTGATCTGACAGGAGGTGGAGCTCAGGCGGTAATGTGAGTGATGGGGAGAGGCTGTAAATACAGATGAAGCTTCACTCTCTCGCCCACTGCTCACCTCCTGCTGTGTGTGGCCCAGTTCCTAACAGGCCATGGACCACTACTGGTCCGTGGCTGGGGGCTGGGGACCCCTGCACTATACCACACAATTTTTAACTGGGCTTATACTGAACTATGTGGAATTCTGTCTTGCTACAGAAAATTTCTTTCCAAGACTAACCAACTCAGATGGGAGTATGGTAGACTGAGAAAATTCCCACACTAACTATGGGAAATGATCAAAGAAGAATTAGATTTTGAAAGAAGAGGGGACGAAATAGCTGCACCTACAATAAGCATTCCAGTTAAGAGAACTAGAGCTTAGAACTACTGTGAGACTCTGGCCTTATCCTGGGTCATTTTGAAGTGGGAATGCAGAACAAAATAAACCATAGGTAAAAATCATTTAGAGGCTGGGGTGTGGGTGAAGCACAAAGGTAACTACAAATGACAAAAAGAGGGAAAGTAAAAAGTTTCCTAGATATTGGTAATACTTTGAAATCCTTGAAGAGGTGGCCGGATAAGCCAAGAAGTGGTCTTTGGAAAACTTGGAAAAAAGGAGGGTTTTGAAGGAAACTGTACTTTGATGAGGTAATAGCCAGAGCAAATAAGGAACTGCTGACCTAGTGGTTATGGTAGAAATATTAGTCATAAATTTAGTGGGGATGAATCCAAAAGACTTAGATTCGTGAGAAATCATGAATTAGTTTGAAAAACAATTTAACATTGGAAAACATTACAACCAATTTTAGAATGTTTATCATAAAAATTATCATATTTGAGGAATGTATGAAGTCGATCTCTGCTAACAACTTGGAATTATTTTAAAATGGGGTGAAAAGGTAAGCTGATATGGTTTTAGAGTATAATAATGGATAAATAGTCCTTTAAAAAGTGATGAAAGAGGGCTTCCCTGGTGGCGCAGTGGTTGAGAGCCCGCCTGCCGATGCGGGGGACATGGGTTCATGCCCCGGTCTGGGAAGATCCCACATGCCGCAGAGCGGCTGGGCCTGTGAGCCATGGCCACTGGGCCTGCACGTCCGGAGCCTGTGCTCCGCAACGGGAGAGGCCACAACAGCGCGAGGCCCACATACCGCAAAAAAAAAAAAAAAAAAAAAAAAAGTGATGAAAGAGAAAAGTGTAAAACTAAATTGGGAAGAAATGGAGTTTAATTAAGCTTTAGTGATATTACTGGAGTGGGGAATAGCCAAATATATGGTATAAATAATTGGTTTTCATACTGCAGGGAGTTACTGTGAGGCAGAATAAAACAGGGGTTAGAGGTTGGTCAGATTGCCAAGCTAGAACCTGGCTCTCAACTAGTAGCTATGTGACCTTAGACAAGTTGTTTAATGTATGCTTGAACAGTTTTTTCAATGTTAAAAGGATAATAATGCTTCAAGGGGTTGTTGAATAAGATAATCTATATAGAGTAGTATTCAATATATCTTAGTTAATATTATCAAGAAATATGTTAAAAATAGTTTCAGGGGCTTCCCTGGTGGCGCAGTGGTTGAGAGTCCACCTGCCGATACAGGGGACCCAGTTTCGTGCCCCGGTCCAGGAAGATCCCACATGCTGCAGAGTGGCTAGGCCTGTGAGCCATGGCCGCTGAGCCTGCGCGTCCGGAACCTGTGCTCCGCAGTGGGAGAGGCCAGAACAGTGAGAGGCCCGCGTACCGCAAAAAAAAAAAAAAAAAAAAAAAAAAAAGTTTCAGAAATTTAAAGAATTACTCTAAGAATTTCTTTCTCTTTCTTTCTTTCTATTAATTTTATTTATTTATTTTTGGCTGCATTGGGTCTTCGTTGCTGCACACGGGCCCTCTAATTTTTTCTTCCTAAATTTCTTTCAGTAAGTTAATGTTTTTAACTGTATCCTTTTGTGTTCTTTCTTACTCAGATCTGACCATAGCCCATCAGTTTCTACCTTGGAAAATAAATCTTTTTTCCCTCTGTTAGTACCCAGACTGACTGTATTCTGTTTTTTATACCTAAATGACTTATTTTGGCTGGTTGGATGACTATATCATAAGAACTTGCAGAAAAAAGGAAAAATAATATTAAAACTAAGCAAAATTACCTTTATCAATTCAGTTTTTAAGTCAGTATTTTTATAATACTGCCTATTTATTTATTTATTTAAAAAATTTTATTTATTTTTATTAATTTATTTTTGGCTGGGTCTTCTTTGCTGTGTGCGGGCTTTCTCCAGTTGCAACGAGCGGGGGCTGTTCTTCATTGCAGTGCACGGGCTTCTCATTGCAGTGGCATCTCTTGTTGCAGAGCATGGGCTCTAGGCATGTAGGCTTCAGTAGTTGTGGCATGCAGGCTTTAGTAGTTGTGGCTCGCGGGCTCCAGAGCACAGGCTCAGTAGTTGTGGTGCATGGGCTTAGTTGCTCCGTGGCATGTGGGATCTTCCCAGACCAGGGCTTGAACCCGTGTCCCTTGCATTGGCAGGTGGATTCTTAACCACTGTGCCACCAGGGAAGTCCCCTGCCTATTTATTTTTAATAAATATTTTCCATGAAAACTGTCATTAATAGGGAAAATGATTAAAATATTAAATAATGTGATAATAGCAATATATGAAAAACATCTAATAGTGATATATTTAAAAGCATTTATTTCCTTTTAGATACAGGTTTACTTAAAGATTTCTCTCAAGGAGGCCCATCAGAAGATAAACTTCATGTTCTTGCTCAACAACAATATGAACAGCTAACACATGCAATGAAATGTAAGTTTGTTATCAGTGTAATCTGAAAATATGTTGTAAATCTTAGAAACATTAATACTTCATTTATCTATTATATTCAGGCAATGATGTGTGAACCATAAGTGAATTTTTCAGAACACTCAGTTCCTTCAAATAACAAAATATTTATTTTTACCAATTTAATTCTCAAAAGTATATGCCTTACTATCATTTTAAACATAGGTTAGCAACAATAATTTACAATTTTCTTTAATGCTGAAGTAAAATAATTACATACATCCATTGTTGTATAGTTTCATCTTCTTTATTTCTTTTCTTTGGCTTCTTACTCGATGTAATTTTTCTGTTGTCATTGTGCCTGCTCCTAACTCTTCTATAATCCCAATTTTAATCAAACTCTTACTTCTCTTAGTACTAAAAAGAGAAGAGAGTTGCAATTACAGATAAAGCCTAGATCTCTTTAAGTCTGAGTAACAAGGCTCTTTAAGTATTTATATTATTGCTTCAATCACTGCATTTAGATTTTGAGTACCATTTAGATTTTGAGTACCAATGCCCTTCTACACATAGATATGGAAATCTAGAAGTCTCTGAGAAATTATATAAACTTTAATTAATTCAGTGCATGTTTATCAAATGCCTACTCTGGGTCAGATATTAAGCTGGTTGTTAGGGATATGAGTGTGGATAAATCCTGACCTCCAAAGGCTCAAAGGTAAGTATAGGGTATAGATGATTTAATATATAAAGATATAACATATGTAAAGTAGAAATAAGGCAAAATAGAAAACACAGAGGAGTTCTGCCCCTTTAATTGATGTTATTAAAATATTAATTTGAATATGATAGTATGTATATGATCTATGAAATGAGTTGATTGGAAGATGAGGAAGATGATAAATAATGCATTTTTAAACTTCTTTCTCTGATTACTCTATTTAAAGTTACAGGATAATCTTTTGAAACTAACTGTCCTCCGTATCTGCTTTGATTTGCTCTATAGCATTTGTCACTTCCTAATGCTATATATATGTGTGTGTGTGTGTGTGTGTGTGTGTGTGTGTATTTTTTTTTTACTTGGGCTGTGCCACTGCTTGGCGTGCAGGATCTTAGTTCCCCAACCAGGGATCGAACCTGGGCCTCTGGCAGTGAGACCACTGAATCCTAACCACTGGACCACCAGGGAATTCCCTAATTTTCTTATTTATTTATGTCTTATGTCAATGAAACATAGAAAATAAGCTCCCTGGGGCAGGGATTTTTGTGTGTGTATATTGAATGGTGAGAACACTGCCTAGCACATAGTAGGTGCTCAGTAAGTGTGAATAAGTGAGCAAGTTGCAGGTAGTAAGATTACCTCATTTTACAGTTGAAGAATTGGAGAGTTAAGTAATTTTCCCAGGTTCATACTCAGTAAGTTATAGAATTGGGATTCACGTCTAAGTCTGTCTGTTTCTAGAGTCCTTTTAACTAGTTACGTGATATGGCTTGTGGAAGAACAGCTGGGAGTGTCAAGCTTATGGTAATCTGCAGTATTTATTTGTTTGTGTTTGTAATTAGGTTGGTCACATTGATTAGATTTCCATACAATCCAGTTAGATTTACTTTATTTATTGGCCACAGACTACATTACTAATACATGCTTTAAAGGGGAGCCATGCAAGCATCTATAGAAATAATTCCCATCAAAACCATGTGATATTAGTACAGACAGACGTTTGAAAACATAACAGATTTGTTTAGGATTGTTAATGGGGTCATTATATTAATTCCATCTTCTTTAAATGTAGTTACTAGAGCTCAAGCAGTTGTTTACTGCACATGTTCAGTTTATCCAGAAGAAAATGAAGCTGTTGTGAAGAAAGCACTGGAATTTCAAGACCATGGGACTAAAGTACAATCTTACAGGTAAGAAAGGAAGAATCCTTCTAAACACTTCAACCAGATGTTTTTTTTTGTTTTTTTTTGTTTTTCTTTTTGCGGTATGTGGGCCTCTCACTGTTGTGGCCTCTCCCGTTGCGGAGCACAGGCTCCGGATGCGCAGGCCCAGCGGCCATGGCTCACGGGCCCAGCCGCTCCGCGGCATATGGGATCCTCCCAGACCGGGGCACGAACCCGTATCCCCTGCATCGGCAGGCGGACTCTTAACCACTGTGCCACCAGGGAGGCCCAACCAGATGTTTTTGAAAGTGAAAAATTTTGATTTTCTGAGTTAGAAGTAGAAGACGTTTCAGTTCCTTTTTATTAGACTTTAATCTGACCAAATAGCCTAACTTCTTACAACTTTAAAGTAGATTCTGTAAAGCCTTTACAATGGCTTGGCATGTGCATTCTCTTGTACACTAAAAGATTCTTGTTTTTGTTGTTATTGTTAAATAAGGCTAAAGGCATTTGGGCTTTGACTTGATTGATTTCTGGATAAATTGAGTATAAACTTTATACCCTGAGTTTTAGATACATCTGTGCTTCAGTAGAAGAAAAGTAAGAGTATAAAATAACCTTAGAAAATAGAGAGAAAATTGGATGTTTATTATCTGAAAACATGTGTTTCTTAGACCCATTTAGCCTTTGGCACCCACAGGGACTAAGATAAGAATAGCTTGAAAAACCATAGTAGCTTCTGAGTAAAATGCTATAATAAACTAGGGGCAGAGAAGAAAAACAGTAATACTCCATCCAAACTCTGGACGTCAAGATAAGGAGTATATTTAAGATTACTATATGATACCAATTAGTTCTTCAAGACTGTGACAATTAATAAGGTATTTAAAAATGTCTCCTATTTTTTACTTATTTCTCCTGTTCTGAACTTTTCCTATAATTCTTATAGTAGCATCTTAATATGTATATGGTTTGCTCTCTCCTTTTAATTTGATATTTTTCCTTTGCCAGTTCACAGGTGGACATGTTTGTTAACCACATCCGTATTTCCCTTCTTACTTTGCTTCCTTATTTAGTAATTCTTGTTGGTAGCTAACAGCCAACCTTTTTTCTGCCATCTTCTCAACACAGCATTAACTAAATCTCCCATCTAGTGGCAAAGAGAATTATTGCAGGTATATGACCAAAATCGTTAGTGTGGATGACTCTTGATTTGTCTGTCGGGGATAGGTTCTAAGAATGTAATATGGCAAAAATAGAGGAACATCTCCACACCCTCTCTAGCATTTATTATGTGTAGACTTTTTGATGACAGCCATTCTGACCAGTGTGAGGTGATGCTTCATTGTGGTTTTGACTTGAATTTCTGTAATAATTAGCGACATTGATCATCTTTTCATGTGCCTACTGGCCATCTGTATGTCTTCTTTGGAGAAATGTCTATTAAGGTCTTCTGCCAGTTTTTCAATTGGGTTGTTTGTTTTTTTGTTGTTAAGTTGTATGAGCTGTTTGTATATTTTGGAAATTAAGTCCTTGTTGGTTGCATTGTTTGCAAATATTTTCTCCCATTCCTTAGGTTGTCTTTTCATTTTTTTAATGGTTTCCCTTGCTGTGCAAAAGCTTGTAAGTTTGATTAGGTCCCATTTGTTTATTTTTGTTTTTATTTCTATTGCCTTGGGAGACTGATCTAAGAAAATACTGCTACAATTTCTGTCAGAGAATGTTTTGCCTATGTTCTCTTCTAGGAGTTTTATGGTGTCAAATCTTATATTTAGGTCTTTAAACCATTTTGAGTTTATTTTTGTGTATGGTGTGAGAGAGTGTTGTAATTTCATTGATTTACAGGTAGCTGTCCAGCTTTCCCAATACCTCATCAACAAGTCTTCAAGACAGACTGTCTTTTCTCCATTGTATATTCTTGCCTGTTTTGTCAAAGATTAATTGATCCTAGGTTTGTGGGTTTATTTCTGGGCTGTCTATTCTGTTCCACTGAACTATATGTCTGTTTTTGTGCCAACAGCACACTGTTTTGATTACTGTAACTTTGTAGTATAGTGTGAAGTCTGGAGGGTTATGCCTCCTGCTTTGTTCTTTTCCCTCAGGATTGCTTTGATAATTCTGGGCCTTTTGTGGTTCCATATACATTTTAGGATTATTTGTTTTAGTTCTGTGAAAAATGTCATGGGTGTTTTGATAAGGATTGCATTAGATCTGTAGATTGCTTTGAGTAGTATGGCCATTTAAAAAATATTAATTCTTCCAATCCAAGTGCATGGGATATCTTTCCATTTCTTTGAATCATCTTCAGTTCCTTTATCAAAGTTTTATAGTCTTCAGCATATAGGTGTTTACTGCCTTGATTGAGTTTATTCCTAGGTATTTTTTTGATGCAGTTTTAAACAGGATTTTTTTTTTACTTTCTGAAATTGCATTGTTAGTGTAAAGAAATGCAACAAATTTCTGTTTGTTAATCTTGTATCCTACTACCTTGCTGAATTCATTTATTCTTATAGTTTTTGTGTGGAGACTTTAGGGTTCTCTATATAGAGTATCATGTCATCTCCAAATAGTGACAGTTTTACCTCTTCCCTTCCAATTTGGATACCTTTCATTTCTTTTTCTTATCTGATTGTTGGGGCTAGGACTTCCAATACTATGTTGAGTAGAAGTGGTGAAACTGGGCATCCTTGTCTTGTTCCCGAATTTAGTGGGAAGGCATTCAGCTTTTCACTGTTGAGTATTATGTTGGCTGTGGGTTTGTCATAAATGGCTTTTATTATGTTGAAATATGTTCCCCCTATACCCACTTCTGTGACAGTTTTTATCAAGAATGGGTGTTGAGGGGCTTCCCTGGTGGTGCAGTGGTTGAGAGTCCGCCTGCCGATGCAGGGGACACGGGTTTGTGCCCCGGTCCGGGAAGATCCCACATGCTGCTGAGTGGCTAGGCCCGTGAGCTATGGCCGCTGAGCCTGTGCGTCCGGAGCCTGTGCTCCACAACGGGAGAGGCCACAACAGTGAGAGGCCCGTGTACTGCAAAAAAAAAAAAAAAAAAGAATGGATGTTGAATTTTGTCAAATGCTTTTTCTGTCTATTGAGATGATCATGTGGTTTTTGTCTTTCCTTTTGTTAACGTGGTGTATCACATTGATTGATTGCGTATCTTGAGCTGTCCTTGCTACCCTGGAATGATTATAGCTTGATCATGGTGTATTATCCTTTTTACGTATTGTTGGATTTTGTTTGCTAATATCTTGTTTTGAAGATTTTTGCATCTATATTCATCAAAGATATTGGCCTGTGGTTTTCATTTTTTGTAGTGTTTTTGTCTGGTTTTGGTATCAGGGTGATGGTGGTTTCAGAATGAAGCTCCATATCAAGAGAAGCCACCGCAACAAGAAGCCTGCACACTGCAACGAAGAGTAGCTCCTGCTTGCTGCAACTAGAGAAAGCCCATGCGCAGCAACGAAGACCCAACGCAGCCAAAAATAAATAAATAAAATAAATAAATTTATTAAAAAAAAATTGTGTTACAGTTGGCCTTCCATGTCTGAGGGGTCCACATCTGAGGATTCAACCAACTGCAGATTGAAAATATTTGGAAAAAAATTCCAGCAATTTCCAAAAAGCAAAACTTGAAATTGCTGCAACTATTTACATAGCATTTACATTGTATTAGGTATTATGAGTAATCTAGAGATAATTTAAAGTATACAGGAGCATGTGCTTAGGTTATATGCAAATACTACCCATTTTATATAAGGTATTTGAGCATCTGTGGATCTTGGTATCCAAGGGGTGTCCTGGAACCAATCCCCCTCATACCAAGGGATGACTGTATTTGTCTTTTTTATTGTTGAATTGTAAGACTCCCTTATATGTTCTGTATATCATACCCTTATCACATATATAACTTGCAATTATTATCTCCCATTTGTGGGCTGTCTTTTTACTTTCTTGATAATGTCCTTTGATGCATAAAAGTTTATAATGTTGAAGAAGTCCAATTTATTTGTTTTTTATTTTATTGCTTGTGCTTTAGGTATCATACCTAAGAAACTGTTGTTTAATGCAAGGTCATGAAGAATTATGCCTATGTTTTCTTCCAACTATTTTGTAATCTTAGTTCTTACATTTATGTCTGTTATCCATTTTGATTAATTTTTGTATATGTTATGAGGTAGGGGTCCAACTTCATTCCTTTGCATGTGGATATCCAGTTATCCCAGCACGGTTTGTTGAAGAGACTATTCTTTCTACAGTGAATGGTTTTGGCACCCCTGTTGAAAATCTGTTGATCATAGATGAATGGGCTTATTTCTGGCCTCTCAATTCTGTTTCATTGATCTGTATGTCTATACTTATGCCAGGATCATAATAAGAGATTTTTAAAATCACTAATGGATGCCTAGTTTTTTTTTTGCGTTACGCGGGCCTCTCACTGTTGTGGCCTCTCCCGTTGCGGAGCACAGGCTCTGGACACACAGGCTCAGCAGCCATGGCTCACAGGCCCAGCCGCTCTGCGGCATGTGGGATCTTCCGGACCAGGGCATGAACCCGCATCCTCTGCATTGGCAGGCAGACTCTCTACCACTGCGCCGCCAGGGAAGCCCTGGATGCCTAGTTTTATCAAAAGCCTTTGCAGCGTTTAATGATATGATCAAACGTTTTTCTCATCTGACATTTTAACATGGTGGTGAATTAATGCTAAATATTTTCTAATAGTGGACAGTCTTTGAGCTTGAGGGCTAGGTACTGATAGCTTGTATTCTGTGTTTTGATTTTCTGTTACTAGTAAAGGTGGAGTATAGGGAAGATAAGCAGTGCATGAGTGGGATTGGATTGCTCTTCTAGCCTTGATGCTCATTAAGATAATCAGTAATCACATACACCTGGCTTCTGATGGGTACTTTGCCCACTTAGTCTCTATTGTTTCAGGATCTTTATTCTCATTGCTCTCAGTGAGCCCAGTTCTATAATGGCCTCTCCTACTGTCAGCCCTGGCCTAGGGAGGGGACCCACCAGTGAACTTATGAGTGCTGCTAGTGCCCTCCCAGCCGCACACTCCTTGTTGCTCTGATAAAATATGTATCTTCTGGGCCCTCCTCTCAACATAGTCCTCTGGAGAGTTCTTGAGCCCTAATAGTACATCCACTGAAGCAAGCTCACTCCTCTGAGGCTTTTAATCCTATCTTCCACTGTCTGCCATGACAGTCTGGCATTTCTCCTCACTAAATGTAAGCCATTGTGTATTAGTTTTCTATTTATGCTTAAGAAATTACCACAAACGTAGCAGGTGAAGACAGTACCTGTTAATTAACTCAGAGTTCTGTAGGTCAGTTGTCTGGATGGCATGGATGGATTCTCTGCTCAGGATGTCAGCCTGATGAATTCTTTGCTGGAGACTCTGGGGGAAAATTTGCTTCCATCCTCACTCTTGTGGTTGTGGGACTGAGGTCCTTGTTTCTTTGCTGGCTATCAATCCAAGATTGCTCTCTGCTTCTAGAGACCACATTCATTCCTTGCCACTTTGCCATTCCTCCATCTTCAAGCCAACAATAGTGCATTATACTCTGCTCGTGCTTTGAATCTCTGATTTCTTCTGTTTCTAACCTGTAGACCTGGATGGCTCCTGTGATTAGGTCAGGTCCACTGAGATAATACCCATAGCTTAAGGTTAACTAATTTGAGACCTTAATTACATCTGCAAAATTCCTTTTTCCATGTGTATTATTTGCCTGAGCTGCCACAATAAATTATCCTAAACTTGTTGACTTGTAACAACAGAAATTTATTCTCTCACAGTTCTGGAGACCAGAAGTCCAAAATCAAGTAGCTGGCAGGGGTGATTCCCTCTAGGGCCTCTGAGAGGGAATCTATTCTGTGACTCTCTTCCAGCTTCTGGTGTTTGTTAACAGTCCTTGGTGTTCCTTGCCTTGTAGCTTCATCACTCCAATCTCTGCCTCCGTCGTCATGTGGACTTCTTCCCCTGTGTGTCTCTGTATATACTCTCTTCTTGTAGGGACACCAATATTGGACCTAGGGTTTATCCTACTCCAGTATTAGCTCCTTTGCTAAGACCCTATTTCCAAATAAGGTCACATTCTGGAGTTTTGGGTGGACATGAATTTGGTGGGGAGGACACTATTGAACCCACAATAGTCCACTCTCTGGTCCCCTAAAATTGATGTCTATTTCATACACAAAATACATTTATCTCACTCCAACATTCTCAAGTCTTCATCCATTCCAAGATCAATTCTAAATCCAAAATCTAATTTAAGTATCACCAGCTCAAAAACTCCCAAATGTCATCATCTAAGTCAGGTATGAGCTGGACTCTGGGTATTAACTTATTTTATTATTCAAAGAAATAGACTGTAAGTTGGGGTTTGAAGATCGTTTTGTTATGCAGGGCCAATTTCTGTATGGTAACTTTACCAGTATTGATTATGGATTATTATAGCATGTATGTAGCTAAAATATATCATGGTCTATTAAATAAATATTTGTTGAATACCTACTATATACCAGGCACTCTTCTAGGTGCTAGATATATCTAACTGACAAAAATCCCAACCTTACATTGGTAAGAAATAATTATTTTCAGTGAGTATTCTTTACTTAATATGTAAGTGAATTATTTTTTTTGATGCTTTCTATTTGTGTAGAGAACATAGACGAATAGGCTTCAGAAATTCAGTTTGTTGGTTACAGGGTTGGTACGAGGAGTGACTAGCTGTGTAGAACCTACACAGCTATTATATTTCAGCTTAGTTAGGCACAAACATTTTATTAAGCACCACTATTGGCCAGACTCTTTGGCATGTCATTTGAGGTCACGTGTGTCTGCCCACATCCTACGTGACCTCTACATCCTCTTACTCACTCTCTGCCTCAGCCACATGGAAATACTTGCTGTTCCCTGAACATACATCTTCATGACACTTGTGCTTTTGTTCATGTTCTTGTTTCTGCCTAGAATCCTGTCTTTGCCTTATTGGAAACCTACTTATTCTTCAAGACATAGCACCAATGCTCCTTCCTCTGCGAAGTCTTCATATTTGCTATCTCCCATGGCCACAATTAATTGTACCTTATTCTGTACTCCTACATAATTTTGTCTCTACTTGGCTCAGCATTCGTATGTGGTCTTCTTTATATTATTGTATACCAATTAGTTTCTCCAACTAAATTGTAAACTATTTAAGAGAGCTAATATTTTATTTATGTGCTTTTCACATAGTAGGCAAATGAGTGGATAAATATAAATTTGAAATGGTCTTAAACTTCAGAATATAACATACAAAATTATTAATAAGAGTTCCTGATATTTTAACTTTTATGGAAAATTATTTATTCCTTTGATTAAATGTTTTATTTATAAAAACATGGGACTATAACAATTATTGTTTATGAATGAACCATTTACTATTGAATGAAAAATTAAATATTAAATATAAAAACTAAAATTTTAGTTTAAACATATTAGTGATTAGAGATTTTTGTATTTCTGACACAAAGTCTTTTCTTTGGAATGTACTTTCTTGAACACCACGTAAGTCATCTATTAATCTCAAAAGTGATTGAGAAGAATAATGTAGTGATAGGCCATATTCTTATATTGTAATTGTGCAAAAAGTAACCAAAAGAAGGAAGTCGTACTTTTTGTATTCTGACATGTGGAGGTAAAGGATTTTTTTGGATTATACATTTGTGATTACTATACATATTTACCTGTTTTGATAATGGAAGCCTTTTTATTAACATATTAGTGACTTGGGGAAGAGTTTTTAATATGTTGAAAAGTTGTTCTTGGCATAGTTGTTTAAAGATGGGAAACTTGGGAAGTGTAATAAACTATGAGCTAACGTGAAATACTAGAGCTTTTATTTTATAGTAGTATTGTACTGCTTTGACATTATATTCTTTTTTTTTTATTGACGTATGGTTGACTTTACAATGTTGTGTTAATTTCTGCTGTACAGCAAACTGATTCAGTTATACATATATATACATTCTTTTTAAAAAATATTCCTTTCTATTATGGTTTATCACAGGATATTGAATATAGTTCCCTGTGCTATATAGTAGGACCTTGTTGTTTATGTATTTTATATATAATAGCTTACATCTGCTAACCCCAGCTTCCCACTCCATCCCTCCCCCACCCCCCTTCCCTCTTGGCAACCACAGTCTGTTCTCTATGTCTATGAGTTTGTTTCTGTTTCATAAATAGGTTCAATTGTGTCATATTTTAGATTCCACATATAAGTGATATCATATGGTATTTGTCTTTCTCTTTCTGACTTCACTTAGCATGATAATCTCTAGCTGCAAATGGCATTATTTTGTTCTTTTTTTTGGGCTGCGTTGGGTCTTCGTTGCTGCGTGCAGGCTTTCTCTAGTTGCGGTGAGTGGGGGCTACTCTTCATTGTGGTGCGTGGGCTTCTCATTGCAGTGGCTTCTCTTGTTGTGGAGCATGGGCTCTAGGCACGCGGGCTTCAGTAGTTGTGGCAAATGGGCTCAGTAGTTGTGGCTTGCGGGCTCTAGAGCACAGGCTCAGTAGTTGTGGCACACGGGCTTAGTTGCTCCATGGCATGTGGGATCTTCCCGGATCAGGGCTCGGATCTGTATCCCCTGCATAGGCAGGCGGATTCTTAACCACTGCACCACCAGGGAAGTCCTATTTCATTCTTTTTTATGGCTGAGTAGTATTCCATTGCATATATATGTACCACATCTTCTTTATCCATTCATCTGTCAGTGGACATTTATGTTGTTTCCATGTCTTGGCTATTGTGAATAGTGCTGCTCTGAACATAGGGTGCATGTATCTTTTTGAATTATAGTTTGGTCTGGATATATGCCCAGGATTGGGATTGCTGGATCATATGGTAATTCTGTTTTTTGGGGTTTTTTTGACTGCGCCACATGGCTTGTGGGATCTTAGTTTCCTGACAAGGGATCGAACCCAGGCCCTCAGCAGTGAAAGTGTGGAGTCCCAACCACTGGACCGCCAGGGAATCCCTTCTATTTTTACTTTTTCAAGGAACCTCCATACTGTTTTCCACAGTGGCTGCACCAACTTACATTCCCACTAACAGTGTAGGAGGGTTCTCTTTTCTCCACACTCTCTCCAGCATTTGTTATTTGTAGATTTTTTTAATGATGGCTGTTCTGACCGGTGTGAGGTGGTACCTCAAGTAGTTTTGATTTGCATTTCTCTAATAATTAGAGATGTTGAGCATCTTTTCCTGTGCATACTGGTCATCTGTATGTCTTCTTTGGAGAAATGTCTATTAAGATCTTCTGCCAATTTTTTGATTGGGTTGTTTGTTGTTTTGTTGTTGAGTTGTATGAGCTGTTTGTATATTTTGGAAATTAAGTCCTTGTTGGCTGCATTGTTTGCAAATATTTTCTGCCATTCCTTAGGTTGTCTTTTCATTTTCTTAACGGCTTCCCTTGCTGTGCAAAAGCTTGTAAGTTTGATTAGGTCCCATTTGTTTATTTTTGTTTTTATTTCTATTGCCTTGGGAGTCTGACCTAAGAAAACATTGGTACAATTTCTGTCAGAGAATGTTTTGCCTATGTTCTCTTCTAGGAGTCTTATGGTGTCATGTCTTATGTTTAAGTCTTTAGGCCATTTTGAGTTAATTTTTGTGCATGGTGTAAGGGTGTGTTCTAACTTCATTGATTTACATGTGGCTGTCCAACTTTCCCAGCACCACTTGCTGAAGAGACTGTCCTTTTCCCATTGTATATTCTTGCCTCCTTTGTCAAAGATTATTTACCTGTAGGTGTGTGGGTTTATTTTTGGGCTCTGTATTCTGTTCCATTGACCATATATCTGTTTTTGTGCCAGTACCACACTGTTTCGATTACTGTAGCTTAGTAGTATTGTCTGAAGTCTGGGACAGTTATGCCTCCTGCTTTGTTCTTCTTTTAAAATTTTATTTATTTATTTATTTGTTTATCTATCTATCTGTGGCTGTGTTGGGTCTTTGTTGCTGTGCTCAGGCTTTCTCTAGTTGTGGCGAGTGGGAGCTACTTTCGTTGTGGTGCACGGGCTTCTCACTGCGGTGGCTTCTCTTGTAGAGCACAGGCTCTAGGCACGTGGGCTTCAGTAGTTGTGGCATGTGGGCTCAGTAGTTGTGGCTTGTGGGCTCTCGAGCGCAGGCTCAGTAGTTGTGGCACAGGGGCTTAGTTGCTCCACAGCATGTGGGAGCTTCCCAGACCAGGGATTGAACTCGTGTCCCCTGCATTGGCAGGCAGATTCTTAACCACTGTGCTACCAGGGAAGTCCCCTCCTGCTTTGTTCTTTTTCCTCAGGATTGCTTTGGCAATTCTGGGTCTTTTATGGTTCCATATAAATTTTAGAATTATTTATTTTAGTTCTGTGTAAAATGTCATGGGTAATTTGATAGGGATCGCATTAATTCTGTAGACTGCTTTGGGTAGTATGGCCATTTTAACAATATTCTTCCAATCCAAGAGCATGGGATATCTTTCTGTTTCTTTGAATCATCTTTAATTTTCTTTATTAATGTTTTATAGTTCTCAGCATATAAGTCTTTCACCTCCTTGGTCAAGTTTATTCCTATTTTATTTTTTTGGTGTGATTTTAAAAGGTATTGTTTTTTTACATTCCGTTTCTGATATTTCATTGTTAGTGTAAGGAAATGCAACCGATTTCTGTATATTAATATTGTATCCTGCTACCTTGCTGAATTCATTTATCAGTTCTAGTAGTTTTTGTGTGGAGTCTTTAGGGTTTTCTATATATAGTATCATGTTATCTGCATATAATAACAATTTTACTTCTTCCCTTCCAATTTGGATACTTTTCATTTCTTTTTCTTGTCTGATTGCTGGGCCTAGGACTTCCAATACTATGTTGAGTAGAAGTGGTGAGAGTGGGCATCCTTGTCTTGTTCCAGATTTTAGCGGGAAGCCTTTCAGTTTTTCACCATTGAGTATTCTGTTGGCTGTGGGTTTGTCATAATTTTGCTATTATGTTGAGATATGTTCCCTCTATATGCACTTTGGTAAGAGTTTTTATCATGAATGGATGTTAATTTTGTCAAATGCTTTTTCTGCGTGTATGGAGATGATCATGTGGTTTCTGTCTTTTATTTTGTTGGTGTGGTGTATCTTATTGATTGAATTGCATTTGTTGAACCATCCTTATGAACTTGGGATGAATCCCACTTGGTCGTGGTGTATGATCTTTTTTATGTGTATTGGACTCGGGTTGCTAGTATTTTGTTGAGAATTTTTGCATCTATATTCATCAAAGATTTTGGCCTCTAATTTTCTTTTTTGGTGGTATCTTTGTCTGATTTTGGTATCAGGGTGATAGTGGCTTCATAGAATGTCTTTGAGAGTGTTCCCTCCTCTTGAATCATTTGGAAGAGTTTGAGAAGGATTGGTAAAAGTTCTTCTTTGTATGTTTGGTAGAATTTGCCTGTGAAGCCATCTGGTCCTGTACTTTTGTTTGTAGAGGGTTTTAAAATTACAGGTTCTATTTCACTTCTAGAGATCAGTCTGTTCAAATTATCTGCTTCTTCTTGATTCAATTTTAGTGGGCTCTATGTTTCTAAAAACTTGTCCATTTCTTCTAGGTTGTTGAATTTGTTGGCATATAATTTTCATAGTATTCTCTGACCGTTTTTTTTTTCTTTTTTTTTCTTTGTATTTCTGTGGTATCAGTTGAGATTTCTCCTTTTTCATTTCTTTTTAAAAAAATAAATTTATTTATTTTTATTTTGTTATTTATTTTCAGCTGTGTTGGGTCTTAGTTGCTCCGTGCAGGCCTTCTCTAGTTGCGGCGAGCGGGGGCCACTCTTTGTTTCGGTGCATGGGTTTCTCATTGTGGTGGCTTCTCTTATTGCGGAGCATGGGCTCTAGGCACATGGACTTCAGTAGTTGTGGCTCGCAGTCTGTAGAGCGCAGGCTCAGTAGTTGTGGTGCACAGGCTTAGTTTCTCTGTGGCAAGTGGGATCTTCCCAGACCAGGGATCGAACTCGTGCCCCCTGAATTGGCAGGTGGATTCTTAACCACTACACCACCAGGAAAGTCCCTCCTTTTTCATTTCTTATTTTCTTTATTTGGGTTCTCTTTTCTTCTTGGTGAGCCTGTTCAGAGGTTTGTCAATTTTGTTTACCCTTTCAGTGAACCAGCTCTTGGTTTTATTTTTTTTTTCTGTAGTTTTTTAATCTCTTATTTATTTCCTCTCTGATCTTTATTATTTCCTTCCTTCTGCTGACTTTATGTTTTGTTTTTTCTTTTTGTAATTCTTTTAGGTGGTAGGTTAGGTTGTTTATTTGAGGTTTTTCTTGTTTCTTGAGGAAGGCCTGTATCACTATGAACTTCTCTCTAAGAACTGTTTTTGCTGCATCCTATAGATTTTGTTTGGTTGTGTTTTCATTCTCATTTGTCTCAAGGTATTTTTTAATTTCCTCTTTGATTTTGTCATTGACCCACTGGTTTTTTAATAGCATGTTGTTTAGTCTCCATGTTGTCATTTTTTTCTCATTTCTTTTTCCGTGGTTGATTTCTAGTTTCATGCCATTGTGGTCAGAAAAGATGTCTGAGATAATTTCTATACTCTTCAATTTGTTGAGGCTTGTTTTGTGCCCTAGTATATGGTCAGCCCTAGAGAATGTTCCATGTGCACTTGAAAAGAATGTGTATTCTGGTTTTTTTTAGTTGTCATGTCCTGAAAATATCAGTTGAGTCTAACTGTTCAATTTTATCATTTAGGATCTGTGTTGCCGTATTGATTTTCTGTCTAGAAGATATTTCCATTGATATGAGTGGGGTGTTAAAGTCTCCTACTATTATTGTATTCCCATCAATTTCTCCCTTTATGTCTGTTAGTATTTGTTTTATATATTTGGGTGCTTCTGTATTAGGTGCATATATGTTAATGAGTGTAAAATTCTCTTCTTGTATTGATCCTTTTATCATTATATAGTAATATATCTTTATCTTTCCTTATGGCCTTTGTTTTCAAGTCTGTTTTGTCTGATATGAGTATTGTGACCCCTGCTTGTCATTTCTGTTTTCATGAAATATCTTTTTCCATCCCCTCATTTTCAATCTATGTGTGTCTCCTGCCCTAAAGTGGGTCTCTTGTAGGCAGCATATTGTAGGCTTTTGTGTTTTTTTTTTTTGTTTTTTTTTTTTGCGGGCCTCTCACTGTTGTGGCCTCTCCCGTTGCGGGGCACAGGCTCCGGACGCGCAAGCTCAGCAGCCATGGCTCACGGGCCCAGCCGCTCCGCGGCATGTGGGATCTTCCCGGACCGGGGCACGAACCCGTGTCCGCTGCATCGGTAGGCAGACTCTCAACCACTGCACCACCAGGGAAGCCCCTAGGCTTTTGTTTTTTAATCCAATCTGCCACTCTGTGTCTTTTGATTGGAGCATTTAGTCCATTGACATTTAAGGTAATTATTGATAGATATGTATTTATTGCCATTTTAAACCTTGTTTTCCAGTTGATTCTGTGTTTCTTTGTTCCTTTCTTTTTCCTTTTGTTTTTCTTTCTGTGGTTTGATGATTTCCCTTTATTTTATGCTTGTGTTCTTTTTGGTTTTTGTGAATCTATTATGTTTTTGATTTGTGGTTATTCTGTTTTTCAAGTATGTTAACCCCTTCTTATATCTACTTGCTTTAGACTGATAGTCATATAGGCTCAAACACATTCTGAAAAAAAAAGAATCCACATTTTCCTACTTTCCTTCCCCACATTTTATGATTTCGATGTCCTCTTTTACATCTTCATGTTTATCCTTTTGCTGTCATTGTCATCATTTTCACAAAAATGTTTTGATTTTTTAAAAATCTGTGTACTGACTTATTTAAGTGATTTACTTTCCAATTGTGATTTTCTCTTTTCTATACATTCTTGCTTCTCTTCTATTTAGAGAAGACCTTTCAATACTTCTTTTAGGATAGGTTTAGTATTGCTGTATTCTTTTAGTTTTTGCTTATCTGAGAAATTCTTTGTCTCTCCTTCTATTCTAAATGATAATCTTGCTGGGTATAGTATTCTAGGTTGCACATTTTTCCCTTTTAGGAATTTGAATATATCTTGCCACTCCCTTCTGTACTGTAACGTTTCTGTAGAGAAATCAGCTGATAGCCTTATGGGGGTTCCCTTTTAACTAACACTTTGTTTTTTTCTTGCTGCCTTCAGAATCCTCTCTTTAACTTTCACCATTTTAATTACAATATGTCTTGGTGTAGGTCTGTTTGGGTTCATCTTGTTTGGGACTCTCCTTCCTGTATCTGGATTTCTGTTTCCTTCTTTGGGTTTAAGAAGTTTTCAGCCATAATTTCTTCAAATTCATTTTCGATCCCGTTTTCTCTGTCTTCTCCTCTGGAATCCCTATTATGGGTAGATTGGCAAGCTTTATATTATCCCATACATGTCTTATATTGCTTTCATTTTTTTTGTTAAATTTGCCTTTCTATCTGCTGTTCTGATCAGGTGATTTTCATTATTCTATCTTCCAGATCATTTATTTGTTCTTCTGCATTATTCATTCTGCTGTTCATTGCCTTTAGCTCAGCTTTCATCTCAGCAAATGAGTTTTTAATTTTTCTTGGCTCCCCTTTATAGTTTCTAGCTCCTTTTTACAGTATTCTGCATTTCTGTCGATAAACTTTCTTAATTCCTTCAATATTTTCATTATCTCCTTTTTGAACTCAGCGTCTGTTAGACTGAAGAGGTCTATTTCATTGTTTGTTCTTTCAGGGAAATTCTCTTGGTCTTTTAACTGGTAGTGGTCCCTCTGCTTCTTTGTTTTACTTATATTTCCCTTACTCTGTGAGTTTAGGAGAAACACTTATCTACTATCGTCTTGGAGGGCTGTTTATATGTAGGAGCAGCCCTGCGTAGCTTGTGTGGTTTTAATATTTTTGGTGCAAGCATTGTTTTTAGTACGGATGCCTGCTGTCTCTTTCCTCAGTGTGTGCTGGCTGTTATCCCATCGATAGGGGGTGTGCAGAAGCAGTGGCTGGCGTTCTCTCCCAGAGCCCGCAAAGGTGGCAGCTGGCACCCGCTCCCAGAGCTCTCGGTGCAGTGGTGGCTCACTCGTGCCCCTGGAGCCTGCGATGGCATCGGTGGCTCATGCCCACCCCTGAGCCCACAGTAGCGGTTGGTGCCTGCTCCTGGAGCTCATGCAGGCAGTGTCCTGTCACCTTAGAGTGCATGTGCAGGGAAGGAGGCTGCTATGGAAGGTCCCACCCCTCCTCTCGCATGCCCTCAACAGTGACACCTTGCCTCTATGGTGGGCCTGGGCTTCCTCTGCGTACACCCTTGGTTTCAGTCATACCAAAATCCAGCCCCTTCAGGCTGTCTCCGCACAGCCAACCCCAGTCTTCTCCCCAGGTCTGACCTCCGAAGCCCAAGCTTCAGCTCCCAGCCCCCACCCATACTGGTGGATGCACGTCTCAGGCTGGGGAGTGCAATGCTGTGATACCGACCGTCTGTGCAGGTCTCTTTCCATTCTGCCTACTGCACACCAGTTCTGTGCTCTCTTCTGAGGCTCCAAAGCTCCCCCTCCATCCCAGCTGATCTCCCCACTGGTGAGGGGACTTCACAGGGTGCTGGAACCTTTCCTATTTCACAGTTCCCTCCCAGGGGTGCAGGGTCCTGTCCTGATTCCTTTCTCCCTCTTTTTTTTTCTTTTTTCTTTTGTCCTACCTGGTTATGTGGAGATTTTATTGCCCTCTCAGAAGTCTGAGGTCTTCTGCCAGGGTTCAGTAGGTGTTCTGAGAATTGTTCCACATGTAGATGTTTTTTTTTTTTTTTTAATTAATTAATTAATTAATTTATTTATTTATGGCTGTGTTGGGTCTTCGTTTCTATGCGAGGGCTTTCTCTAGTTGCGGCGAGTGGGGGCCACTCTTCACCACGGTGTGCGGGCCTCTCACTGTCGTGGCCTCTCTTGTCGGAGCACAGGCTCCAGACGTGCAAGCTCAGTAGTTGTGGCTCACCGGCCCAGTTGCTCTGTGGCATGTGGGATCTTCCCAGACCAGGGCTCGAACCCGTGTCCCCTGCATTGGCAGGCAGATTCTCAACCACTGCGCCACCAGGGAAGCCCTGTAGATGTATTTTTGATGTATTTGTGGGAGGAGGTTAGCTCCACATCCTACTACTCCACCATCTTGATCCCTCCCCTTGACATTTTATTCTTATTTGGAATTTTTGTTTAAATAATGGGTAAAACATAATAAGAGAAAATTGGTTGCAATTTACTGTCTCCCTCCATTGGCAAATAAGACATTCTAACTATTAATTGTTTGCTGTTATCTATTGCAGGCTTAGTCCCCCTGTCCTTCCACTGTGCTCCTTAAAGGAAATACATTTGTCCACTGACAAATTTTTCAGAATGGAACCATCTGAAATTACCAATGGTTGTTTTCTTTCTGTTCTAACAAGGGAGGTAAGGATAAAAAAAAAATCCCAATCCATTTCATACTTAGGAATTAAGAAACAACAAAGCCTCATAAGAGGAACATAGGAACTTTATGAACATTTCATAACGGTATGCTTATTTCATAAATAGCTAAAGGGCAGGAAAAAGAATTATTATTATATGGCGGAAATCCCTATTTTTATCTTTATTGTCCTCCTGAGTGTTTTTCCCTTGCCTGTTCTCCACCCCCACTTCTCCAAGCACTTTGTCAATATCCAGTTCATTTTAGCTCACAGATAAGAAATAAGCTCTGGACATATATACACTAATGTATAAAATAGATAACTAATAAGAACCTGCTGTATAAAAAAATAAATAAATAAAATAAAATTCAAAAATTCAAAAAAAAAGAAAGAAAGAAGCTCTGTAATTCTTCTTTTTTTTCCTATCAGGTTCACAAATGGGGAGATTTAAGTACAAAGAAAGTAATTTCCTGAGGCTTATAGGATATATTAGAGACTAAGGTCTAAAAACTATTTCTTTTAGTATAACAAAGATACTCTTTTATCTTTACTGAAACACTGATAAATATTTGTAATATGCACAGTAACAGTTAACTCCCACATTTAATTATAGCGGGACCCATCTGAGACAGTGTCTGTGAAAGATGTTTTGGCCCGTGCTGCAGCAAAGGGTCTACTGGATGGGATCGAGTTGGGTAAACCTTCAAAACGGGAGAAGAAGAAGAAGAAAAAATCAAAAATGTCATTGCCAAAATCTTCCACTTCTGATAGTAGCAGCATCCAGATGAAAATTGCTGAGTTCCTGAGTCAAGAAACTAACGCAAGTGCTCATCAGTCAGGGACATTAACAACAAAAACATCTATTCCAGAGAAGAATACAAATCAAGTGGGTTCTTCCTCACAGGTCAGAAAATCCAACAAGCCCACCACCAATCCTTTAGTGCCTACATTTATGAAGAACACATCTCCCTCCAGACCATGTGAACGGCCCACAAACTTTGTAAGACCTCGCCCAGAAGACAGAATGATTGCACTGAAACCCACAGAGATTGTTTTGCCTCCAGTAATGTTGCCATTTTCTAGTCCCCAAGGGATCAGATCTCAGATACCAACTCAACATTTTTACTGTCGTTGGGTTGGGCCCAAGACTGTCATGCCTGGCTATCTTCCCACACCATCAATACCAAGAAGAGGGGAAAAACCTAAAGAAAACTTACCTTCCTCTCTACCCAGGCATCCTCAACCATGGCTTTGACTGTCTTGTGTTTTTTACAGGGGTCAAGAGTAGTAGGTTTTTTTTTCAAAGTCTGATATTTCTCTGAAGGTTAGACATCCCTACACAAAATACTCATCCTTTTGGTCACTTAGTATCTTCTAAATGTGATTATTACCTTCACGTGAATTAAGACAGGTGAGAATAATGTAGGTGAGTTAAGCAAAGCAGAATTCAGAGTTCAGTAGCTGGATGCTGATCTGTTTTAGAACGACCAGTTGTAGACTTGGTATCGGCTGTTAGAACTTGTCTCACTCTTGTTAACTTTCTGTCTGGACTTAGGACACTGGTTTTAAAGCGGCAACAATTTTTCCTGAAGGGAAACAGTGTGTGCCTTAGAACAGACTTCTTTTCAAAGTTAACTTGTGAGGCAGTTTATTAGAAAGCATAGGTTTGGAAAAGATGCTCTTGCACAGACTATAGATTTCTTTTCAGTATCGAGTTAGCTGTAGTTTAACATTTTCAATCACTATCGAGGTTGATTTTTTTTCCTTAAACATCAAAATAGGAGATGTTATGAGCTTTTGTAATGTGATTGAGGTTGAGTATGAGTAGGAAGAACAGGAAGGTCCAAAGTTCTAGGTGTAAGGAGTAGTTCAGCTGTCCATTCACAGAGTGAAAACTGTTTCTCACTGGAAGAACCTCCAGGATCCTGAGCAGACTGAACATAAGCTCTCCCTTTTAACTATTTATGCCAAATACTGTTGTAAAAAAAGTGACTGTAAGCAAATTTCCATCTAAATAGTAATTCTGAGGAAGAGGCCAAACTGCTGAATACAAGTGACACCCCAGTTGTTGAAGAAATCTATACAAGTTGTTGAAAAATGATTCAAAGATCAGGTGAGATGGTCATTTCAAGTGGTACACAGTAATCAAACTTTGGTAAGTCATTTCTGATACTCAATTAAAATATATTGTAGCAGTATTTTAATTATATTAAAAGTCAGTTCATCTTGACTGTATTATCAGTTGCCTTCCAAGAATTGGTTATGATTATCATTTCTGGGTCTACTGATTTTTTTTTCATCATGGCAACAGAAAGTGACATTAAATCAAATATGTTACAACTATAAATCCTACTGTTTATAAACATGTTCATAGACACAAAGAGTTTGAATTTAAAGTTGTGTTTTCAGAATCCAGTTGTGTTGAATAGTGTTAAGTAAATTCCTAAATTTCAATTCAGGTGGCATGATTTTAGTAGACTATTATCCTCTTCAAGATGAATATTTAGGTCTATTTCAGCTCTAATATTGTATAATTTTCTCACTTGAAGTGAGGATAAAAAACGGTAAATTTCATTTTAGCAGTAATAAATTTTTTTAACTGAAGATTTACACTTACTAGTAAAATATCAGTGAAGAAAGGAAACATGACTTTTTGTACTTGAACCAGACTTATTATTTATTTAGGTGGTACGCAGGCCTCTCACTGCTGTGGCCTCTCCCGTTGCGGAGCACAGGCTCCGGACGCACAGGCTCAGCGGCCATGGCTCATGGGCCCAGCCGCTCTGCGGCATGTGGGATCTTCCCGGACTGGGGCACGAACCCGTGTCCCCTGCATCGGCAGGCGGACTCTCAACCACTGCGCCACCAGGGAAGCCCCGAACCAGACTTATTTTTAAATCCCAAAAGAATTCTGTTAATTATGACTCTTAAAAAATACAGAAATGTTTTAAATGCTCAGCTTATTTTACTACTTTCAAAAATCACAAACTATATAATCTTTGGTCTGAAAGTTATAGTATAGTTTCCTCCTATTCCCACTCTCTGGCTTAGAGCCTTCCGTGCCTCTGGGAGGCCAGTGCAGCTGAACTGAACTTGTTCAGTGAAGAGCTGATATTTTATCCCAGGGATCTTTTATCCCTTTCCTTACATCTTTCCTCTGCCCCAGGCTGAAGAGTATTCCATTGTCCAAAAGTAGCAGGTCTGAAGATTTTTATTTTCTGCTAATAGTTATTATAAGATGAAAACTCACACTGTTATGAAATAGTTCAGGATATTTTTCTGATCTCTATAGCAGCATGTGGTTCATGTCACATCACAACTTTAGCCCCTTATCTTCAGTATCTCATAACATGAATCCTGTCATAAATTATTTTTCTAAGTATATGGAGATTCTGAGTTAAACCATTCATTCATTAAGCCTGCAGTTTTCTTCTTTGGAATCTTCTAAGAAGGATGTGATCAATTATTTAAATATCTTGGTAGACTAAAAAGGGAAATACTTTGGATTAAAAACAATATGGGAGAATTCTAGTAGAGGAGAATATTGATTACATTGACATTTTTCTTTTTTCAGCTTCTTAGAGAAAAGTGCTGCAAAAATCTAAAGTAATGAAATTACTGGTTTTTAGATACTCCAATAGCAAATTCAGATTTTTAATGTATAATTATTTACCACTATATAATACCTGAAACCAAATGAAATTTTGCTCTTTGACAGTAACTGCCTTTGATTGAGGAAAAAGGTAAACTACTGGGGGAAATGCAAGATGAACAAAAAATAGGTACACACTTTAAATTCTATTTATCTTCTTCCATATGTCTAACAGTTAAACTAAGCCAGATTCAACTGCTGTTTTTCTAGTCACCTTTCATTTTGGATTTAGTGCCTGTACCACTCTATCTTTCATTCTTTGATATCAGGCTCTTAAAGGAAAGATTGACTTTAACATTAGAAAGAGTGCTTACACAAGCATCAAGTTGGTGACTGAATAGGCCTCTATGTCCAAAATGCTAGCTGTCCTTCCTGAGTACCAAGTAAGGACCATGCGATGAATTATTCAAAATTTAAAGTTACTTTCTAGTTCTTACCAGGTGGAAATATACAATAATTAATCAAAGCAGAATCTTAACATTACTAAAATGACCTTTGAGATAAGAGTAATTTGAAAATAAAATGACTGGCGTGGAGACACTAAACTTTTATTTCTATTCCTGGATATGTATGACTGATGTCAGATAAATGAGCCAAACATTTTACGCAGCTAAGTTTATTCTCACAACATATTACATTTAAATGTGTAAAAGTGGTCAACAGCAAAAGGGGCAGAAAGCAAAACCAGATGTTCTTTTGGGACAAACAAGCTGCTTTGGATGGCAGGGAGTGCTCTCACTGATAAAGTGTGAGCAGTATCTTTTCCCTGAAGCTGAAATAAACTTCATTTTACTGGCTGTGTAACACACGTTAGCTGTGTATTGGGTTAAGTAAGCCTGGCAAACTAGAGAGCTAATGCTTTTACTAGTTAAGCTGTGCTAATATCAGTTAGGGAGATGTTTCTCACATTGTTTATGAAATCTTGAGTTTGTGTTGCAATGCTTATGAAATGAGTGTGTGTCATGTAAGAAGAGGAGGAAAGATTTAGGGCTTCTAGTAAATGACCTTGTGTAGAATTGTACAAATGTTCCTCATAAAATCATAAAGTGGAATTTTTTAAAAAGTAGCAGTGCCAACAGTTTATCACCAAGAGCTTCTTTTAATGGAAATGGGTCTAATGTCGCTTCATGCAGTAAGACAGACACAAACAAAAACAATGGTCCTAATTAGCTATGGGTGATCATATATCCAGGTGTAAACAAAGGGCAGGAGGACATGTGTCTGTCTCTTAGATGAGCTCACACGTGTTGTGAAGGATATAAAAACGAAGCACCAAGCAGTGCTTTAAGTTTGCAAAGAAGTTTTTAGCCATAGGCATGTTGGCTATTCCCCTTGATGCGGCCAAGGAGCACATATGTGAGTTGGCAAGTATGCGTCTATCTAGCTGCTTTTAAAAAATAAAAGGAACTTTTAAGTATTTTGCCTTTTCTTATACATATTCCAATAAAAATGTGACTACAAATCATTACAAAACCACCTTTTAGGCAATGTATAGTTCACTGAGATTACGTAGACCTGGATACATTGAGAGATAATATCCAGTAAAGATAATACATTAACACAATAATGCAGTATATTTCAGTAAAAATAGAATAAATAAAATAAAAATATTTTAAGCTGTATTTAACAGGTTAATTAAAAAAATGATAAGACATACAAGGCATAGTGAACATGGCTGCCTGTTTACCAAATCACAGATACAAAGAATGCATAGATAACTGAAGTGTCACTACAATATCAGGTAAAACGCTAGCATCCTTTCACAGAAAATACACACATACTTTCATACATACTTTTTGGCCATGGCAGAAAGTGTCTGAACATACGGCTTAACATAATTAATTTTATAAAATTAATTGCATTTAGTATGCAAAGCTATTTTTAAAACAAAGTATCTGCAGTAAAGTTTTCAGTATGTAAAGGCTATCATTCATCTTAATGCATCCTATAATTGCATATATAAATCAGTTTGCTACTTAAAGCTAGCTCAGTATTCTTGATCCTGAAAATATATGTATGCCTTAAAAAAATGAATGGGTTCTGGTAGAGATGTCCAGTATAAAAGTGGATCACTTTTTAAAGAATTTTGAAGTTTATCACACTAAAATGTTTGTTTCACTGTGGAGGTCAAGATGAAAGATCATCAAGATTGAATTTTGAACAGCTTTTTCTAAGGGCACAGTAAGGATTTTCTTAGGGCAGTAATTTCTTAGGATGTCACTGGTAACTTTAGTAGAATAGTATATAGGCTGGTGAGAAGTATAATCCACTTCTAGAGTGGCATCTCTTTTGTCATAACACTAGGGTGCTAGCAAACAATTCCAGAATTCTGAGAGGGAACAGAGGCAGGCGGCCACCTACTCATTCCATCATGTTCTCTGGTGGCTATCATGAGTTAGGAATATTTCTACCACATGTAACATCATCTCTGGACTGCATGTAGAATCCTGTCCTCTACAACACATTTGAGGCACACTGCAGGAAAACTGAGAGCAGATAATGGTTTTAAATCACGGCATGAGTAATTTGGACATACTTCCCTACTTGTACAGGGAATCCTAAGATTGCCTGACAGTAACTGGATATGCCCAGAGTAATTTTGGAAAGACTCCTCCTGACTGGTGTGGAAGCAGCATAACTTAACAACTGGGAGTTGAGAAGCACGGGTCCTAGTTCTGGCTTTCTCACTAACTAACTTTCGTGAGATCTTAGGCTAGGTGACTGAGCCTCTTTAATTCATATTTTTTATTTCTCAAATGTGTTTAGTACCTTCTCTACTTTATAAGGCTCAAATGTGACGATAAGAATGTGGAAACCATTTTGACAAGTACATAGCAGTAGATAAACATAAAGCATTACTTTTACAATGATGTTGTAAAATGATAATTTTATCACTGAAAAGTAAACAGAACTAATGTTTAGATTGAGCTTCTTAGCAACTTCGTCTTTAAAACATTATCAACAAGTGTCTAAATCTGTTTATCTTTACAGCTAAGTCTCTCATCTATATAGAGAAGCAGGAAAGTGCTGTTTTTGGGAAGCCTGTTAAATAGTCCTTTGTTCCTATGTATATTTTGCTCTGATATGAAATTTTTAAATCTTGAAAATAAATGGAAAAAATATACATTTAAAAATATATCTAGAGTCCAACAAATTTTAATATTAAATACATAAATTCAGAAAGGTTCAATTTAATGAAGTTTGTTGCCATGGACAATACATGATGGACAGACAGCTTTCTGGGCAAAAAGCATTAATTAAGGTAAGACTGAGCTAAATGCAGAATCCTAGCAGAACATTTACCTAGGAGGTGGAAAACAACGTGGTGGTGGAGATCTAAAATATAAATGACATTTCCTCAACTCCAAGTTGCATATTGGCTAATTATCAAACTAAGGATGAAAGGCTTATGAGGAATATTTCATTTTAATGTTTATGTAGAGAATGGCCATAGTGAACTGTAATTCTCTAGCTGCATTGTACAGTATAAGGCAGAAGTTTGAAATATGTCCCACCCAAAATGCATTATGATTTTGTTAATCTCTTTCTTTTTCTTAATAATCAGTTTGAAAACCATCTGAACAGAAAGGCTATTTTTGTTCTGTTTTAATTTCTGAAATTTACTTTTTCAATTTTGAAGCTTCGCTTTTTCCCCAACATCCCCCAAACAGCTGTAGACATGAAATGGTGTTCATGTGTCAAAGAGCTCGTCAAGGAAAGTTGCCAGTTGGTTTCTATACTGATGCCAACAGCCAATTTTGTCAACCAAAGGTTCGATTTTATGAAAAACTAAAACAAAAACTAGTCATCCTGTTTTTACAGCAATTCAGTGGTATCCGGTATGCAGTGTCTACTCCAATGTCGAAAACAGGGCAAAGTGCTGTAGGAATTAACAGTTGCTTGTGACAGATCCAGTCAAGAAGACAGTGAAACTAACCCACATGTCACTCACTCCAAGGACTCAGCTGCTTCACGGGGAGGGGTGTGGCCACATTCTTCCCTGTGTGTGTGAAGTTACATAGTGTTCACGATATTTACAATAAGAAAGGGAGCTTCCACTGCTCATGATGTAACTTACTGACAGCAAAAAAAATTAGTCATGCTTTTCATATCACACGACGGTGGCAAGACGAGAGAACATGCTTGTCTAACACTGTTTGGTTAGGTTATTAATCTCTGAAGACAAAGCATCAGCAACTGAATGGAAGGCCAGAGATCAGCTCCTCTTTAGTGTAGCTATTCAATCTTCAGTAAATATTACAGGATCCTTTCACATATGCAGCTACGGCGTTTCTGTGACAGGGCGTTTCTGTTTCAAAGTGTCAATGAGGGATAAGACCCCTCGTTTTACATTGGTTGTGACTCTCCTGGTCACAGAGTCTGCTGGCGGAGGAGGTGGTCGAACTTTCTGTGAAGGCGGCCTGGCTACCAGGCACTTCTGGTATCGTAACTGAAATAAAAAAGTTGTATGGTCGTTAATAATCTATCATCCCTTCTTGTTTAATGTGATTTTAATTCATCAATATATTTAACTCCCAAAGGTTAACGACCTAGCTCCTAAACATGAATCCAGGAGTTTACTATTTTTTTTCCTTAATGTGGAGTGTTTTAAGTTCTTTTGAAGTTCTCTGTATTGTTAGGCTGCGATGAATATACCTCATAGTCGAAGAGCTAATGAAAAGAAAAAGGATTGGGAGAGAGATTATTAACTTTTTCCTCGGACAGGTAATGAAGTAGGTGTTTATGGCAAACCGAGTGAGGGTCAGCATGGTAGAAAGGGCAGGGTTTGAATCTGGCTCTACCACTTGTGAACCGTATGGCCCCAGGCAAGTTATTAAATTTCTCTGAGCCTCAGTTTCTTCATTTGTAAAATGGCTGAAGAATGGCGACCTTAAAAGACAGTGTTATGATTAAGGAATACCTGCAGAATGCCTGAAACAGGCCTAGCGACACAGAAGGCGTTCATAAATGTTTGTTCCTGTCCTGCTTTAATTTAAAAAAAATTATTAAGATTTCAGGATATATTTTACATACAAGTCTAAATCTTAATAGATTTAATTTTTAAAAATCCATTAGCACTGGCACCAGGGACAGTTTCCATCCTTCAGAAACAAAGTCACAATCCACCTGCTTTTGTATCAATGCAAAGGTAAGTCATTCTTCAAAATTAGATTAAAAGGTTAAAATGTATCAGATGCTTTTTTTCTAATCCAAGCACTTAAAAAATCCAAGCACTTTAAACTGATTTTCAAAAACCTACTTAAATATTAATAGGTTCCTTAGAACAATTGTGAAACAGGCTGATGTTTCCCTGTGAAAAGCATGAACTATCCTACAGCAAGACTCTCGTCACAATGTGCTGTCATAGCCCACAGGCCACAAAATTAGCCCCTTTCAACCCAATCATATGAAAAACGATTGATCACGTCTCCTGCGTGTAAAGTATGTTCCTAGGTCTGCATCACAATCAAAACAACGCACTTCCAAACACAGTTTTATAATGGGCAGGTACCGCAACATGGTATACTGGACTGGGAGTTTCTAATGTTAGTTACATTATATCCAGTGCAAATCAGAATTGTGCCTGATGAATTTCATTAAGCGGACCCCTCTCCATCTCCCTCTAAATTTCATCAAAATAGTTTCAGCTGGGCCTATACCACTCAGCTGCAAAAATGCCTAAAAATTCAGTAGATTCAGAATGTGTTAATGCCAGAGATATTTCAGATTGTATAAGTTGATGCATAAATATTTCAGATGGAGAATCATGCAGATTTGAATCAAGAGGAAAGCCACCCAGTTAGAAATGCTGGATACAGAGTGTAAAGAAAGGTTTGATTTTACCCGTATGTCTTATGTTGGATTGGCTGAGTCACTTCAGCTGGTGGCCCTAATACAATTAAAATAGTAAACAAGTGAGTAGAAATTGTTTCTAGAGGAGAGAAAAATGAGTCTGGGAATCAGAACAAACTGTAACCAGTGATAAAGCTAATTACTTAATTGCCATCAGCATTTAAAATGTATAATTAAGGCTGAAAGCCATTCATTTTATGACTAAAACCATCTGTTACGATCCTTTACAATTTCACAAAATACCTAAACAGTCACCATCCATTTTTGCTTGGCTGGACTCTCCCATTTTCTATTTTCTTCACACAGTCCGTTCATCCCATCTCAGATCCCTACGCCTGGCCAGGAGGTTCATCTCGACTGCTTCACTGTGCTGCTCCCCTCCACCCAGCCCCGGTCCTTTATATGCAGGTGGACTTGAGTTAGAATCCTGGCCCCGCAGCACCTGAGGGGAAACTGCACTCTAACACAGGACTGTGGCGAGAATGAAGCCAGATAATAAGTGCACAACACAGGTCTTCCCCTCCCACTCCTCCCCTCTCCGTTTCAAAGGTGTCTTTTAAAATAAAAGCCAGTTGGCTCTCTCCTCGTCCCCCACCTTTGCCTCTGCCATCCGTCCACCTCGTCCTTTCCCCTCTTTGTTAACTAGCAGTGTACTGTCTGTAAAGAAACAGAGGACGCCCTCCACCGCCCTCAGCTCCACCTGTTCCTGGACTCCGGGCATCTTCTGGCCAGTCTCAAAGTTACTCGAACCAAGCAGCACTCTAACCCAACCCCAGGCCCTTCATCTACCACCAAGACCTTGGCCCAACTACAAATATGACCCCTCTTTCAATCTGGCTTTACTGGCTCATCTCCCTCAGCCTCAAAACTGTGAGGATCGCCCCAACCCCCCAGCCAACAAGCAAGTATCTCAACGGCATGCTTCCAGCCACTCCTTCACCACAGACCCGGTGAGTGACCTGCTTTCAAGGCCACCTTCTTCCTCCCGGTCACTCCTCCATCCAGTGCAGTCTTACACTTTCACTTAGAGCACTTTCTACACCACAACAGAATTCTGGTTTACCTGTCTCCCCCATAGGCCTAAACTCCGTAATGCAAGGATCGTGTCTTATTCCTACTTGAACTTCCCAGAGTCCAGCCTACAAACGGTGGATTGAGTTAAAAGAAGTGCAGGTGCTTCAAATTCAGCATGCCTCATTGCCAGCCAGGTGTTTCTCCATCACCTGCTCCTGCCTTTTCCCCACTGCCACTCCTGGTTTAGATGCAACTCTCCCAGGGACCAGTAAACTGACCTCCTGGTCATCTCCCCACCTCTGCCCCATCCTTTCAACCCACCTCCACTTTGTTTTCTTCTCTCGTTTTTGGAGTGTGCTTTAAAGCCTAACGTGGTCTACGCACTCTCCTGCTTAACAATCCCTGCTGAAGGTCACATCTTGGCACGAGATCACAGGTCCTTCGTGGACATGGACCTCACCTCCTTCCACTTGGTTCCAGCAACCCTACCTCCTGTTGCTGGAATACACCATGCAGCCCAGGCTTGGATGTCTACATTCAAACGGTTCCCTCTTTTTACTAGAACTTCCCCAGTGCTGGGAATGACAGGAGCTCAAAGGATATTTGCAGAATGAGTGACAAGGTGTTTCTGTTTGTTTGAAGTCATATATGTGGTACAAAGAGCACTGGCTTTATTACCCGGAGGCTTGAGGGTGAACGCAGCCTCTGTCACTTACCAGCTCTGCCCTGGGGCCTGTCCTTTCCTCTGAGCCTCTATTTTGTTATAAATAAAAGAGAACTACTTAACAGGGCTGTGGTAAGAATAGAATTCATAGATATAAACAAAGTATGTAACAACAATGCACTCAGACCAACTATCTAAAATAAAAACCATTCAATACACTGAATTTTTAAAGAATTATTGAGTTGGTTCCAAACAGCACCAACTCACGCATGACCAGCGTCTCCTGATCGCATACTGAAATTACTTAGGGATCAAGAATTAAGAGGCCTCAAATCCGTGGTTTTGAAGATCATTGCTTTCAGTGTTCCTGGAATCTCTGCAGAGGAACTTGGCTCCATCCAGTCCTGCTTCTTTCAGGTGTCCTGGCCTCTTAAGACGGCAAAGTGCTTGTCATGATTGATTCTGTCCGCAGGAGTGAGGGTGTCACACAGCAAGGCGTTACTTTAGAGATCAGACTTGGCTTCTTTTAAGTCAGTAACTCTGCTCTAATTTACGGCATATTAAACAAAAGCAGGGGCCCGAGGGTTGAACCCCTGCAGCGGGCTCACTCACCATGCAGGCGGCCTGCACTGCCTCGGACACGTTACCGGCATTAGGCTCGCACCAGAAAACATGGCACTCGAAGTGCTGGTTCCCAGTGTCCATGATGAAGGCAAACGTATGCACATCCTTCCCGACACCCATGAAGGACAGGAATCGCACCCGACACTCCACCAGGATCTCCTCTTCATTCTGCAAGAAACGCTGTTCAGCAGCTCTGGCCAAAGTCACAGACACGTTCGGACCTTAAGTCATAGAATCCGCTTAGAGTGGCTGCACAGAGGAAATGGTGTCTAAAAATATACAGCCAGACTAAATTTAGACAGGACTTATTTTTCTAGAAAGGCAAGTTTCTAAATGTGTCTGGAGAGGCCTCACTGTTGTGGGTGCCTCGTTCCGGCATTTAATCTGCTCTGAACCACACTGCAACTGGGTATGTGTGTTCCGGACTCTGTCTGCTCGACTCCAAGCCCATGGATTCACTGTGGGCGGGAACAACGTCATGTATACTTTTTCCGTATTGCCCATACAGTGGCTCAGAACCCATTTGCCCAGGCAAACCCACCGGAAACCCCAGAGCACCAAGAGGAAAGGAGCCATGGGTCTCTTTCCATCCAGGTCTTCTTCCCCAACTAAACAGCACATTGAATCATATTTCTATCTAAAACTGTGTAAAACAAAAAGTTGCCAAATACTTTTTTTTTTTCCTTTTTCACAAACTGGTATCCATATGGTGCCAAGTTAAGAAGTGTTTGGATGGAATTCATTCTTATGAACACCACATCCTTTGAAGCAGCCATATGCAATTTTTGAAAATTAGTGAATACATCCAGAATAATGCTGACTTTTGGCTCACTCACATCTTGACTTATTAAATATTCACTCAGGTGCTGTGGGACTGATTAACAGGCAAACTAAGCTGGTCTCAGAGGCTGGGAAGTTTTGTTGGGAGAAATGACATTTACATTGAGATCTACGTAGGGGCTGGGAAGGCAAAGGGGTAGAGCACAGAAGGAGCAGCACTTGCAAAGGTGCTGAGGCAGGAAAAGGCACCACATGTTTGCAGACTTGAAGAAAATCCAGCGGCACAGGCTGGAGTGGCAGGCAGGGTCAGTGAGCATCTTACTCCTCTTTAGAAATTGGGGCTTCCCTGGTGGTGCAGTGGTTGAGAGTCCGCCTGCCGATGCAGGGGACACGGGTTCGTGCCCCGGTCCGGGAGGATCCCACGTGCCGCGGAGCGGCTGGGCCCGTGAGCCACGGCGGCTGAGCCTGCGCGTCCGGAGCCTGTGCTCCGCAATGGGAGAGGCCACAACAGTGAGAGGCCCGCGTACCGCAAAAAAAAAAAAAAAAAAAAAGAAAAAGAAATTGAATTTGGCTTGAAGGTGAGCTGCTAGTGGACAGAAGCAAGAGCAGACCAAGGACTTACGGTCTTTCCATGACAGATGCCTCACAGAGGCAGAATGGAAAACTGATTCTGCTACTTCTTGCTTTGTGCCTGGGGGCAGTTACTTAACCTCTCTGTGCCTCAGTTTCCTCAACCACAAAGTTGAGGTAATTTGTGTTGAGGCTAATGCTGGCCTCTCTCCCGATGACTAGTGGTCCCTGCTACCACAGGACCTTCCAACACAGAAGCATCTCTTGCGCCCCAAGCCCAGATAACAGCCCAGTCAATACCGGAGCCTGGAGAGTGGCCAGAAAACCAAGCCTCATTAGTGACTTACTGCTAGTATCACACAGTCACCTCCAGCAAATGATTCCAATCTCCCAGGCTTCGTAGAAAGGAAGCATGAGGAACGCCAGAATAGAAGCCTCTGAGGTGTGCAGAGATCCAGGCACAAAGGGCAAAATGTCTCTTTTTAATGTAGGCTATTTTAATCACAAGCAAGCACAACTCCCCAGAGGCCAAGCCTTGGCACATACCTAAGTTTCATGGAAGATTATTGTATCCGAAACCTCACTGTATTCGACAGGCCAACTCCATCTGCCACCCTTCTCACCTTCTCACTGATGACAGTCACAGTAGCATCGGCCACATTCATGTTCACCGAAGGCCAGTCGTCCTTGCTGGATGAGGTCATAAGACTTTCTATGGCATTGTTCAGGGTATCCATTCCTGTGGATGGAAGGGATAACTGAAAAAGGTCCTAAAGCTATTTCTGAATCACAAACATGGGCCCAAATCACCCAGTAACACCTATGCCCAGACTGGTCTTTTTTTTTTTTTTTTTTTTTGTAGCCCCAGATAAGACATTTCATTTGAGCATTTCATTGCTCAAAAGAAAAGAAATACCAGCCTTTTCAACAGAAAGAAGGGTCATGAGAACCTCCAGAGAAGCAGTGTGTGATGTCCTGTCTAACCAGGACATCGCTCTCCCTCCCTGCTCTCTCTACAAAGATTCCCCAGCTCCGAGTGTATAAACAGTATTCAAATGCTACCTTTTCCTAAGCAAGGAACCTTGAAAAAGGGGACCCAACAGAAGCCAGCATCTGCCAGATTACCCTGATCACCTTTCATTGTACTTTGTCACTTAAATAAGGCCAAGTTTGGGCGGCCTCTGGACACGAATAGCATGTGCTATTCGATGGGGCTCTTTGGCTGGGTGTTCCCACAGCTGCTTTTGGTGGTGGGTGGGTGGGAGAACGTTACTGAGATATAATCCACATACCATACAATTTACTCACAGTGTAAAACTCAACGGTTTTTAGTATATTCAGAGGTGTGCGACCATCACCACCATCAGGTTTAGAACATTTTCATCACCCCAAAAAGAAACCCCGTACCTTTCAGAAGTCACCCTCCATTTCCTCCCAGCCCTATCTCTAGAGATCTGCCTACTCCACTCATATAAATGGAATCGTACAGGATATGGTCCTTTGTGACTGGCTTCTTTTGTTCAGCATCATGTTTTCAAGGTTCAGCCATGTTGCAGCATGTCTCATACTTCATTCCTTTTTATTGCCAAATGAAGTACCACTGTATGGAAGTGTATTTGGTTTATCCATTCATCAGCTGATGGACATTTGGGTTGTTTCTGCTTTTTGACTATTATGAATGATGCTGCTGTGAACATTCGTGTACGAGGTTTTGTGTGGACACATGTTTTCGTTTCACTTGGATACAAAGCCCAGGAGCAGAACTGCTGGGTCAAATGGTAACTCTCTATTTAACTTTTGAGGAACTGCCAGACTGTTTTCCAGGGCAGCTGCACCATTTTACATTCGCCCCAGCAGTACGTGAGGGTTCTGATTTCCCCACAGCCGTTTTTTAACCCAGGAAAAGGCTACCTCTCTCAGCCTCCTTCCAGCCAGGTATGGCTAAGCAACTAAAGTCTGCCCCTGAGATGTGAGCTGACTTCTGACTGCTGACTGCTGTGTGCACTTTTGGGTCACACCTTAACAGGAAAGCAGGAGGGTTCCTTCAGCTGCCTTTCCCTGCCCAGCACGCGACAAGGACTGAAGCAGGCGCCCTGGCCCCAGAGATGGAAGCCTCAGTTCAGGACCGAGGTTTCCATCTCTGGAGGCAGGGCCCTTCCACAGCCCTGGCTCACGCAGCCCTGGACTGTGAGCGAATGAGAAATCAGGTCCACTTTGTTCAAGTCCCTGTATTCTGGGACCGTGCATCCGAGGAGCTTAGCCCGTCCTGTACTGATCTTTTGATCAGGACTGTCTGTGCACTCTGGCTGGTGACAGTGTGAGGGTCCGATTCAAGACAAGGCAAGGAGTGAAACAGCAGACCCCACCCCCATGGGAGGGTGAACATCTCTCATGAGCTCCCAAATGCTTGCAAAGTGGAAAGATCACGTTTCACATACCAACTGGTTTGTCCACAGGTAGCATGCCCAAGTACTGCACGTGGAACTTCTGGACCAGCTCAGTCTTTGGTGTTGGAAAATCTACTACAGGGAATAAAGCAACACATTTTTCTCAATGGTTCTAACAGACACATAATGTCCTGTGTTTCTAGAGGTCAATGTGCCAATCATGCGATAAGAACAGCCATTTCTTCCACCAGACACTGGGGCTGTCAATCAAAATCCCATTCACCTTTCATTTCTAGGTAGGAAAGCATTTGAAAGCAGGAACTGGAATCTGTGTGTTAAGCTGTGACTCTCTCTTGGATGTGTGCTAAGTAGCAGCTTTGGGTGCTCTATTTGTTAGGGGAGGTTGATGCCCTGAGGAAATTTAATCACAGAGGGCAAAATCAGAGACAGGAAAAATGACTAAACTGAGCTCCCCAAAACAGCAACCCACATATTTTTAAACTAGCTGACCCTTACCCCAGGCTGTACATGAATTACAAAAGCACTAAAGATACTTTTCTTTAATCTTGTCCAGCAACAAAACTCATCCTGGCCCTTGATGCCTAACCCTGTTGACCCAAAATTAGCTCTAAGCCGAGCGCGCCCGAGGTTCCAAGTGCGGACTCGGCCCGGGTCCGCTGAGTCGAGCTCGGTTCTGAGGGAGACTAGATACACCAGGGAGCCGTCCGAGACCCTGCGCTTGGTGACCTGGGCAGAGAGCACCAGGCAAAGGGGCAGAGGCGCCGACCTACCTTGCAAGGGCACGTCGAGGCTCACGTGGGCCCTTTCCTGCAGGGAGCTGCAGGCCAGGGCTTTGGCGTTCTTCCGTTCGGCCATGATCTGAAGGAGAGAAAACACAGCTTTGGCTCGCGGTTACAGACCCCGTGCCCTCAGCTGTTCCAGCCAGTGGAGTGTCTGCGCTGACTTCACTTCCAAGTTAAACTGGCTTCAGTCTGCTGCCTGACTCCTCACCCCCGTCTCGGAGCCGCACGTTTTGAGAACTGTGCCCATCTTCTCTGGGGAGAATAGTGAATGACTGTTCCTCAGAGTGACTAACAGTCTCCTGACTGTTTGGAATTCATTCTTCCATTGACCAGGCTCCCACCTCTACCGCAACAAACCGCACGATCCCCCCGGTCACGCGTACACCTCCCGGCCCACAGCGGTCGGTGGAACACAGGGCAACAGATTCCCCCCGCTGCTTCCACATGGCCACTTCCAGGGACTCTTTTCAGGGCTCTGCGGACAGAGTACCTGGGTACAAATCCCACGCCCGCCACTTACTAGCGGTAAGTGGCCTTGAGCCAGTCACCTGCCCTCTTGTCTCGTTTCCTCCACTGCACATGTGGATGATAATATTTATGTCCCTAATAATAAAATAATTTCAGTCCTGACAGTAAATACAAGCACTCAGAAATATTAGCTGCTATTGCTGTTGGTGTTATGGTCACACTGTTTAAATCTGTCAGCCGTCTTTCTAAGTGCGTCTCCTCTGTTGGGGGCACTAACATCTCCTTCACTTGACAGTCATCACTTCGCACCCCTGTTCACAGTGCTGTGGGTTTAGGGACTCAAAGAAGCCACCTTCAATGACCGCAAGAGCAACTCACACCTTCATCCCCTGCCCGAGCTTTCCATCCCAAAGTGGAACAAGTCATTTCCCCCGGAGCTCCACTCGGCCCGTCTCCAGATCTGCGCCTGGGTCAGCGGGCAGGAGGGCTGCTGACAGTAAAATCCAAGATTCACTGAGCACTGACTCTGTGCCAGGCTGTGTTCTGAGGGCTTTACGCTAGCATATAAGCTCCACAAGGGCAAGGATTTTTTTTTCTGTTTTGGTCTCTGCTGTCTCCTCAGGACAGTGCCTGGCACATAAGCAGCATTCGGTTACACTTGCTGCGTGAATGAATGAGGAAACGAAACCCGGGCGGCGCAGCATGCTTCAGGGCTGCACAAGAAGCAGCTGCCCCAGTGCCATCTGTGCAGGAACGTGCACATGGGCTGAGGTGAACGCGGGGTCTCCGGACCAGCACCCACCCTGCAGGTCCCGGTCATTCGGTCAGAGCAGCAGAGTGCTGCGCTATTCTGGGGCTGGGGCAGCCCCCAGTCCCTACCCTTCCCTTGGGAACTGTGGCTTACACCTGCTCCGCTCCTGCTGCGGAGGCCAGGCTGGGCTGTGGAGGTGGCCGTGACCTGGGCCTGGGGAGCTCGGGAGGACCTGTGGGAGTGAGGCTGGGTAACGATGCCAGCCGGGAACCAGAAAGGTGACATTAACACGGGGCAGCAAAGTCCTGTGTTTAGATTCAAGCAGTAAGGCTGGGGAGTGGAAAGGCCTGGCTGAAGGAAGCTGGGGACAGCGTCCTGGAGACCTGGCTCCCACTACTGGAACACAGGCCAGTGGGTAATGGGATTGCTGAGAACATTAACTATGTATCCCTGGAGGTCAACTATGGCCACGGTCCGTTCTCTGTCGACTCCCTTGTGGAACACTGGTTCATTCGGGAGAACCAAGCAGAGAGTGCCCAGGAGAAAACGGTTAGGAGCCTGGTCACCGCGAGACCCGAAAGTGGCTGAAGTGACGGGGTGGGCATTCTGGACAAAGGAGGAAGCCAGGAGCAGGAAGGCTGGACGACAGACACGTGTGTCCAGCCCTCTACATGTGCCAGGCACAGCGCGCAGCTCCAACCGTCTCCAAATCGCAAAAGCTGCCCAGCAAAGAGACAAACAAGGAACCTCTCTCCTCTGCTACAGGCCACACATCTCAAGTAAACACACGGAGGTCCACACAAGGAAGGGCTCTGCAGCAGCCAGAGCCACTGCGTCACACAGCCGTGTCCTGACAAGTACAAGGGCCGGGCAGAGGGTGGGACGAGCGTGTCGGCATGGGCTCTGTGGGAGTGGGGGGGCGGGGGAGAGAGGCGGCGACTCTGAGGCTGTGACTGGAGGAGTGAGCGGGACGCGTACCAGTGTGAGACTGTGACCACGGCCCTGCCTCGCCGCTGTGCGTCTTGTGACGTCAGCACGTGTTCACGGCAACCCCCGGCCGCCTGCACTTCCACAGACACGCCTGCTGGTTTCATACCCTCCTCCCTTCTTCCCGGGTCCATGCTCAGATCAGGTGGCCCCCGCCCTGGGAAAGCTGCCCTGACTCCCTGCCCCGCTTTCCAGCTGGGCTCGGGATACACAGCTCCTCCGCCACGCCGCTGTCCACCTGTTAGACCCCTGGACTGTGGGAGGCACCAAGGCCGTAATCCTATTGTAGGTGGAGACGCCTGACACGCAGAAAGAGCATTAACCACGCTGGCTGGGCTGGCGGTCGACCTGCAGGTCAACGTGAACGTGCCGACTCCCCCGTCCTTCCACACGCCCTTCCCTGCTCAGCGGCGGGCGGGAAAAAGGAGCGGGGCGGACCCGTGCCCTGACCCACCTTACCTTGGAACAGATTTCGTGGAGACTTGTGGCAATGGCTTTTGCTGGTGTGTCACATCGAAATACATGACATTTCAAAATTCTTGTGTCTTTGTCTCTTGCTACGTAAGCAAAATCTCTGTGCAAACAAAGTTTATCGGTACATTAGAATGAGGAACCTTCACAACACACATTCTAGCGATGAATGTTAACCGAGTGAGCAGCCAGCACGTCAGAGGTAAACACAGTACGCAGTGGTTAAAAAAATAAACAAACGTCAACAGCCACCTCCGACAGAGGAACAGTTGTATGGATCCTAGGAATTCATTTCTGAGTAAAATAACTACAGTGTTCCCCGGACCCTGCCTGTTGAGCTCCTGGAACCTTAATGAACAACGCTTAATGAAAACCGAACTTTACAGGAACCTTCTACCTAGAGTAACAGCAAATATCATGGTTATAAACATAATGATCACAAAGCAGAAGACAGGCTTGAGAGGAGCATGAATTTGCATGAGTGAGGCTACAGTCGTGGGTAGCAGAAGCAGAACAACAGGCTCTGATGCGTAAATGTGTGCCCAGAGACCGGAGCCGACCCGCAGCTGCGGAGTACGTTGACGGACAGTCACGGGGACACAAAGAGACGCCACAGACTGAAGTCCGGTCACAGGCACTTGATTCTGCTAAACACACCTCTTCCTCCAGGGCCTGGGGCGAGGGCGGCAGCCTCACCCTGGGCACTGTCAGCTCCGACGCCGAGGTGAGCGTGCCGCTAGTGCTGGGTTTCAGCATCTGCTTTACTGATGAGAAGGATACTGTGCCCGCGACACGACCTGGCTTCAAAAGAATAACACCACACAACTAAATTTCTCACTGTTACTACTGAGGACAGTGGTTTAAAAGATCAGAGTATTTATGAAAAATAAATGCTCAGATTTACCCATCTGGTAAGGGGTCACAGTGATTTCTTTGCACGTGTTGCTAAGCCAGGATCCCTGTCTGTAGGTATAACCATGGATGAATTTATTAATTACTTCTCTTAAAGTAAGAGCTGGTGGTGTCCTCACAGACTGGGATAGATTTTTCCCCAACACAGACTTGGCTTCTTTGGGAAGGAACAGAAGTCTATCCAACGGAGGCAACTGGTCACCACTGTGACGGCCCGGCCAGAAAGCCTGCCCTGTGGCCTTGCTGTGCCCCAGGCCGTCCCGCAGCGGCTCCAGGCCAGGGGCACCTTCACCCGCAGGCACTCGAGCCTCCGCCTGCGCACACCTGCCCTCACGTCTGCTCTGTTCCAGCTTCCCCTGCGCCCTCGCGTTCCACGGCAGTGGGTGTCCTCCATGCTAGCACCGGGGGACTTCCTGATGTTCCCACCCCCGGCCCCGGCACTCCACACCCAACCCCCGTGTTCAGCCGATTTTACCTCCTGACGGTGTCTTGAAGCCAACCCCTTCCTCGCCAGCCCTGCCACCACTCAGGCACCCTAGGTGGGTCTCTCCTCCCTGCCTTTGCTCACACCGTCTCCATGCCCCGGCCTCGGGTGAAGACGCAGCTGAAGCTGGGCGAGTACCCTGCCGGGTGCTGCCGCGTTCCCCGTACGCACAGCACTCACCACTGGGTACCATGGGCGTCTGCTCAAGAGTTTTGTCTTCCCCACAACCCCTCGAAGCTCCGTGAAGACGATGTGAGCCTTTTCCATTCCCAACACCCAGTCTGGGCCCAGCCATAATTGGTACGGAGTGCCCCCCTCTCTCAAGCATAGGGATCTGCAGCACGTCCCCCCCCCCAACCCCATTTCCCGGCGGGAAAGCTGGCTAGTGGTCAGAGTTGTGAACGGGTGCCATGACAGTGGGCTGAGGGCGGGGGTCTGGGTGAGGAGCTGGGCCCAGACTTTGGGGGCGAGCAGAGCCCTATCCCACACTGGGCTCCTGAGGCCTTTCCATCCTAGTCTCAACCCCCATCGAGACAGCATATTGCTTCAAAAAGGAAATGACGAGGGCTTCCCTGGTGGCGCAGTGGTGGAGGGTCCGCCTGCCGATGCAGGGGACGCGGGTTCGTGCCCTGGTCCGGGAATATCCCACATGCCACGGAGCGGCTGGGCCCGTGAGCCATGGCCGTTGAGCCTGCGCGTCCGGAGCCTGTGCTCCGCAACAGGAGAGGCCACAACAGTGAGAGGCCCACGTACTGAAAAAAAAAAAAAAAAAAAAAAAAAAAAGGAAACGACGAGAAGGCATCACTTTTGGAGACATGCTCAACGGCAGTCTTGTTTTTGGCCCCCCTCCTTCTGGCTACTTCTCTTTCCTGGATGGTTCCTAAAGTAATATATGCAGCGTCTCACCACGCACAACTCTTCCTCTTCAAAATTCCATGCTCAGTCGCCATTTTCTGAGGCCAAATCTCTTTGAAGTTCTGTGGTCACCCACAGAAAGTCCAAAGACCTTTGTCTGGATTTCTGGAGTCCCAAAATTTGTCCCACCAACTCCTCCAGCATCCTTACTCCAGTTAAGGGGCTCTCCCCTCTGCTCCAGAAAGCTGGGGCTCCACGTCCGCTCACGATACCTCCCCTTGCCTGGCGTGGTGTCCACCAGCCTCCCTGCACCGTCTGGAGCTCACTACTCTACCTACTCTGTACGGCCCAGCTCCAAAGCCTGCCTGGCCCCCTGGCCCCAGCACCTTGCTTGTGTCTGAATGCTGACAGGATCTGTATTCTGCACCACAAAGGATTACAGCTCGGTACATCCTACGTTTAGTAGTTACTGTAGAGATCTTACCTCCATCTGTCCTCTCTGAGAGAGAGAGTAAGGGACAGCTAGAGGGCAACGGATCAGGATCCAGGCAACCCAACTGCTAGTCCCATTCCTGATTCCACTGAGCTGTACAACATTGGGCATGGAGTCAAACCTCATCTCTAAGTGATGGAACATGATTTCCAAGGTCCCTTTCTGGCTCTGATATCCTATGATGTAAGCTTCCAAGATCCATCCTGCTCTCCATGACAGCTGGTCGGCCTTACAAGTGTAGCAAGTGCAAGGTCACCATCATGGAGGACCAAACAGGCCCTGATCAATAATCAGCTCCCATCAAACTTCAGCTCTGTGTCCTCTGCTCTTTCAGAGGCAACCCCTTAGGAGTAATTTTTAAAAATTATTATTATTAATCTTCATTTTCTTCTGGCTCAGGAGAAAGTGATTAATGCCTAAGGCAACCATCTGGAATCCACATCTCCTCAAGAGGGCAGCTCAGCAGCCGCAGGCTCTGTCTGGGGGATTCTGACTCTTTTTTTTAAACAGCTTTGTCTTTTCCTGTTCCCTCCCAGGTACCAGGCTAACAGATCAGGGAAGCAGAAATCTGCCGGTAACTAACCTCCCAGGAGAAAACAAGTGCCTTCTTCTCCTCACTGCGGGGGTCAGGAGATTTGCATGTCTCTCCTGTTTTACTCCCATGAAACATATCCCAAGTCACCCTAAAAGAGCAGAAAGCCTCAAACACGGGGATTTGCAAGACCTCTCTCTGACCTGGAGTACAGTTGGGACAACTTCCTTTGTGTGCAATGAAATACATGGCTGAGTTAATCTCCTTATTGTTCAGAAGGAAATCCAAACACTTCTTCACTGGTTGTTTTAAAACCTTGGCTTTTCAGCACCTGATTTCTGAAAAAGGCTGCAGCAGTAGACAGAATAATGACCCTCCCAAGCTATTCCTGTCCTAACTCCCAGAATCTGTGAATAGGTTACCTTCCATGGCAAAAGGGACTCTGCAGATGGGATTAAGTGAAGGATCCTGAGAAGGGGCTGTTATCCTGGATTATCTGGGGGTGGGCCCAACACAATTACAAGGGAGAGGAGGAGGCACTTTCCTTGTAAGTAAAAGAACCGGCGCAAGGGCCACGAGCCAAGGAAGGCACCAGCCTCGAACAGCTGGAAAAGGCAAGGCTGAGTTAGCCTCCACGAGAGCAGGGTGGAGAAGACAGATGGGTAAGAGGTACTGGAAGGGTGGCTGCAGAACTGAGGGATGCGGGAGATGAGAAGGAGAATCCAGAATAACTCTGAGGTCCCTCCTGGGACAGCTAAGTGCCCTCACACTGGGGACGGGACGGGGAAGGATCTGGTGAAGGAAGCTGATGAGCTCCCGGTGGGACAATAGTGTGAGGTGCTTGGGGCGGGGGTGGGCACCAAGCAGGTGGACACTCGGTCCCTGAGCTCAGGCCTGTGGTCTGGGCCTAGGGGGCAGCTGAAGTCAGGGGAGCAGATGGGAGACTGGAGAATGAGAAAGACAAAACAAGGGCTGGACCCCAAGGAGGAAAGGCATTTGAAGGGCTAATGGAGGCCAAAGGCCCAACGAAAGGGTGAAAAAAGAGTGCTGGGAGAAGGAAAGCCCAGGACAGACTGGCTCCAAAGAGCCAGGAGAAGTTTCGGGAGAAGTCCCCAGGGCTGCAGAGGCTGGGCAGCAGGAGACAAGCCACTCGGTCTCAGCGACATGGAGGTCTGCAGTGACCTCAGCCTGCCGGGCCCTTCCCCTGGAGAATGGAGTTTGGGTCCCAGCTTCAGGGTGCAGGAGTCAAAAGAACATAGTACCTCTTCTATTTCTCCTCCTTTCTTAAACTTCTCATTGTGGAACTTCTCAAACACACAGTAGAGAGGACGGTCAATGAACACCCATGTCCCATCATTCACTTTCGCAATGACCAAGATGTGGCCTAACTCAGCCTTTCAGACTTTTTTCCAATCAGTATTATAATCCTAAAAGTCCTCATGCCCATATGTAAGAGCAATTTAACATTTTCTAGAGCTTTTCCTATACTGAGGGGGACAAGAAATTGCTTTAATTACCAGCCTCCACGGCTAGAGTATCCCTGACAGATCAGCCCAGTGCCACGCGTGGGAATTTGGGAGGATAGAGCAGCGGGCGTCGGCGGGTATCACCCAGCCAGCCGGGCAGCACCCGCAGGGGCTCTGACACGGTGCGGTGTACTCGGGCTGCAGCTACCCGGTGCCCACAGCACCGAGAGCGTCACAGCTCAGAGCCAAGATGCGCTCAAATGGGCTTCCACGCCACCCCCGTGGTCACGTCCAGGGCCTCGGTGTGGTCTGTAAAACCACAGAGCTGGCCCAAATGGCCCCCGAGGTCCAGTCAGAGCAGGCGCCCATCTTTTCTAACAAATTCTGCTAGATGCCCGTCCGTCTGAGTCACCGTGTCTGACGCTGAGCAACAAGGACCATTTTTGTCCTTTGCTCCAGCTCGCTCCTGGAGGCGCCATTTGCTAAAAGAGGTGCCGGTCCCCTCTGGAGTTTTGCCCCATTTATTTCCTGCAGTCAGGGGGATCACTGCATTTCCTTTATAAACCAGGAAGTGGAAGGTTTATATAAGTCTCTTCCTTAAACTGTAACAGAAGTGAATCAACTACCTTTCACCATTTGCTGGCTAAGCCCTTGTGTCTCCAACTCTTTTTGTTCCTCTCCTTTTGCTCTTCTCCCAGTAATTATTCCCCCAGAGGACCAGCAGCGAGTTCTGACAGGGAAAAATGTCAGTGCTAAGACATCTTACGTGACAGCCTCAAATTTCTTAATGGCAAAGAAAAAGGGCAAAAGATTGCTTTTATTGCTCTCAGCTGAACAGCATGTAGGGGCTTAATCCATCTTTACGGAATGAATGAATAAATGACTCTTTATTCAAATGTGTTCTATTAAAAAGTAGCCAGAACAGAACTGCTCGACCTTTCCCTAAGTCTCTCCCACCACGACTCTTACATAAATGAAATCTGCTTATGTGTTTATCCGTCCTCAAAAGGTATTTATAGGCACCTACAGACCTCGTAGCAGTTACCCAGGCTAACGTTTCAAAGTCCCTCCTTCTACAGCAACCCAGACAGGTGGTGCCTAGAATATATCAGTGGTATAAAACCTCATTTACTTAATGGATCAGGAGCTCCACTGCTGAATGCTCGCTGCGAACCAAAATATATTTTTTCTTAATGATGAATGGAAGCTTGCCTCCCTGCAACTTTTGCCTGTGGGATTGGGTTCTGCTTTCTGGAGCTGCCCTCCTCAGACACATGACAGCCCAGATGTGTCTGGCAGTAGCTCTCTCCTCTCTTTTCTGTTAGATTCCTTGCCATTCACTCTCTCGCTAAATCTTTTCTGTTAGCGCTCCTGACCAAGTCTCCACGATTTGGTAACGTCTTTCACATAACCCGTATTTTGCTCAGGTCAAATCTGTGAAGGCTGGCCCATGAAGGCAATTGAATAATGTCAGTTGTTATTATAAGTGAGGAAAACGAAGTCAAAGAAAAAGCCCACTTTGAAATACTGTCACCTTATCCATGAGGGATGTTTTAATAAATCTTTGTACTGATATGAATATAATAACACTTGTTGAAATGTACTTAAAGACCCTTATCCTCCCAGCTTATCTTTCTGTAGAAGCAATAAGCGAACAGAGTTGTTACCACTGCAGAGGACGGGACCCACCTGCGAATAAGGACAAAAGAGCAGCAACCAGGTTGGATCTAAACACTCTATTCCCAGCCCTTTATGATAAAGGGCTTTCTCTCCATCTCACCTGCATAGGGCCTGGAGGGAGGAATCCTGTTTTCAGGACTGCCTGCTCTTCTTTGCCTAACTGCTCTCGTTTTCTGATTGCATTTTGAAAATCTTGTTTTGGGGGCGTTGGAGGAGGAAAGAGGGGGAAAAGGGGATGAGAAATGTCATCTTCCTAAATAGCTAATCCAGAAGGTTACACACATACACATACACGACCTTGTTTTTCAAACTGTACCCACTGGCACATGCACCATATGTGGGCATCATTAATTTCACAAAGCTCAGGCTCTGGTTTGATAAACTCAAACTCTCCTGCTTTGCAAGCTTAAGAAGATGCTAAGTTTGTAAACTCTGAAAGGGGCATTCTAGCAACTCATCCCCTGGGTAAACACAAATTCTCTGCAGGGAAACCCTCACCAGGTGCTTTCAGGAGACACACAGACTGTGTACACAGCAGATCTGAAATTCTACCACCTGCAAATAATCCAGGTGGCTTGGGCGAACCAGAATTTGTAGCCCTCTCTAGAACAGTCTTGCTGTTAATATTCAGAGCAACTGGTTCCCAGCGAGGACACGGAGGGTAGGAACTAGCAAAGATCCGAAAACGTCCTTACCATGCACTCTGACAAGAGGTGTGGTGACTTCAGACAAGGGAGCTTGTATCCAAACCCAGAGCCCTCATCCTCCAGAAACTTGCATCACCTCCAGGGGCCCAGAGCCTCCTCAAAAGTAGTGAGAAAGTCAATCAAGCTCCCAAATTTTCCTAAGCAAACTCTCTGGAAGACCGACTGTGGAAGTGCTACCCACCCAGCCTACGCCGTCTCCCTTCCCTCCAGCCATTGAGCTATGACAGCAGCTTATCCTAAGGGAGGACAGTGGCCGCTAGCTGGAGCTCAGCCCCAGCCAGGAGGGAGGCCCCTGGGACGGACTCCAGCACAAAAAGCAAAGAGGTCAGCGTTCGTGTTGCTTCACTTTGCCAAGCAGTACTCACAATCATTTTTTCAAGGAGAAAAATTCCAAAACTTTCTCCTTTCATCAAAAATGGAGCTTTTATTAAATGATAGAGCTGAGGAATCATGGAGCTTAAAAGCCCCCAATCAGCCAAATGGTCAGGCTGATGGTCAGAGCGCGGGAAACACACACATCTGAGGTATAAATGCCTTTCATTTTGGAGTTACAGCCTTTTCATCATTATGTTCATCTACAGGTGGGAAGGGAGAAGAATTCCATAGATTTTTGCTAATAATCCAGACTGAAATGGAGTCAGTCCTTCCAGCTATTGGCTTAGAACCAAATCTCACCAACGAAACTCTATAGAGAAGTCATAACAAGCAGGTCCCAGTATTAGTTCTCCAAGAAGCACAAAAAGCCTCCTACACAACATGGTACCTAGCCTGACTATTTCTATCATGCCTTCTCCCTAGCATGCTGATTAGACCCTGCTCAGCCAGTAGTGAGAGGGACCAAGTTATTGTTCTGACCAACACCTTCCCCAAACAGGGTCAAGCAACAGAGGATCAGGGACCCAGAGGCAATGCCACACTAGTTTAAATGCAGGACACATAACAATGATGATGAGAAAAGGTTAAACAAAACAAAGTTCTGCCTTTAAAGACAGCGATGGCTATGATGGTGGCGACAGGGCATGAAGAAAGCAAGTGAGCTTTGCCAGACACTTAAGACAGCACAAAGGGGGAGAAGTGAAAATTGGTTGGTTACCTCTCTCTGAATCCGGGAAGGCATGAGGGGATAGAGCAGAAACAACACGTTAGCATTCACATGGCAACCGGTGCATAAGACAGTCCCCTTAACAGCGACTCTGAGCTCTGACATCCCATCTTATTTCCCAACTTGGCTGCAATTAATAGCCTTTCGGTGCTTATTTTAGCTGAACTCTCTCACACAGAAGTGTGTATTTTGAGCCACATTACGATGAAGCCAAGAGATGCCAGCTGAGTTTACAGAGGCAACATATCAACCTGGGGAGGTAATCAAGCCTAAAATATCACAGTGAAATACAGGAAACCATTTGCAGTGAACAGCGCAGAGTACTTATCCTCATTTTCCAGCTCCACCTGCTGCCAATAAAAAGACATATGGAGGGCTTCCCTGGTGGCGCAGTGGTTGAGAGTCCACCTGCCGATGCAGGGGACACGGGTTCATGCCCCGGTCCAGGAAGATCCCACATGCTGCGGAGCGGCTGGGCCCGTGAGCCATGGCCACTGAGCCTGCGCGTCCGGAGCCTGTGCTCCGCAACGGGAGGGGCCACAACAGTGAGAGGCCCGCGTACTGCAAACCAAACCAAACCAAACCAAACAAAAAAACATATGGAAACAATGACATGGCAACAGCCTTACCTGCTTTACCAACACTTCTGACATCCTATTAATAGAACTACAACATTACACTCCAGGTACTTTCACGGAACTGCATCCACAGAGGGCAACAGAGCAGGAGGGGGTGGAAGCAGGGCCGAGGGCCAAGGGCTGAGGTGGGACGAGGCCGGGCCAGTAAATGAGCTTAAGGGTGAGAAAACAGATTTGTGCCGGGGAAGAGAGGGGTGGAAGGCGGACAGGAGCCGACAGCAATTTGGAGTCTGGGGCTGAACGCTTTGAGTTCCATCCCCAGAGCTGCTCTGAGCTGCCAGAGCAACGCTAATGACGCCACTTAACCTCCCGACCCAGAGTGCTCATGACCCCCTGCTGGTCTCAGCACAGCCAATCTGAAGGGGCCCCGAGGACAGAGCCCCAAGTCAGGCACAGGCATGCATCCCACTTGAACAGACTGAAGAGGCGGATAAGGAGCAAAGGCAGAAAGCTGCCCCTGCAGGGGCCCTGTGGCCAGGGTCACGGAGCGGCCAACAGGACCCTGCGGAGATGAGGGCTGAAATCACGGTGTGAAAGAGCAAGCACGCCCCGTCGCTGGGCCAAAAGGTGAAGCTGTCCACTCTGATACTGAACAGCGACCATGACATCTTATCAAATGGGGGGAAGGCAAGCAAGCAAACAACCCAAGTCCCAGATATAAGATCCTACAGGAAAAAACAACACATGTTTGAGTGTGTATTTTAATGTGTGCGTGGCAAAAAATCTGGAACAACTTAACATCCAACTGTCAACTCTTACCTAGAGGGGGGATTACAGAGGACTGTATTTAATATATTCATTTAAATATTATACAATAAGAAGACGTGACTTTTGTAGTACAAATATGTAAACATCTACCTCAACACTTGAGGAAAACCACCCTGCAGTAGATGTGATGGCCACAATCACACTCCCAGCGACTACCAGACTACCGTCCACTGAGCTCCGGCTCTGTGATGCCCTAACAGCAACCTGACAAGGCAGATACTACTGTTCTCACTGACAGAAAAGGAAACAAGCTCAGAGGAGTTGAGCGACTTGACCAAGGTACATGGGAAGTCAGCGTTCGACCGCAGGCCTGCAGGACTCTCATTCTGGTCTTCCGGGAATGCACCTAGGACGGGAACCCCACGCTTCTTCACAGTCCTGCACAGTCACCTCACAGTTTGTCTCCCAAATGAGCCAGCACGCTGCTATGCACAGGTGTTCAAGATGGGGCAAAGGGTTTGCAACTGGGGTTTTAGGTAAACGGGGGGACCCCCCCCTCCCTCACTGAGGCCTGTGAACTTTTGCACGGGGAGAAGGCAGCTGAAAATTCCCAAGAGAGGCCCTTTAGCTGAGTAAGCAGTCAGAGCTGTGTTCAAACCCTGCTGGTTACTTACCCTCTCTTTTTCCTGGGGTCCCTCTCTGTGCCCCTTGGAACCTGTTTCCTCGTCGGTGAAAAAGGGACAAGGACCCCTGGCTCAGGGTAATCACGCGAACTCAATTAAATGAGATGGTGTGTGCAAAGAATGCGTGTTCTGTTACAAGTGCGACAGACTGCATCACTATAGTTATCATTCCCAGGTCACCTGACGGTGTCATGTCTCAGTTGGGTCGTGCTGGGCAGCGTTTGAGACGAAATGTCTCCCACAGAAGGGAGGTCACTTGGGGGAGTATTTGTGGCCTCTCCTCAGATTTACTGGGCACCACTTACCATAGCATTGAGGGCACCTCCCTCCACCTCGAGCCTGCCCCTCTGCACTGCCCCACTATCAAAACCAGTCTTTGGAGGCAATTTAGATCATCAGCAAAGGATTCAAAGACCTGGACTCTAGTCTCAGTTTGAGTAAACACTCTGCAAGTCACTTAACCTCAATCTTGGGTTTCTTATCTAAGATCACATGCTCTTCGAATCTCCTAATGCTCAGATTTTTATCAGAAAAGAATTCAAGTGCTTTGACTCATACAAAAATGAATGGGCAGCATTTCTTTCACTAACTTTTGATTTATGCCAGGTGCTTTTAATTTTTATTCTTAATAAAAAGCCTGTGCCTAGTATACGTAGTATATTTAAGTAACCTTAAGTCTAGACCCCCAAGGACGCAATCTGTTTCTTTCATGTATAATTATTATTGGCACCTTGGATATTTGAAATCAGGCCCATTACTAGTGATTCACTTAAGGAAATGACATCAATATGTAGCTACCCTGCTTTTCCCTGAGGGCAGTACTCAGAAAAATGACACTGAACTTTTAACAAGGTTAATTTGTTTGGGGTTAATAGACACTGCTTGATTTAAGTGTTGAAGAGAAAAACAGCCATAAATAGGGACTTCAGAGAGATCTCTGAAATGTCATTGGAAAAATGCAGCAGAGTCCTAGTGGCCGCTGCTTCACCAATTCGACACCTTGTAATGTGCTGGGGAAGAAACATCAGCCCAAAGTTGGGCTTCTGCGTGAAGCGCCATTCTGAGAACAGGGAAGGCTCAATTTAGAGTCAGGTGCAAGCTTACTCCCGTCTCACCACACAAGATGCCAGTGGGAAGAATTCAACCCCATGATGAATTCCATACCAGCTTCACACCCGAAGCCTGCCTGATCGCCATGCTCTCGGTGGCTGTTTCTTGGGAAAATGAACGGAGGAGTAATTGTCAATGTTTTCATTAAAATAAGCCTGAAATAACAGAACTACTTGGCATGTGTAACCAGGCATCCAAATAAATAGGAAATTCCACACACACACACACACACACACAAAATAGCATACCAGAATAACAATGTCTACTCCAGCGCTTTGGAAGAGGACGCATCTCCCCAGCACAGCCACCTACTTCTTATGCAATGCACACCGTCTAGTTTTCACAAACTGAGCATGTAAAGCAAAGACTTGCCAGGGTACTTCTCGCTCCATGTTTGCAGAACTCTCTGCTTCATACTACTTTTTGATGCTCGTCTGCCATCACTGAGAGTCTTTTGAGCCTTCTGAGCGCCAGCACAGGCCAGAATTACCCACATGGCAATGAAGTAAAGACATAAAACTTCATGTCATGAAAGCTCTCAAACAAACTCATGAACCCGACAGTTTCTTTTTCCCCAGCTTCAGGTTTTTTGTCCCTGACATTTATTCGCTGTCTGCATTTGGTCAAGGCCCTTAGCCTCTTTGTTCCTCAGTCTCCTCGTCTGTGAAAAAGGAGCAATAAGTGGTACTTACTACTCATTTCCTAAGAGCGCTGTGAGGATCGCACCCATTAATCCGTGTCAGACTCTCACAGCAGGACGGCGTGCAGTGTGGACCGGATGGGTACGCTGAGTAGTGCCGTTACCAACGCAGGGGGAGGAGGTCTGCCAAGAGGAAGGTTTCTAACCTCTTTTGGATCATGGAACCTTTTGGACTCTGATGAAAACACTCCAGATAGAAATACATACAGACCCACACTTTCACACACCATCGCAAGGGGCGGAGGGGAGAAAGTCCAATAATCCCTGAAACTCATTCACAGATCCCTTTAGAATCCACACCCTGCAGGTGAAAGACCTCCGAACTGAATTCTGAGTTTATGCAAATTTACCATCTGGTGTCTAGTGAGTTTCAGAAAAATGCAGCTCAGGGAAAGGTTCTGTCCTTCCCAGAACCAAACGGCAGCAGGAACACCTCTCTCTGACAAGTGTACCTTCCTTTGCAAAACGAGTATCCTTCCCACCTCCCTGCTCCTGTCTCTCCCGGTCCCCTACCCCAGCACCAGGGAGCCTGTTAACTGGTGACTGGCAGACACAGGCCTTAGCGTTCCAACTAGAATAAGTGTGAAGTTGAGGATCTAAAGTGGTTTAAGGTTATTGAAATTCAAGGCACATTCTTCTAAACAAAGGACTTTCTCATGCCACTAGAGAGAAGACACAATAGTTACCAGTCAGCTTACTAATGAGGGAAAAAAGGATATTTGAGAGCAACCAGGAAATGAGAATTTTTTTAAGTCCATCTTTGAAGACAGCAAGAATTAACGAGCGTCTGCTTTCATCTGTGCTGTATTACAGTTAAAAACAAAAACCAAAAAACCTTGCTTCTCTGAATATCTGAGCAAAAAGAGAATACGCACACACAACTTATATTTAGTTCTCAAGTGAGAGATAATTCATGCCACATTATGGTTTCACGGTATAACGTTTAGGGCACAATCAAAGGATAAAATTCATGTAAAATATACCTGAATTGTGAAACCATGGGCTGGCTTCCTTCCTGAAAGTAGAGATGGTAAAACAAAAAACAAAATACTTGATACCCAGAAGGCCCCTATCTGACAAGGTGTGAGAACAAGGGAACATTTAAAGACTCTGGTACAGAGCGGTGAAGATGACAGTTCCCTGTACTGGGAAGGTGGTTTCCATGCAAGAAGTGCCACAAGGGCACCAACCCCTGGCAGGGTACAGACCAGGCTCTGAGTTAAAACCACGGCAAGCCTGTGGGTGAATTTCCTTCAACTCCATGCACCCAGTCTCACGGAGGGCCTCTTGTGGGGAAGACACATTCTTAAATCTGTTTCTGAATTTTCAAGAGGCTTTAGGGCTATACCTATATAGCCAATCCCCATTCCTTTGTGCAGACAGAAGGAATACTAGTACAGATAACACAAAAAACCAAAAGACATTTGGCCTTCACTTACATTACGGAAACTTCCATGTAGATACAAGTATCCCTAACACTCTGTAAACTCAATAATACCTACACAAAAATAGACATCAACACTAGAATGAATGATTGCTAAAAGCAAGATAACACTAGCGGTTCCCGTTTTATTCAATCTGCCACGCAGCCAGGCTCTGTTCTTGGTGAACATCAATGCCAAGCCACACAACCTTGAAGGGGAGCCTCGCGACTCTCATTTTATGAGAGAATCTAAGGTTCAAAACCCCCAAGCTAGAAGGTGGTGGATCCACAAATGGGAGACAGGTTGGCCTGGCTGGTCTCACCTTTGCTCTGTGTTTTGGGGGCACCTGAGCCTGCCTCCTTCCCAGTGAATGGGCTCTCCTCAGGACCTCACCCCTTGATGAAGAAAGGTGGCCTCAGCTCTCTGCTCCTGTCTCCATCTCTATTGGATTTTTGGTTCCACCACAGCTGGACCTGGTGACAAAAACTGTGCTGTGGGACTTCCCTGGTACAGCAGTGGTTAAGAATCCACCTGCCAATGCAGGGGACACGGGTTCGAGCCCTGGTCCGGGAAGATCCCACATGCTGCGGAGCAACTAAGCCCGGGAGCCACAACTACTGAGCCTGAGCTCTAGAGCCCAAGAGCCACGACTACTGAGCCTGCGTGCCTACAGCCCGTGCTCTGCAACAAGAGCAGCCACTGCAGTGAGAAGCCCGTGCACCGCAATGAAGAGTAGCCCCCGCTCGCCGCAACTAGAGAACGCCTGCGCGCAGCAACGAAGACCCAACGCAAGAAGGGAGGGAGGGAGGGAGGAATGAAGATCTCCTGGTATTAAGAAATTGTTAAAAAAAAAAAAAAGTGCTGTGTTTGGTCTAAATAACTTTGCAGGGCAAAGGCTGAGGATTTCATTCTTTACACAGCAGACACTTACCCTGTTGCTCCCCTGCTTATGACCCTTCCCCCACCCAACCCCAAACTCCCCATCTATCTTTCTGACCTCACTTCCTGCCTCACCCACACTTGCTGGGCTCCAGCCATACTGTGTTCACAAACACGCCCACCGCTTCTGCCTTGGAGCCTATGTGCTCACTGTTCCTGCCGCCTGGACACTGAGTCCCCCAGATGTCCCATGAAGGACGCCTTATCGTCATCGCCTCCAGAAGACCCCTCCGGACCACCCAGCCACCACCAACTCTCAAGGCATCTAAAACTACCCTCTGCTTATTTGTTTACTGTCTGTCCTTCCTTCTGCCCCACAAAAAAGTAAAATCTGCGCGAACAGCAACGTTTCTGCCTTGTTCGCTCACCACCATGGGTAAGTGTTCACCCATCACTGCCTGGCACATAATAGGGAATCAATAAATTTTTTTTTTTTTTTTTTTTTTTGCGGTATGCGGGCCTCTCACTGTTGTGGCCTCCCCCGTTGCGGAGCACAGGCTCCGGACGCGCAGGCTCCGGACGCGCAGGCTCAGCGGCCATGGCTCACGGGCCCAGCCGCTCCGCGGCATATGGGATCCTCCCAGACCGGGGCACGAACCCGTATCCCCTGCATCGGCAGGCGGACTCTCAACCACTTGCGCCACCAGGGAGGCCCAATAAATATTTTTTAATAAATAACTAAGTAGCATAAACAAAGGTCTTCCTCCCTTATTCCTGATCATGTTGGTAAGAGAATAATGCTGTGAATAATAAGGGCTTGGCTGGATTTATTTTCTCCTGCTATTGTTTATTACAGCCGGCACTTTAATAATGGCTTTAGTTCACATTCCGTTCTCATGTCAATGAGAAATAATGTTAATAAAACATATATCTTATCTGAATGGGCAGGAAGCGAGCTCTTAGAAGATTATTAATCTCTTGTGACTCAATTTGAAAGCAAAGCAAATCTATACTCTGATCATCTCCAGCAGAAACGTTTCCAGAGCCCCTAACTAGGTTCCTTCTTTAGAACATTTGTCTAAATGAAAAACGGTGCCTCTTCTCCTAAAGAAATCAATATATAAATTTCCCTTGTACATTGATTTCTATCAAGATTTTCTGACTCCCCAGATACTCTTCTTTATCTTTGTACTCTAAGAGAAATAAACTTTCGTTTATCATTTAGAGAAAAGACCCCAGACAACATATTTCCATACACGCGGAGGCAGAGGAAGTATGGAGAGCTCTACTATATATAAGGCTGCACAGAGCATCCCCCCAATGCCCCCCGTACCCCAAGCTGGGAGGTGCTACACTGTCTGAGCAGGGGTTAACTTCTGGATACAGTTTGAAAGAAGACACAGCTTTCCTATTCGATGAAGTTACTTCTTATACACAGCTAGCCTGCTTACTCCAGAATCTTCTTTCTTTTCCCTCAAATATAATAAATCTTAAAAAAAAAAAAAATCACAGTCCCATCACGGTAGCATCCTGTTTTTACTGTCTGAGTTCACCTTCCTTTTATTGTCCATATGTCTTCACATTTGACAAATAGAATTAACATGCCATCTCAAAGAAGCTCAAGCATGGGTTCAGGGATGTTCAAATGACGGTCTGCCGCAGAAGTACCCCTACCAGCCTGACCTTCTTCAGGAGTGCTCTCTGGAGACTGGTTTTCAGAGCACCATAAAGCTGTCCAAAGGTGACCGAGCCTTCTTGCTTCCAAAGGACAAGATCTCTATTTCAGTTGTCACTGTGGTTTCCACTCAGGTCCTTTACATCAGGGGTTGCAAACGATGGCCCCAGGACCACAGTCCATCCACCCCCGTCTGCTTTTATAAGCAGAGTGTCACTGAACACAGCCATACTCCTTCATCTCCTACTGTCTAAGGCTGCTTCTGTGCCAGCGTGACAGTGCTGAGGAGCTGCAACAGAGACCACAGAGCCCCAAATATTTAATATCTGGACTTCCACAGAACAAGTGTGGAGCCCTGATCTAGATGTCGGCCTGATTCAGAGGTGCAACGCACAACATGGATAAACAGTGAGACTAGGACCAGCTCAATGACTTGCGGAGCCCAGTGCAAAATGAAAACGCCAAGGCCCTGGGTGAAAAAATGATTACGAATTTCAAGATGGTAACAGCAGAGCAGTGAACCAAGCGTGTATTAGACCCGTTGCGACTGGCTGAGATAGTGGAATAATCCTTCTTACAGGTGACAAACTCCAGGGCCAGCTGGAAACTATTCCACCCAGAAGCAGGAGTAAGAACTCTTCCAATTTTCAGCTTTAGAATCAAAACATCTTTTGCTCAACTAAAATGCTACATGGGTGCCCAAAATGAGAACCAGAATCAATATGGGTCTCTGCTCCGGCCACTTTATTTTGGAAGAGTCACTAGCAGGCTGTGACTCTTCTTAGAATGTTGTTCTGTTTTCTTTTTTGGGGGGTGCGGGGGGCTGGATAAAAAACAAAACACACTGGACTCCTTGAAAACAGCATTTTCATGTAACCTGGCAAACAGATGCATGCTTTGACATGACAGAATCGGGTCAAATCAGCCCCAATTGTCAACTGTGTTCTCCGCAGCTGCTCTTCCTCTATCATAATTATTTCAGCTGTCATAATTTATTCATCCCCAGACACACTTACATGTTCTAGGGTAACAAGTCCAGGCTTCCAGATCAGAAGGGATGGCAGCCCCTTCTCATCTGCCTAAAATTCTGACTGCAGAAGAAATATTTTCTGCATCAATATCAATACCCAAACCAAAGATGGTTTCAAAACCAAAGTTAACTGACAAAGACATTGTAAGCTTTCATGTTCACAAATCGGAAGCTAGAAGGAGGGCCCCCCCGCCAAAATCCCATCAGAGACCAAGTATTTCATTTCTCTACTTTTGAGATACAAGGAAATGGCTTTTCTAGCTCGCAAAATGCACAGTGAATTTCCTGCAAAGTTACTAAGGAATATTACTCTTTCTGATTTTAAATAGATATAGAACAAGTCTTATTTACAACAGAATATCTGTTGTTGGAACAATGGAGGATACTGTATATGAAAGAAACAACTTCAGATGCAATTATCAATTATATGGTATCTTATAAATCTGGAAGCAAAGGTAGAGTAATTCCGTATGGATTAAAGCTTAAACCCGCCTTCTTTCTTACTTTGATCCTTCACTTTTATGACAGAACAGAGAAAATGCTCAAAGGTCTGATAACCAGTTGAGAAGGATAGTCAGGGCACTGAAGGGTGAAAATGTCCTGGAAAAAATGGCCAAATGCACAGCACTCCACTGGGTAGGGCTGCTCATCCGTACTGGAGAATAAGACAGAATTAAGTCAAGGTCTTGGTATAATATAAATTGAAAGTGAGCTGCTCATTGCTTAATTGTCCTTATACAGTCATTATTTCTATTAATACATATATCCAACAGAAATAAACAATGAATCTAAAAATCCAGGTACGGTCCTAGGTGACTCCTTGTCCTGCATCTTCCATAGTCAACCTTGACATTTCAACCTCCACAACCCGCTTCTCTTCATCCCCTCTGCCACCACTTTGATCTTTCCCGGACCAGGACTCGATAACTGAACCCTCAGCTTCCATCTCAGCTGCCGACATCCATACCCCTTAACAGCATTCACTGAGATCTTTCTTCATGAAACAAATTAGATCATGGCACTCCCCTGGTTACCACCTTTCAGAGGTTTCTCATGGCATTAAAAAGAAAATTCAGGGCTTCCCTGGTGGCACAGTGGTTGAGAGTCCGCCTGCCGAGGCAGGGCACATGGGTTCGTGCCCCGGTCTGGGAAGATCCCACATGCCGCAGAGCAGCTGGGCCCGTGAGCCATGGCTGCTGAGCCTGCGTGTCCGGAGCCTGTGCTCCTCAACGGGAGAGGCCACAACAGTGAGAGGCCCGTGAACCGCAAAAAAAAAAAAAATAAGAAAATTAAAAAAGAAAATTCAAACCTTCAACCGTAACCAAAAAGCCCTGTAGGATCTTGTCCCCCAGACCCCAAGCACCTCTTGCACCGCAGCACGTATCACTGGACTTCCCGCTCCGGGCTCCAGCCACCCTGGCCTTCTCTCACATCCTTGAACATGCTGAGCACCCCTTGTCCGTCCTCCTTCCTCCTGCTCCCCTCACACACCCGGCTTCTTCCCAGCTTTCAAGATCAGTTCAAATGCCACCTCCTAGGATGGGCTGCCCCTTGGTGGCCCCTTTCCCTACCAAGGTACTCTCTCTCTGTTGCACTGTGCTGTTGACCTCACAGCACTTATCATAATCCGTACCATCTTGCTTCCTGAATTGTTTTTCCAGCTTATCTCCTGCCTCTTTGAACCCTATCTCTCCCACTTCCTCATGTACCTCACGAGATGCCTGACACATGGATGTTCCACATCTGCTGAAGGGCAAATTAATCTATAGATTATAAACATCAAGTACGTGTGATAACCACAGTTAAACCCTAAAAGCAGAAAATGAAATATTTCACCTACATTCATTCAACAATTCAATTATTTATGGAGAGCGTCCTATGCCAGGTACTATGTTAAGAACAAAGGAATTCAAAGAGCTAAGACCTTCTCAAAAATGTCATATTCTTCATTTAAAACAGGCAGTTGAAAAGGACAAGTTACACTACTATTTAGTATGTTTTCACATGACCCTAGGGATCTGTGGAAAAGTCTGAAAGCCCAGACAAGTAAGAAATTAAGTATCATCAGTACACTCCCCCAAATCCATGAAAAGTAGAGAGTGCGTGACAGGGGTTTCGCAACCATGTTCCAGGTCTCTAAACCTAGGAGTCACCTCAACACCTGGGAAACTGGGGACAGATATAAAGCTTAGCTCACTCAGTGGTCCAGAATGAAATTCATTTCCCTGAGGGGCTCTTCAAGATGAACGCTACTGAGGTGAGACTAGGAGGCTGCATGAAGGATAGTTTTTGAAACAGACTGGAATCACCACATCTGAAAAAACAATGCCACTGTTCAGACTCTTTGAGAACTCAGCTTCTCCTGGCCCTTCTTGCAGTCCCAGGCTCCTCTGAGAGGTATCCACAATCAAGGCAAGCAGGTTCAAGAAGACAGAGTCCAGCGCACAACGACCCTCCACCCTTGGAGCGGAGGTGACTTTGGCCCCACCTGTTTGTACCTACAGCCTGGGCTCAGCTGACCTCCCGGGCAGCAGCTAGCAGCAGCATCCTCCTGGCTCACCTCGGGGTCATCCATAATGCTCCCCGGGGATGCTCCAGTTCAGAGGACCCCAAATGGGTCCTGTGCTAGAACAGTGTGAGCTCCAAGAAAGCAAGAAGGTACTTGTTGCATTTACCATTTGATCATTAGTGCCAATGCCAAGCATATAGCAAGTGTTCAATAAATGCTTGTTAAATAAATTATCCCCATTGCTCAAAAGCCAGGACTTGTTAAAACGACAGAAAAACTCACAAACGAACCAGCAGCGGTCAGAAAGGTGGGGTTCCTGACCAAACCGGCACACACAGCCCATGCCTTCGCTCTGAGCCAAGTCCGATAGCACTTTCTACAACGACAGCGGCTGATGCCTTGTAGAAAGTCTTTCCCCTACTAAGCTTGTTCTACACATCTCACTTTGGACAACAAAACCGCTGGTAACTTATAAAATTACAGACAAAATTTACAAATACAGATTTAGGGCTGTTCTCCTCACAAAGCATTATGTATCTAACTTCTTAGGAAAGGCCTCAGGACACCTCTGTCCTGAAAGGCTTCACAAAGCAAATAACAACTCAAGGGCAGTGGCAAAGATCTGAACTTTGGGGAGAAAGCTTAAAAACTGCTTTTGTGTCAGAGTAAGGCTGGAGGAGAAACTGACTGCTCCATGGTCTAAGGAAACCAGAAAGAGAACAACACGAGGAAAGCAGGCGGAATCCACCATTCATGATACTAGTCAAAGCTAGGCTGCAGCTGCAGTTATAAAGAGAAAGAAAAGACTAATGAGATTGCTCCTCCCCCGCCTCTTCCCACCCAAGGCAGTAATGAAGATTCACAGCTAACACATTAACTGGGGAATCGATAGACATGCCTGGATACAATACTGGTACAGGGAAATAGATAACACATAGAAAAGACACAGATTCCCTGAGAATCCAATCAAGTGTTGTGTTCAATATTTAGATCACGTTTTTCTTAAAAAAAAAAAAAATAACAACCAAATAAACCCAAACCAAAAATCTATTTTTTTTTTTTCAGTGCCAAGAACAAGCACGTGATAAGTTGGCAGTTTTCTACCTTTTGGGAATTTGAGACATTTGCGTGGAAGTCCACCAATACTGTAAGTCATCCAACTAAAATTATCTGAAACCGCACAGTCTTTCTACACCAAAGGATATTGCTTTTAATTCAAAAACCGGATTACCAAGATCCTGCAATATTTTTCACTCCTAATGTAGACAAGAGGACATAAACGTGGATTCATCAGAGGGCATGTGAGATGAATGCACTCATTTGCTCAATCATAACACTGGACACAACAGAAATGCCCAGGGTGGACCATCTGAACAGCCCACCCCTGAACAGCTTCCTGCCACCCTGGTAAATTGCATCAAAAGACTCCTCCACCTTCCCTCCATTTCATACAATACTCATCCTTCCCTCCAGCAAGGCAGAAAGACCCCTCCTCAGCCCTCCCGGCCGCCCCCAACCTCGCAAAGCACTGACTCCGGGGAAGGGAGGATGCAGCCTTTGTCCCGCGGGTCGGGTCTCCCGGGCGCAAGCTCGGGCGCCCACCCCGCCAGTTACCTCTGCGCTCACCTGCAGACAAAGGCGCGCCGCTCCCTACCCACGGCCCTCACCTTGGCCTCCCGGGCGGCCCCGGGGCTGGGCGAGGATGCCGCCCCCGTGTCGGGGACGAGACCAGGTTGCGGGTACCAGCCACCCCGGAGCGGTCGCTCACACCAGCTGCTGTGCGTTCCTTCCGTCCCAAGTTGAAGCAAGTGCCATCCGCGCCTCCCCACGCGCGGCCCGCCCGCCGCCGCAGCCCATTGGCTGCTGGAGAGGCACGTGAGCACGCCCCCCCGCCCGTCCCCGCCCACCGCTCACTCTCCTGCCAGGTGCCCCCGGCCAGGTGCTCCCAGCCGCCGGGGCCGGGGCCAGGGCCAAGGCGAGCAAAAGAGCGGGGCGGAGTACCCCCATCCCTACCTAACCCCATACTGTGACGAATGTTTCCCTTTTGGGACTCCGGGGACTTGGAAACTTCATCCTAATCCCAACTCTTTAAAAAGCTGACATGCCGGACCTGGGTTTCCGGTTTCTCTTACGACTTGCCTGATGATGCCAGGGAGACGGGCCGTCCTGCAACCCACAGCCAGAAAGCCTCTGCAATACTACAACTAAGCAGAAGCAAACTGTAGTTTAATCAATCAGGCAGCAAGTTTTGAACTGAGCTGAAAGTAGTTTTTACAGATTCCTTGACAATTTACACGAAGCCCATAACAGTGGTTCACCCCTCCACACCTTCCCCATCCCGGCCTCTCATAAGGCACCTTCTGTTCACTGTTGACTTAAAGCCAGGATGGCACCCCAACACTGTATCTAGCTGGGAGCTTCCTCCCCCCCGACCCCCCGTACATACATGGAAGCAGAAAAGTGCTCCCTTGGCTAAACAACAGCATTTAAGTAAGAGTGCTGGCCAGCCACTGGCCAAAACAGTTCTGAAAGGAAAACCCAAGGTCTCTTACTGACCATATATTTTGTGTACTGAAACTACTTACTTTTCCTAATTATTTCTGGGCAAGAATAAGTTACTTGAGCGATTACAAAATGAAACAGGCAGAGAACATCAGCCATGTTTTCTGCCAAATTCAAAGTTCCATACACTCCTTTTATAAGGAAAGGAACAGAAAATACAAAATATATATGGAAAATCAAGGGAGTATGTAACTAAAAGGCCTTGTCTGGGTTTAGTAAAACACACCACAGATATACTGGAAACTCTTTTTTTCATGTTCCTGTTTTAAAAGAGGATTAAACATCTCACTCATTCAACATTTATTAAGCTCTTCCTAAGTGCCAGGCTCTGTGCTAACAATTTTATATTAGGCTTTTCTGGTTAGTGACTGTTTATCAAGGGGGGCATGATTTAATTCATGGTGTACTGAATATATGACCAGTAATACCTGAGTGATTTAGAAGAACTGTTTACAATGAACTGCTCTGGCAACCGCAGCTGTTTGGAACACAGCCCATACTAGAAGTGGGCATGGGGGTGGCCTTGAGTCTTGGGGTTCAGCAGGGGTTCAACAGGTGTCACCTAGTCTGGAGACATGAATTGACTTCACCGGACTGTACCTGTCACCCTGTCAGAGGGCACCTTTCCTTCCTTACACATAATTCTAGTCAGTTTGGTTATCTGCTTCTCTGCCTGCAGCCAAGGGGAAGCCACAAATCAGATGGGGCTGCCAGATGCCCACTGGTGACAGCACAGTATGACAGCCAAGGGTCTGCTGGCAGGGCTGACAAGACCTGCCAACTCTACCTCCTCCTGCTGTCTCAAACTCACCCCCTCTCTCCGACTCCAGTGTCACCACCTAGTGCCAAGCCCCCATCTCCTCCCATCGGGATGGTCGAAATAGTCTTCTCAGAGTTTCCCTGGTTTCACTCTTGTCCCTGACTGGCTAGTCTCACTGCAGCCACACACATGACCCTTTAGAAAAAGAAATCACAAATCTGAGCATCCACGCTCCTGCTTGCAAACTCTACAATGGCTTCCAGTTAGGTGGAAATAAAGTCCATAATCATTTTCGGGGTCTCTGAGGCCTCCTGGGATCTGGTCCCTATTTTCACTCTAGTCATCGCTGCAACCACGTTCCCTCCTCTTTCTGTCTGCTCCAGCCTCCTCTCCTTCCAGTTTCTGGAACATGCCCAGCTGCTTCCCACCTCAGGGCCTTTGCACCAACTGTCCCCTACCCCTGAGATGCTCTTCACTGCACTACTCACGTGGCTAATCTGTCTCATCCTTCAGGTCTTAGTTTACTTACCTCCCTGTGAAAAATCTTCCTAACAATACCACCCATCTCACAACCCCAAGCATCCGGACTCTTCCTGCACAGTCCCCATCTTCTTCATCTTCTGGTGAGTTTTATAAACTTATAGTGGGGTTTGGTTTTGTTTCTGAATAGTAAAGAATTCAGCCTTGGCCAAAAAGAGGTCTGGCTCTTGCCATGGGCTTCTGGGAGGTAATCTTTAAGAAACGGAATGTCATACCTGATATGAGTGTTTTTGTTTACCTGTGGGTCTCGGGTCACACCAGATAGTCTAACAATGTGATTTAGGGTAGGGGCTTTGGGTCATTTGGCCTTAGTTCCACCTCTTGTGGGGCTAGAGACGTAGCTCAGCCACATGGATGGTCAACCATGTCCACGTGACGGAGCCACCATAAGAAGTCTGGACACCAAGGCTCAGATGAACTTCCCTTGTTGGCAATACTCTGTGCACACTGTCACACATCAGTGCTGGGAAGACTATGCTGTCCATGAGCCCACAGGGAGAGGACAACGGAAGCTCCTATGTGGATCTCTCCTGGTCTTGCCCTATGCACCTCTTCTCTTGGCTGAGTTTAATCCGTACCCTTTAGCTGTGAGTGAGTTCTGTGAATCCTTCTAGCAGATTATTGAATCTAAGAGTGGTTTTGTGAGCTATTCCTCATCATATTTTCAGCAGCAAGCACATTTCCTGACACACAGTAAGTGCTTAATACATTTAATAATCAAATTTAATAATTTACAATTTTTATGGGTACTTTTGAAATGAGCACATAATCAGCATGTAATGCCTTAACAATTTAAGGACTAGATGTCCATTTTGCCAACTCCTACTTCTGAGTCAAGGTCCAGATCAAACGTCATCTTTTCCCTGAAGCCTTTCCCCACTCCCTAGGGCTTGCCATTCTTGCCTGTGTTTTCTGGCCCATTGCTCTGCTTTCAGAGCAGTCAGTGGTATTGAAATGTCTCTCCTTGTGAAAGAACTATGTTAGAGCAACTCTGAGTCCCTAGCACTGGGCATGGTGCTTACACAGAGCAGGTATACAAAAGGTGTTTGCAGAATAAAGGCAATTTTTAAAAAAAGGATTTGGTTTATTGAAAGATAGGTTCAGTTATCTGTGAAATCCTGGTACATATTACAGCTCATTCCCTGAAAAATAAGATAGCTGTTACTGTAGTAACTGAGTATTATAATGGTATTCTACTCTATTATTTTCTTTTTTTCTTTCTAAAAATAAAAATGTTCCTCAAAATTATTAACCACATTAAAAACCTGACATGCTTTAAATAAAATATGAAAGCAGATCACCAAACTTTTAAGCATCTGACTCCCTAATTAGAATGAAATATTACAGTTTATTTACATACTACATTAAGAAAAAAAAAATCCAAGCCCTAATCTTATTCTCCTCTGTACAAACCTAACTGAAAATTCAAACAGCACACCAATAACCTATGGTGTCCGCAAGTAGCACAGAAAAACCAATTTTATTTCCTTCAGACCTGTATTTAAACTGGATAATAACGCTATGATGTGCAACAGCCATAATCCAATTTCAATTTATTTGATTAGATGAGTATAAACATTAAATAAGAAACTAATGGGATTGTCATAAGAATGTTCAAGCTGTTAACTCATTATAGGCAAACATTTTAATTTGCTCCTAGAAAAACGTGCTGCTAGAAAATATATAAATATGGATTTGAACAATCCTTAAATCCCATACACAAAGATCCTTACATTGCCTCCTCACCCAAAGATAAAAGCAGTTTTGAACTTGGAGGCCACTTGAAACTCCCCCTGAATTTAGGATAAGGAAAGCTCCGAATGACTCCTTGAATATTTGAGTTTTTTTTTTTTTAAACATTCCTTCGTATCACAATGCAGAATCAGTGAGGATATCAAAGCAGCACCCACATTGGTGGTTCTTAAATTATAATGTGCATAATAACTGTTAAAATGAAGATGCCCGGGCTCACTCCAAGAGAGTGATTCAGAAGGTCTGGCTGGAGTGACCCCTTGCTCTTTTCACAAAAGCACCCAGAGGATTGGGAGGCAGGTGGCCTGTGAACTGTACACTGAGAAACTGTTTCCAGAGAAGGGGACAGGAATTCTGTGTGGGTGAAGGAAGTCAAATGACACAGATAAAGACAATGGACAATGCGATGCTGTAGCACTTTCTGTGTCCCCCACTGGACTCTGAGCTCCTGGGAGCTCAACCATGCCTTTTTTGGTTTTGTGTCTTTGGGCCCAGGTCAGCACCAAGCACTTACTAAATTAAGTTCATTTGTAGCAAGGTGGCATGCACCCATGCTCTCACCTACAGGGACATCAAGTGAATTAACCAGGGTACATTTCTGAGGGTCATACATAATCCTAACAACGTTATCAACAGAGCAGGGGGGTGTTTGGGCAGGACCTAGATCAGCGCCTTCCAAGTGTCAATGTGCAGATGCATCCTCTGAGGATTTGTTAGAATGCCAATTCCAAATCAGTAGGTTTGGGGCGGGGCCTGCATTTCTAAAAAGCTCCCAGGTGATGCTGATGCTCTAGTCCAAAGACTCCACTTTCAGAGGCAAGAATCCAGATGTAACTTAGCCAAACATGGCCACAATGACAAAGAAACAGCAAAAAAGAATGCAACCCTCAGATCTACAATGAACCTGGCAATGAACACCAAGGAGTGGTGGACCAAGAGTAATATTTCCCAACTTATTTTAAAGGACTGTGTACTTGATGGTTGCTCTTGGAAGAATCCATAACGTGCATCTGTAAAGGAAGAGCCCCACTGCCCCACAAAACATCAGATGCAGCAGAAGACTTGTTTGCACTCACACAAGGGTGTGACCTTTATTCTAAAAGACCTCCAGGTTTTACTACAGTATTTCTTTTAACTCAGCTCTAGAGAAAATTTTGAGAAAAAAAATTCTCTTGCTCAATGGCCCGGAGTCTTCCTGTTCTGCTCTATAACATGCAAAGGCTATTTATAATAAGTGTGTACAACAAAAACCTTTGTAAGAGGAAGACATTTCCACGCCCTACGTAGGGAGCATAGCCCATTTTCTTTATGCAATATTCAGCAGACAGAACCTCCCACTAGACCAAAGACAGTGGGCAACTCCCCAGCACTCAGTGTACTTTAAAGAGACTTGACTTATCCCTCCTCCCTGCCTGCCAGCCCCCGCTCCCCGCCTGACAGTTCTCACGTTGCCAACTGCTATGTGGTGGGCGGTGAGCATAAACCGTTACCCTCGAGGATTCCGGATCCTAACAGAACCAACACAACACTCAAGTCTTAAAATGCGTCTGCTCAACCATCTTCCTTCTCAGTCCCAGGGCTTGCTCTCTCTGGGACACAGAACTGCAAGGTGGCGCAGGGGCAATGAAAGCAGGAGGATGAAGACACCTCCAGACTTTCCTCATACTCACTCAGCAGGGACACTGGAGGGCCAAGGGAAATGCCTGTTCTCTGGCAATTTCCATGATTAAAATGAGAGAAAAATCATGTTTGTGTTTTGCATTAGAAACTCTACCTTAAATTGCTACTAAATCCATGGCTGGGAAGGTGGGGCAGGGGTAAGAGGGTAGGAGCTGGTAGAGTGAAGCCAAGAGAAGTTCTTGAAATAAATTATGTTTTCCTTCATCTCAAGCCCACCACTGCCCTGGTTTATGTCCCTATAGTTTTGTCTTTTCCTAAATATCACATACATGAAATCATATCACATAGAGCTTCTGAATCTTGCTTTTATCACTTAGCATAATTTTGGGGGAGGAAAGGATAAATTTTATTATAAGGCCCAACGTCTTTTTTCTAACTTTCTTTTTTTTAACTTCCAGTTTTATTGAGATATAACTGACATAGAGCACTGTGTAAGTTTAAGGTGTATAGCATAATGACTTATATACATCATGAAATGAGTACCACAGTAAGCCTCATACAGATACAAAAATAAAGAGATAGAAAAAAATTTTTCCTGTGATGAGAACTCTTAGGATCTACTCTCGTAACAGCTTTTATATATGACATAGAGCAGTGTTAATTTTATTTATCATGTTGTACAATACATCCCTAGCACTTATTTACTTATCTTATAACTGGAAGTTTGTACGTTTTGACTGCCTTCATCCAATTCCCCCCTCCCTACTCCCCCACCTCTGATCTCTTTTTCCTATGAGTTTGTTCATTGGTTTTTGAAGTATAATCGACCTACCATACTATGTTAGTTCCTGTTACACAACATAGTGATTAGATATTTCTATATATTTCAAAATGATCACCAGGATAAGTCTAGTTACAATATGTCACCACACAAAGATATTACATAGTTATTGAGTATACTCCCCACACTGTACATTTCATACCCTGACTCATTTATTTTGCAACTGGAAGTTTGTACCTCTTAATCTCCCAAACCTACTTCTTCCCCACCCTCCACACTCCTCTCCCCTGAGGCAACCACCTGTTCGTTCTCTGTATCTATAACTCTGTTTCTGTTTTGTTATGTTTGTTCATTTGTTTTGTTTTTTAGATTCCACATATAAGTAAAATCATACGGCATTTGTCTTTCTCTGTCTACTTATTTTATTTAGCATAATACCCTCTAGGTACATCCATGTTGTCACAAATAGCAAGATTTCATTCTTTTTCATGACTCATACTCCTCTGTATGCATATATATTCACTATATCTTCTTTTTAAATTTTATTTATTTTTGGCTGCTTTGGGTCTTCATTGCTGCACACGGGCTTTCTCTAGTTGTGGCAAGCGGGGGCTACTCTTCGTTGTGGTGCGCGAGCTTCTCATTGCGGTGGCTTCTGTTGTTGCGGAGCACGGGCTCTAGGTGCACAGGCTTCAGTAGTTGTGGCTCACAGGCTCTAGAGTGCAGGCTCAGTAGTTGTGGCACATGGGCTTAGTTGCTCCGCGGCATGTGGGATTTTCCTGGACCAGGGCTCAAACCCATGTCCCCTGCATTGGCAGGCGAATTCTTAACCACTGCACAACCAGGGAAGTCCACACCATATCTTCTTAATCCATTCATCAACTGATAGACACATAGGTTGCTTTCATATCTTGACTATTGTAAATAATGCTGCAACAAACACAGGAGTGCATATATCTTTTCTGATTAGTGTTTTTGTTTTCTTCAGATAAATACCCAGGAGTGGAACTGCTAGATCATAGGTTAGTTCTATTTTTAATTTCTTTAGGAATCTCCATACTGTTTTCCATAGCTGCTGCACCAATTTACATTCCCACCAACAGTGCACAATGGTTCCCTTTTCTCAAAATCCTTGCCAACGCTTGTTATTTGTTGTCTTTTTTTTTTTTTTTTGCGGTACGCGGGCCTCTCACTGTTGTGGCCTCTCCTGTTGCGGAGCACAGGCTCCAGATGCGCAGGCTCAGCGGGCATGGCTCACGGGCCCAGCCGCTCTGCGGCATGTGGGATCTTCCTGGACTGGGGCACGAACCCGTGTCCCCTGCATCGGCAGGCGTACTCTCAACCACTGCACCACCAGGGAAGCCCCTGTTGTCTTTTTGATAACAGCCATTCTGACAGCTATGAGGTGATATCTCACTGTGGTTTTGATTTGCATTTCCCTGATGATTAGTGATGTTGAACACCTTTTCATGCACTTGTTGGGCATTTGTATGTCTTCTTTGGAGAAAAGTCTATTTAAGTCCTCTGCCCATTTTTAAATTGGACTGTTTTTTTGCTATTGAGTTATAGAAATTATTTGTATATTTTGGATATTAACCCATTATCAGATATATTGTTTGCAAATATTCCCATTCAGTAGGTGGCCTTTATTTTGTTGATAGTTTCCTTTACTGCGCAGAAACTTTTTAGTTTGATTTAGTCCCACTTGTTTATTTTTGCCTTTGTTCCCCTTTGTTGGCCTGAGGAGACATATCCAAAAAAAAAAAAAAAAAAAACCGACTAAGACCAATGTCAGTGAGCTTACTGCCTATGGTTTCTTCTAGAAGTTTTATGGTTTCATGTCTTACATTTAAGCTTTAATACAGTTTGGATTTATTTTTGTACATGGTGTGAGAGAGTAGTCTATTTTGATTTTTTGGCATGTAGCTGTCCAGTTTTCCCAACACTATTTATTGAAGAGGCTGTCTTTGCCCCACTGTGTATTCTTGCCTCCTTTGTCATTGATTAATTGCCCATATAAGTATGGGTTCATTTCTGGGCACTCTATGCTGTTCCATTGATCTATGTTTCTATTTTTTGTGCCAGTAGTATTTTGATTACTGTAGCTTTGTAGTATAGTTCGAAACTAGGGAGCATGGTATTTCCAGCTTTGTTCTTCTTTCTCAAAATTGTTTTGGCTATTAAGCATCTTTTGTGTTTCCATATAAATTTTAGAATTATTTGTTCTAGTTCTGTGAAAAATGCCGTTGGTATTTTCATAGGTATTGCACTGAATCTGTATTTGCCTTGGGTAGAATAGTCATTTTAACAATATTAAGTCTTCCAATCCATGAACACAGTATACCTTTCCATTTGTTTGTGTTGTCTTCAATTCCTTTCATCAGTGTCTTACAGTTTTCCAAATACAGGTCTTCTACCTCCTTAGTCAGATTTACTCCTAGGTATTTTATATTTTTTGATGTGATTGTAAGAGGGGTTGTTTTCCTTATTCCTCTTTCTGATAGTTTGTTGTTAATGTATAGAAATGCAACAGATTTCTGTATATTAATTTTGTATCCTGCAACTTTACCGAATTCATTGATAAGCTCTAGCAGGTAACTGGTGGCATCTTTAGGATTTTCTATGTATAGTATCATGTCATCTGCAAACAGTGAGTTTTACTTCTTCCTTTCTAATTTGGATTCCTTTTATTTCTTTTTCTTGTCCAATTGCTATAGCTAGGACTTCCAACACTATGTTGAATAAAAGTGGCATGAGTGAGCATCCTTCTCTTGTTCCTGACCTTAGAGGACATGCTTTCAGCTTTTCACTGTTGAGTATGATGTTAGCTGTAGGCTTGCCATCTATATAGCCTTTGTTATGTTGAGGTATGTTCCCTCTATGCCCACTTTCTGAAGAGTTTTTATCATAAACTGATGTTGAATTTTGTCAAAAGCTTTTTCTGTATCTATTGAGATGATCATATGATTTTTATTCCTTAGTTGGTTGATATGGTATATCATATTGATTGATTTGCAGATACTGAAACATCCTTGCATCCCTTGGACAAATCCTACTTGATCATGGTGTATGATCCTTTTAATGTATTGTTGAATTTGGTTTGCTAATAATTTGTTGAGGATTTTGTATCTATGTTTATCAGTGATGTTGGCCTGCAATTTTCTTCTTTTGTGATATCTTTGTTTGATTTTGATATTAGGGTGAGGCTGGACTTAGCATAATTGTTGAGTGTATCAGTGGTTCATGCCTTTTTATTGTTGAGAATTTCATGTATGAATATACCGTTGTTTGTTTATTGATCTACCAGTTGATGGGTATCTGTGTTGTTTCCAGTTTGGGGCAATTATGAATAAAACTGATAATAAGAAAACAAACAACCCAATTTTTTTAAATGGGCAAAAAATTTAGACATACACTTCATCAGAGAAGACAAAACCAGAGAAAACCAGAAGGTTTTCATAAGCACAAAAAGATAATCCATATAATCATGTTAGAAAAATGCAGATTAAAATTATGAGTTACCACTTCACACATTTTAGAATGCTAAAATAACAAAAGCCCACAAACAAACAAAAACTTGGCAATACCAAGCACTGGTGGGGATGCTGAGCAACTAGAACTCCCTGACACTGCTGGTGGGGATACAAAATGGTACAGTTACTTCAAAATGCAGTTTGGCAGTTTCTTATAAAATTAAGTATGCCACTACCATGCAACCCAGCAATCTCACTCCTAGGTATTTACCCAAAAGAAGTGAAAACTTATGTTCTCACAAAAACTTGTATGTGAATGTTTATAGCAACTTTATTTATTTTATTATTTTATTTTATTTCAGTTTTTTTATTAGTTTCTGCATTATAATAAAGTGAATCATTTATACATATACATCTGTTCCCATATCCCTTCCCTCTTGCGTCTCCCTCCCTCCCACCCTCCCTATCCCACCCCTCCATATAGCAACTTTATTTATGGTTCATGATTAACTTCCCTTTTGAGATGTATAGGCAATTGTCTTTTAATGGGTTTCCTAAAACTCCTTTGGTTTATTTTAGTTTTCCAAAGTTCACAGACCTGGGCATCTCAGTGATCTTTTAAAAATAATTAAAAGATTACAAAATAGAACCACCTACTTCCTTGGTGGTCACGAACCTCTATTCTTAGGAGCTTGCTGTTGAGTCTTAATCCTAGAGGAGAGTTTAAACAGGAGCTCACTTTGTTATTGCCACTTCCAGAGCCAGGAAGCATAAAAAGAAACAAGGTGGCATTCTGACCCCTAACTGTTCTTAACCTTGACTCCCTCCTTCACCCCACTTTGCTCATCCCCCAAAGAGATACCAGCTACATCAGGGGCCTATGGAAAGTAAAGCAGATAAAATGTGCCAGCATTTTGATCTTTCAATGTTGAGTTTAAACAAAAACATCATTTATAATTGCTAATATTTGTCTTATCTTCATGCTTCAAGCTCCTAATTGGGAAGGACTGTGGCTTTTTGCGTCAATTCTGGTACATCATTGAGCATAGGTGTACTTGTTTTTAATAAACAAGGCTTTATTGGAACACAGCCACACCCATTCATTTATATCTTGTCTACGGTTACTTTTGCCTAACAGTGGCAAAGTTGAGTAGTTGAGAGACAGACAGAACGACCCATACAACCTAATGTATTTATAGTCTGGCCTTTTATAGAAGAAGTTTGCTGACGCTTGATCCAACAGAATCGCCCATTTAATCATTCAATTAATATGAATTATTAGTGTACTATTAGTATAGCATTGTATAGCTACAAATTACTAACATTCGTGTAGCATTTTATATCTTCAGGTATGAACAAATGTCTGCTCATATCAATCATTTCATTACAGAATCCCATTAGCCCTATTAAGTTGGCTATTATTATTATCACCATCTCCCTTTACAGACAAAATAGGCTCAGAAAGAATGAATGAACTCATTTATAAGAGGTGAAGCCAGAACTGGAACCTATCTCGTTTCTCCAAATCTTCTGCTCTCATCACAAATAAATAAAATGTAATAAATAAAAATACAGCACACACAGCAAGCCAATCAGTTAGTAGACAAGCTAATATCACCTTGGATTTTCATCTGCTTAATGCTCCACTGAACTCTTTCAATTAAAGTAAGTTCCACGCAAAGTTCACATGTCCTCTGAGATGATGTCCCCACTTACCCTTATTACTGACACTTTTAGAGATTGCTTAACCTACAAAACACTGCTCTTTGTTACAAACTCTATTCCTCGTATACATATCAGTTAATTATATTCACTAATTATCAGGGTTGACTCGGGTTTTATGGGAATGAAAGCTTAGACAATTTCTGGGGACTTCTTTAAGAAAATGAATACAAAAATATCTTCCTTTTGCAAATCTTACAAAAACCATGTGCACTTATCAATAGCCCCCCACCCCAGGGCCTTGAAAGGGGCCCTAAGTTTTAAGCTTCATTATCATAATAGTAAATCCTCCTCTGTGTATTATCTTTCCCCCTAAAGAAAGGAAACTCATATAATCCAGGTTGAGTTCCTAGCAAAGAGTGGAGCCTTCTGACTGAGCAGACTAATCATTTAAATCTGCCACCCCCATCACTTTCTCTTAAAGCCACAAAACTGAAAGCACTATGCCTATTCTCAGCAAATTCTCTCTTCAGCCTAGAGCAGTGGTTTTCTAAGTGTGGTCCGTGGATGAAATTAGCCTCACTTGGGAACTTGTTGCTACTGAATCAGAAACTTTTGAGGATGGGACTCAGCCGTCCTTGTGTTTACAGAGACCTACAGCTCATTCTGATGAGTACTCAAGTTTGAGCATCACTGGCTATTAGGCCATACATTCCACTTTCTCCACTCATGTAGAAAATTTTTTGATGGAAAGAGAGGAGACTATATCATTTAAGCAAGTTCATAATTTCTCAATCTAATCATCAATTTTTACAGTAAGTGTTCCCAGTTTTAGAATTTTGGAAAACTATGACATGTGAGATGTGTCAGGATTAACCAGGAGGAGAGAAGCAAATGCTCATAGCTCAAAGTCTACTTTGATGACTTCTGAGTGCACTGATGATAAATTTAAGTGAATTCATGACTTATTAACTGAGTGGGAAATGTATATTTAAACACTCCTGATATAGTCAGAAGACGGAATCAGTAATTCCAAACTCTGAATCATCTTAGAAGTTGAAGGAACTTCCCACAAAAGACCTAAATTACTTACCTCAAGCAAAATTCCTTATTTTCAAAGAGTAGGAGTTGGACCAAATTGGTCCTTTTAACCACCAATGAGCCATTTTATTATTTTAATCACCACGGACCTCTTATTTGAATATATATTTCTTATACAAATAACAAGCTAGTTTGATTTGTCCCCATGCCACTTTTCTCTGTTAATCAAAGGTATACTTAGCCACTACTCATAACTTCTGATCAGCATGAGCTAACCAATGTTGCCACTCTGAGCTGATGTATTTTCATTCCCGCCAGAAGCAAAGACCCTTACCATTTTAGCTGGCCCGCTTATTTTGCACAAATGCGTAGTTTTCCCTTTGCCCTCTCCTCACCTACAAAATGCAAATAATAAAACCTGCCTCCTAACGCTGTTATTAAGAATTAAAATTAAAAAAAAAAACAAACAAAACCAGATATAATGTGATTGGCACCACCTCTGGCGGATGGTGGGCACCCAGCTATGGCAGTTGTGCTTCCCATGATTATGAATTAGGCTGTTAGAAATCTTGAAATGGGCTCTCTAGTGCACACCTGTGATCCCCTTTTCTGTAAAACACCACACCACCCCAACCTATGTGGCAGCAGCAGGCCCCCGGGTGACATCTTGTATGAAGTGACCTGGCCAGTCAGTCTGACCAGGATGGGCACCTGGTCTATGCTGGGTATGAGTCTCTTCCCTTAGGAATTTAAAATTGAGAGACTACACTCCAAGACTGGCTGGAAAAGAAATGTACGAGGTCATTTTCTACCATAAGAACTAAGAAGCAGAGATGAGAACAAAGCCAAGAATAGAGGTGAAAGATAGAAGTGATCCTGATACTACTTCAGACCCTGTTCTGTCCTCTTGGGCATCCCCCTGCCTCAGGGTTCCAGAAGACACCCAAATCGTCTTTTGCTTAAGATCACTCAAATCATTTTCTGTTGCCTGTGATCAATGAGCTTTCACCCCACCCCACACTGTGGTGGAACCCCATGAGGACTGAGGTCAGTTCCAACTTGGTGATGTATGACCCCCAAAGCAGTCACTGGCTGTGAGGATGGCTGTTCCTCAGCAGGTGTCATGTAGCCACATCTTCCAGTATGTGGGAGTCAAAAAGGAAGGGGGCCCTTAGGCAAGACATACAATGTTTTTTTTTTTTTTTTTTGCGCTACGCTCTTTTCCTCTTCCCTCTCTTTACCTCCAGGCTGTGTCTCCTCAGGGCTCCAGCCTCCTTTGCACAGGCCACCATGGCTGTGGATCTGCTGGGTAGCCTCCACCTCCTTGGGCCCCTCAGCTTCCTGCTGTTGCTGATCTCTGAGTGCCTCCCTGTCTCCTGTTTGCTTTTCAACTCTTTCATCACCCATGTCACCAATTCCATTAAATTCCCTCTGCTTCAAATATTTAGAGCAGTTGTTGTGTTCATCATTGTGCCCCGACCGATAGACTACGTAAACATTTACTGTCATTATTTTATTTTTTTAAAAATATATTTGATTTATTTATTTTTTATTTTTGGTTGCGTTAGGTCTTCGTTGCTGCATGCGGGCTTCTCATTGCGGTGGCTTCTCTTGTTGCAGAGCATGGGCTCTAGATCGCGGGCTCAGTAGCTGTGACGCACGGGCTCAGCTGCTTCGCGGCATGTGGGATCTTCCTGGACCAGGGCTCGAACTCATGTCGCCTGCATTGGCAGGCGGACCCTCAACCACTGCACCACCAGGGAAGCCCTACTGTCATTATTATTGTTGCTGTTGCTATTGTCATCATTGTTTCGTACACCTCAGAGGAAGCTCTGGAGGAAACTGAGACTCAGGAGGTGAAGTGAGTTAACCAGGATGCCATGGCTGATGGGTGACAGACTCCAGCATGAAACCCTTTTCACTCAATCTCTCCTTCTACGTATGGAGGTTTTGAATGGGCTGGTATCTTCGACTCTAATTATTCTGAATTTACAATGTATGTCTTTGGGGCTTCCCTGGTGGCACAGTGGTTGAGAGTCCACCTGCCAATGCAGGGGACACGGGTTCGTGCCCCAGTCCGGGAGGATCCCACATGCCGCAGAGCGGCTAGGCCCGTGAGCCATGGCCGCTGGGCCTGTGCGTCCGGAGCCTGTGCTCTGCAGCGGGAGAGGCCACAACAGTGAGAGGCCCGCGTACCACACACACAAAAAAAAAAAAAAAAAAAAAAAAATCCATTTTATTCCTTCCGGTGGTGTGGCAAACAAAAACAAAAGACCACATTGTTGCCAGCACTATGTGTCTGTTGTTAGACAATGCAAATGTTTTAAACATTTAATATTCAAACACTGTATTTATGCTGTTTTACCCACAAATGAATGTACGGGGTGTTCTTGGTCCTTTTGAGTACTGCAAACTGCTCCATGCCGGGAGCTGCTACAAACTCAGAGTCCTCCTGATTCACAATCAGGTACTGAAAACAAGTTTTTCCACTGCATGCATGGTCACAGCACTCTAGAACAATTCTCTCCTTCCTTTCTTCCTTCAATAGATATTTATCAAGAAATCACCAAATTTCAGACATGATGGGTAAGTACTGAGAGTATTCAATATTTGACCCCCCCCCTTTTTTTTCAGTTTTTACCTTTCCTATATCAAAGTTATTGTTAACCAATGACTCTGGGGGCAAGCCAACTGTGTAAGGGCCTAGATGAAGTAATAATTCCAATAATTACTTGTTCAATACTCATGCTGTGTCATGCCTATGTGCTACTCCATGGCCATGGCAGACATGACTAACAGATCACAGAATCCCTCACCCAGGCCTGGATCTGGTTTCCTGGCTCTTCTCCACCCAGCATTTCAGGCCCTTCATGTCATGAGAGCCAAGATGGTGAGTAACCCCTATTTACTAACCTAGCATTAGCATAAACATTTCTTAAAAATAAGGCAAATGTCTAAAGGGACTGCTTTATAAACAAACTAGGCTAGAATTTTAGATTCTAAAGGCAGACAATGAAGTATGTAAAACCACAAAAGCATTTGAGAAAAAAATTGGCTTTGGTATTTCTTTCTTTAAACTTTTGCATTAGTTTCCTTGCCAATTACATAACTGTTTACTTTTCTGTTGTGAAGGCTTATTACCTATGGTACTTATCACTAAATACTAATATTTAGTAAATACTAAAATTTATTGGAATTCACGTACACTAACATATCAGGTTCTATATACTACTTTAGAAATGGAAAAAAAAAAAAAAAGAAATGGAAAAATATGAGGTCACCCCACTATGCACATCTGTATTTCTTGAAAGGAACAAAATACAAATGAATACGCACTACATTACCTTCAAGCTTAACTGGCAGAGAGAAAAAACATTCAACTGTCTAAAAATGTAGGTACCACATCATGTTATACATCATTTTGGAGGAAGACATAGTGCTCTGGCAATAAACTGCTCATCCGTGAAATGAAATAACCCTTCTAGGAAAGGATGATTAATTATTTAATTAACATTGTGTATTTTTAGATTCACTAAGAAAAATAAATGGGAGGAGCCAAAGAATGCCAGCAGCAACCAAAAGCTGGAAGAAGAGGCAAGGAATTGATTCTTCCCCAGGCTTCTGGAGGGAGTGGGACCCTGCCCACATCTTGATTTTGGCTTAATGAAACTGATGTTGAACTACTGGCCTCCAGACTGTGAGAGAACAAATTTCTGTAGTTTTTTAAGCCAGCAAATGTGTGATAATTTGTTACAGCAGCCTTAGATAAACTAAGACACTGACCTGCTGAATTCAAGCTGGGAATTTTGCTGTGTGGCCCCTTCAATTTTGCTATGACCCAAACGCCAGGAGATATACCCCTATCCTGGTTAGGAGCTTTCAACTCTTTCTCTGAAGCTTCCTTCTCCCTTCCCCTGTGTGATCCTCAGCACAAGTAAAAATATTGGGGTGATCATATTAACAACTACAAGGAATAGGAAAAACCACTGGCCCAGGATTTAGAATTCATGGTTTCAGATATAGCTCAATCACTTTTTTTCTGGTGCAACACTAAGCAAGTCATGTTCAAGTTCTGGGTCTCATTTTCCTGATCTGTTAAAGGCATAATACTATGTCCTTTGGTCCCTGAAAAGATTAAAGGAGATAGTGTACACAGAGCCTTAAACTATAAAGTATTATATTAAAATATGGAAAGGGTTCTGATTATTCTCCCTTCTCTCCTTCATACAATTAAAAGCATTTTTAAGCACCTAATATAAGGACAGCATCATGCTGAGTTACATACAAGGAAGTATAAAAACATGGTGCTGGCTATCAGGGAATTTACAATCTAACTGGGGAGACGCACACATTTACAACATTAAGTAACAACACAAGGTTGAAAGATTAAGTGCCACTAAGATCTACATGACATGGAGATAAAAGATCATAGGGCACTGCAGTGATGTGAGTATCCAGTCCCCTTCCTAGGGAAGTATATCTCCCCATCCCCTGAAGTCAGGCTTGGTCATGTAACTTTGCTTTGGCCAGTGAAATGTGAACAAAAGTGTTGTGTTGTTCCCAGGCAGAAATTTTAAGAGTCAATGCATCTTTTCCTCCTGATACCATGGCTGGCAATACTCTAGTCTAAATAGTGACTGTATCATCTGCCTTGGACACAGAATGAGGACAATACTATAAGGAGCAGTACCTCCAGCCAACATGCCACGGACATTTAGTAGAATGAGGACTGTTACTGAGTCTTCTGGTTGTTACTGAAGCATAACCTAGCCAGTGCTGACTGATGCAAATAGTGACACAAAGGCTAACAGAAAAGGTGGGACCCTAAGTCATAAGGACAACAGTGTCATCTAAAACTTGTATAGGGCTTGGTAGTTATATTACAAAGTGCTTCATGGGACTTAAGAACTCAGTTAATTACTTCCTATTACTATTCCACTTAGTACTGCCCATGAAGTCAGGAACTATGAAGTGCTTGTTCAGAGCTATATCCTTGGTGCCAAGCATAGTGGCTGACACATATTGGGGACTTAATACATGGGTGTCTACTAAGTTCCCAGAGAGACAGATGGGACCATACAAGAGAGGAGGAAGGAGGGAGAAAAAAAATTCCACAGCTTGACACTTCAAGGGAGGAATAAGGACGATATGGCCTTGGGCATGATGAAAGCCACCTTGATAGATCATTTAAAAATACACAGGTAGGGCTTCCCTGGTGGTTGAGAGTCTGCCTGCTGATGCAGGGGACGCGGGTTCGTGCCCCGGTCCGGGAGGATCCCACATGCCGTGGAGCGGCTGGGCCCGTGAGCCATGGCTGCTGAGCCTGCGTGTCCGGAGCTTGCGCGTCCGGAGCCTGTGCTCCGCAACGGGAGAGGCCACAACAGTGAGAGGCCCGCGTACCGCAAAAAAAAAAAAAAAAAAAAAATACACAGGTACAATTATGGTTAAATTGTAAAGCTTAAAAAAAAAAAAAAAAAAGATGGTGCCCCTTCCAGATGATGACAGCCATTTCTGTTCTCCTCCTGCCCTGATTAACATACCTCTTTGCTATAATCTGTTCTAACAGCATGATTTCAAGTCATAAGACAATGATTAACATTATGATTAAAAGTGACCCAAGATTTAAAGACTTAAGATATACACCATCTTCTCTTTTTTTTTTAAAGAAGCACTCTAATTCGTACAGTATAGACATATTAAAACCTTATCTTTTATTAAAAAAAAATTCTCTCCCTTTTATTTCAACCCTTGACTTAGTGAATTTAATGAATAGGATTAGGCTTTATCTTTCTTTCTTTTTTTTTTTTCCGCTGTACGCTGGCCTCTCACTGTTGTGGCCTCTCCCGTTGCGGAGCACAGACTCCGGACGCGCAGGCTCCGCAGCATGTGGGATCTTCCCGGACCGGGGCACGAACCCGTGTTCCCTGCATCGGCAGGCGGACTCTCAACCACTGCGCCACCAGGGAAACCCTATCTTTCTTAATAAATATCTTCTAAGTTTCTCCTAAGTCGAACAACAAAACAAAACCCAAAGCAACTCAAGCTAGAAGCTATATAGAGATAAATCAAAATATTTCCTCTAGGCAATAAAGGGGCACAGACAATTACTCTAGGCCACCAAATTTGTGGGGGGAAATATATTAAGAAATTCCACACCATCCATTAGACGTAATGCTTTTAGTAATTGCTGTTTATCTTTTTTTTTTTTTTTTTTTTTGCGGTATGCGGGCCTCTCACTGTTGTGGCCTCCCCCCCGTTGCGGAGCACAGGCTCCGGACGCGCAGGCTCCGGACGCGCAGGCTCAGCGACCATGGCTCACGGGCCCAGCCGCTCCGCGGCATATGGGATCCTCCCAGACCGGGGCACGAACCCGTATCCCCTGCATCGGCAGGCGGACTCTCAACCACTTGCGCCACCAGGGAGGCCCTGCTGTTTATCTTTGTAACGAGATCCCTGGTGGTGGAGAAAACTAGTCTGGTAAAGCAAGTACCTTAAGGGCCGAGGTGATTTCTGCGACACTATTATTCTCTAAATCATGGAGAAAGCCACAAATGTCATTTGGATTGGTCAATAAATATTAATTGTCTGCAAAGATATATTTTAAAATTTGCTGTTCTTTTTTTTTTTTTTCTTTTTGCGGTACGCGGGCCTCTCACTGTTGTGGCCTCTCCCGTTGCGGAGCACAGGCTCCGGATGCGCAGGCCCAGCGGCCATGGCTCACGGGCCCAGCCGCTCCGCGGCATATGGGATCCTCCCAGACCGGGGTACGAACCCGTATCCCCTGCATCGGCAGGCGGACTCTTAACCACTGCGCCACCAGGGAGGCCCAAATTTGCTGTTCTTAAAGCTACCCACGTATTGTACAGGGGGAAAAAAAAAAACACTCAAAATACTCCTCATTGCAAAATGCATAGCATTTACCAATTATTGAATAATAGGGAAATCAGAAAAAAAAATCTGTATTTTAAACACTCTATTGTTAATGGGGCATTACAGCTGGACTCTGTTTACTTATTAAAATTTATATCCCATTTGCTTCCCAAAAGAATTAAATAGTTTACAATGAAAGGCACACAATCTATCAGGCTCTTAAATTAGAAAGTAAAATTTGAAACCAGATGGAAGGACGAAGTGAGTCTATAAATCAGTTAGGCTAAATATTAATTTGAACCACATTCAACCATTTCTGATCCACAAAAAAGGCAGTCATATAGTTCAGTCTATTATCATTATAGCAATTGAGGGTTTGATTTAACACAAAACTTCCTGGCAGAAAGGGAAAGGTGAAAAAGTACGCAATTTTCACTGTAGGCCAAATTCTCTGAGAATTCTCGGACTGCACTGAAAGCTATGCTTGTGAGAATACCACACTTTTCAGTGCAGGCATGGGGGTGGAGTGCTAGGCAAAGGAACATCTAAAAATAGAGATCTGTGATAACAGATTGTGATATAGAGTCATCATTCAGAATCCCTAGGTCAGTGTAGTTCAGTGTTTTCTAAACTGGCGGGCTCTAGAAACGCCACTGGTTCCCTGAAGTTCATTGGTAGGAAGCAATTAATGTGTTTTTTATGCTCACCAAGTTTTAAGTGTAGGACAGCTTAGAGCCTTCAACAGCTAAGCTGTGTATTCGGGGCTCTCTGAGAGCAGGACGTTTCCTAACATTAATTGTCTGTGGAATCTTTTAAAATTTAAACACCAGGTATTAAGCTGGTAGAGTGTTCAGTTCAAAGACTTTTTGGAAAAGTTAACCAAAGATCAGTGTTATTCAAACTATAATCAATTAATGGTCACAAACAGCGTTTTGAAAGTCAAATAGAACAGAGTGTAGCAAAGAAACAAATCAAGGAACAGAACACACTGCGAATATAAGTACTGTCGTGTAAAACTTTTGTGTGAGTCAAGGAAAGAGAGAGAGGCGGGAGGGAGAAAAACTAGGTCATGCCATAAACTGTATTTCTTACAGGTTAGGACAAAATAGCTTGAAAGCCAATGACACAGAAAAATAAATGACTATAAAGAATGTGGGCGTTCACACACAAATTTTAAAAAATCTAATAACTGTCCATGCAAAATTTATTTTCTCGTGGGTAGATACACACATATAATAATCAAGTTAAATAAAGCTTCTTCCTTCAGAGGTGCTGGGGTGTAAGTTCCCATAGGCTCTGGCTGTGTCCCAGAGGAGGGAATAGTCAGTTCAATCCAAGGAAACATAAAGGTCTCACCAGGAGGGTTTAGAAAATGAGCAGGCAGGAAAGGGCAGTGCGGCGCAAGGGCACAAGCCGGTGCAGCTGGGCATGTGCACTTGGCCACCATACTGGACGAGAGGTGGAAGAGCCTGGGGAGGGGCAGCTGACTTAAGTATTAAGAGGCCAAAGCACTAGGGTCTGACCACGCCCTACATGTGGTGGGGGTAAGAGGACCCCCAAGTTGTTGACTGTGTAGCTGACTAGATGGCAGAACCATGAACCACACTGGACTAAGGTCAAAGGTGACCTGGCCATAGGTTAGCCAAGCAGGCGCCACGCACAAACGACTATCTACGGCCTTGTGCTTCACAGTAAGGAGAGAAGCTTCTTTCATGAGGCAGCTGAACTCGCTGGAGTTCAGACAGATGCTTACAGATTTAGGAGTGATTTGTGTCCTCTTATCCTTATCCCAATCCCCATTCCAGTTATGCCCAAAGGCAGATGGGGGCTTCCCTGGTGGCACAGTGGTTGAGAGTCTGTCTGCCGATGCAGGGGACGCGGGTTCATGCCCCGGTCCGGGAGGATCCCGCATACCGCGGAGCGGCTGGGCCCGTGAGCCATGGCCGCTGAGCCTGCGCATCCGGAGCCTGTGCTCCGCAACGGGAGAGGCCACAACAGTGAGAGGCCCACGTGCCACAAAAAAAGAAAAAAAAAAAAGACAAAGGCAGATGGGGTGGGAGGGCTGCTGAGGGGTCAGGGCCAGGGAGAATCAGACACTTTCGATCTGAACTAAATATCTATTTCACAGATTTGGTCATCAAAGAAATGATACTGGTGCCTCTACTGGTGCTGTATGTAAAATTCCTGCAAAACTTATCCCATAGTCTGTTGTTCTCTATTTAGTTTGTCTCCTGGGACCCACCTGGTTTCGGTGCCCTCCTAGAAAACATTTGGTTCTACTGGGCTACAGACTGAGGCTTAGATTTTTCTGGCTTTGTTTCCAATAAATTGATACTTGGGAGTTCTCCTTTAGCGGGTGGCAAGAAAGGATTTAGAGATGAAGAGGCAGGAGCCTCAAACAATTTTCCAGTTACAAAGGGACCCTCCTTTCTATCATGACCTGCCCCATTCTGGGCTGGGCGACTCAGGGTACAGGGCCCGGATGCGTGAGCCCAACCTGAATGTGGATCTCCAACGGGCCAGGGTGCTCTGTGCAGGTAAAAAGGAGCCTTTGAAAACAGAGCTGGAGCCACTCACCCAAAGAGGCAGAGTTGGCAAGACAGGGGAGATGATTAGGCCTAGAGAAGCAGTTAGAAGCACAAGGCACTGCCTGGGTAGAGAAAGGCAGTCCTCATCTGGTTGGCCCTTTCTACTCATGGCCAGCCCCCTGCCGCATTACTTGACAGTTCTGTTTGCCACATCAGCAAGCCCTGTACGCAGCCTCCCCCAACCCCAGGCTCCTTCAGAGCCTGTAACTGGGCACCCCTAACCCCAGCCCATCCCACCCCAGTACTTTCAAACACTCCTTGCCCTTGGGCATGCTTCTGGTGTAAAATAACAGGTAGAATGACACAATTTTCTACGTTTTATTTCTTACTCCCCCTACCATCCAACTTCTCTGGATATGCGAATGGCACCAGATCCAGTCTGTCACACCCACTCTGTGTTCCTTTATTTATAATCTAAATGATTCTTCCTGGGTTTAGAGAGATTTACTCTTTCCACTGAAAATGAACTCCTTGGCTCACATATTTTTCATTTGGCCCCAAGCCTGATTTGGTATTTCCAATCTCTGGCCACTGCGACAAAGCCTGCCTGATTCTGCTCCCAGGACTTTTTTACCCTCAGAAATTGAGTCCTTGCCTGAGGACTCTGACTTTAATTTCTTAATTCTTGTTTTCGATTTCCTTTCTCTTCTTTACTTTTCTAAAGAGCAGTTCCCCTGGGCACTCTTTGGGAGCTGCCTAGAAAAGAAGAATTCCCAGTTGAAGTTATAATAAAGAAACAGGGCACCCGGTGCTGGAGCCCAAAGGTTGTGTGCCGCTAAGAGGGAAAACAGGGAACATAACTCGGTCGTCCTCTTGCCGAAGGAGAGAGGCCAGCGAGCTGGAGGAGAAGAGAAACTTGGGCCTCAGTGGGAGCTGGTACAGCTCATGCTGACACAGACAGGTATGACAGCAGCAGGGAGTCTTGGATCCCAAGTGACTGGACTGAAAACTCATTACAGGATAATTTTCATAAATTCTCACCTTTCTCTATTAAAAAAATAACTCCTGCATACACAATTCATTGCCAGGCTTTAATTCACAGCTGTGATACATAAGCACCAAGTCTGGTTTAAGAAGAGGGTTAGAAACACACTAAGCCACTTGGTTGGGGCAGGGAGAGGGGAGGGTCTAAACATCAGTGTTGGCCTTTGAAGAGGCATCACGTCATCAGTCAAGACTCACAGGGAACCAATAATGGAAGAGTTTTAGATATTTAAAGTCAAAGACAAAATAATGCGAACCTCCCATGTTTTAAATTTTCTCCTGATTTTTATAATCTGTTACAGTTGACCCAGGGTAATATTTCAAGGAAATATTAATTCTTAATAAAAGTATTGCCCCTGGGGACAGTGCCTGACAGTTCTATGAAAGCACCTTCACATCTCTGCCATCCCAGCAAAAATCCCCACTGCAGATGGAGAGTCTGGGACACTAAGTCCCCAACACCAGTGCCAGGGAAGAACCATGATTAAATTGCACATGGTGGGATTCCTATACCAGTATTCCTTCTCTTGACCAACCTGGCTCTCAAAAACTTGACAAATCATATGTGGGGAGACTCCCTGAATTCCACCAGATGTTCTCAAATTCATCTTCTCCAGTAACCAACTGTGCACCATGATATTGTAATATAATAAGAAATATATATTTGGTTTTCGTCCATGATTCCTGACACAAAGCTTCCAAGACCGTTGTAATTTCCTGAGTGGTAGGAGCATCTTCTGTTATAATATTTGGTCTTAGACCCTGGTTCCTGACACAAGAGCTTTTAAAACCCTTGGACTCTCCAGAACGACAAGAGTACCTTTTTGCACATGAATGAGATGTCTGGGGGCCCTTACATAGCTTCAGCGTGAGGGCTGCTCCCAGAAAGACCAGGTTGTGATTAAAGGGTTGGAACTTACAGTCTCACCCTAACCTCCAGGGAAGGGAGAAGGGCTGGAGATTGAGCTAGTCACCAACAGCCAATGATTTAATCAGTCAGCCTATGTAATGCAACCTCCGGAAAAACCCTAAACAATGGGGTCAAGAGAGCTTTGGGGGTCGGGGGTCAGTGAACACATTCAGGTGCCAGGAGGGTGACATACCCCAAACTCCACGGGGACAGAAGCTGATAACCCTTCTGGACCTCACCCTTTGTGCTTCCTCATCTGGCTGTTCTTTTGTATCCTTTATAAGAAACTGGTAATAGTAAGTAGTGTTTTCCTGAGTTCTGTGAACTGTTATAGCAAATCACTGAAACTGAGCAGAAACCTCCATGGGAACCTCTGATTTATAGCTGCTCTCGGGCAGATGTAGGGGTGGCCTGGACTTGTGACTGGCATCTGAAATGGGGGCAGTCTTGTAGGGACTGAGCCCTTAACCTGGGGCGGGGAGGGGTCTGGGCTAACTCCTGTGTCAGAATGGAATTAAATTGTGGGACACCCAGTTGCTGTCGGCAGAGACCTGGAGAGTTGCTTGGTGTGGAAAACCGACACATTTGGTGTCAGAAGTGTTCTGTGAGTGAAACGAATCAGAGGAGCTGCATTATGCTCTAAATCACTGGATTCACCAGGAAGCCCAAAATCTCAGATGATTACATTTAAGTAAAAGAGTTCAAGGTGGGGCTTCCCTGGTGGCGCAGTGGTTGAGAGTCCGCCTGCCGATGCAGGGGACACGGGTTTGTGCCCTGGTCCGGGAAGATCCCACATGCCACGGAGCAGCTGGGCCCGTGAGCCATGGCTGCTGAGCCTGCGCGTCCGGAGCCTGTGCTCCGCAACAGGAGAGGCCACAACAGTGAGAGGCCCGCTACCGCAAAAAAAAAAAAAAAAAAAAAAAAAAAAGTTCAAGGTGATAATCTGTGTATGAAAAACAGTGACTATCCATTCATCTGCGATGACGTAAGGCCTTTAGCGATTTATCAAACACTTAATCATTTGTTGAGTATATACGACAGGCCAAGTGACCAAGTGATGTTTTGGGTTACAATAGTTACAACTTTTTCTGCTCTCTAAGACACGAATCCATGTCTGCGTGGGTCATTAGGCTTCTTCTCCGCTGACACTACTCTTACTTCTGGTTTCGGAAGGTTCTAAGTGTTCCAAGAAGATCGCAGTACTTTCAAGACTGACAGAGAATCACTGGAGCCTAGTATGATGGATCACCGTCATGCTACATCTGGAATGGGCCATCCCTCACCTGGATTGGGACTCAGGGGAAGCGTGAGATGGAAGTTGCTCAGGGATCATCATCAGAATTTTTTGCTGTTGACACAACAATCTCAAGCTCCCACGCTACACCGCCTGGTGCTGAAACATGCTTATGAGAAACAATGGATTATGCACTGAACCAGCTATCAAAACACAGGATGCGTTCTTCAGAAGAAACTGTTGTCTTCATATATCCACTAAGGAAGGATCGGCTTGAAGACACTCTCAAGGCATTCCTCTGAGGGAAACTTTTCTTAGACAATCACTTACAATGTCTTTCCTTACAGGTTATTCTAGATTGAAAGTATTAGCAAGCATCCCAGCATGATTAATAGAAGGCAAGAAGGCCACTTCTATAGAGATAAAATATAACTATGGTGTAAATCAGCGGAATGGCCAAGTAAATCCTGATGCCTCTGCTTACCATGTGTCTATATTAAAAAGAAATTAGCTCTAGAGGTCAAGATAATACTGGAACATAGGGAGAGAATTACTGCTCTCTCCCTGAGACTTTTCTCCCTGAGGCAAGGCAGCATATACCTTAGATTAAACTTTTATCAGATCTTGGAATTCCATCAATCTTTCATTACTGGCTGGCTCAGAGAACCCTCTGACTACATGTCATTAGGAAGCTCTCCATCCTCCCTGTGAAGACCCGCCTCCCTCCGTCACTCCTAGGAAAAGAAACAGTGGCAAAGGGAAAATAGAGATAACTTTCAATTAGATCAAAAACCAAGAGGCCTGGTACTTCCCTGGTGGTGCAGTGGTTAAGAATCTGCCTGCCAATGCAGGGGACATGGGTTCGAGCCCTGGTCCGGGAAGATCCCACATGCCGTGGAGCAGCTAAGCCCGTGTGCCACAACTACTGAGCCCGCACGCGAGAGCCCACGAGCCACAACTACTGAGTCAGTGTGCCACAACTACTGAAGCCCACGTGCCTAGAGCCCGCGCTCTGCAACAAGAGAAGCCACTGCAATGAGAAGCCCGTGCACTGCAATGAAGAGTAGCCCCCACTCTCCGCAACTAGAGAAAGCTTGCATGCAGCAACGAAGACCCAACGCAGCCAAAAATAAATAAATAAATTTATTTTAAAAAATGTGTATGTTGAAAACATTAAAAAAAAAAACAAACCAAGAGGCCCACTATTTCTAAAATCCTGTCACCTAAAACAGAACTGCCCTTTATCACTGGCAACTTCCACCAATTTAGAAAGGACGTCTCCTTGGCATACATGCTGTTGTGTCACCACAATGTGCAAAGCTGAACATAAAGAACAGCTCCACTCACTTGCTCTCCTGAATGCCCTCCTCAGGGCAGGCACACCCTCATGCTGCCTCCTTTAGTCAGTGCTAATTCCATTTAAGGGTCAAGTCGGGAGCGTGCAGGCAGGAGACAGGAACCACACCAGTTACTGGGACAGAAAGATCATTTAAAGACCTGTAACTACAAAACTAAAAAGGGAATAGGAAGAAGTTATCATGGAGGCAGCAATTGCAAGAGGGGGCTGTGACCTGGAGGGTGGAGAGAACAAAGGGCAGAGGCTGGAATGATCAAAACCTAGAAGCTTGGAGAAGCCCCATGGTGCAAAACCTCTGACACTGAGGAGGTGGTGCTGCTGGGCTGGTGTCTCTAGACTGGAAGCAGGGTCGGGACTCAGACCTTTAAAGAGGGCACCCGAGCCAGTGGCCCTGGCGGCTCTGAAGACGGGGAATGATCAACGGTTCTGCATTTCTGTGAGTGCTAGGGAAGCTGCATGAGAACTGACACAGCAGGATGAAGAAGTTGTTCTAGGATGATGCTCACAGACACGGGAAGCAAGTTCCTTCTCCTTCCTCCAGCCTTGCAGCCCCCTCTAGTCAGAGTCTAACGAGCAGCAAACTAGAGGAGCAGAAACGTTTTTGCAGAGTCCCAGCTCCACTCTCACAAAGCGAGCAGAGAAGGGTGGGTTTGGAGCTGAGGGCAGCAGCTTAAAAACTGGCACAGGAAACAATAGGTCACAGGCTGGGAACACTGAGGTGATTCCTTTTCAGACTGTGTAAGAGGCTAGTTGTTTCACCTCATCTCTTTTTTTTTTTTTTTTTTTTTTTTGCGGTACGCGGGCCTCTCACTGCTGCGGCCTCCCCCGTTGCGGAGCACAGGCTCCGGACGCGCAGGCTCAGCGGCCATGGCTCACGGGCCCAGCCGCTCCGCAGCATATGGGATCCTCCCAGACCGGGGCACGAACCCGCATCCCCCGCATCGGCAGGCGGACTCTCAACCACTGCGCCACCAGGGAGGCCCTCACCTCATCTTTTTTTAATAGTGGTATTAACTTGGCAATTGTTGGCCCAGCTAGAGACTCCATTTCCCAGAATCCCTTGCAGCTGCATGTGGCCAAAGGGATATGAACAGAATGTGGGCATACTGTTACATGTGCAAGTTCCAGGTCCCCTTCAACTTACAGACAAGTCCGCTGGTTGGTCAGACTGGGAAGACACTGGAAGGATGGCAGAACAGGACTTGCCTTTTACAGAGACTTCCTACAGAAGCCACAATGACTGCCTCATTGTATTCTGAATGAATGTTACTGTAAATGTTCTTTCTGGAAAGAACCAGGCCATGCTGGGTCCTCCACATTTGGGTCCCCTATTCTTTTTTTCCTTTACTTAAAATATTTTTTTAAATAAATTTATTTTATTTTTATTTATTTTTGGCTGTGTTGGGTCTTCGTTGCTGCACACGGGCTTTCTCTAGTTGAGGCGAGCAGGGGCTACTCTTCATTGTGGTGCGTGGGCTTCTCATTGCGGTGGCTTCTTTTGTTGCGGATCACGAGCTCTAGGCACGCGGCCTTCAGTAGTTGTGGCTCATGGGCTTCGTTGCTCCGCGGCATGTGGGATCTTCCCAGATCAGGGATCGAACCTGTGTCGCCTGCATTGGCAGGTGGATTCTTAACCACTGTGCCACTAGGGAAGCCCATTTTTTCCTTTTTAAAACAACCCATTAAAGATGGAAAAACCATTTTCAGCTCGGGGCCATATTTTGTCAACCTCTGCTTTTAATTCACACCTGTGGTTTCATCTCCCCAAGGAAAGAGACCAGGCCTTGAGTGCAGAGTTCTCCGTCTCCCTGCTGAGCACAGGTTATGTGAGACCATCCATTATCTCTTGTCAGATTAACAGAGGAGCTCCTATTTGGACAGAGGACAATTCCAGGAGTCTGTCTTTGCCCTGTCACAACTAGATGGGTCACCTAAGGCAAATCATCCCCTTCTGTCCTCAGTTAATCTCTAAAATAAAGAGGTTGAAAGACAGTGGTTATGAAACCACCTTTTACATTTGAAAGCCTACAAGTTACAGTTTTGCATATTCTGACTAACCTCAGTGTTACAGCCAGGATGCCCATGTACCCCCCAACCCCATCCCAAAATTCAGCAGTTTTTTCCAAAGAATCAACACAGAACAACACTGGCAGGAAAACAAAAGCATGAACTGTGTGTGGCAGGAGACTTCTAAAGCAACTTAAAACCAGGGACTTGGTGGATAAAACCAGTTGGGAATATTCCAAGAGAAGAGAAAACGAAACAAATATTCAGTGCACTTGAGACTTACTATGTTATTTAGATAAAAGTTCCTGAGATCTTAACCAGATACAACAGTTAAGTCAAAGACAAACAATTGGAAATTTATGAATAATCTATCACACAGTAAGATTTTATTAAAAACTGTTCATCAAAAGCAGGAAAGAGACACATAAAACACCTTCTCAGAAGAGAAGTTCTGCTCTACAAACTATAAGCACAAACAGTATCACAGGGTCAACATTTAACCTGCATAAGAAAGTGCTTTTTAAAAAGCGTTTGTGCACAATGGCTGTGATGGCTGCTTTTAATTATAAAGGAATTTTACCTTCATTAGAGCAGGCCCAGTGGGGTCACCACTTATAATGGTTATTTATTACAAGGAATTCCAGTTTTTCCTAAAGACAAAAACAGCAGTCTAGTGTTGCCACTAATTTAAATTAATGAGTTTATTGACCAGAGCAGCGTTTCCCAAAGTGTGTTCCATGAGACTACATTTCCACGAAGAAAAGGGTTCCAGTCCACATCAGGACAGGAGAACCTCCGAGAGGGTCCAAAGCAAAGGGGCCTGATGCACTTGGTTTAACCCACTTTCCCAACTGATCCTAGATCTTTTTTTTTTTCCCTTTCAAGGAAAGTCTATGAACATTTGACCTGATTAGTGCTCCATGGTACACCGACCTGGGAAATCCCACTTATGGGGTCTGAAACCCTGGACTATACCATCCACCCACTTTCCTTTCTCATGGGAAACAGACAGGATTAGCAGATTCTATTGCTTATTGGCAACGTACAGAAGGATCTGTGTGCCCCTTCCCTTACCTGTCACAAGAGGCAAGGAAAGTCCCAGTTTAAAGTCTCCTATGTTCAGAAGTTATGTCTGCTTGCTATTGATATCTCTTTAAAAGAATAAGGAGGGGGCTTCCCTGGTGGCGCAGTGGTTGAGAGTCCATCTGCCGATGCCGGGGACATGGGTTCGTGCCCCGGTCCGGGAAGATCCCACATGCCGTGGAGCAGCTGGGCCCGTGAGCCATGGCCGCTGAGCCTGCGCGTCCGGAGCCTGTGCTCCGCAACGGGAGAGGCCACAACAGTGAGAGGCCCGCGTACCGCAAAAACAAAAATAAATAAATAAATAAAATAAAAGAATAAGGAGAGTGCTGCTTCCCAGGGCCAAATGAATAAATAGGAGAGCTGTGGCCGGATTAGCACAGCCCCTGAAATCGTTGTGAAACCCCTCCCACCCCATCCTTGGAAGGGCAGCCTGCAGGTCCGTAGAGACAAGATGAGAGATGGCACTGTGGTCACCTGCCCCAGTCACTGGCGGCAAAATGCCAGTTCTACAACCCAGGGCCTCCTTCCCACAGGGGTGGAAGCAGAGCAGGTCAATCTGGGTGCTCCCTGGTGCTGCCTGTGATTGGAAATACAAGGCTCATGAAACCCCTTTCGCCAGTCCCATCTCTGGGAGCCTTGACATTTATCTCACTGTGATCAAAAGGAACCGAAGTAGGAGGAGGGAGCCCTCCCTTTGCCTGGCAGTAATGCACATGGGCTCCAAGAAATGCCATAATAAAGGCAGGCGTGACTCTCAAGAACAAGACAAAAACTTCAGTCCAGTCCTGCAATCACCAGCACCCCACAGAGAACCAACGTCTGATGCGATGGCAACTTCTCAGCCATTCATAATAAGAGGCTTCTCCAAATCAACCTGGGGGATCGGTGGGGTGTGTCACAGCTGGATCATCCCCTCACCCAAAGTAAACTTACTCCATAAGGAATTTCATCAGAGCAACTCAAATCCACTTGAAAGCCTTAAGAAAATGCTAAACCCAAAACAACTTTATAAATCCTGAAATGACATGGCTCAGTGAAGCACTCTGAATTTCAAGACAGACTGTGCCCTTCAAGCCTCTGGTATACATACTTTCCATATTCATTTTAACCACATCAAGAAATTCCCTAAGAGATTTCATTTTCTCGGCAAGGGAGGTTACAAAAGAGAATGTGAAATGGACTCATTTTCTCAAGCAAAATGAAACACTTTTATGTTTTATTCATGCAAAGTGTAAACTCCTTTCCTTTGCAGCATTACAAATTGAATTTGCTCTTGTAAATTGCTGTAAGAAAAAAAAAAAAGGAATCAAGAGCAAAAGAAAGTATTTTTTTAAAAAAGCAGGAATACAAAGGCCTTCTTTTAGAGAATGAAAACTCAGGGGTCCAATGGGAGAAATACAACCTTTCACTGACAAACATACTTTTTTATTTACTGTTTCTAAAAGCAATCTAGCTCAAGGGCCCCCAACCACTACATGAGCTTTCTGAGGTCCTGACAGCTGATGCAGAGCCCTCAGTGTATTTCTAAATTACACTTACCTGCTAACATTGAGTAAGAATAAGAAATGGTTTAAAAAACATGAGTAACTCAGCCCACACTTCAAAAACATAATCAAGGCAAGGTAACCTAATTTACACTGATATCACTGGGTGGCAAGGGGAGTGGCCCTTCCTGCTTTGTAGGACAACTGAACTCAGTGTCTGAAACAGCCTCTCGCCCTCTGTTATCAATGATAAACTGTCCTCGAAACCTCCCTGAGGTCTGACCCCTCCCTCATCCTCCCTGTCTTTGAAAGGAAGCCATGTAATTAGCTGTCTCTTCTAGTGGATGTTGCTTTAACGATTCAAGAGCTAACATTCATTAAGCATTTTCCACATCTCCCATCAGTGGGCCAATTACTATACACACAGAGGCACATACATACACGTGCTTTGTGGTGCTTTGTGGTCCTTATTATCACCGTCATTTCACAGATGAGAGAAAACTAAGCTCAGGGCTTGAATAATTTTGTCAATTGCAATTTGAATCATATTTTCTCCCTGAACAAAGAGCATTTGGCCTTACTTTAAAGAGTTGGGGTGAACTGAAAACCTCATCGATGAAATCCACTCACAAGCTAACCTCAAAAAAACACAACCCCATCCAGTTGTACACGTAAATCATGATCTTCATCTTGACTCCTGTCTTAAAAACAAACTTGGAGGACAGGAAGTAGGGAAGGATCAAGTATCTTATACTCTTCCATCAAGGCTAAATGTTTTTAATGATGCACAAACATCATCAGGTATTTTCCTCTGTAAACTTAATCAATTCATGCCAATGCATCAACTCCAGTGCTCCAGCTCTGCTAAGCAATTGAATGACAGGTGTGGATGCATAATCTATCTACTCATTTCCCCCCAAAGCACCTGGTCCAGCTGTCACCGTTCATCACTGTTACAAAAGCTCAAAGACACAACTGTGCTCCCACGAAGGTTTATCCAATCAGCTGTCAGAGGACGTTGCAGCTCTCTGTTTTGCAGACCATTTCTCACCTGTGATTCCAGCAAAAATGCTTGTTCTTTGATGAATGCTTAACCACTTTCCTTTCAGGCTTAGGACTTGCAACTGAATCAAAAAACTATCAAATCCACTACTGCCCATCTTTGGAAGACAAAGGATGGCAAAGCCAAGGCACAGCCACCTAGAGGACCCCATGATCCAATAAGCCAGGATGCCCAGGAATGGAGCCACCCCAGGGGAGCAGTCTCTCTGTCGTCTGGGATTTTCAGCAGCTTCTGCAATGCTCTTGCCCCTTTTCAACAGAGCAATAAATAATCATCCTATAGCTTGTCCCTAAATGCTAGGAGATCCTCGGGTATACCTCGAGAGCTGACAAAGATTAATTTAATTCAAGAGTTAGATGCATTTCATGTAGCCCAATTACTTCATAAAGTATCAAAGTATGATGCCTGTGATTACTGTCACTTTATTAGTTAGAATATGTACTTGAAAATCAGAACTTCCTTGTTTCCAGTCACTGGACAGCAAAAAATTCACAACACATCTATTAAGAAGTACTTGCTGGCAATGACAAATATTCAGTAGAATTTCAGAAAAATACACATTGAGTGGAACTTTGGTATGACCAGACATTTCAAACGTTAAAAGAGTTCAGCCATCTTCAAACCCCAGAAGCTCCTGATCAGCATGAGTTAATGATCTAAAGCTTGCAATTTGGATAAACAACAAGGTCCTACTGTATAACACGGGGAACTATAGTCAGTATCCTATGATAAACCATAATGGAAAAGAATATGTATATCTATGCATAACTGAGTCCCTGTACAGTTATACTGTACAGTGTGAATTTTGCTGTACAGCAGAAATGAACACATTATAAATCAACTATACATCAATAAAACAAATTTAAAAAAAATAATAAAGCATGTGATTAAAGGCTGTACCACCTCTCCCTTCCAACAAGCCCTCTACAAAGAAAATGCCAATAGCAGAGCATCTGAAATAGCTGAGACTCAACTTTAAAACAGACTGCAGAGAAGCCAAAAAAAAAAAAAAAAAGGTGGGAGTTCAGAAAGCCTGGATGAGTAGGGAACTTAGATGAATGAGGATGAGTGGGGGTTGGGGGAGAAATACATGGAATCAGAGGCAGGATCCAGAGTTGACAAAAGGTTTGAGGTACAGAAACCAGGAACGGAAGGAGCTCAGAGGGTTGACAAGGCAGGGCTAGAGATGTGCTTTAAGTTTTTACATTTCTATAGAGAGTCTACTGTCAAGTTTCATATTCAGCAACATGCAGTAACAGTGAGGCCCCGCTTCAGGGTTAAGCTAAAACTGGGGCATCGGGTGAGGTGACAAAGGACAGCGCCGGCCCGGGGCACTCACCGGCCGTTGTCGCGGCCCACGCCCCACACACGGATGCTGGCGATGGGCTGCGTGTGGAGCGCACTGTGGTCCATGGGGTCCACCAGGCTCAGCGTGTCGTTCTCCAGGACCAGGTACATGTCCTTCCCCTGGGAGTCAACGAGAAGACAGGTTACCTTCCTCACGAAACCACACGTCCTCGGGATGTCTGTGGCTACCTGGGGGTGTCGGTTCAATGATCAAAAATTCACCCCTGTAATTTGTTCTCCTAAGGGAGAAACATCCCCTCCTGATTAAAAGATTCATAAATCTTTCACCTTCCCCTCACATGCCCAATTTCTCTCTCCTTCTCCAAATCCTCTGAAATGTGTCCCTAGCCTGCTTTCTAGCTGGCTCTTATTTTTAATTATTTACACTTTGAATCTTTAAGAAAAAAGGCTAAAGGCGGGTACCCTGGAGAATCTGGCCTTTTACTGACTCCAAGTCTGTCATCCCCTCACAACCCCTCTGTCCCCATTCCCTCCCCTCTGGCCAGACCCTACCAGGCATCCCCTTGACGCCCTTCCCAGGTCCACAACGATGTCTGTCTCTTCTCAACTGTTACACCACTTCTTATCTGTGTGATCTGGCTGGTAAATAGCAGGCACAGCTTTGTGACACTTCTCAGTGCTACAATAGCTAACGCTGAAGTGACTTTATCACACCTCAGATGTTATGCGACAGGCTTCAGGTTCCTTGGGTCATGAGGGCTCTAACTTGCCTCAGAGCTTGGATTTATTATCTGTGATTAGCGGATGGGAAAACTGAGGTTTATAGGTTAAGTAACCTGCTCACAGCCTGACACAGAAGTCGCAAGGCCTTTAGCGCATGTGCTGTTGTGATACCAACACGGGGGAGGCTGAGGTTTCTTGCATCACTCTTCAGGTTTTCAGGTTTTGGTCTCCTGTCTCCCCACATATTGGCTCTTTGAGGGTAGGAATGCTAGGCCATCCAACTTCACTCCCCTTGCAAATCCTCAGGCATAATTTAAAGAAATTATTAAACTGTCCACTGAAGGTCATGGTCAGCCCAGATGCTGTGGCGTGGACGCTAGGGAGGTCTAGCAAGGCAGCACAGTGAGGCTTCCTGGCAGATGTTCAAATCCAAAGCAGGACAGATGCTCCTTGGTCTGGTTTTTGAGAACGATATTTCAGGTCCCCATCAAAGGTTCTCAGAGTAAACACAAGCTCTGCTGCCGAGGTGGCAGACACGGGTGTTTCAGTGCCTCTGCTAGTCAATGTCTAAGCCAAGCGTCTACAGATGAGATCCAGGATGAGCTGAAATCATCCCCCTACCCTGCACTGAGCTGGGTGGTGCATTTCTTTTGGATTGATTCAGCTTAGAAACCACAACTGGTCCACGCAAAGGCAACACAGGCCATCTTTGTCAATTACCTCTGTCGACAGTCATCGTATTACCGGACAGAACCAGTGACAGCTACCAGCTGGTCATCTGAAGTGAGAATGGTTGGCTGAGTGTGGACTATCCCTGAATGAAAATGCATCGTGGCTTCTGTTGAGTTCACTAGGCACACTCGTGTCTTCCCATATGTGCCCTTTCCCTTTTCTCATGAACACTCAGCAACTCCTGGTTGACCACTGTAAAGTCTTGCTAATTGTAACCCAAACGACCAATGCTTATGCAGGTGTCATCTAAAGATGGACACTCATCTGAAAGTCATGACTTTATTTTCAGTCAGCCGTTCAACAAACCTTTAAGGAGTTGTGCTGTGCGTGGTGAGGCATGGCAAAAAGTCACATAACATAAAAAGCTCATAACCCTAAACACTGAGCTGTACTTTATATACTATGAACTAGAAACACTGCTTGAAGAATTTATCGTTTCAGAAGAAGAGGCAAGAACTGAGAAAAATAGGAATGGCCTAGCAGGGGCTAACTAGGTGGGAAGGCATAGCAGATTCTCAGGCATTGCTGGCCCACCCAAAGCTTTCTTTCCTGCTGGAATCGTGCCAATTGGAGATTCCTTTAGAATCTTACTTAGCTCTTCTAAATACCTGGCGGTATTCATTAGTCTCTCAAACAGCAGTATAGATTACACCAGCTGTCCTTCTAAATCCTAGCTGAGATCTATGCCTTTGGTAGAACAGCATTTTGAATGAAGGAGAGAGAAGACAGATGGATAATTTGGTGGGAGAAATAGGCCTGGGTATTGGAAAGGTAACGCAGTGAAAGGATAATAGAGGCAAATACCAAAAAAGTGTCATTTTCTTGGCAGGAGAAAATTCTTCCTCCTCTCCTCCCATGCCTGGGATCTAAAAATCTGGTTCGTGATGCAGCTCAGCCCCATTCTAAAGCAGACGGACTCTACCATGAGGAGCCTTGGGAACCTACCTCCTGCTATGACAGTGCTGCTAGGACAAAAGGCGACAGGGGCTCCTAACAGCCCAATCAAAAAGCAAACTTTCGCTGCCAATGCTCTTAACTGGGGACTGATCAAGTAGAGAGGATTCACGTGGACCACTATCTCGTGATGCTCCCGATGTGCTTGTTGTACAGGTCTCAGAGCTTAGTAGGAATATGGCTTTTCCAATTTCACGTGATTTTTATACAAATTTGGTATTTTTACTCATGACTTTCCTTTCTGAAATGATCTCAACTAACCTTTCAAACTGGAATTGCTTTGTTCTTCACAGTAAGAAAGAATACACAGGTATCAATTCCAAAACTCATGTACGAGGTGGATTTTCAGATCACAAATAAAGAAGACTGTATTATAAAAGGATGATGTGTCAACTTTTAGAGAAGGGGCAAGAACGTTTTGGGGGTATATGTGGGGGTCACGTTCCCCTCTGAGAATGTACTTTGAGAGAGGTATGGGTCTTTTTCCCAGAAAACTGCTCTTGTAGACTGGCACATCCAAATATGCATGGAGGTTAGGGGGTTTCTGGGCCCTTAAGTCCATCCATGGATCCTTGGGGACTCAGGATACCAAAGTAGATCCTGTCATTTAGACACCGAGAAACGCCCTCTCCCAGGGCCCCAGTCCTCAACGGGCTCTGGCAGGGCTAATAGGTAAATCACAGGTGCATCATGTCTACACCAGCTGCCTTCATGGGAAAGTGACCTCGATAAATACCTTCATCAGCCATCAGTACCAAATCTCTCGGCTCTCAGAGCTCTGGGGTTTCATAAGGAACAGTGGAATGCAAGCAAGTCTGCCATTAATTATTTTCACCTGTTACTTACCTCTCCCCAAATGCCGACTGTATCACGGATGTCATTTTTGCAGTAAGAAAGCTGCCTGATGCAGTTGTTGACGGCAACACTACTCTTGCCAGGGGCGAGGTCCTCCTCTGCCATTTCCACCCACCCCAGAGAGCGCACAGCAAAACACTAGGAGGAAAGTCAGAGAACAGGAGATTACTCACTGGCCACAGGTCAACGTACCTTAAAATCCTCTACAAGGTGTACTCAATGCGTCTTTAATTACTACAAAATGTTCAATCATCTAATTTAGCAACAAATCCTAGATTGTTGGAAAATTAAATTGTGGCTATTTTTTGCTATTAAAAAAATGTAGTAGGACTTCCCTGGTGGCGCAGTGGTTAAGAATCCACCTGCCAATGCAGGGGACACGGGTTCGAGCCCTGGTCCGGGAAGATCCCACACGCTGTGGAGTAACTAAGCCTGTGTGCCACAACTACTGAAGCCCACGTGCCTAGAGCCCGTGCTCCACAACAAGAGAAGCCACTGCAATGAGAAGCCCGCACATCACAACGAAGAGTAGCCCCCGCTCGCCACAACTAGAGAAAGCTTGCGTGCAGCAACGAAGACCCAATGCAGCCAAAAATAAATAAATAAATAAATAAATTTAATTAAAAAAACATGTAGTAATAACTATCTTCTTGCCTAACTTTCTGTGTGTGTGTGTGTGCTTGTGAGTGTGTGAGTGTGTTCAGGTTTTTTTTTCTTAGAACAGATTACTAGAAGTAGAATTACAGGGCTAATGGGTATAAACATTTCTAAGCACCTTTATCTAGTATAAGGCAGGTTTTTTGTTTTTTTTTTTGTAGTAAGAAATGTAACCCCTGTGAAATTTGTTACTTGTTAAGCACCTGGGAGAAAGAATTAGCTACATGTTTGTCACTTGTTTCTAATAACAATGAGGCAAAATGTATTCTCTAATAACCAGAAATGAAAAAAAAAAAGAGGAGGGGAAATGTGCTTTCATGATAATAGGTCTCAGCATTTGTTACTAGCCCCAAATCCTGAAAGCCTGCAGAATGGATGGACTTGTGAGATACCTTAGAGCACAAATTCCATTTATTCTTTTATCATTTAGAGATATTTGATTTGAGATCACACTCCTTGTCTTCCTTTTAAAAGTTCAGGTGTTCAATTAAAAAAAAAGGATCTTATCCATAATGTAACAAGCAAAGAATCCAAAAATTTATCAAGAAAGAAGTTCCTGGGACATACTAGGGTGATCTGGCTAGAGCATCTGCCTAGCTGTTAATCACCAGGTTTACCAGGTGGCTGGAACTGCGGTTTCTCACCGCAACCTGTGACCCGGGTCTCCTCCTGAGCTGCACACCAACTGAAGAGACCACCTTTGAAGGACAGGAGGGCAGATAAGGTGCCACACTTCTGTGGAGCCAACAGGCTGTTTCTCAAAGAGTGTCTTCTGAAGTTCCCCAAAGTGAACTTCATAATACAATGAAGAAATGCAGCCAACTGTCCCAAAGTGACCACATTCACTCTAGTTCAACCTTCTCTGTTTCAGACCCCACACCCAGGCTGGGTGCCTCCTTCCTGAATTGCTAACCACACTTTCTCAGGGGAAAACAAAACACGAAAAGACCAAAGACAACCCGGTTACGCTAATAGAAGGTGGATCCTCACGTCCTAAAAGGAAGGACGGAGGTACCTGCGTCACCGCCCGGAGTGGAACGTTTCCTGCTCACTGACGGTGCACACGATGCCTTTTACAAATACACCAAAAAAGAGAAGGTCATCCCCACAACAACTGCGAAAGCTACTCAGGACCCTGTGTCCTGGGGAAAGGTTCTGGGAGATGTCTTCACAGTTCACGTGCTCATGTGTTTCTGCTGGAGAGAAACTGCCCGAGGGGAAGAGGATGCCACAGGTGCAAGGGCAGCCCCTTACCCAGAACTGCACGGGGCTATGCCCAGGAACTCCCCTCCCTTGTTGGCTCCCTACATAGTCCCTCATGAGTAAACTCACAATGCCACAACCCAGCCCTCCCCCATCATTTTCATCTTGTTACGTACCACCTTGTAATGGAAAAACTCAGCTTTTCCACCTTTACCAAATGTGCAGATGTTTTCCTCCACACCAACAAGCGATTCTCAGACACCAGTAGGGTGTCCAAGAATTCAACTCAATTCTGACACCATCTACCTGGATAGAGCGTCAGACCCTGCAAGTTAAGGGCTCAGTTCTACAAGACTGTCCCCCCAACAACTGCCCGCCCCACCTCCTGCCTCCGCCAACTTCAGATGCCAATCCCAAGTCCAGGGTGTCGCCTGTACTTCTGGCCGACCAGCTATAGATCGAGGTTCGGATGACCCCCTTCTTGAGTTCAATGAATTTGCTAGAGTGGCTCACAGAACTCAGAGAAACATTGTATACTAGATCACTAGTTTATTATAAAAGGATATAACTTAGGAATAAATAGCCAGAGGGAAGAGATGCACAGGGCAAGGTATGGGGAAAGGGCCCGGAGCTCCCATGCCCTCTCCAGGTGCCACTCTCCCCAAGCTCCACGTGCTCGCTGGCCTGGAAACTCTCTGAACCCTGCTCTCTGGGTTTTGTGGAGCCTTCATCATATACGTGCGACTGATTAAGTCACTGGCCACTGGTGGCTGAACTCAACCTCCAGGCCCTCTCCCTTCCCTGGAGGTGGGCATGGAACTGGAAGTTCCAACCCTCTAATAACATGGTGGGCTCCACTAGCCCCCATCGTTAGGTGAGTTCTAGAAGTCACCTCATAAGTATTTATTCATTTAATCCTCTCCTCAACCCTGTGAGGTCAATACTAAGTTACTGTACCCATTTTATTTAATTAATTAATTTATTTATTTTTGCGGTACGCGGGCCTCTCGCTGTTGTGGCCTCTCTGTTGCGGAGCACAGGCTCCGGATGTGCAGGCTCAGTGGCCATGGCTCACAGGCCCAGCCGCTCCGCGGCATGTGGGATCTTCCCGGACCGAGGCACAAACCCATGTCCCCTGCATCGGCAGGCGGACTCTCAACCACTGCGCCACCAGGGAAGCCCTACTGTACCCATTTTATAGAAAGGAAAGTGAGTGAAGCACAAGGCTGATAAGTGGTGGACCTAGGATGCAAGTTAGGCAGTGTGACTTCTGGGCCCTCACTCTTAACCACTCTGCCATATGCCTGAGAGCTTGTTGGAGGGACAGTATCCGATGGGGCTGGGTCCACAAAGAGGCACAAGAACACAGTCAGTGATGTCAATACAGTTTGAGTGTACCTGGCCCAAGAGCATGGACAGCCTAAACTACAATCTTAGCTCTGACTTACAGGTACTGTGATCTTGGCCATGTAACTTACAAAGTCCCAATTTTTTTCTTATTTGCGAAAATGGGAATAATAATGATAGTTAACTCAGAGGGGGTTCTTACAAGGAGAAAACAACATAACACAGGCAGAAAACCTAGCACAGAAAACACTCCATGAGCATTGCTGAGTGAAAGAACAAATGAATATAGTCTCACAAACATCTTAAAAGGAGTCATCAAAGGGGGAAAATGAAAGGAGATTTGAAATTAGCGTGATCCTATGCTCCAATTATCCTCAGGATGGTTCTGATTTATCTCTGTTGTTCTGGAAAAATTATTAAGAGCAGCTCCTTTTACTCCTTTTACTCTATAAATTATTATAATTACTCTAGCCAAAATTCCAGTGATGAATCTGGTAAAGTTGCAGGATACAAAATTAATACACAGAAATCTCTTGCATTCCTATACACTAATGATGAAAAATCTGAAAGAGAAATTAAGGAAACACTCCCATTTACCACTGCAACAAAAAGAATAAAATACCTAGGAGTAAACCTACATAAGGAGGTAAAAGACCTGTATGCAGAAAAACTGTAAGATAACTGATGAAAGAAATTAAAGATGACACAAACAGATGGAGAGATACACCATGTTCTTGGATTGGAAGAATCAATATTGTGAAAAGCAATCTACAGATTCACTGAAATCCCTATCAAATTACCAATGGCATTTTTTACAGAACTAGAACAAAAAATCTTAAAATTTGTATGGAGACACAGAAGACCCCAAATAGCCAAAGCACTCTTGAGGGAAAAAAACGGAGCTGGAGGAATCAGACTCCCTGACTTCAGACTATACTACAAAGCTACAGTAATCAAGACAATATGGTACTGGCACAAAACCAGAAACATAGATAAATGGAACAGGATAGAAAGCCCAGAGATAAACCCACGCACCTATGGTCAACTAATCTATGACAAAGGAGGCCAGGATATACAATGGAGAAAAGACAGCCTCTTCAATAAGTGGTGCTGGGAAAACTGGACAGCTACATGTAAAAGAATGAAATTAGAACACTCCCTAACACCATACACAAAAATAAACTCAAAATGGATTACAGACTTAAATGTAAGACTGGACACTATAAAACTCTTAGAGGAAAACATAGGCAGAACACTCTTTGACATAAATCACGGCAAGATCTTTTTTTTTTTTTTTTTTTTTTTTTGCGGTACGCGGGCCTCTCACTGTTGTGGCCTCTCCCTGTTGCGGAGCACAGGCTCCGGACGCGCAGGCTCAGCGGCCATGGCTCACGGGCCCAGCCGCTCCGCGGCATGTGGGATCTTCCCGGACCGGGGCACGAACCCGTGTCCCCTGCATCGTTAGGCGGACTCTCAACCACTGCGCCACCAGGGAAGCCCAGCAAGATCTTTTTTGATCCACCTCCTAGAGTAATGGAAATAAAAACAAAAACAAATGGGACCTAAAGAAACTTAAAAACTTTTGCAAAGCAAAGGAAATTACAAACAAGACAAAAAGACAACCCTTAGAATGGGAGAAAAATTTGCAAATGAATCAACAGACAAAGGATTAATCTCCAAAATATATAAACAGCTCAAGCATCTCAATATCAAAAAAACAAACAACCTAATCAAAAAATGGGCAGAAGACCAAAATAGACATTTCTCCAAAGAAGACATACAGATGGCCGAGAAGCAATGAAAAGCTGCTCAACATCACCAATTATTAGAGAAATGCAAATCAAAACTACAATGAGGTATCACCTCACACCAGTTAGAATGGGCATCATCAGAAAATCTACAAACAAAAAATGCTGGAGAGGGTGTGGAGAAAAGGGAACCCTCTTGCACTGTTGGAGGGAATGTAAATTGATACAGCCACTATGGAAAACGGTATGGGGGTTCCTTAAAAAACTAAAAATAGAATTACCATATGATCCAGCAATCCCACTACTGGGCATATACCCAGCGAAAACCATAATTCAAAAAGACACATGCACCCCAATGTTCATTGCAGCACTATTTACAATACCCAGGTCATGGAAGCAACCTAAATGTCCATCGACAGATGAATGGATAAAGAAGATGTGGCACATATATACAATAGAATATTACTCAGCCATAAAAAGGAACGAAATTGGGTCATTTGTAGAGACGTGGATGGATCTAGAGACTGTCATACAGAGTGAAGTAAGTCAGAAAGAGAAAAACCAATATCGTATATTAACGCATATATGTGGAACCTAGAAAAATGGTACAGATGAACTGGTCTGCAGGACAGAAACTGAGACATAGATGTAGAGAAAAAACGTATGGACACCAAGCGGGGAAAGTGGTGTGTGTGTGTGTGTGTGTGTGTGTGTGTGTGTGTGTGTGTGTGTGTGTGTGTGTGTGTGTGTGTGTGTGTGTGTGTGTGTGTGATGAATTGGGAGATTGGGATTGACATGTATACACTGATGTGTACAAAATGGATAACTAATAAGAACCTGCTCTATAAAAAAAATAAATAAAATTCAAAAAAAAAATTCCAGTGAATTTAGCCTCTGGCATAGAAACCAAGGCTTGGATGGGATACTAAGATATGCCCAGGTGGAAATGGGGTTCAAGATCAACAGCAGCTGCTGTCAGTACAGCATCCTGGTGATCCTGGTGGGGGTGAACCCTAATACACCAGCATTACTGTGGGATGGTCCTATGTCCTAAAACTAGAAGCCAGGAGCACACTTCCTCACTTTCTCTAATAGCTTACTCGAGAGTCCTACAGCCTGTGAAGACTCAAAGAATTTATTAACAATAAGGAAGGTGAAAAAGAATACTGGCTGCATAAAAAGAAACGAAATTGAGTTATTTGTAATGAGGTGGATGGACCTAGAGTCTGTCATACAGAGTGAAGTAAGTCAGAAAGAGAAAGACAAATACTGTACGCTAACACATATATATGGAATCTAAAAAAAAAAATGGTTATGAAGAACCTAGGGGCAGGATAGGAATAAAGATGCAGACGTAGAGAATGGACTTGAGGACACAGGGAGGGGGAACGGTAAGCTGGGACGAAGTGAGAGAGTGGCATGGACTTATATACACTACCAAATGTAAAACAGATGCTAGTGGGAAGCAGCCACATAGCACAGGGAGATCAGCTCATAGCACAGGGAGATCAGCTCGGTGCTTTGTGACCACCTAGAGGGGTGGGATAGGGAGGGTGGGAGGGAGATGCTAGAGGGAGGGGATATGGGGATATATGTGTACGTATAGCTGATTCACTTTGTTATACAGCAGAAACTAACACACCATTGTAAAGCAATTATACTCCAATAAAGATGTTTTAAAAAAATTAAAAAATAAAAAATAGAATGTGAAAAAAAATACTGGCTGCTTTTTTGTCCTTGAGTCCAAGAATACATGGATTTCAAAAAACGAGAGCCCTCACAATATTATTAATTTTCCGTATGTAATTTAGTATCTGATCTGAGAAGCTTCACCACTGGTCCCTACGGACAAAGGAAGGGGAAACGGGTTTATGGAGGGGAAACTCCACTAAGCAGCGAGCTCCGTTTCCTTTCAAAGAACCAAGCGGCAAAGAGCAACCTGCGCTATTTGGTGCTGCCCTCGTGTGGCTAGGAAGGTTTATAACCAACACCAGTTTTCCTTAAACTCGGGAATTAGAATCAGCTCTGTGAATAAATGCTCATTTCAGAGAATAGGAGCTCAAAATATTCAGTCAAAATATGTAATCAAATGTTTAATCAATCTGACTTTTCAAATACTTTTTTCTTTTTTTTTTAAGTTACCTGCTGGTCATTTTATTTATTTATTTTTTAACATCTTTATTGGAGTATAATTGCTTTACAATGTTTTGTTAGTTTCTGCTGTATAACGAAGTGAATCAGCTATATGTATACATATATCCCCATATCTCCTCCCTCTTGCGTCTCCCTCCCACCCTCCCTATCCCACTTTTTTCAAATTTTGCAAAAAATATCAACATTTGTACTTATATTAATGCTCATTCTTCAATAGCTCTTTACCAAAAGGGCAAAAATGAGTAATGGATGGTTCAGGGTATGGACTCTGTCATCAGATGGATCTAGATTCAAGTCATGACTTTGCTACCTACCAGCTGGTGACTTTGGGGAAGTCACTTAGGTCTCTAAGGCTTCGTTTTTTCATCTGTAAAATGGGAATAATAATAGTACCCATACTTTATAGTACTATTGTTGGACTAAGTGAGATAATGCAGGTAAACTATTTAGCATAGTGCCTGGCATATAATAAGAACTCAACAAACATTTATTATGCTGTTGATAAATTTTAACTTTTTCTCTATGTGTGGATTTTAAAGATTTCTCTAGTTTAACAGATCTCAGGCAAAGCTAAAACGCCCAGAGGGCTTTGTTAAAACACAGAAAACTGGACACCATCCCCATCATTTCTGATTCAGCGGTCCCCAAACCTGCACTTCTAACAGCCTCCCAGGTGACACTGAATTTGCAGGTCTGAGGACCACACTTTGAGAACCACTGCCATCCGCAGACGGCCCCTTCCTTACTCAAAGTCATGCTGTTCCTACGACTGGTCCTGAAAGGCGAATCTGGCAAGTTAGTTAACCTCTCTGTGCCTCAGTTTCCTCGTCTGTAAAACGTGGATACTAAAAATCCCTGTCTCACAACAACCTATCTATGCTGTGAGGATGAACAGGGCAGAGTTTGCTGCTGTGCCTGTCGATGCTGTTAGTTATTACGAGCATTTAGGGAACCCGGGTCATGGCTGAACTGGGAGGGACCCAGCTCTTGGCTTGGGGCTTCCTTCTCTCCCACTGGTTTTCTCTCCCCCACACTGGAACCAACTGTCATATCCTGGTTGGAAACACACATCCTGTTTCAACTTCTGTTTCTTTGAGTCCTCTATTAATAGAGCCTGATGCCTGGGGAGAACCTCTTCCTAAGACATGTGTCGAGGGGTAGAACTCAGTGCCAAGCCTTGGTTTCCAGGGCCAGACAGTCCCGGGTCCGCATTCCTCTATTCCCATCGGTGGGTGCTCAGCTTCCACGAACCTAAGCTTACTCAGTTGCAAAATGACAATAACTGTAAGCTCAGAGCCCTTCCGGGAGAGCCAAAAAGCAAACGAGGAAGGTCAGGGCTGGGGCACTGCAGGCCCTCAGCAAATGTTCCCTCTCTTCTCTCTCTGGCTGCAGGAGACCCTCTCATGGCCGCCTGTGTTCTCCCACAGGCCTTCCACTTCTCCTCGTCAGAGCTTCGGCGAGGACAAGCAAGATGAGAGCCTGCTGGCAGAAAACTGGGGGCCTCGTTCCTGGACCACGAGGTGGGGCAGGGGATGGAGGACAGGAGAGACGAGGGAACTGGAGCTACTGGAGCTACAGTCGGACACAAACCTTGCCTCCTCCCAGGCGAGCCAGCCTCTGTGCACGGCACCAAAGAAGATGCTGCTCAAATGAGCGAAGTCTGTGAAGTAGCGCATTTGAAGCCCAGAACACGGTCAGAGCTCTACATAACTACGGAGGGATGATGACGAAAAAGTAAACGATACCAGAATTGACAGCGACACTAAATTATAGGTATGAAAAAACTAAGAAAATTTAAGAGAAAAGCTACAATTTGGTCTAGCACTACAAATGTAATCCTAATGAACACTCATTTATAGGAACTGCTTACCACTTAAGCCTATAAGTACCCTGCAGCACAATAACAACTGTGCCTTCAAGTCAACAAACGTTTACCGAGTGCCTATTAGTTCCTGGAGACATAGAGAAATGAGTGCGACGCGGGGTAGACACGGAGCGGGAATCCACGACACGGCAACGAGAAATAAGGGGACGCAGAGGCGCACGTGTGCGTTGGTTGCTCATGGAGGGAGGAGCCTTTTTTTTTTTTTTTTTTTTTGCGGGCCTCTCACTGTTGTGGCTTCTCCCGTTGCGGAGCACAGGCTCCGGACGCGCAGGCTCAGCGGCCATGGCTCACGGGCCCAGCCGCTCCGCGGCACGTGGGATCCTCCCGGACCGGGGCACAAACCCACGTCCCCTGCATCGGCAGGTGGACTCCCAACCACTGCGCCACCAGGGAAGCCCAGGAGGAGCCTTTTAACTCACAGAGAGGGAGTTACGGACAGCTTCTGGAAGGAGATGGTATTGAGCTGAGCCTTGTAGGATGGATGGGTTCATTCGTTTCACAGAGATTTACTGACACCTGCTATATGCCAGGTACTGGAGGCACATCAATGAACCAAAGAGGCCAAACACTCTGCTCTGAGTAGTACCGCAAAAAACTGGAAGGGCGTATGTGTTCGGCTGTGACACCCGAGGTCACACAGCTCTGTGGACATGAACCACAAAGAGTAAGGTGCAGTGGAATGGGGGGAGGGGCTGTGAGCACTCTGGTTTAGGGCCTAGGTTTTCAAGTCACTGACTTGGGATCTAATCCCAGGCTGGCCACTATTAGCAGTGTGATCTGAGCCAAGTTTCTTAATCTTGGTGAGCCTCAGTTTCCTCATCTGTTGCAGTGGGGATAGCGGTATGCACATCCTGGGGGTACTGGCATGATGAACGGGAAGGCTTATGCTAAGAACAGGGCCTGGCCCATAGGGGATGCTCAAGGAAAGGTGGCTACTGTTTTCACAAGGTCTCTGATCTCTGTCAAAAGCGTCAGGATTGAGGAACACCACCAACAGTCAGCCAGTCAATCCTGTTTCGTTTTTCCAACTAATGATCCAACCTCACTACGGATATACCTTGGGTGCCTGGGGGTGGGGAGAGGCCCGGGGCCTGGGGAGGAACAGGGGGTGGAACCCTCAGGTCCACCTAAGAGTCCTCGGACCTCGGAGAGCCACGGAAGCCACGGGGCTTCAGCAAGTTCTAAACCTCCTGCAAATATATCCAAAAGTATGTGTGTGTTTGCATACTGCACAGCCTCTGGGGAAGCACAACCTCGGAAATGGCAGGCACTGCCATTAAAAAGAAAGGTGAGGGAAGCCCAACAGCCAGTTTTGAAAACCAGTGACTGTTTTTGATGCAATGTAAGCTCCCTCGATATTATCCCTGATGCTCCAGCAAAAGTCTGCTACAGAGATGGATGAAGTCAGGAATTAAGAGAAGGGTGTACTCCTCTCCTGGGGAGATGCGTGGTGGAGGAAAAGTAGTGGCGGAGGCCTCAGAGTGGAGAACAGGGAGTCAACACAAGAGACATATAAGCCCAGGGAACGGGCAGAACTGTGCGGGGGAACCCATGGACTTCGCAGCACACGAGACTGGGATTCAAGCCCATTTCACCTGGATTCTAAGAGCATATCGATCCTGCTGCTGCCTGAGCTACGCAGAGCTGCTCTGTGGAGACTCTTTATGTCTGTGCTCTTGGGGTCAGGTGGAAAAAAAATAAACATATTCTCACTGTATGTGACTATGAGGAAGGACCTTTTGAATAATCATACATCCCACGTAGAAACTGTGAGAGAATCCTTTTTTATTTCATACTGGTGGCCACAGTAACATACCCATTTAGGGTACATTCATCAGATTTGATAGCCTACGTCCTGGGATGTCTCCCTAAGAATTCAGAACACCCCTCTGCCCTTTCCATTCCCAGTTACTGCATCAGAGACAGCACGAACCTGACTTCTGCCCACTGGCCGATCGCTGGACCATCCAGATTTTGCTAAGAAATAAGGCAGCCAGTAAACAAAGGGCTGTGACCTCAAACGACTTTCAGAGTCTGTTTTAAAAATGCATAGGCTTTTCAAGGTTCAAAATATCTTCCCTGGACATGGCTTCCGTAATAGGGAGGTCTTTAGCAAATCAGAGTTTGGGGTCATGATACATAGGAATGTAGATCATTGTCATTACGGACACAGTTTGAAATAAAATTAGGCTTCATCTGCTACTGCTTTTCTTTGAAACACAGAAATGCTTTCTAAATCCAGCATCTCAATGTTCTCGGCCAGAGAGGTGCCTGGGGACTCTGGAGTGGAGCATGACCCAGTTCTCCATCTGGCTGAAGCAAAGAATCAGCCTGATTAATTATTCAGCACGGCAATGACCTCGGCAGCCAGGGAGGACCCAGAGAGCATTTCTACACTGACCCCAATGAGCACTTCAGCTGTTCCTTCTGTTTCTCCCCAGGCTGTCTGCAACATGGTAAGCATTCGGGCAGAAAACAAGACACCTGGCCCTTTGGGGCACTTGGGCCCGCAAGTGCCATTTACTTAACTCTCCCTCTTTCCTATTTTTCAGAATAAGATCACCCTATTGGAAAGATACATCCTATGCTAACATTCTGTGCTGACAGCTTCTGCTACAAAGAGGACAGTCATCATAATAACTACCATGCATGTGGTACTTACAGCGTGTCAGGGACTAAGGACTGATCCATAATTGAAATATCGTCTACAATGCCCACCTTCCTGCCTGCCTGCTCCCCTGGTTCCTGGTGGTCAGTTCATGGAGGGGGGGTTCCCCACTGTCTCTAGTAAATAACAGGCTCTGTTCCTAGTAAACACTCTGGAAACCTACAAGGTCAGAGGGCAGGAATACCAACCAGATTCCCTATTTCAGGAAATGCTCAGAGCATGCGCAGTGACGGGGACTCCAAGCTAAATTATCTAATGGAAGAAGAGGAAGATGCACCACAGTTTAGAAGCAGTGCCCGTAGTCATCTCTCATGCACAACGTGGAGCCATGCAGGTTTCTGAGATTTAAGGCTTCGGTGACTTTAAATCCTTAAATGAAAATGTAAGGATTCTTTCAAAGCCCTGTGCCTTGATTTCTCCCTCTCTGTGCCATTCCCCAAGTCAGCTCCTGCCTGCGATGACTATTCTGTAACTGCTCCTTCTGCTTTATAAAAACGCTTGCTGACTCACCACTCTACCACATCAAGAAAAGCAATCATTCTGAGATTTACCAGAAACGAGGTTTGAACCACTGATGTGCTGAAGGGCGTGCACAAGGGCAGTCACACTGGGAGGACCGAGATCTGATTCTGCATGAGTTTAAATATTTAACAGTCTCTGGGGTGTCTCTGCTTCCTCACGCCTCCTCACTGCACGGTCTCTTTGGCGGATGAGCTCGTCCAACTGGGCAGAGCTGTAGCCTGGTTTCCTCCTTTCCCCTCAGGTTGGGGGGTGGGATTCACGCTGGGGAGTGGGACGGTGCCAGTGCACTGGGTTTTGACTTTTAACTTAAAACACACGGTTGAGCAGCACTGAAATCATGACGCCAACAGGTCTTGCTTTTAATTTAAGACACAAGACATGCATTTTTGCACAGCAGTGAAATCATGACATCCATATGCCTTAAGCATATTTCTAAGTGTTTATTATTGTCTTAAAAACAATATTCTCACTGCAGCACTATTTATAATAGCCAGGACATGGAAGCAACCTAAGTGTCCATCGACAGATGAATGGATAAAGAAGACGTGGCACATTTATACAATGGAATATTACTCAGCCATAAAGAGAAACGAAACTGAGTTATTTGTTGTGAGGTGGATGGACCTGGCGTCTGTCATACAGAGTTAAGTAAGTCAGAAAGAGAAAAACAAATACCATATGCTAACACATATAATATGGAATTTAAGCAGTACTGATGAAACTAGTGGCAGGTTCATCAGGAATAAAGACACAGACGTAGAGAATGGACTTGAGGACAGGGCGGTGGGGGGAGGGTAAGCTGGGACGAAGTGAGAGAGTGGCATGGACATATATACACTACCACATGTAAAATAGATAGCTAGTGGGAAGCAGCCGCACAGCACAGGGAGATCAGCTCGGTGCTTTGTGACCACCTAGAGAGGTGGGATAGGGAGGGTGGGAGGGAGACGCAAGAGGGAGGAGATATGGGGATATATGTATACATATAGCTGATTCACTTTGTGATACAGCAGAAACTAACACACCATTGTAAAGCAATTATACTCCAATAAAGATGTTAAAAAAAATTCTCAGTAGTGCTTAGGTGAGGGGATTTCAGAACGAGAAGGAGGAGGGAGGGAATTTGCATTTATTGTGTTCCTATGATAGAGGCTCTTTATTGATGACCTAATTCAATTTAGTTTAATTCTCACAATGAAGTGAATGAGGTATTCTACCCATTTTTGAGAAGAGGAAACTGACTCCTAAAGGAACCCTGGCAAGCTTAAGGCTTCATAAAACGTTTTGGAAAATCTGACTTTGCGGCACGGTGTCGTCACACTTGATGCTAACACTTGTGAATGTGGTGGTGAGGAGGGGGTTAAAGTGGGCGAGAAAGAGGTGGCGGACAACAGTATCACACGCAGCATTTATTATGAGTGTCTGTGCACACATTACACAACGAGTGGGAAAAATCCACTTCTCCTTTACTACTCACCCAGAATGCTTCACTTCTGACCCTTCTAGCCACCAAATGTGAGGGGGGTTTTCCCCACTCCAAGCAAGTCTCTGCAACACCAGCTGGGTGTGCTACAATTTAACTCAATCCTGACACCATCTACCTGGATAGAGAGTCAGATCCCATAGGTTAAGGGCTCAGACCCACAAGGCTGCTTGCCCCACACACGCCCTCAGACACCAACTGCAAGTCCAGGTTGTCACCTGTGCTTCTGACCGACCAATCGGCTACAAATTGGAGGCTCCCATGACCCCCTCCTCGGGTTTGATTAATTTGCTGGAGTGGCTCACAGAACTCAGGGGAAGTTTACTTACTAGCACACCAGTTTATTATAAAAGGGTATAACTCAGGAACATCCAGATGGAAGAGGACAAGGTGTGTGAGAAGGGCGTGCAGCCTCCAGGCTTTCTCCAATCATGCCACTCTCCCAGCACCTTCATGTGTTCCCCAACTCAGAAGCTCTCTGAGGCCTGTACTTTAGGGGGTCTTCATAGAGGCTTCACATGATGAAGGCACGATCGATCATTAACTCCATTTCCATCCCCTCTCTGGAGAATGGGGGTAGGACTGAAAATTCCAAGCTTCTAATCATGGCTTGGTCTTTCTGGTGACCAGCCCCAATCCAGGAGCCTACCTAGAGTCACCTCATTAGAACAAAAGACACTGCTATCATCCAGGAAATTCCAAAGGATTTAGGAGCTCTGGGTCAGGAACCAGGGGCAGATACATGTGTGTATGTGTGTGTGTGTGTGTGTGTGTGTGTGTATACCACTTTCTTTTACATATTTAATCAACTCATGGCAACATATGAGATAAATGTTATTACTATTCCTATTTTACAGATGAGGAAACTGAGGCACAGAGTGGTTGTTAGGGACTGAATTGTGTCCTCTCAGAATTCATATATTGAAGCTCTAACCCCCAATGTGGCTATATTTGGACACAGGGCCTTTAAAAAGGTAATTAAGATTAAATGAGGTCATAAAATGGGCTTAATCCAGTAGGACTAGTGTCCCTATAAAAAGAAGAGACACCAGGAATGTGAGCACACGGAGTAAAGACTACATGCGGACACAGCGAGAAGGTGACCATCTGCAAGCCAAGGAGAGAGGCTTTGGGAGAAACCAAACCTGCCAGCACCTTGATGTTGGACTTCTAGCTTCCCGAACTGTGAGGAAATCAATTTCTGTTGATGTAAGCCACCCAATCTGTGTGGTATTTTGTTATGGGAGCCCGAGTAGATTAATACAGTGGTGTATACAAACCTAAGGTAACCAGCTAGCATATGGTGGAGCTGGCATTCAAACCCAAGTTCATGTACTGACAAATCCCTGTCAACACGCCATGCTACCTCCTAGGAGCTGTAACACGGCTGGTTTTCCTAAAGGGGGGGTGGGGGGCAGGCATACCTCACTCTACACCCAGGGACCTCAGAGAGGACCTATAACCCCTCCCTCAACCTGACACACTGTGCACATGTGCACATGCCCTCTCCCAGAATCTTAAGTTCTCAACAGCTAGACCAGGCTGAGACCAGAGGTCAGGAGTCCTGGTCCCACTCTAAAGAGGCCCCGGAGAATTCAAGGGCGGGAAGAGGCTGAGGAGAAGGAAATCCCCCCCTGAGCAGGGAATGAGTACTTCAACCCTCGTACCCCTCCCAGGTCTAGCTTTATTGCTCCAGGCTGGCCCTGAGACTTCTCAGAGGTCTAAGAGAGCCCCTACCACAAGGCACTAACTAGCTCTGAAGTGGTGGTCTGGGTGCTCCTGTGCACACTGTCCACCAGGGGGCACCATCATCCTTCTCCCTCCCAACCCCTTACTCCTGGGAACAGAGCCCTGGAGGTAAGGAGTCTCCATGGGGGCAAAGGAAATCAAATGTAATCAACTGCCTGATGCCTGTGCTCTCATCCCTCTAGGCCACTGCACAGCTGCTCACACTGTGTTCTGGGAAGGCCTAGGGTGGTTAGACTCTGGGACAACCTGTGGGAGGGCTAAGGGGCAGCCAGTGTAGCGCTGAGGCCTCTGGGGAGCCTCAGGCAAGGTCCTGCTCTTTCTCTCCCATGAAAGGCTTTCTTCAATTAAAGAAGGGCCAGCGTCCCGTGGCAATGTCCACAGTGACGGTCGCTAATCTGTTACCGAGCAGGGTGAACTGTCACCACGTTATGAGGAATCTATATACATTTAAAAACAAACACCAGAATGTCAATGTATTAATTTACAGAGGGAAATGTAAGTCTGACTGGATGCTCAGGCTGCCCAACAAGAGGATTCATCCTCTGGAGGAAATCCACTCCAGTTTTAACCACCAGCCCGCCGCAGGCTGATGAGCAGAGAGGCAAGCAGAGGGAGCCTGCTTCCACGTCTTAATGGCCAGGATCCTCGGAGACTCATCGCTAGTGCAAGACACAGGCCTCCGGGTTGTGATTTAATACATAAATAGTTGATTGTATTAGTCATTTCCTGCCCAGGAACCAGGCCAGCATTATGAGGCCTATTTTTATCAATGGAAAAGTTGAGTGGAGGTGGGTTCAACCAAGAGACTTAGGCCAGTATTTCCATAATGTCACAGAACAAATGAGACCTATGTGCATATTTAAACATAAACCTGCAGATATATCGCATCTGACATCTTCACGTACAATCGTCATCGTCTTTCTAGCCGTGCCATTTAGCCAGTGCTTACTCTGTGCTGAGTATTTTGTATACAAAATTAAGAGTTTGGACTTGGCGGGTAAAGCAAGGCGGCACTGACATTTATAGATCACTTTCTCAACGCTTCATGCCTTACAGCACGTAGCACATGTTCTCACAACCCTACAAAGCAGGAGCTCCTTATTGCACATGTGAGAAACTGAGTCTGGAGAGCTGAGCTGAACTGCCCAAGGTCACACAATAAATAAGCAGCAGCTGGAATTTGATCTGAGGTTTAGTACTCAAGGTGGATTACTGTCTTGATTTTACAGAAAAGAAAACCAGCTCAGTGAAGTTCAGCAAAGTGACTCAGCTGTGGACCGGCTTGATCCAAGGCCTCGTCTTGCTCTCACCATTCTTTGCTCTACATAAGCTGTTCTATAAACAGAAGCACTCAATCCAAAGGAGGCTCCTTGAGAACAGGCCTGTTCTGTGGACCTCTGAATGCCTGCCACCCAAAAAGAGGGTCTGGCACACGCTACATGATCAATAGATATTTTTCGGACTTCCCTGGTGGCTCAGTGGTTAAGAATCCGCCTGCCAGTGCAGGGGACACGGGTTTGAGCCCTGGTCTGGGAAGATCCCACATGCCGCGGAGCAACTAAGCCCGTGCGCCACAACTACTGAGCCTGCGCTCTAGAGCCCGTGAGCCACAACTACTGAAGCCCACGCGCCTAGAGCCCATGCCCCGCAACAAGAGAAGCCGCCGCAATGAGAAGCCCGCGCACCGCAACGAAGAGCAGCCCCGGCTCGCCACAACTAGAGAAAGCCCGTGTGCAGCAATGAAGACCCAATGCAGCCAGATAAATAAATAAATAAAACAATTAATTTAAAAAAATATTTGTCAAATGAAGACACTTGAGCTGGAGGCAGACCGAGGTACGGTGGCAAGAGTGGACCGGATCTGACTGGGAGTCCTCAACCTGGCTGGGCCCTAGGCTAGTTAATTGACCTAAGTTTCTGCATCCTTGGAGGGATAACGCCACAGACGCTGGTGAGAACTCAAGGGGGTGTACCAAGCACTGGTAGAGAGCCTGGCATAGCCACTTTTACCATAGCAAATGCATACAGCCTGGATTATGAAGCCAGAGCACCCAGGTTTGAATCCCAGATGCCCACTTAATTCCTGAGTGATGCAGTTTTCTAATCTGTAAGATGGAGACAATGATAATACTTATGTCCTAAGGCACATTGGGAGAAATAAATAGTATATGGTGCATCTAACGTGCTTAGAATGGTACATGGTAAGTGTTCAGTGTGTTAGCTATTATTATGATTAGCTCTAAATTATCAACAAATCTGATCTAGGCTATGCCTAGTGATATAAAAGTCATATAAAAATATCCATGTAGCCAGTAATGCGAGCTAGAGTCAGGTATCATGTGCCTCCACTGTGAAACCGGAGGGCCAGTCCTTCTGGAGGCTAATCCCTGCCTGGGGCCCAATCCATCCTTATCAGGAGCCCTACCTTCACTAGCTGGTGCAGCCTTGACACAGCCCTGCAGACAGGAGCCCATTTAAGGGTCCTGGGACACAAGCACTGAGGAACAACCTGAGCCCTTGCTGTGTTTGCAGCCCTTCTCTCTGGACTTCCAATTGGTTCCTGATCCACACTCTGGGCACCTGGCTGGACCAAGGGTCCTGTCCTGGAGTTGAGTCCCCTGGCAGTGCTTTGTGCTGATGTTCCCTTTAGGTGCCAGTGGGATCTAGACACCTCACTGTCATGCTGTCCCTCCGTCCCAACCCTGACTCTGAGCTAAAGACCACTGAGATGCTACAAGGACCGGCTCATCAGATGGGTCCCTCTGGACATGGAGCAAGCCTGCCAAGCCTCTGGAGGGTACAATCTGGACCATTCCTACACTCATCCAAGCAACACGGACAAGTGTAGAACTCAATGCTTTGTTCAACTGTTCAAAAATTCAAAAGCTTCCACAGAAGATTATTTCTTACATGATAGGAAACGGTGGCTCTCTTACGAAGGGAGGGAGGGTAGGGGCAGGAGGGGCACTTCTTAAACCTGATGCCTGACATGTCCAACTAAGGCACCTATCAAATCCCACTGACCAAACGCCCAATCACAGCCCCTCCCGGACAGCCCGACCCACTGCAGCCCAAGGCCTGGGAGAACTCAGAGTCACCACGCAGCATCGCTGAGAATCAGAATCTGACAGTAACCACAGAAACTTCTCCTGGTGGGACAGCGAACGTGTTACACAAAAGGGAACTTCTTCAGCTGGAGACACCTGAATGCCAACAAAAGCTGAGTCTGTGGCAGTAAACATCAGCTCACGGCCCACTCTCTCACAGTTTTAGTAAGAGCCCATGCCCATCCAGGCCCAGCAGCAAGGCTGGCTGGAGCAGCCTCTGTTCCTGCAGAGAAGAAGCAGATGTCTTCACTTCTGGGAAACCACTGTTCCGCCCTGGAAGTGTGAGTGGTATTTTAGTTTTCCCATACAGGAGTCTTGGAAAAGATCGAGAGGCAAGTTGTATGGTCCACATGGCTGATTTACACTACAGATTTATATTATTTCTGTTGAGAAATGTTATTTGCAGAGAAAGCACAGAGTAAAACCATAATGAATCCTCAAATTCGGCACATAAAGTTGGCCATTTTATCTCGCTGGGGCAAGCAAGATGGCCATGTGAGCTCTAGAGGGGATGCTAATCCAAAGGAAGGACCAGAGAGAGCCTGAGGTCAGGAGACAGACTGCATCCTCTGGGTTGGGGGCTGGGGACCTGGAGACCTGGGCATAGTCGGGGCCGGGACACTGGGGAGACTGGGAGGTTACAGATCCAATCTCAGCTAGTAACAAGTCTACTTGCAACACGGAAAATGCAAAACTCAAATAAACAGAGTACCATTCTTAATAACACTTAGCCAAACGTTGCCGTGTCTGAGGCGATTCAGAACTAATTTGATCCTCTTCTAAAATGTGCCCAATAGATGACCCCACTAAGAATGATGCCGTGTGGGTCTTGAATAAATCCTTCCTCTAAATAGCTCAACTGCAAATACAGTTGATCCTGTACAGTTGATTCACTTACTCTCCGAAATTTATCTGCAACCTCCACATCAATATTTGTGGCACGTTTCTGGTCACTCATGGACATGCAAAGACTGGCAAAAAATCTGGGTTGCATGATGTGCATGTTCCCAGCTGAGGTTGAACAAGTCTTCTTGTTTCAGCCCTCATACGGCAAATGAGCGCCCTTTCCGCGGTCTGTTTAGCACCTTTTTGTATATGTGTGTGTGCTTTTTCTTGGTGATTTCACTGTTTAAAACGGCCTCCAAGTGTAGCACTGAAGTGCTGTCTAGTGTTCTGGCAGGAGAAGGCTGTGATGTGCATTCTGGAGAAAATCCATGTGTTCCATGAGCTTCATTCAGGGGTGAGTCAGTGCTGCTGACTGTGGGCTCAAGGCTAATGAATCAACAATATATATTAAATCAGGTGTCTTTCAACAGAAACACACATAAAATGAGGTTATGTATTGATAAAAATGTGACCAGAGGCTCGCAGGAACCTAACTCTGCACTTCCCGAGGAATACTGTATTTCAGTGTTTGCTAATTCAGTGTTGGCAGTGCCTTTACAGAGCTTTATAGACCCACTACAATAGTGAGAATCAACCATACCTGCCCTTCCTCCTAGAGCAAGGCCAGGGGGCACAGGGTGGTGGAGGGGGACTTGATCACTCTAGCTTTCTGGATTGGGGTATAGCCGGTGCAGGTGGGACTAGGAACCACGGAGTCCTGGGTTCTCGTCGCTGGCCTCCAGGCAGATCCCTCCTCCCCCCAGGCTCCCCCTTATCTCCCTGGTTTCCTCCCTCACATCTTACTCATGTCACCTTCTCAGGAGGCCTTCCTGGACTATTTAAAACTGCGACCCCTCCCAGCACTGTCTAGCTCTTTTCCCTACTTTATTTTTCTCCATATTTTCACCTAATGTATTTTCACCTAATGTATGTATATTCCACTTCTGTGTTTTGCTGTTTCTCTCTCTCCCCACACTGAGACACAAATTACATGAAGGCAGGGGTTTGGTCTGCAGTCTCCTCCGCCCCTAAGCACAGAATCTGATCGCTGCGAGGGTTAAATGAGTTCATACACATCAAGCGGGCTTTGAGCAGTATTTGGTGCCTGGTAAAAGCTATACTCATCATCATTATTGGGACTGATTGTAGTTTTTACTGCTGGCTTTCAAGAAAGTTTTTTTTTAAACTGCACTGCTCACCAAGAAAGGAAAAATCTGCAACTTTTTACAGTGTCTGAGATGAATGCAGTAAACTCGTAAAGTGGGAAGACCTACAAAGACCTGAATTAAAAGCACAGCTGTTGATTGAGCACCCTTAAGGGAGCATTCACCAGGTCCTCGCTCTTGAAGCTGACTCCTAGAAGTCTACACGGTACACACACGGGAAGAGCCTTGGCCCACTGCACAGAGATCCAGAGCACAAGGGATCTGGGGACCCCGGAACCCGACCACCTCATTTCACAAATGAATAGACCCAAGTCCCGAGAGCACTGCACTGAGTTGCCGCTAACAAGAATGAGTGTCTGTCTTGTGCAGAGTGGAGTGGGCAGGGGAGTCTGTCCCTAAAGGGTTCCCTTAGTCACCGCCACTTACTGAGATGGTACCTGAGCAACTGGAATCACTGTGTAATGCAAAGATGAAGTGAGTATGAACACTCGCTATTCCAAGACATTTACGGCAATTCAAGAAGAAGTATTTTAAGTAGTTGTTTTAAAGACTGCTTTAAATTAGCTATATTGAGTTTGTAGGGTAGGAATGCATGTTCACAGAGCTGAGATATTAAAAAGGAGGACATTTCCAGCAATAGACTAAAGGCTAAAAACCTACTCCCAGAGGTGACAAGGAATCTGAAGAATAGACATATCCAGGACTCCATCTGAAGACAGACTGACCAAAGAGGCTCCTTGTGGCCCCTCCTCACAAGCAGGTAACACACCTGTGTCTCAAGTACACTCAGGTTTTATCCTGTGCGTGTGTGGACACAAGGAAAGAAGGCGCCTTAAGGAACCCTGTAGCTCCAGAAAGTGGAAACTTCTAAGACTTCCCTGGTGATCACACGAAATAACCATGGAGAAGGAAGGACCCAGAGAATGCTGCAAGGCAATGGATTCCCAAAATTCCAAGGGAAGTGACTGCAGATTAGATGTTGTCACAAAGCCTTGAGATCGAAGTAAGCAGTTAGTGGAGGCGAGCCTTGCTGGAGACTTACAGACCGGGGCAGAGAGGAGTTCCCGGCAGGAAGGGGCCGAGGGCAGAGGGAGGGAGAGAGAACTTTGCATTATTCAGGGTACATAGCCTCGGGGCCAGGGCACCTGGGTCACGGCAGCTCCTGCTGTTGCCTGAGGCTCATTACTGCTGCCTGTGGGACAACTGCAGCCCTGCCCCCTGAATGGACCCAGGGTGGAGGTCCAGTGATTTGGGCCAGAGGCTGCTGGTCCAAATTCAAGGAGAAGCCTCATTCCCAAATTCATCTCCCCTTTTCCTGGACTCTTATTATAGATACTCAGTAGCTTACCTCTTAATGCTCTACTATTCTTTGAATTAATGCCACCTCCCCCATTAGCCTCTGAGCCTTGTTTTCAGAGCTGAACTCAAAGCTTTGCTTGTCCCCTTTGCTTGACTGATGAGGCCCATCAGGGGAAGTGACTCATCCAGGGTCTCCTGGCCTGTGAGCGGCCGGTACAGGTGAGCAGTGGGGTGTCCTGATTCTCAACACCGTACCCCTCTCCCAGGAGCCACTTGAGGTCAGGGAGCCCTTGTGTGTGTTTTTCTTCTCCCACAATGCCCAGGTAAGTGCCACACACACCAGCAGCACTTAATATCTGTTGATTCATTTTTTTCTTCCAAGGAGAAGATGCAGGGTATCCTGAGAAAAATCACCAAAACTAATCAAAGTGCTATGAGTCCTGTGAATTATAAAGAAAGGTGGGGGCCTCCCTGGTGGCGCAGTGGTTGAGAGTCCGCCTGCCGATGCAGGGGATGCGGGTTCGTGCCCCGGTCTGGGAGGATCCCATATGCCGCGGAGCGGCTGGGCCCGTGAGCCATGGCCGCTGGGCCTGCGCATCCGGAGCCTGTGCTCCGCAACGGGAGAGGCCACACAGTGGGAGGCCCGCCTACCGCAAAAAAAAAAAAAAAAAAAAAAAAAAAAAGAAAGGTGGAGGGAGTCTGGATTAATTTTCTCAGAGAAGAATGAGAAGCGTTATCGTGAAGCAGTTGAAAAAGCATGGGGAAAATGCAACCCAAAGTCCTCCTTCTACCTAGGGCGTCGAGCAAGGGGTAGGGGCTCTGGAAAGACAAGGAGAAACTGGAAAGCAGTAATGATGAACTTCTTAAGGAAAAGAGATACTAAAACAAGAAACCCTCTACCAAGAGGGCTGTGGACTCTTCACTCCTGGGGCAAAGCTTTAAAAGTAGGATGTTAAGTTAACTGTCCCCACTGATGTTCCTGTTTCAACAGAGATGACCAGACCAGAGACACGAGATTTATTCTGCACATAGGTTACAATTCTGCATGTAAAATACAACCTCTGTGAAACTTACTTCACGACAATACATGAGAACCTCAACCATCCCATTTTTCAAACTGCTTTGGGAAGAGTCTTTACATCTTGAAGGAGAAGATGGTAGTTCCACTTAAGCACATAAAAGAGGACACAAAATAAAATGTATTTTTCTGTCTTGAGAATATCTTCACTTATTAACAATGTGGAGTGCCCCAGGGCTGGCGAAACCACATTACCTTAACTCCACACAGCTTGCTCTGTGGGAACAGGGACCAGCCTCACCTAGTACACACATCACAACCCTGCCCAGTACAGTTAGCTCTTGCACGCGCTCGCCTCTGCGGCCTTGAATCTTTCATAGAGAGAGGTCCGCAAAGAACATTAGAGGAATGGGGAGGTTCCGTATGTAACGTGATGCCAAAATAAGCTGTGGGCCACTGGTGACTTTCTCAGCTTCCTGGGTCAATTTTTCCCCCCCATGTTAACTTTTAATAAGTTAAAAAAAAGATTTTTGGGAAAATGTTTTACAAATGCTACATTATTTATCAACTCATCTTGTGGACAATATGAGTACTTTAATGCTGTTAACGGCAGCAGGCCAGCTTCTGCTGCAGTCCCCCACTTTTCGGCAGTCTTTGTAATCTCTGAAGTCACTGTAAATGCTGGGGAGAAGTAGCAACTAAGGAAGGAACAATCTAGAGTCTCCTGTAAAAGGGGGGCAACTTCAATGTCAATAAAATGTACACAGAACTTTGGAGTAACTTTTCTTTTTTTTAAAGCTAGTATAAAGCTCTTCATGGCTGAAGCCCAAAGCTTTTCAACCAGAACTCTAGAGGCCGAGACCAGCCTGGGCTTCTACCTGGGCACTGGCACACTAGGAAGGGAAGGCTTGCGTTACTGAACTCAAGTGCTTCACTGCTATTCCAGCTGCACCACTGAGCAATTCTGAATTGATGAAGGCTTTACATAAATGCGTCCTAACATACAGAAAAAGGGGAGAGCAATATGCTCTACGTAAAGTGAGAAATCACACACACGCACGCACGCACAAACTGCAACAAGTCAAAAACCTGTTTCAGGGTTTGCTTTGTCTATAAGATAAGGCTCCAAACACTCAATCCCACTGACACAAAGGAAATTCTTTATTCCTATCATCACTGCCTCTGTTCCAAAAATTAGATTAAAACTCCTCGTATAACTTATATAAGCTGGTACTATCTGCATTTTCATTAATAACCAGTGTGTCACGAGACATTTCCTATTTTAATTTATTTCTAAGGTCTGGAAAAAAGAAAGTAAAGCTGCTTCACTTAAGCTATGACACATTGTAATACTGTGATCGCCAAAATGATTCCCAAACTAAATGGATTAGAGAGAGAGGGAGGGTGGCCTTAAAGATGGCATACTTGGGACTGGGCTCAGTCCCACACAGCCTCCACCTGGTGGGACCTATACAGCAGCAAAAACGGGTAAATCACCACGAGTGATGGGGCTGCTGGGAACCATTACATCCGAATTTTTAAAGAAACTTTTGGAAGATCAAAACCATACATCCTGTTGACTTAGTGCTGTACAGCAAAACATTGCTATTGTATAACATCTTACTTGGTCTTCACAGTAATACTATGAGTTTCCAAGACTATGCATTAGTACCATCCCATTTTACAGATGAGAAAAGTGATGTTCAGACAGGTTAACAAAATCACACAGCTCATCCCCGACAGCATTGGGCCCAGAACCCAAGGATTCCAGCTCCTACTTCATACCCTTTCCCCTTGGAACATGGCCCTGCATTACGGACAAAGACTCTAGTTGTTTTTTCCTCTTCTGTCCTTCACCGGGAGTCAAGTGCTTGGGTAATCCACTAAAAGACACACACATACACACAAAACCAAAACACACACATAAGAACATATTTTATTTTTCCTCTCAATCTTTAACACAGTTGCACATCTTCAGGTGAACTTGAGCTCGTGGTATAGAACTCCCACACAACAATCACACAGGGAATCAGAGAACCAAACCAAAGGCATGCTTGCAAGACCATGGGAAGGCCCACCTACACAAGAGGAAGGACAGCCCAGAGATTAAAAGCTTGGTCTCTGAAGCCAGACTGCCTGGGTTCACATCTCAGCTCTGCCATTTATCAGCTCTGAAACTGTGGGCAGGTCACGTAAGATTCTGTGCCTCAGCTTCAACTAAAAATAGGAGAAGTAAAAAAACATAGCTCCTGGGGTTTGTGGGAAAGCAGGACAGTGGAAGTCACATGGGAATGTTTGCTATTGCCTTTTACAGAGGTGCTAGATGAGCCTGAAAGACAGAAACTGAGCTTACCGATAACGGTCCCAAACCACCTTGGTATATATGTGCCCCATAACATACTAAATGCTCAGTGAACATCAGCAATCATCACCGTATTTTATTATCAGAACACGGGCTTTAGAGTCTGCTTCACTCAGGCTCAAATTTCAGTTCGTCCATACAACTGATTTGTGATTTTAAGAAAGTGACTTGGGTTCTCTGAATCTCAATTTCCTCATCTGTAAAGCGGGAATAACAACATCACCCACCCCCTTGCAGGGTTGTTCCGAGAATCAGATGGCCCGCTGCAAGTAAAGCACCCAGTAGGGTGCCCAGCACATGGCTGGAATCAGAGCAACGTTAGTTTTCTTCTCTGCCCAACCCTCTACTGTTGCCAAATGATGAAGGTCTATGTTGGATATCCATTCATTTTATTGTTTCTAGATCTCAACCAAAACAGGGCAGACATGTATTAGAATATCTGAAGAAGGAGAGATGAGCTTCATATAGTATTTTAGTTGCTAAGTGACACTGGCCTATAGCATTAGGTGAAGAGGGAAAATTGACATTTTCTATAAAATAGGTTGCTATAGATCTCATCTGAACTCACAGCTCTGAAAAAAATCACAGCTCTCAGGAGAAGGGCTTTTTGAGAAATCATATATTCTTTTTTTTTTTTTTGCAGTACGCGGGCCTCTCACTGTTGTGGCCTCTGCCGTTGCGGAGCACAGGCTCCGGACGCTGAGCAGGCTCAGCGGCCATGGCTCACGGGCCCAGCTGCTCCGCGGCATGTGGGATCTTCCTGGACCGGGGCATGAACCCGTGTCCCCTGCATCGGCAGGCAGATTCCCAATCACTGCACCACCAGGGAAGCCCAGAAATCATATATTCTTGCTTCTAGGGTCCGTGTGTCATTTACATGGGCCAACGTTTCAGCTTCAGTAGAGACAGGGGTCACTTGCTGGTCAAACCTACCACTGGGAATGTGGCTGGAGCAGAAAAGTGGGCCCTGGGTGGGGACCTGTGTTCCCTTCCTGAGCAGCAGGTCTGCTGAGAGAATGAGAGACTGTAAGGGAATCCAAAGGGACACATTTCTGCTCTGTGCCCACAGGAGGTGAATTGCAGTATTGTCTGGCTGGAGATGTGGGTTAAGAATGTGCTGGTTCAGGCTTCCCTGGTGGCGCAGTGGTTAAGAATCCACCTGCCAAGGCAGGGGACACGGGGTTGAGCCCTGGTCCAGGAAGATCCCACATGCTGTGGAGCAACTAAGCCCGTGCACCACAACTACTGAGCCTATGCTCTAGAGCCCATGAGCCACAACTACTGAGCCCTTGTGCCAGAGTTTGAAGCCTGCGTGCCTAGAGCCCACGCTCCACAACAGGAGAAGCCACCACAGTGGAGTAGCCCCTGCTCATTGCAACTAGAGAAAGCCTGTGTGCAGCAACGAAGACCCAACACAGCCAAAAACAAAACAAACAAACAAACAAACAAAAGAATGTGCTGGTTCATCAGCTAAGCACAGTCTTAATGAAGTGATTTTTAGTCTGAGGATCTTTTAAGGTCAATTGAGTTATTTCTAAATTAATTTTTAAAAACTGAGATATAATTGATATATAACATTTATGTAAGTTTAAGGTGTACAACGTGCTGGTTTGATACATTTATATATTTCAGTAAGACCACCACCATGGCATTCGTTAACACCTCTATCATGTCTCATTTTTATCATTTCTTTTCTGTGGTGGGAACAATCAAGATCTAGTCTCTTAGCAACTTTGAAGTTTTCAATACAGTATTGTTGACTATAATCACTACACTGTGCATTGAATCTCTGGGACTTATTTATCTACTAGTTATAGGTGTGGACCCTTAAACAGCATCTCCCCAGTTCCCCTGTTCCTGGCCCCTGGTAACCTTCTACTCTGTTTTTAAGAGTTCGGCTTCTTTAGATTCCACATAGAAGAGACATCATACAGTATTTGTCTTTCTCTGTCTGACTTATCTCACTCAGTATAACACCCTCAAGGTGTATTCGTGTCCAAAGCTTGTCACAAATGGCAAGCTTTCTTTCTTGTGGCTGAATAATATTCCACTGCATATACATACTATATCTCCTTTATCCATCCATCTGCTAATAAACACTTAGGTTGCCAATTTAAATTATTTATGGATTATGAACTGATCTCAGATGTCTCCTTCAACAGGAAGCAACTGAAATTCTACGTACAGAATGCAAACTGTCTCTTTCTCAAGTCCAGTAACATCGTAACTGTCATTCTTAGATTGGATTCCCATTTCCTCTGCTGTATTACTTTCTTCTCCTCCTCTCCTCCGTCTGATTGATTATCTCACCTTGCATGCAATTGTTGAATAAATATATGTAGAATGAGTGGATGGATGGCTTGGTTACAGACAACTGTGGAGAGCTGTCGCACTTCCTGTCAATTTAGAGACTGAAAATATGCAAACCTGACTATTAAAACCATTTCCTTAGAAGCACCAGAGCCTGGAGCAGACGAAGAACTCAGGCTCTGATCGTTGTGGCTTCACACTTCAATGGGATTTTAAACAGGAGGCATAGGAGTGAGGGGACAGTGTGGCTTAGCTAAAATGGCTCAGTGTCTGAATTATTCTAATAGTCTTGTAGGAGGAACCATCATTTCTCTATCAATTTCATTAACTGCAAATAAATAAGAAATGTCCACAGTACTACCTCAGTACTGGCACCGGCATTAAGTTCTCAGGCAACAGCCCCGAGAAGAGGACGCCTGGTACGTGTTGTCAAGTTTCTGGGCAGCCTCGGAATGCCAGCTTCGGGACACCCCCAGGGCTCGACCAACTGGTGCTTCCTAGAGGACCCAGCCCTGCTCGATGAAGGTACCACTGCTGCTGCTTCTACCTGAGGCTGTCCAGCTCGGAGAATACCCACGGCCCAGAATTCTCTGCCAGGATCTCACGGGGCCAGGTTGACACATCTGCTGCCCCTGCACTCTCAGGATGCCCACCTCCACCCCTGCTGCTGGGGGCCGCCCATCACCTCACCTGTTTCCTGCTTCCTTCCTTCAAGCGAAGAAGGAAGTCTGCCTCTCCTTAATTCGCCATCTAGGCATCTGCCCACCAGAGGGAGCAGCTGCCAACAGGTGGATAACAATACAGCTCGTTTCAACAGTGCCTTTCAAAACCCGGGGGGCTCGCATGGTTGCCAACTCCTCAACTGCTCATTCAGGCAAGCGCAGTGACCAGAAGTTAATAAGGGAAAGGGAGCCGTGGCTCTGCCAGAAACACGGTATTATGCATGGTCATGTTGGCAAATAAATGGAGGAAAACTGTTTTAGAAACACAAAAGCTGGCTTCTGGGCCCGGAGACAAAATGAGTATCGAAAGCCAATGGCTCAGTGTCCAAGAGACAGTGAGTGTCACCCTGCTCAGTGGAAAACCACGCTGGACCAGGGTCAGGAGCCTGGCTCGAGTCCTGCTCTTCCCAGACCAGCTATACACTCTTGGGCAGATAACCCTGCCTCTCTGTGCTCCTTCCACCTCTCCTAAGGCTTGAATGAGACGGTCCTTATTTTCTCTTTGTGAATGTCAACCTGAAAGCCCTTCATGAGAGGATGAAATCTCATTCTGCCAGGACTTGGTATGCTCGTCATTGGCTCTGTGCCTTGGTTTCTTGATTCAACTGTGTTGATGGTTATGCCCCTCACTAAGGGCGTTTTCGCTGAATAACTAAAATGTGAGAATAACATGTCACAGACTGTATGTCCCAAAGATGGCAGAAATAAAGCATCCTCTCCCCTGCATCCTACATGCTCTCTGCAGTATGACCTTGACACTCTCCCTCAAGAGGTAGAGTCTGTGTCTCCACCCTTGGGTCTGGGCTGTGACTGCTCTGATCAACAGAACAGGGTGGAAGTGATGGGGTGCCATCTCCTGAAACAGCCTTGTCTCACCTGGTGGCTTCAGGAAGCTTCCTGCTTCTTGGAAGCCAGACACCATGCGAGAAGTACACCTGCCTACCCAGAGACCACCACTGTGAGAACTCCAAGCCACATGGAGAGGCCCTGGAGGATGAGATGCCACATGAAGAGAGACAGTGGCCAAGGAACATTGAGCCACCAAGCACGTGAGTGAAGAAGCCATCTTGGAAGTGGATTCTCCAGCCCCACCTGCCCCCAGATGCCCCCATGTGGCTCAGAAAGGAACTGCATCACTGAGCCCTTCCCAAATTCCTGAGACCACAAAATTTATTTCAGGAGCAAAATCAACGGTTGTTTTAAGCTACCAAGTTTGGGAATAGTTTGTAACATGTGTACACATTAACAGATGACAAAAACAATGTTATCTGCAGTATTGGACAAATATGGGTGGGCCTCATCTTAATAGATCTGTTCCTAAAAGCATTTGCTGAAAATGAACACAAAATTACATATAAAATTATTTTTTAATCTTGAGCACTTACATTTACATTTTGGGAGAGAATCACTAAATCCCGCTGCAATGCAAGTATACTCATTAGTTTAGGCATCATCTCCTTCTGGAAAACCATATGCCATCCCTTACTCCCAGCCAGGATAGATGTCCCCGGCTCAGCATCCATGACATGATAGCTCAGCACTTAGCACAATGCACTAAATTTCCCTGTTTGTTGTCTGCCCCATGAAGGCAGGGGACATATCCGTTCCTCCTTGTAAGAGAAGAGTCATAACGTCTAATGCATAAAGTATGATAGAGGTGGTTCTAAGCACTTGACATAGATCTTATGTTTGTATCAATTCACTTAATGTTTACTATAGCCTTGTGGGGTAGGTACTATTATTATGCCCACTCTCTAGATGAGGAAACTGAGGTACAGAGAGGCTAAGTAACTTGCCCAAGGTCACCCAGCTAAGTAAGTAGCAGAGGCTGGCTTTGAATCAAGGCAGTCAGGGCCCAGAGTCCATGCTCTTAGCCACCGTAACACACAGCTTTTCTTTAACATTAATCATTCAATAAATGTTTCTGACTCAATTAATGAATCAACAACAGAAATCAAACCCAAACTTCTCATACAGATCAGGATTTCTGAAAGAAAAAAACCCGTGCCTCGGGCCTCCCTGGTGGCGCAAGTGGTTGAGAGTCCGCCTGCCGATGCAGGGGATACGGGTTCGTGCCCCGGTCTGGGAGGATCCCATATGCCGCGGAGCGGCTGGGCCCGTGAGCCATGGCCGCTGAGCCTGCGCGTCCGGAGCCTGTGCTCCGCAACGGGGGAGGCCACAACAGTGAGAGGCCCGCATACCGCAAAAAAAAAAAAAAAAAAAAAAAAAAAAACCCGTGCCACATGAACAAAAATCAATTCTAAGAACTACATGCAAACATAAAAATCCCATACAAATGCTAAGTAATGATAACGAATTTGCTACATAGACCAGAAATAAATCTGAATGAGAAAAGATACTCCCTACCCCTTCCTGTTTTATCTATTAGTGCTAATCTAGTCAGTAGCCACTAATATAATTATTTCAGGAAAATCTATGCGAATAGGAACCAAGGGAGGGCACAGATAAATAAAGCTTACAGATGAATATTAGAATCTCATGTTCATTCACCGTTCACTTCAGGACATTCCTCTGTCAAACCTACTGACCAGCTGATGTGTATCACCTCTTTCTCTTTTCTCTCCATCTGGGGCAGGTTATAACAAAAGAGGACAGAGACAAGCAAAGCTTTCATGAAAACCAGTGCCTGGGAAAGACATCCCCGAGCCGCTGGGAACTGGCTGCAAGTGGCCATGATAGAACTGGGAGGTACTGCGTAGGAAGACTGCAGAGGATGCACAGAAATGACACCTTATTTATCTGATTTCAAACTTTTTACTGTTGCTGCTTGACGTGTTGTGTATAGGCCAGCAGCATAAGTAGCACCCGAGCGCTTAGCAGAATTGCAGTACCTTGCCCGGCCCCAGAACAACTGAATCTGAATCTGTCAATATGGGCAGGAAAGTCTGAAGGCACTGCCAAGGACTGGACCATCTGGGAGCGCTGGAAAGGAAGGGGGAGTCTGTCCTCAAGCAACGACTCTCCAGTCCCCCCCACCCTGCCTACCTGTGACATCCCTGCTGCCTCCACCTCAGACACCCAGGCAGCCAGCGACCATAAAGCTTAGGGAAACGATCCCTGGGAGTGGGTGGGCACGACGCTACCTTAGACCTTGGAGTCAAATGCAACTAGGTTTGAGTCCCAGTTCCACCAGTTACTGGCTGTGTGATAAAATGAATGATTTAACCTGTTCAAAGCACCAGTTTCTTATCTGTAACATGGGGGAAACAACCACGGTGCCTTGCGTTTGCAGCAAAATTGCATGTAGGTGCCTAGTATAGGGCAGGGCGTGGCAGAGCGTGTGTTCAGAAAAGGGAGCCAGCTCCCTCTCTCCAGCCCTGAGCTCAAACTACTCTTTTCTTTCCTTCTCCAGATCTGGAGATAGACCAGACTGAACTATTTAATCTCCAGACGCCATAGATCAGGACTGCTCACTTCACTTCAGATCTGAAAATTTCTCAGAACCAGAAGTGACTTCTGAGATGATAACACATTCATCTTACAGCCGAGGAAGCTGAAACCCAGGGAATTTAATGCTTGGGAAAAAATAATCTTCCTTACCCAGTTCCCTTGTTGTGGATTCCAAAGAACAGTGTTCTGAAAGCAGTTCTAATTACTTCTCCTCACAAATATCCTGAAAATGATTTGTTATACACTCTGACTCCTGGTCAGAGGCCCAGGAGACCCCACCTTTTTTTTTTTTTTTTTGCGGTATGTGGGCCTCTCACTGTTGTGGCCTCTCCCGTTGCGGAGCACAGGCTCCGGACGCACAGGCCCAGCGGCCATGGCTCACGGGCCCAGCCGCTCTGCGGCACGTGGGATCTTCCCGGACCGGGGCACGAACCCGTTTTCCCTGCATCGGCAGGCGGACTCTCAGCCACTAGCGCCACCAGGGAAGCCCGAGACCCACCTTTGAGTGCCATCTCCACCACTAATTGTGGGACCCTAGGAAAGGTATGCACACAAATTTTCTGGGATTCACTTTTTCACCTGTCAAGGAGGACCATTCGATCATCTTTAATGTCACTTCTAGCTTTAAGCAATTCAATGATTTCAAATGAAATGCTGATTTCTTTAGGGACGTAATTTTAATATTGTCCACAAGATGGCAGAACACTTCCTTTACAGAAGTCTGAGCATAGTGAACACAAAGGAGAGGAAAGCACTCTAAGGAATCCGTACATATTTTCCAAAGCATTCAGTTTTCTACAATTTAATTATAACTGGCTTTTATTTTAGGGTTAAATCATTCTAGTCAAGCATTTGGCCAGCAATAAGCCACATGCCATGAGAAAGGGAACGTTTTAAAGGGCTAAATTAGGCTACTAAGGTAGTAGGATGAGCCCAGGAGGCATAGTGTAGAATCGTGGGGATTCAGAAGTGCAAGCTACCTGGCCGCTCAGACATGACTAGAAATTGCCTTCTTGACAAATGAGGCACAAGAGGCAACTATCTACAAAAAGCTTGTACACGCAGACATTTAAAAACATTTCACATGGAGAAGTGACGCAAAATAGACAGAGAAAAAAAATAATTAGAAAAAAATCTTTAAGATTACAATAACAAAGTTTTGAATTTAAAAATGCAGAGGGACTAAACACCACGTACTGTCCTGAGTTAAATCCTGGAACTGAAAAAGGACCTAGAAGAACGACTGGTAAAATCAGAATAAAGTGTTTAGTTAATAATAGTTTTGTATCCCTATTCATTTTTTAGTTTTGACAAGTGTACTATGATTATGTAAGATAGGACCTTGGGGGAAGCTGGGTAATGGGTATACAGGAACTCTCTGTACTATCTTTGTCACTTTTCTGTAAATCCAAAATTATTCCAAAATAAAATTTTTATTTAAAAAATACATAGAGGGCTTCCCTGGTGGCGCAGTTGTTGAGAGTCCGCCTGCCGATGCAGGGGACACGGGTTCGTGCCCCGGTCCGGGAAGATCCCACATGCAGCGGAGCGGCTGGGCCCGTGAGCCAGGGCCGCTGGGCCTGCGCGTCTGGAGCCTGTGCTCCGCAACGGGAGAGGCCACAGCAGTGAGAGGGCTGCGTACCACACACACACACACACAAAATAAATAAAATAAAATAATATAAATAAAAAAATAAAAAATACATAGAAAAATAAGGGCAAAAGACAGCCAAGAAAGGACAGAAACACGGAGTTTCATAATAAACATAGGGTTTTGTACCTACCAAAACAAATGCCCTATGTTGATGATAATTTAAGAGGGGGGAATTTTAAAGTAGTAGGTAGTAGCTCACATGCAATAAAATAAGGTAAATAAGTAAAAATGACAAATCCTAAAGAATAATGGGAAGTGGACAAAGGTGTCTTCTAGGGTATTACAGATGGAATTATATGCCGCCGTAGCCTTTTCTGAAAAGCAGTTTTGCAATAAGTAACAGAAGCCATAAGTTGATAGCCTTTGACACGGTAATACCTTTTTAGCAACCTGTCCCAAAGCAATGATTTAAAAGAAAAAAAGCCACCTATTTTTATGAAGTCGCAACTCTGCCCTGTAGTACCGGAAATTGTTCCTATGGCCACTGGGTGCCTAGACAGATTATGGTGTTATTAATTTAATGGAATATTATAATGGAATTAAGAATGATAAATCTGAGAATTGTGGAAAGGAATACGTGAAGTAATTTTTTTTTTTTTTTTTTTTTTTTGCGGTATGCAGGCCTCTCACTGTTGTGGCCTCTCCCATTGCGGAGCACAGGCTCCGGACGTGCAGGCTCAGCGGCCACGGCTCACGGGCCCAGCTGCTCCACGGCATGTGGGATCCCGGACCAGGGCACGAACCCGTGTCCCCTGCATCGGCAGGCGGACTCTCAACCACTGCGCCACCAGGGAAGCCCCAAGTGAAGTAATTTTTTAAGAGCTCAGTACATGCAATGTAGTATCCTAGATAAGGTCCTAAAAAAGATGTTAGTGGAAAAAATGGGAAAATGTGAATGAATAAAGCCTATTTTAGTTAATAATACGGTATCAATATTAATTTCTTAGTTTGGATAATTGTCCGTGATTATGAAGATGTTACTATTAGGGAAACATAGGTGAAGGGTGTATGGGAACTCAATATCTTTGTGACTTTTCTGTAAATCTATAATTATTTTAAAATAAAAGTTAAAGAGCTCAGAATTATATACAAACTCATGCACATACTGCAATCAACTAAAAAAATATTTACTGTATATAAAGTTAGGTAGGCTCATAAAACACTGACAGAGTTATAAAAATACTTTGCTTTTGCAGGAGTGGGGTGGCATGGGGGGAAGAGTTCATTTATGTTTCTACTTAGATGTTTCACTGAACAACTGATTATCAAGATGCTCTGACTCAGAGTGGCTGGGGAGAATTCTGAAGGATTCATATCCTGATAGTCTAAAAATGACTTTTATTTTTCCAGCATCTAAGTTTCATTGAGGGAGTAAGGAAGACATTTTCTATAATAATCTTTTTAGTAATCATTCCTCGGGGACTATATTTAGAATTCCATCGAACATGAAATTAAATATTTTTGTTTCCTAAAGAAAGGATACCTTCTGCTTCTTTGTGGGGCACTCAGTTCCTGAGTCCTTGGCAAATTGAAAGAATGGAAAGGGTGAACTAAAGATACCCTTTAGATATCTTTAGATCTATTGAAAGCTTGAACATCTGGGAACCTAGATCTTGCCACTTCTGCCTGCTTAGGTGCCCCAGGCAGCATTAAACAGGCGAGGGGTGACTAAGGGGGCAGATGGGAGAGGCCAGAGGGTGGTGGCGATGGGGAATACCTCCAAAGTGGCCTCATCAAAGTCAGCTCTAAACCAGTGGACTTGTTCCAAATTTGCAAAAAATAATTTCATTTAGTGCTGTTGGAAACAGCATTGAAGGATCACCTTAGCCTTCCCTGCAGGGTTTCCCTTGGCCCACTTCCATCAGGAGGTGGAGAGACTTGACTCCAGAGAAGCACAGCAAGACTCAATTTCCCCAAAGGGATGCCATCTGTGTGGGGTATCTAAAGTGGGTAGCTCGGCCAATCGCCAGACACACAGATGAGCTCCACTCCAGCCCCCGCTTCCTCCTGTTCTGGCCCAACTTTTTATCATAAGCCTGGTTGAACTTACACCACTGAGGGATGGTCTGAAAAAACCTGCAGCCCATCCATTCCACTTCTAGAGTCTAGGGTTCATCTCTGCCTCAAGTCAGACTGGAAAGCTGGTCCACGCTGTCATAATCCTCCACCAATTTACTTGAAATGGGTTTGTCCTTTGCTTCCAATGAGCAAAATCCAAATTTCTATGTCTTTACATAAATTTGGAGTATTGTTGAGGACACTGATCACATTAATTGATGGTGGCCCCTAAATGAAGCTCCAAGTGAGACTTTTCTTTGGACAGTCTAGTGAGCATGGGCTCTGGAGCCAAATGGCCTGGATTCAAATCCTGACTCTACTATTTAAGTAGCTGTTCAACTTTCTATGCCTCATTTTCCTCATCTGCAATAAATGACAGTCAGCCCCTTGAATTTTTGTGAGGATGAGAGTCAACAGCAATGAAGTCTTTAGGACTAAGCTGGGCAAAAAGTTAGCACTCAAAAAATATTCATTATTACAATTATTTTATAACAAAGCACTAGAAAAACCATTATATTCCATAAGGAATTGAGATGCTTTTACCTCATGCACAGTGTGGTTCATAGAAAGCAGGGTTCTGAGACCCTTTTCCCCTCCCAACAGACTTAGGGTCCTCAAGAGTGACAGTGACCTTCTATAGCACAGGGCACCTTCAGAATCTAGGGTGAGATGGGGCAGTTAGAAGCATGTGTAGTTTGCAGAGGTTTTTTCAAGATTCTGAGATGCCCTTATAGGAATTCATGCCATTTACCATAAGAGTCCTCAGTATAAATAATCACCTGGAGGTACAAAAATGGACCCAAAGGTCAATTTTCTTAACTATGCCAAGTCCTATGCTCTGAAAAAAAGTCCTATGCTTTTTCCTTTTCCCCAGTCTGATCTGTCCTAACTCCATGTACTGTCCCAGTACAGACAGATGCACTGATTCTTCCCTTATGTTTCCTGTGGCTTGTAAATGCTTTCATAAGTCTCCTCAGATCTTTTATAGAACAAAGAAGGATAAAAAATAAATAATGCAATACACATGCTTTTTTGTTTAGAACTAAGTACAACTTTAGTTACTTCTAAGAAAGCTGAGCCTCCTTATTAACATAAACAAATTCCTAATAGGTGCTAGAATAGACACGTTGGGAATAGAACTGTGGTAGATCAATAATTCGGTAAGCGGGCTTCCCTGGTGGCGCAGTGGTTGGGAGTCCACCTGCTGATGCAGGGGACGCGGGTTCGTGCCCTGGTCCTGGAGGATCCCACATGCCGCGGAGTGGCTGGGTCCGTGAGCCATGGCCGCTGAGCCTGTGCTCTGCAACGGGAGAGGCCGCAGCGGTGAGAGGCCCGCGCACCGCGAAAAGAAAAAAAAAAAGAATTCAGTAAGCAATACAACTGAGAGGGAAAAAGAGAAAGCACCCTCTTAGGTAATAGCTCAATTACCTCTTATTCCTGCTACCCGTTCAATCTCCGTTCCATGCGACACCTTTCCGGCCCACTCTTGTCAATTGCACACTCAGCTTTACAGACATCACTGGCCCAGCCCTTCCGGGTGGAGAAAAATATTGCTGCTGCTCGCCCTTCCTCCTCCAGTCTTTGCTGATAGATAGCCCTTATAAAACACTTGGTAGCAAAGCAAATTATTCACAGCCTGCCTTCCTGTTTTACTGCGTCCCTTCCCTTCCTTGCCATAATTATCTTTAAAGGCCAGGGTGTTAGCGGCCAACCAAGAACTTGTTCAGAACACTGCTGGCTCTGGAGCAGCCTTAACCTGATCAGGCTGTGCTTAGAATGAAGCTGAGCAAACGAGGAGCAATGGAGAAGCCCTGGGATTCTTATAGAACCAATGGCAATGTGGCAGCTTCTGGCTAGGGAGCCAAGGTTTTGAACCTGCATGGTGTTCCCCACTTAACTACTGCTACAGGAACCTATCTGCTGCTTTATTCATAGACACAGATCTACTTTGGGATTCAGAAAAATATCTAGGTTCAGCTACATAATTTGCAAATGAAAATGAAATATGCAAAATGAAAACACATGGCCCCATGTTCAAAAAGCAGGGGGGAAAAAGCTGTAAAAAGTATTAAGACATGAAGCTTTATCCTTTCTTCTGCATTCTCTCTCTCAACTCCTAAGGTGTTTCTTGCTTGTCATTTAATGTCACGCTCTCTCGGGCACGGGGATACTTACAGGGTGAGTGCAGACCATCACAGGCTGCCCACCCCTACAGACCATCAGCTGCTAGGCCGATGCACCACATCCTGGCCAGGGGTGGGGAAACTGAGCCAAGAATCCCCCTTTCCCGTGAACTCAGCACCCCAGCCCACAGCAAATGGATGACCCTCTGTTTGCAATACCTGTGCCAGGACACGCTAGGTACCTGGATTGGGAGTGGGCGGGGCCCCACTGAGTCACCCACGAACACACTGCTGTGCCGTCCACCTGAGCTGGGCAGGCCACTACTTTGTCCCCTCCTGGGACACCATGGAGTTTGTGTACCTAGCATCCACTCTCCCCAGGCTCACACCTAGCCCCCTACAGGGGTGGAAGGCAACAGTAACTGCTGGGTGGGGGGCAGCGATGGGGAGGGTGGCAGGGCCTGAGGTGCCAAGCAGCAGGGGAACGGGCAGCTGAGACACACTGGGCAGGTAGGGAGGTGGCAGGACTGTGCATGAGCCAAGGCTCCAACTCCCCGGGGCACACTCCGTTGCCCTACTGCACTCCATCTACAGAGCACAGAGTCAAAGATAAAAGTACGCAGAACATCAAGAGAGCAACTGCACAGAAAAACACGGGGCCCTGATTCTCCACGCAGGGCCCCATGCAACTGTACTGGTCGCATACCCGTCAGCTGGTCCTGCTGCTTCCCCACCATGAAACAGGCCTGTGTTTAGGACAGGAATGAGGAGGAACTTTCGCTTTGCACAGGTGCGAGGCTGCCCTGGAGGAGCTGGGTGTGAGGGGTCTGTGGCACCTGTTCACCGCCCCTCCCATGGCACTGCAAGGCAGAGCCTGGCTTATCTTCAAAGGCTTCTGAAGCCCACCTGTTCGAACGATAATTTTAACTTATTGCGACGCACCGAGAATTGATGTAGTGAGATACAAGCAGAGTCGTGATGATTACAGAAATCTTCCCAAACCTAACCTGGCCGAGGGGTTTACTTTAATTGTTGGGGAGATTAGGAAAGAGAGGCTGAGGAATAATTCCTTATTAAGTGGCTCTGGGTTGATGGTTTGTAAAAAACTGGGCCATTATCCAAAGTCATTATTCTGATGCAAGAATATTTAACCTGGTCGCTGAAAGCACTTTCTTACAAACCTTAGCTTCTGGGTCACTGTTGATACTACAAGAATCATCATCATCAGCATGTGGGGCATTTCTAGAAAGAAAAACAGAAAATTGGACTTAGAATTCTATTGCAATCTCTAGCTGCACAAAGCCACTCATTACGGCAGGTGCTCTGAATGCCCTACCTGAGTTTCAAGGATGCATAGCGCAGTGTTGCTCCTTCAAACTCTTTTAAACTGGGGTCCGGGTTGACTGTGGCTGCATGCAAATCCTAGAGGAAAAGAGATCCCTGTTAATGTAGAAAGGGGAATGACCCATTACATGGCCTCAAATATCAAAGGGGAGAGAAGTCCTCCCAGCACGAGGCAGAGAGTGTATGTGAGCTTAGGCAGAAAAAGGCATGCATGGGCTGCTGATGCCGGTTTGGTGCAAGTGCCGCTTCTTACAAGACAACAGGAACCTGGGGCAATCAGCCTGAAGTCATTCACAATGGGAGACATCAAAAAAGGCAACACGTGTGAGTCCCACAGCCCTAGCCAGAAGCCCCATCACTCCGTCCCTGCAGAATGCATGATATTCACAAAGAAGATGCAGCCACAGCCATGCAAAAAGGACAAAATATTAAATGAGCTAAAATCTGACAATATACTTGCCTTCCAAATGTCACTATTAATCTTTCCCCCATTCAGAACAGCAAAATCACTCCATGGCTGTTTCTAGACATATAATTATTCACAAGGAAAAAGCACATTGATTTAAAAAAAAAGAAAGAAAGAAAATAATAAAGGATAGAAAAGGAAAGGAAAAAAAAAAAGAAAACACACACACACACAAGACACTGTTGTTAGCATTGATATTCACAGGATGGGTTAGGGAACAAATTCACTCTAACGGCAGCATGTGAGCTCGCTCTCCCTTGATCTAGATCAACACCTGAGGCCTAGGGCAGGAGGAAAGAGAGGGCGCTTTAATTACTTACCAAAACAAATGGCTGAATGTTATTACCAGACAGTGAAGTTATCGATACTTTCTAAATGTGGTCTTAAAAGCACACACTATGCATCAAAGTATTAAATACCCAGCGTACCTAATTTCACAGGCACCTTTTTCTCTCCTATTAACCAAACAGAACTGTTTTCTTGAGCTGGAGGTGGAATTAGGGATGATGCTTGTCAATGTGCTGGATGGAAACGGGAATGTCCATGGCTAAGGGCATAAAAAAGCTGGGGGCCAAATTATTTTCACTTAAAAGAAAAAAATGGCAATGATGGAGGGCAAAGACCCCAGCCTGACCTCATCTTGCTGAGATTTAATCTAATAAAAAATAGCTCTAGGGCTTCCCTGGTGGCGCAGTGGTTGAGAGTCCGCCTGCCGATGCAGGGGACACGGGTTCGTGCCCCGGTCTGGGAAGATCCCACATGCCGCGGAGCGGTTGGGCCCGTGAGCCATGGCCGTTGAGCCTGCGCGTCCGGAGCCTGTGCTCCACAACGGGAGAGGCCACAACAGTGAGAGGCCCACGTACCGCAAAAAAAAAAAAAAAAAAAAAAAAAAAAAATAGCTCTAGACAATCTAATGTAAATTCCTCTTGTTCATAAAAAACTCTACTTCCTTGCCACCCAAGCCTCTTCACAAATTAATATTCGATCATGAAATGCTTTTCTAAACATAGTTATAGAACAAAGTGCAAAGCCCTGCCTTGCTGGGCAACCTCTGACAACAGACCTTCGAATCTAAACAACTCCTTCCTTTATTCACCTCGGACAACAATGGAAACATTTTTTTTCTTTCTACTATATTGACTGAATATTCAAATATTTTTCACGTGACATTTGGGGAAATAAATGATACTAATGAGACACCCAGGCACATCCTTATGAACTTGTTCCACTTGTCAGGAAAATCTCTTTTCTTGAATAATAAATCAGTAAGAGAAACTTTTCCACTAAGTTAGTTTACAACTAAAGTTCTTTGAAAATGAGACGGTAGTATTGACCCATAACATCTGCACACAATACAATTTTTAAAGCCACTCAAAGCAAGAAGCAGCGAAGATCAAATGTCCCAGGTGCTGAAAAATGCATTTATTTGGCTCTGAAGGCCTCTCTGAGGGCACGGTCATTGCAAATTTGGATCCATTATCACTTCTACACAGTTGGTGTCATTGTTGCTTTCTTTGCTGGACTAGGCACCCAACCTGCAGTTTTTCAAACAGAACTTGGACCACTGTGTTTATTTATTTTTCAAAAATAATCTCTTTTACTGAGCACAGAGCAGGAATGCTGTCCAGCCCCTCACCTCTTTCCTCACTCCATCCCCAAAAGCAGTGTTCAGCTTTTACTGAGGAGAAAACATTACAGGAAAATCTTAACCTGTCAGCTGTGGCGACCTATGAACCCCCTGAAATGGATGTGGGGTTTTGCGCAAGTGCATTTTATCCCCAACTTTTCTGTTCTCAGAAGGGCCAGTGACCGAAAAATGTTTAGAGTTACCATCATAGGGGGATTAATAAACACTCACGATGAGGACTTGAGATATCAAGTACAAAATAAAATTTTAAGCTAAAATTTCTTTTTAAAAAAGAAAACAAGCCTATTTGGTCCCAAACTGTCATCATCATTTACACGTGAGCATTATCTGGTTTTCATTTAGGTTGAACTTTGAAAATGTAATCAGATGGTGAATTAGGAAGATTCAAGATAATTATGCTCTTGTGAAGACATTTTTAAAAAGGCATGTGTGTCTGACAAAGGGAATCTGATATCAGAAATTATACCCAAAAGACACTGTGTTAGGACTACAAAGAGTGAAAGAAGAGCATTTTTTAAAACAAGTATTCAGAAAAGGCTTTGGCATTTTATCAAACACTTCTCTATACATGTGTGTTTAAATTTTTTTATGTATTTACTTTCTGGATGTAGGAGTCCCTGTAAAGTAAAAGTTGATTATAGTTCTAAGACTGCATGAATCTAGCTCTCATGCTACGGAGACATGAGTCAGCTGGCAAACTTCCAACAATCACCTTTTACAGATTTAAATAAACAAAGGCCCTATACAGTGATTTTGCAAAACCTTAAAATAACATAAGTATTCCTAAAGAAACCCTTTAGCACAAAACTCAAGCAAATAAAAATGGAAACTAACATTACATGTTATGAACAGGCCAAAGACCTTTTTTCCTTCCCATATTTAAAATTTTCATTGACATCAAAGATGAGAAATTTTCTCCTCCATTTAAGTGACTATTTTTTTTTAAAGTCAAGGGCAATGAAGGACAAAAACAGTTTGTCCTAAATGTTAAGAACGATATATTCTATTCATCTATTATTATTTTTTTAATTAAGAAGAGAGAATATAACATTTTAGCTAATAATTTAAAGAAAAAAGACACCAACACAGATGCTTGGGTTGTACAGAAAGTCTGCAGTCTGGGTGATGGGAGTGAGAGATGAAAGAAGAGACAAAGAGAAAGACAATAAAAGAGGAAAAGGCAGGCGAGCAACATGCCCCAGGGAAGACAGACACAAAGAGAGGTAAAGGAGAGTAGAGGAAGAACAGGGACCATCTTCCATGGGTAACAACCTCCAATCGGTCATCTCTCAGGCAATGCAGCTAAAGCCTTGCACAGCTGAGAGATGGTGGTGTCAGAGTTATGGCTGGGGACACACCCTCCTGGTGCTTGTCTTGACCTTGGCCAGGCTGCAGCACCCCTTATCCTGATTACGGTGATGACATTCAGGTTCTCGAGAGCCCTGGAGCCCTAGCTCCTCAGAGACAGTGGGGACTGACCCAGCGCCTGGAGCACGGCACCTGCCGTGACCCTTCATGACCTTTCAGCATGGCACCCTCATGACCTACTAAGGGAATCAATCTGACTGTATAACCTTGACTACTGAGAGTTTTCTTCTTCCATACTTTTCTTCTGGGATCTTAGGAGACTTCCCACCAGAGTGTGGACAGAGTGAGGTCAAGCACGTGAGCCCTTAGCCCAGGGGCTGGCTGCCTGAAAGTGCCCAGGAATAGCAGTGCCCTTATCTCTACTAAGGCATTTGTAAGGATAAAAAGTTTGAGAGCCTAGGGACTACAAAGGGTTATGGATTATGCTTCGTAATCCTCTTTTGTCAAGACTTGAGCCTTGGTATGTGTAGCCTTGATGATAAATGGCAGAGTACCTGGAATTCTGGAATTCCAAGGCATAGGCCAGTCAATGTTAATAAGCACTGTATCCATATATGTGTGTATATTTTTTCCTTCTTTTTTTTTTTTTTTTTGCGGTACATGGTCCTCTCACTGTTGTGGCCTCTCCTGTTGCGGAGCACAGGCTCCGGACACGCAGGCTCAGCGGCCATGGCTCACGGGCCCAGCCGCTCCGCGGCATGTGGGCTCTTCCCGGACCGGGCACGAACCCGTGACCCCTGCATCGGCAGGCGGACTCTCAACCACTGCGCCACCAGGGAAGCCCTATTTTTTCCTTCTTTTAAAACTGCTTTCCGTGTTTTGCTGGATGCAACACTATCAAAAGAACAGTTATGGTTTATCATGCAAATAAAATCCAGAGAAGTTAAAAAAAAGAATCTAACTAGAAGACAAACTGACAAACGCTTGTGCAATTAAATTAGTCTCTGTGGGCAGCAGCACTATTTGGAAACTAGAGGAGAATCAGGAGACCTGGGTCTCTAGTGCTGGCTCTGCCTCTACAGCAAGTCAACTAAGAGCTCCCTCCGCTACAAAGCTGGTTTAGTCCTTCATTCAGCAAACATTTAATGGACATTGACACATACCAGGCACTGTGCCAGGTGCCGAGGACACAAGACGAGGGGGGCAGGTCCCGACACCCCCCAAAAGGGAGGCGGACGTGCCTCATGTAAGAATACTACAAAGAGACACAATGGAATAAAGGTTAAAGGGCTTTCAAAGCAGACGGGTGAGAACAATCCTTCCCAGGAGATGCTAGCGGGAAGCCAAAGAATTGAAGGGGAAGTGACATATAAATAAAAACAGGGAGACTAGATTTGCTAGAAGACCAGCTCTTGCACTCACTCAGAATTTCCTGGAACGCTTATGATAAAAGCCGATTCTCAGGCCCTACCCTTAGAGAGTCTAGCTCAGTGGCCTGGGGTAAAAATAAGGAAACTTAGCATGTTCTGCAAGCCCCAAAGGACATCCTGGCCACCGTCCTTGGCTCACAGGCTGAGAAGTACTGCCGTAGCATTCACTAGGCCCTTCTCAAAGGTTCTTGCCAGCTCTAAAATGTCATGATTACTTGATCAGGTCAAGAATTTCAGTAAAATGATGACAGACTGGCCCCTTTATGTTGTCATCTTACTTCGAAATGTATGTGAAAATCCGTAGGTTCTAATGCAATACATGGGTTTTGCCCCTCCTGGGGAGTTAGCTGCTCAGGCCCCTCCCAGACTCCAGAGGCAATGCAGCAAGAACAGAGTGAATTGTGATCAAGTAGAGATCATGGTCCTGAGAAACAATTTGACCTTCCCTTGCTTCAGACCCACTTGGTCCTCCATACTTTTATCCTTAAGGAACTTGGAAACACCTTCTGCTGGAAAGATTCTAAGTAAGACTTGCTTATGGGCCAACAGTTATTCCTTACAATATTTTGTGTAGCTTCCTCTTCTCTCTAAAATTCAACATCTAAGTGACTTGGAACAAACTGATGGACTGGGGGGAGATCATCTTTGGGCCAAATTTCAGCAGCAAATGCTTCCCGGCCAGTGTATAAACTTTCAAAAATACTGCTGGCGTATGCAGAGGGAACATTATGCGCTGCGCCTAACACTTCCCTGGTGAACTTTGGAATGTGAAATGTAAAATTTTCAAACTGTAAGGAAGCCTTCCGTCCTAAACTTTTGGGAAGCTGAGTCAACAGATTTGGCACTTACTTTTTTTTTTTTTTTAAGCCAGCTCAGGAAAAATCTGTATAAAAATATGCGTTTCTAACGCGACATATTACAAGTTTCTTCTTCTCGCCCTTACCATTTTGCTTTCTCTCATGTTTCCAAATTAGTCAAAATAGATTCTATTTAGGGACCAAAGAAATGGCATCAAAGATATAATCATTTCTCTTCAACTGTTATTAGCACCTGAGACAATGTTATCAAGAGAAGTCATTTTCTAGAAGGTGCTGCATATGTCACCGCCCTCCCCTGCAGTGAGATGAAGCTATTCAAGGCTCTCCAAGCCTCGATACACACATAGTGAAACCTGGGGTAGGGGCAGGGGCCAGCAGACCTCCATTCAGGCTTGACTCCACTAGGTATTAGGTGTGTGATCCTGGGCAAGCTCCCTCACCTCTCTGTGTGCATTGTCAAATGTAAAAAGGTAATGACAACTGTCGTACAGATGCATAGGGTTTTATGAGTAAGGAGACAAGGCATGAAGCTGGAGCTCTAAACACTCGATTACCCTTAGTGCTTCTGCTTTAATATCCGTGTCAGCACCTGCCGGACCTGGGAATGTAGCAGCCTGTATCTTCCCCCACCTCTCCCCTTCCTCTCCTCTCTACCTATCTGCTCACCTCTTTGCCCCTAGGATTTTAATGTATTGCCTTTTAAATCTGCTTGGTTCTTTGACTTAGTGGATGGCCTGATGTCCAGGCGAAAAAATGTACATGAAACAAACAACCGAAAGGTTGATCCAAAGGACATCTATCCCATTGGTCTATTTAAAGTGCTGGGGGACTTCCTTGGTGGCGCAGCGGGTAAGAATCCGCCTGCCAGTGCAGGGGGACACGGGTTCAATCCCTGGTCTGGGAAGATCCCACATGCCACAGAGCAACTAAGCCTGTGTACCACAACTACTGGGCCTGCGCTCAAGAGCCCGTGAGTCACAACTACTGAAGCCCGTGCGCCTAGAGCCCGAGCCCGTGCTCTGCAACAAGAGAAGCCACCGCAATGGGATGCCCGGGCAATGCCACAAAGAGTAGCCCCCGCTCACTGCAACTAGAGAAAGCCTGCGCAGCAATGAAGACCCAACGCAGCCAAACATAAATAAATAGAATTAATAAAGAAAAATAAAGAGCTGGGAATGAGCCTCTCTCTGAAACTTCAAAAAACTACACATTTGTTAACACGTTTCTTGGAGGGGTAAGGCTTTGTCCAACACGATGGCAACAGAAGAGAGGAACGGAACCATCCTGCCACCCTGACGCCACCTGCCTGGTTACTCAACTCGCTGAGCCTCGGTTACCTCTTAAGTGGGAAACATAATAGCTGTCATCTCTGCCACATGAAGAGTCTTGAAGGGGACAAATGAAGTGACGTTTATGAAAATACCCTGAAAGCCACAAAAAGTCATGAAGAGCAGCTGGGAGGCTGACCAGTGGGGATGTGATGGAAACACTGAACTCCAGGAGCGCAAGTGAGGCAGGCGGCCATAGGACACAGTCGGAGCCTGGGAAGGGGGGCTAGGCAGTGAGCGGGAGGGGGGTGGAAGCAGGCATGGACGGGGCAGAGCAGGCAACAGTGGGCATCAGAAGGCGGCTCAGGGATGAGAAGAGGACTCTGCTTCCCAATAATTATCCCCAGAGCCAGCAGCCCACCTGTGCTGCGTTCTTCCTAAGACTTTTCGCAGAAAACATGAAAGTGAAAGTCTACCATATTAATCAAAGAAGTAAAAATCCGAGGCACATAAACCTCGGGATGCCCTCCTTGGGCTTCACCCCACCCATGCCTCGGCCTCAGGAGGTGGGCTCCGAGACAAACTTCATTTCTTCCACATACAGAGGACAAGAGATTCATTGAACAGAAATGGTATCTCAAAGTTAGTCTGATCTCCTCACCTCTGGACCAAGAGAAAGCAGGCAGGCTGAGATCTCAGAGCCAGGGAAGCCAAGTGAGAAGAACTCTGACCTGGAATTCAAGGAGGATTCGGGAACCCTGCGTTCTAGAGCCAGCGCGGCTGCTGGTCACTGGCCTCTCTGTGCCTCGGTTTCCCTGTCTGTAATGGACAGATACTGGTGCCAATGTCCCCTTCCCAACCGGGTATTCTCTGGTTGCAGGGCACTCCCTGGGGGTGAAGATGGTAAAGGGTTACAATAAGGGGGATGGAGCCCTGGAATGGAGAAAGATTCTAACAGAGATGCCAAGAACCAAGCAGTACAGGTGAAGAAGAAAGAGGAACTCTGTGCCTCAGTGAGAGCCCAGGGGCGTCCTGGCCCACTCAGCCCCTGGGAGGCCACTCTGCGGTCCAGGGAGAAATGCCAAGAGGTAACTGGGCCGGAATGGAAGAGGGCTCCACTTCATGCTGAGCTCCATGAGGAGCAGCCTGTGTTGGTTCATCTTTACCCCCCAGCACACCTCACATAAGGCGAATAAATCGACTGAATGGGATGTGCCCTGAGAGGAGGAATATTATGCTAATAAAAAGTTATCAAAATCACCCAGTGATAAGCAACAAAATCCTAAGTGATTCAGTGGAACTGAAGCACATATCTGATCATCAGGGCCAAGTACCAACAAACCAAGGCCCTGGTCTATCAACGGGGCCTATAGCTCGCCCCAACCCGTCACTCGAAAGATGGAGAATTTGAGGCCCAGGTAGGGTGAGATGCCGAAGCCCAGTAAAAGCAGGAATGTGGCTGGAATGTAGGTCTTCCTGCCTCCCAGAGAAGAGCAAGTAAATAATGGAAGATGTTGTTTACTTTCAAAGACAGGAAGGGTGATAATAGCGGCAAATATGTAGAGAAACTTTGGGGTAAGAGATGCAGTTCAAATTCCTTCCATGTCCTCAAAGTAAAAGAAAATGAGTTGTTTAAAGAGCAGAAAACTGTGATCAAAAAAAGGCAGAAGTGGGCCTCCCTGGTGGCGCAGTGGTTAAGAGTCCGCCTGCCGATGCAGGGGATACGGGTTCGTGCCCCGGTCTGGGAGGATCCCATATGCCGCGGAGCGGCTGGGCCCGTGAGCCATGGCCGCTGGGCCTGCGCATCCGGAGCCTGTGCTCCGCAACGGGAGAGGCCACAACAGTGAGAGGCCCGCATACCGCAAAAAGAAAAAAAAAAAAAAAAAAGGGCAGAAGTGCCCGTGTGTTAGGAATGAAACTTCCTTTCTCCAGAAAAGCCATTACTTAACTCTAACCTTTTTCCACTGTAATTCTCTTGAATATTTAGTTATCAGGATTCACAAAGGTTCACTGCAGGGATTTTTGTATTAATAAATACCACGATGGAATTTTTTTAATGCCTCAGTTCTTTGTTTAAACATCAGATTTCATCCTCAGGGACAGAACAAATTTATACTGCTAATTACTTCTAAAACAATGTCACTTCTGCTAAATAAACAGATCCTCTTTTTTTTTTTTTATTAGAAATTAAGCATTTAAGGGCTCTCAAGGGTTATTCCTGCAGACATTCTCTCTATGCAGTCAAATGAGCCCACGGATATTAATAAGATATGCAGTAATTATAACACATCTGGCCAAGAGACATTCTTCTGTGTGTAAATATTTTATGGAACCAGCACCATGCAACAGCACCTACAGAGTAAATTACTGCCTCAGTGAGCCCCAGGGAATCTTAACCACTTCTCATTAATCAGCCTCTCTTACTTTCTGTACCTGAAATGGTGTTTCAAGAGACCAAAAGCCATTAAAAAAATGAAAACATCCCTGAAAGATGGTATTAACACTATTCACTAAGAGGAAGCCTTTCGGTTTCAAATGCAACATGCATGAAAGTCAAAAGCTTACCTTGATGACCTGTTGGGGCAGAAGCAATGAGTCTAAAGAGAAATCACAAGTTACATCCACTCTACTAAGCCATCAAAAAGACACTCCGTTTTACCTCGTTCTCTGGGGTGGGAGATGGCGTTACAGAACTAAGGGACCCTTTCCTAGAACCCTGAAGATCTGCTGGGATGGAGACAGGGCGTTCCCACTGAGTCGTCCCGGTTGGTATGTGCCAATAATAGGTCCCAGCGATGTCACTGATTCTTTTCCAGCCAGGTGGCAAATCTGGATCAGTCTGAAAGGAGTGATCACTCCATATATCTGCTGGAAAATGGAAAAAAAGAGAGGGTTTTATTAAAAGAGGAAACAATTACAGTCTTCCAATTTTACTACCAACAGTCAGGAGAATTCCACAGGCAGATGTGTCCATAGCCCGAATGAGAACTAAAGCCATCCTACGGACACGAAGTATGGAAAGAGGGGGAATACGGAAAGAAACATGGAAAGAACTGGAAGGTTGACACTTGAGAACATGGATATAAAGGACCCATTATCAAGTCATCTTACAGCTCCAAGGACCCTATGAACGAACAGGCTAAAGCTCCATTAGTCAGAATCAACTAACTACCCAAGCAAAATTTGCAAGGTTAAACACAAAACCTACTGTATCCCTTTGTACATTTGTAAGATTTACTGTTTGGGATCATATATCATTCCCAGCGATGAGTACAACTCTAATGTTCTTTAACCGCTTTCTGGATGAGTTACTGGATTTATGAGTACTGGATTTATACCTTTCATTTGCTTTAACAACTCCTCCCATTTGATTGTAAACATCTATTTTTATTTTTATTTATTTATTTTTTTTGCGGTATGCGGGCCTCTCACTGTTGTGGCCTCCCCCGCTGCGGAGCACAGGCTCCGGACGCGCAGGCTCCGGACGCGCAGGCTCAGCGGCCATGGCTCACGGGCCCAGCCGCTCCGCGGCATATGGGATCCTCCCAGACCGGGGCACGAACCCGTATCCCCTGCATCGGCAGGCGGACTCTCAACCACTTGCGCCACCAGGGAGGCCCTGATTGTAAACATCTACAAAGTAGCCATGTCTTTTGTAATACTCTAGAATTCTAAACTGCACACAGAAGATTCCCAAGGAGTGCAGACTGAAAAAGCCTTGGAATTCGAAAAGGAACCAGACGGACACTAAAAACCGGCCAGTAATATAAATGCATGAAGGAGGACAGGTGTGGGATACAACAGAGAATGGTGAGGATGGTGGCAAACTGGTAAGCATGTGCAAAGTCCAAAGGCATTTAAATTCAAAAAATAATTTTTTAAGAACTGTATGTGTGTGCATGTGGGAAATAAAATACATCTACTGGGCAATTTCAGTCATCCCTGGCTTATATCAATATTTTATTAATTTACTGGATAACTTTGTTTTTTTAAAATCTCATCTTTGGCCTTCTTTGAGTTGAGTATGAGATGGATTAAAGTGCTAGAGAAGAGAGGAGAGACATAAGGAAGCAGAGTAAGAAATCCACAGAGAGGGAGGCATAATGGAGGAATCGCAGGCGGCTATTATCAACATACACAGGTAGAAAAACTTAATAAACTTGTGCTCTAAATCTGGGGATCACTTCATTCTAAGGATGAGGCCCTTTTCTGTGTGGTCATTCACAAGAGGCTGGAGCCGTTACAGCAATTTAAATGAGAAAGTATGTGGGCCTTGCTCTCAGCAAATGTCATTGCATCATGTGGGCTGGCGTCACTGAGGCTGCTACAGCCGCAAGAAGAAAAAAAGAAACCAAACAAAGAAGTTGATTAAGGCTATGGGCACAGATGTGCATTCATGCGGTTGTTTAGCATCCCAGCATTCACTTTTCTCATTTAAATCTGCCAGAGGCAAAACTGCCACTTGTCTCAAATTATGATGGAAATTTCCCCTCCCCCTACAGGAAATTAAGCATGATTAAATAATTTCAAGTTACCCAAATCTTTCAGAAACAACTCGAAACAAACATGTGCATACACTCCTCTGTCCTGTCTCCGTTTTAGGGGGTGAGACGGTTGTTTATGCTGTTATTTTGTTTTAAATATTTCAACTGGGCTGGGAAAGGTAAAATACACAGGTCTTGGTATTAAGTTGGAGAAAACCCTACCAAGGGTGTTCCCTTGTCCAATTCTAGCAGCTCAGACAACAAGCTCGAGATGGAAACTAAAAGGACATAAACAGTTACCGTTTCTGTTGTTTTTAAGGTCTGAGGGCCTGAATTTACACATGTATCCCCATTGTCTCTACAGCTGGGACATTAGCATAGATGAAGAATAGCTACATAACACTATGAGAAAATAAATCACATCAGACCAAGGGCAGAGACCAAGGTCAGCAGTCTTCAGGTGTGGCTTTCCAAAGTGGTTGAGAGGGGCCTTGGGCTGCATGGCAGAAAGTGGTCTGTTGTGTTTCAACCAGACCCATTCACTTATATTTGGTTTATATTTTGAATTTCTGGTGAGATTTTGTTGGAATAAAAACTACAAGGGGGGTTATTCTGTTGCTAAAAATTGGTGATGATCAGATGATGATGATGGAAGGAGTGAGGTGCGCACATCTACAATATTATCAGCAGTTCAGAATCATTTATAGAATCCCTTCCACATCACCCTACCCTGGTTGTAAGGAATGTAAGCCCCGTGAGGGCAAGCAGACATTATCTCTGTCATGTTCACCATCATATTTCCAACACCTAGCATGGCAGGTATTCAATTACAATGAGATGGATGAACGGAGGATAGATGGTGGATGGATGGATAGACAGATGGGTAGACAGAAGAAAGGAAGATAAGAAGGAAGAATGCACAAAGAAGGAGGGAGAAATAAGTGAATGAAGTCCTGAATGATGGGAATTGAACTTGGCGCTTAGCAAAGAAGAATTCTGAAGAAATCAGTTCTATATAATTTCATAAAACAGAGCAACTTCACAAGGCTCGGGAATACTAGCTTCTAGTTAAGAGCATGTCTACTTCCCTTGAAGGCAAATGTGAATGTTGTTATGGACAAAAAGAAATACAATATGATAAACTGGAAAGAGTCCTGGGCTGGAGTTGAGATTTTGTTTCTTTTTTTTATTGATAGGTTCCACAGGAACAGCAAGAAGTATGCCTTCTGAGGTACCTCAGTGCCATTACACTTCATTTTGTTTCATCTTCAAAGCCCCAATGTGCTTTGTTTTCCTACATAAAACTATGTACACATTTAAATAAGTACCCTGGACCTTATTCAACAGGTCAGTGGTTTTCAAATGTTATCAAATTGGGGAGAAGGACAGTGGTGCAGGTAGGTGGAACTCCAGGCCTGTCCAGAGTCTTTTGACTGTTGCAGCAACATTTTTACCTTTTTAAAATATTGGTCTTGTAGGCATGATTTTCCTTGAAAACAGGGATTAGTTGAATGCTCAAATCAATCCCACCAGAAGGTAAGAGTGGGAATAATAGCCAGCCAAGACAAGAAGCCGGGCCTTTCAAGGCTTAAACCCAAGTTCTCTTAATGCTCCCATGAGGTTCTCAGCAGCTGGTAACAACTGTGCTGTTATTTACAGTAAAAGTAACAGGGATGCTGATGTGGGCTGTGGGCTGAAATACCCAGCTGCTTTATTGCTTCTTTATTGCAAGAGCTCGTGGAGTGTCCACTGCTGCCCTATGAAGGACACACTATGGTTATCCCATTTCTAAGGCTCGGAGAGGATGGCAGTTTGGTTTAAAGCCAAGGGGGTAAACTATGTCCCTATGTAGAAATGGATGTTACTTTTTCAGAGATCTGATAAAAATCAGTTGTGGTCAGCTTGGGGGAATTTAGAAGGTGCATAAATGGGGCGGAGGCAGGGGGGGACACATAAGAAAGGACACAATGGCTTCAAGTCTGAGGCTATGAGACCGGCCAGCTGACCTGACCAAGGTTACAGAGTTGGTGAGTGAGGGCACCAAGATTTGCCCTGGAGACTAGGTACATCCATGCAAGGACACTTCCAATATAGGCGTTGCATAGGGTCCTCCCTTCCGTGTCTCCCTCCCTAATTCTGCATCCAGTAAACCCAGGCAGCCACTTCAGCTGGTCCATGGATATGCAGCCTCTCCCACTGGAAACCCGAGGATCATATTCCACACCCAGGCACACAGCAGAGACTGAGATCCCACCTATTTCTCCCTCCTCCCTTCCCTACAGGATCCCACAGCTAAGAAGCTTTATGGTCTCCTGTCATGTCATCACTGCATCACTGCATCACTGCATCTTGCTGAAGGCGCCTTCAAGGAGAAGAGGGAAGCGGGGCACGGTTCAGTGGTAAGAGCAGAAAGCTATAGATATCCTTTCTAAGTGGCTCTGTGGCCCACGTTATCATTTGCAGTTTTGTTCCAGAAGCACGGCCTGGAAGTCGGAGTGTAAAAATAGCAAGGCTGAGAGCCCCAGAAAGTCTCTCTTGTGCTGGGAGCCTCTTGGGCCAAGAGCAATACTTGGCATAGAAACAAGGAGCCCGTCTATGAGCAGCAAGGACCTGCCCCTTCCAGCCGCCTTGGGCGCCAGTGCCGCTGCTGGCCTGGCTCCACCTCTATCACTTCTCTCCCGCTCTCCTCCCTGGTCTGTGTGTGAAGCAAGCCTGCCTCTCATCACCCTCACCCCTGGGTTCACTTGCAGGAACTGAAGGGTCAAATGAAAACGAATTAGCATCTAGCAGCAGCTGGAAATCTCCCCTCTTGCTCCGGAGGCCACAGGAAGGAGGGATGGGTGAGCTGGGATTCTAAATTTGGCAACGCCTTCAGTGCAGAGCACAAGAGGCCTCCCTCTGGCCCTCTCAATGGCACTCACTCCCTTCCTTGACAGTTGTATACCCAGTGCCTTCAGTGTGTACGGCAGAGGGTGAGCACCTTTCGAAGAAAGAGGAGACAGATTAACTCATTCAACAAATACTTCCTGTCTACTCTGTGCCAGGCATTGTTCTAGGGCTGGGGGGCACAGAGTTCATCAGATAGACCTGGGCCCAGCATCCGTGAACTGGGGCAGTGGTTCTCAAGTTTCACAGTCACCTGGAGAATCTGCTAGAACACAGATTGCTGGGTACTACCTCCCCACCCCACACCGCCAAGGTTCTGACTCAGTTGCTCTGGGGCGAGGCCTGAGAATCTGCATTTCTAACAGTTCCCAGGTGGTGCTGATTTCTTGCTGCTGGTTTTGGGACCACACTTTTAAGAACCATTGGCCTAGGAAAACAGAAAAGGTAATTAATCTTTTCCACCAAACTCCATCTAACTGCTGGCTCCAGAAAATAAAAAATGTGAATTATATTCAATCATTCTTTCATTTATTCACCCACTTATTCATTCACTCTCTTGCATTGAGGGCCTCCAATACATTCCAAGCACTATTCTAGAAGCTGAGAACACAGTAATGAATAAAAGAGGCAATTCAGGTATAATGGGATCAATTGTGTCTGGGGATAGGGTGGGCTATGTGGATAGGATGGTCTGAGGAAGGAACAATGTCACCCTAAACTAGAAGGGGCACCAGCGTTGGGAAGAGACAAGAGAACAGCACTCCTGGAAGACGGAACAGCAAGTGCAAAGGCCCCATGGCAGGGAAGAGCCTGTTGTGTCATTACAACAGAAAGTCACTTGAATGAGATGGGAGTGGTCTAGGATAAGATTTAAGGCCATAAGGGCTAAGGATTCACCCTCTATGCAAAGGCAAGCTCTCGAAGCTCTTGTGTGGTCTGTGTTTTCAAAATCAGAAGAGTAATCTGCACAATGCTCCCATTCTTAGAGAAGAAAAACCTCTCTCTTCGGAAGTCTTAGCTGCAGCTACTGCTGGCTTCTCTTTTGAGCACTGTTGTTCCAGAGGGAGCCAGATGCCTTAATCCAAACTATCTGAATTTAGCTTTAAAACACTTTCTCCGGTCACCGGTGGTCTGCTTCCTTTGCCTCTCTCTCTTCTTTCCCAACTCACTACTTAGTCCCTTTATTCTTTCTGGACCTAGAACCTCCTTGTCAGAAAACAGCAAGAAGGCTCTTCATTCCCTCCAGCTTCACCACCGACTTCTGAAGACAAGAGCGTGGAGCCAGGACTCCAGGTCTGGATCATTTATTACAGCTTTGCTGAGGGTTCCAGGCAGCATACAGAGGCTGCTCAGAACCCAGGGTGAAACTGTCCTCAGTCAAAGGAACTGGCAAAAACAATGACTGTGGAAAACAAGGGAATGAGCCCCAAATGTCCAAAATATGTGAGCTCTCTGACCCGCTGGCCTGCCAGACAGAAGGGAGGAAAGCTGACCTAAAACAGTTTCAGGGCCCCTGCTATTTCTTGATATTTATTTGCAGGGCCTATTTGGGACCCTGAAGTGTCTATCACAGCCTCAGAAAAATTACACATTGTACTCAATTGAGCTTTCCTGTGGTTGCATTCTTTTTACAGCTGTAATAAACCTCTTAACCGTTTTGGGAGCGTTGATTTTCTAACTCTTTTTCCCTATTTTCCTTTAAAAAAATTAACATTAAGATATTTAGTGTCCCTGAAATACGTAGTTATTTGTAACTGTGGATTTTTCTGTTAAAGTTTTTTTTAAATTTTTATTTATTTTTTTATACAGCAGGTTCTTATTAGTTATCTATTTTACATATATTAGTGTATATATGTCAATCCCAATCTCCCAATTCATCACACCACCACCGCCCCCCCGCCACTTTCCCCTCTTGGTGTCCATACAGTTGTTCTCTACATCTGTGTCTCTATTTCTGCCCTGCAAACTGGTTCATCTGTACCATTTTTCTAGGTTCCACACATATGTGTTAATATACGTTATTTGTTTTTCTCTTTCTGACTTACTTCACTCTGTATGAAAGTCTCTACATCCATCCACGTCTCTACAAATGACCCAATTTCACTCCTTTTTATGGCTGAGTAATATTCCACTGTATATATGTACCACAACTTCTTTATCCATTCGTCTTTCAATGGGCATTTAGGTTGCTTCCATGACCTGGCTATTGTAAATAGTGCTGCAATGAACACTGGGGTGCACGTGTTTTTTTGAATTATGCTTTTCTCTGGGTATATGCCCAGGAGTGGGATTGCTGGGTCATATGGTAATCCTATTTTTAGTTTTTTAAGGAACGTCCACACTGTTCTCCACAGTGGCTGTATCAATTTACATTCCCACCAACAGTGCAAGAGGGTTCCCTTTTCTCCACACCCTCTCCAGCATTTGTTGTTTGTAGATTTTCTGATGATGCCCATTCTAACTGGTGTAAGGTGATACCTCATGGTAGTTTTGATTTGCATTTCTCTAATAGTTAGTGATATTGAGCAGCTTTTCGTGTGCTTCGTGGCCATCCATATGTCTTCTTCGGAGAAATGTCTATTTAGGTCTTCTGCCCATTTTTGGATTGGGTTGTTTTTTTTAATATTGAGCTGCATGAGCTGTTTATATATTTTGGAGATTAATCCTTTGTCCATTGATTTGTTTGCAAATATTTTCTCCCATTCTGAGGGCTGTCTTTTCGTCTTGTTTGTGGTTTCCTTTGCTTTGCAAAAGCTTTTAAGTTTCATTAGGTCCCATTTGTTTATGTTTGTTTTTATTTCCATTACTCTAGGAGGTGGATCAAAAAAGATCTTGCTGTGATTTATGTCAAAGAGTGTTCTTCCTATGTTGTCCTCTAAGAGCTTTATAGTGTCTGGTCTTACATTTAGGTCCTTAATCCATTTTGAGTTTATTTTTGTGTATGGTGTTAGGGAGTGTTCTAATTTCATTCTTTTACATGTAGCTGTCCAGTTTTCCAAGCACCACTTATTGAAGAGACTGTCATTTCTCCATTGTATATCCTTGCCTCCTTTGTCATAGATTAGTTGACCATAGGTGAATGGGTTTATCTCTGAGCTTTCTAACCCGTTCCATTGAATTATATTTCTGTTTTTGTGCCAGTACCCTATTGTCTTGATTACTGTAGTTTGTAGTATAGTCTGAAGTCAGGGAGTCTGATTCTCCCAGCTCCAATTTTTCCCTCAAGACTGTTTTGGCTTTTCTGATCTTTTCTGTCTCCATGCAAATTTTATGACTTTTTGTTCTAGTTCTGTAAAAAATGCCATTGGTAACTTGATAGGGATTGCATTGAATCTGTAGATTGCTTTGGGTAGTATAGCCATTTTCACAACATTGATTCTTCTAATCCAAGAACATGGTATATCTCTCCATGTGTTTGTGTCATCTTTGATATCTTGCATCAGTGTCTTATAGTTTTCTGAGTACAGGTCTTTTACCTCCTTACATAGGTTTGTTCCTAGGTATTTTATTCTTTTTGTTGCAGTGGTGAATGGGATTGTTTCCTTAATTTCTCTTTCTGATCTTCTGTTCTTAGTGTATAGGAATGCAAGAGATTTCTGTTCATTAATTTTGTATCCTGCAACTTTACTAAATTCATTGATTAGCTCTAGTAGTTTTCTGGTGGCATCTTTAGGATTCTCTATGTATAGTATCATGTCATCTGCAAACAGTGACAGTTCTACTTCTTCTTTTCCAATCTGGATTCCTTTTATTTCTTTTTCTTCTCTGATTGCCAGGGCTAGGACTTCCAAAACTATGTTGAATAATAGTGGCGAGAGTGGACATCCTTGTCTTGTTACTGATCATAGGGGAAATGCTTTCAGTTTTTCACCATTGAGAATGATGTTTGCTATGGGTTTGTCATATATGGCCTTTATTATGTTGAGGTAGGCCCCCTCTATGCCCACTTTCTGGAGAGTTTTTTTTTTAATCATAAATGGGTGTTGAATTTTGTCAAAAGCTTTTTCTGCATCTATTGAGACAATCATATGGTTTTTATTCTTCAATTTGTTAATATGGTGTATCACATTGATTGATTTGCATATATTGAAGAATCCTTGTATCCCTGGGATAAATCCCACTTGACCATGGTGTATGATTCTTTTAATGTGTTGTTGGATTCTGTTTGCTAGTATTTTGCTGAGGGTTTTTGCATCATATTCATCAGGGAAGAATTGATATTGGTCTGTAATTTTCTTTTTTTGTAGTATCTTTGTCTGGTTTTGGTATCAGGGTGATGGTGGCCTCATAGAATGAGTTTGGGAGTGTTTCTTCCTCTGCAATTTTTTGAAAGAGTTTGAGAAGGATGGGTGTTAGCTCTTCTCTAAATGTTTGATAGAATTCACCTGTGAAGCCACCTGGTCCCGGACTTTTGTTTGTTGGAAGATTTTTAATCACAGTTTCAATTTCATTACTTGTGATTGGTCTGTTCATATTTCTATTTCTTCCTGGTTCAGTCTTGGAAGGTTATACCTTTCTAAGAATTTGTCCATTTCTTCCAGGTTGTCCACTTTATTTGCACAGAGTTGCTTGTAGTAGTCTCTTAGGATGCTTTGTATTTCTGTGGTGTCCATTGTAACTTCTCCTTTTTCATTTCTAATTTTATTGATTTGAGTCCTCTCCCTCTTTTTCTTGATGAGTCTGGCTAAAGGTTTATCAATTTTGTTTACCTTCTCAAAGAACCAGCTTTTAGTTTTATTGATCTTTGCTATTGTTTTCTTTGTTTCTATTTCATTTATTTCTGCTCTGATCTTTATGATCTCTTTCCTTCTACTAACTTTGGGTTTTGTTTGTTCTTCTTTCTCTAGTTCCTTTAGGTGTAAGGTTAGATAGTTTGAGATTTTTCTACTTTCTTGACGTAGGCTTGTACTGCTATAAACCTTCCTCTTAGAACTGCTTTTGCTGCATCCCACAGGTTTTGGATTGTCGTGTTTTCGTTCTAATTTGTCTCTAGGTATTTTTTGATTTCCTCTTTGATTTCTTCAGTCATCTCTTGGTTAAATAACCAAGTAATGTATTGTTTAGCCTCCATGTGTTTGTGTTTTTTATGTTTTTTTCCCCTGTAATTGATTTCTAATCTCATAGCATTGTGGTTGGAAAAGATCCTTGATATGATTTCAATTTTCTTAAATTTACCAAGGCTTGATTTGTGACCCAAGATTTGATCAATCCTGGAGAATGTTCTGTGTGCACTTGAGAAGAAAGTGTAATCTGTTTTTGGATGGAATGTCCTATAAATATCAATTAAATCTATCTGGTCTATTGTTTCATTTAAAGCTTCTGTTTCCTTATTAATTTTCTGTCTGGATGACCTGTCCATTGGTGGAAGTGAGGTGTTAAAGTCCCCCACAATTATTGTGTTATTGTCGATTTCCTCTTTTATAGCTGTTAGCAGTTGCCTTAAGTATTGAGGTGCTCCTACATTGGGTGCATATATATTTATAATTGTTATATCTTCTTCTCGGATTGATCCCTTGATCATTATGTAGGGTCCTTCCTTGTCTCTTGTAACAGTCTTTATTTTAAAGTCTGTTTTATCTGATATGAGTATAGCTACTCCAGCTTTCTTTTGATTTCCATTTGCACGGAATATCTTTTTCCATCCCCTCACTTTCAGTCTGTATGTGTCCCTAGGTCTGAAGTGGGTCTCTCGTAGACAGCATATATATGGGTCTTGTTTTTGTATCCATTTAGCGAGCCTGTGTCTTTTGGTTGGAGCATTTAATCCATTCACATTTAAGTTAATTATCGATATGTATGTTCCTATTACCATTTTCTTAATTGTTATTGGTTTGTTTTTGTAGATCCTTTTCTTCTCTTGTGTTTCCCACTTAGAGAAGTTCCTTTAGCATTTGTTACAGAGCTGGTTTGGTGGTGCTGAATTCTCTTATCTTTTGCTTGCCTGTAAAGCTTTTGATTTCTCCATCCAATCTGAATGAGATCCTTGCCGGGTAGAGTAATTTTGGTTGTAGGTTCTTCCCTTTCATCACTTTACATATATTGTGCCATTCCCTTCTGGCTTGTAGAGTTTCTGCTGAGAAATCAGCTGTTAACCTTATGGGAGTTCCCTTGTATGTAATTTGTTGTTTTTCTCTTGTTGCTTTCAATAATTTTTCTTTGTCTTTAATTTTTGTCAGTTTGATTACTATGTGTCTCGGTGTGTTTCTCCTTGGGTTTACCCTGCCTGGGACTTTGCGCTTCCTGGACTTGGGTGGCTATTTCCTTTCCCATGTTAGGGAAGTTTTTGACTATAATCTCTTCAAATATTTTCTCGGGTCTTTTCTCTCTTTCTTTTCCTTCTGGGACCTCTATAATGTGAATGTTGTTGTGTTTAATGTTGTCCAAGAGGTCTCTTAGGCTGTCTTCATTTCTTTTCATTCTTTTTTCTTTATTCTTTTCTGCGGCAGTGAATTCCACCATTCTGTCTTCCAGGTCACTTATCTTTTCTTCTGCCTCAGTTTTCTGCTACTGATTCCTTCTAGTGTATTTTTCATTTCAGTTATTGTATTGTTCATCTCTGTTTGTTTCTTCTTTAATTCTTCTGGTGTTTGTTCTTTAATTCTTCTAGGTCTTTGTTAAACATTTCTTGCATGTTTTCGATCTTTGCCTCCATTATTTTTCCGAGGTCCTGGATCATCTTCACTATCATTATTCTGAATTCTTTTTCTGGAAGGTTGCCTATCTCCACTTCATTTAGTTGTTTTTCTGTTTTTTTTTTTTTTTTTTTTTTTTTTTGCAGTACATGGGCCTCTCACTGTTGTGGCCTCTCCCGTTGCGGAGCACAGGCTCCGGATGCACAGGCTCAGCGGCCATGGCTCACGGGCCTAGCCAGTCTGCGGTATGTGGGATCTTCCCGGACCGGGGCACAAACCCATGTCCCCTGCATCGGCAGGCGGACTCTCAACCACTGCGCCACCAGGGAAGCCCTGGGGTTTTATCTTGTTCTTTCATCTGGTACAAAGTCCTCTGCCTTTTCATTTTGTCTGTCTTTCTGTGAATGTGGTTTTTCTTCCACAGGCTGCAGAACTGTAGTTCTTCTTGCTTCTGCTGTCTGCCCTCTGGTGGATGAGGCTATCTAAGAAGCTTGTGCAAGCTTCCTGATGGGAGCAACTGGTGATGGGTAGAGCTGGGTGTTGCTCTGGTGGGCAGAGCTCAGTAAAACTTTAATCACTTGTCTGCTGATGAGTGGGGCTGGGTTCCCTCATGTTGGTTGTTTGGCCTGAGGTGACCCAGCACTGGAGTCTACCCAGCTCTTTGGTGGGGCTAATGGCGGACTCTGGGAGGGCTCACGCCAAGGATTACTTCCCAGAACTTCTGCTGCCAGTGTCCTTGTCCCCACGGTGAGCCACAGCCACCACCCGCCTCTGCAGGTGACCCTCCAACACTAGCAGGTAGGTCTGGTCCAGTCTCCAAAGGGTCACTGCTCCTTCCCCTGGGTCCCGATATGCACACTACTTTGTGTGTGCCCTCCAAGAGTGGAGTCTCTGTTTCCCCCAGTCCTGTTGAAGTCCTGCAATCAAATCCCACTAGCCTTCTAAGTCTGATTCTGTACGAATTCCTCCTCCTGCTGCCAGACCCCCAGGTTGGGAAGCCTGACGTGGGGCTCAGAACCTTCACTCCAGTGGGTGGACTTCTGTGGTATAAGCGTTCTCCAGTTTGTGCGTCACCCACCCAGCAGTTATGGGATTTGATCTAACTGTGATTGTGCCCCTACTACCATCTCATTGTGGCTTCTCCTTTGTCTTTGGATATAGGGTATCTTTTTTGCTGAGTTCCAGTGTCTTCCTGTCAATGACTGTTCAGCAGTTAGTTGTGATTCCGGTGCTCTCGCAAGAGGAAGTGAGCGCACGTCCTTCTACTCCACCATCTTTTTTTTTTTTTTTTGCAGTATGCGGGCCTCTCACCGTTGTGGCCTCTCCCGTTGCGGAGCACAGGCTCCGGACGCGCAGGCTCAGCGGCCATGGCTCATGGCCCCAGCCGCTCCGCGGCATGTGGGATCTTCCCAGACTAGGACATGAACCCGTTTCCCCTGCATCCACAGGTGGACTCTCAACCACTGCACCACCAGGGAAGCCCTACTCCACCATATTGAACCAAGCTCTGTTAAAAATTCTTGAGTAAATGTTCCAAGAACTCACTATTTAAATGGCTCTTAAATTTGGGCCTGGCAATACTGTATACTTTGTGTATTTTTATCAAATGTTTTGGCATAAGATCAACACAATATTTCTTAATTTAAACTCACTGGGGACATAGTTTTTGCTGGGCTTACTCTATTAAATTTGTTTCAGGGCCACATTACTATCGCAGGCAGGAGCTCTGGAGAGAGTGGACAACCTTGAATCTCAGCTCCAATGCTGGCTAGCTGTGTGACCTCGGACAAACAGCTTAATTTCTAATGGCCTGTCTGCTTACTGTGACAGAACTGATGATAGCTTCTGTGCCATACAGTTGATGTGGAACAGAGTGCCCAGCACAAAGCCAGGCATGTAACAGTCACTCAGTAAATGTCTGTTATTATTCGCTATTCATTACTTCATTCAAATGTGGCTTTGGGGGAAAATACTATGTAACAGAAACATTTTTGAAATGGCATCAACCATAGTGCATTTCATTGAAAAACTAAGATTTCTGAGAGTTTGCAACCACCAAATGTGTTTTTACTGAAAAGGTAGTTTTTATTTAGATCAAGAAAAGTAGATGAGAACAGTGGTCACTTACATATCCATTCAGAAACAACATATCACATGAGGACCCACTGGTCTGAGTTTGTGGTACCTCTTTAATAAGCATGTGGAGGCTTCCCCAATGGCGCAGTGGTTAAGAATCCATCTGCCAATGCAGGGGACACGCGTTCGAGCCCTGCTCTGGGAAGATCCCACATGCCATGGAGCAACTAAGCCCATGCACCACAACTACTGAGCCTACACTCCAGAGCCCATGAGCCACAACTACTGAGCCCTCGAGCCACAACTACTGAGCCCACGTGCCTAGTGCCTGTGCTCCACAACAAGAGAAGCTACCGCAATGAGAAGCCCGTGCACTGCAATGAAGAGTAGCCCCTGCTCGCCACAACTAGAGAAAGCCCATGCGCAGGAACGAAGACCCAACGCAGCCCCCCAAAAAAGAAAAAAACCAGCATGTGGCTGCTTTATGTCATGCAGTTGAGCCATTAAAGAAGCAGAAATAAAATCAGAACAAAATAGTTTATGAAGTCTGCTTTGTTATTTAAGACATCCTTCTTTTGAGACTGCTTCTGCTCTACCTTATGTCCTCAAGAAAGTATGTAGGGACTTCCCTGGTGATCCAGTGGGTAAAATTCCACACTCCCAATGCAGGGGGTCCAGGTTCAATCCCTGGTCAGAGAACTAGATGCCGCATGCATGCCACAACTAAGAAACCCACATGGCACAATTAAAGATCCAGCGTGCCTCAACTAAGACCTGGTGCAGCCTAAATAAATAAATAAATATATAAAAAAAGAAGAAAGTATGTAAATAGGAACTGATCCGATGATGGCGGAAAATAAAAGGGAAATTATGCCTCTCTGTTCACAGACTGTTAACCAAAATCAAAACAGAGTCAGGGGGACTCTGCAAAGACAAATTTAAAAACTAAAGGGCATGAAATGTAAGCCACTAAAAATTATCCAGGGGGAAAAATTGGTATGTGTAAATATCCAATCATACATCCATACCTATACATAGATATAACTGAAGTTAATCATATGACCTGGCTGCAGAATATTTTAAATATCATAATAAGGTCTCATTCGAAACACACAATAAAACATGCATTTTCTTACAAGTTATAAAAGGAGATACTAAAATTTTAAGATATGAAATATAACCTAAAACACTATTTCCTTTTAGAGCGTGCACAAAGTAGCATAATTTACAAACACTATTGAGAAGCCGCAGGCTTAAATTCTTCCCTCCCCTCCAAAAAACGTAAAAATAAAACCTTAGAACTTGAATGGAGAATAGTACTTTAAGAAAGCTACAGATCATTTCAATAACCTCAATTTTGTTTTTCTAAGACGTGCTGGGAAACACCTGTGTTGAAGCTAACCAATCTCCAAAATTCAAAAGTCTATTCACAATAAAAAATGGAGAATGGGTGCAGGTGGGCATGCTCTTGAATCAGCAACTTGTTGGTGATTTTAAAAAGTTAAGGTTGCAACATATTTATATAAAATTGCTAGGCAGGTTTATTACTTTTTCCTTCAGTTGTCTGACTATACCACTCAACTAACTGAAAGGCAGCAATGCATCCTGTGCAATACCAGACGGGATTATTCAGGTTTGGCAGGAAGATCAACAAGTCAGCCCTAATATTCTTTGCTTTCAAGTTTAGGTATTTAGTGCCTAAACACCGTGTAACAGGAAGACCTATAATCATATGGAGATTAAGCAACTGTACAACATCATTCAGAGAACATGTCCAGCTGCCATGTCTGCAGTCAACCAACCACACATCTTCCTCATTTGATTATTCTTTCACAGCGAGCAGTTGGAGAAAAGACAAAATGCCACCTCGGGCAGCAATCTTTCTTTGGCTTCCATGCAATTACACAGATACAATTATTACTGGCACCATACTCTTTCAAGGTAGACAGGTCTGAAAGTATATTAAATAAAGCCTGTTTTCTTTTCCACTATTTTGGCAGGGTCTTCAATACACTTTTCTCTTAAGAGCTGTAGTCCTCCTCAGGCTGGTACACAAGAGCACTGATAACAAGATGGAAGCTATTCTACGGGCTGCCTAGACCAATTTCAAGGTCATTATTATTCTATACAGTGGCATGAGAGGCCTTGCCTTCTCATCTACATTAAGTATTAGGACAAAAGATGATTATGGAGAATCTAGGAAATCAACAAAGTATTCAACAACCAACTACAATTTGGTCTTTTATCAGCATGTTAAAAGCACAAGTGGAAGTGGATGCCACCTTTTCTAAAGTCAAAATCAGTGTGTGGGAGCATATAGAACTATACTCCCATAGATTAAAATGTGTATATTTTGTTTCTGATACAAGAACAAGAGCATGCACTTCTAGAGCACTATGGAATTCTCAAAGTTCTGTAACTAATTCAATCTCATTTGATCCCACAAAATCTTACAGGACAGGTACAGGAGATACTATTCCCATTTTACAGGTAAAGATACAGATTTCAGCAACGTTATATAACTTGATCAAGGTTGGGAAACTGGTTGTCATTGACTGTGGAGAAATCTCAGTGTATTTTTGTTTGGGAACCATTCTATTTGTTAAATGTATTTTTAAAGGTTAAGTGCCCTTTAAAAAATCAGCATAACTGAAGTAATTTGTTCAGTATGCCTAAGTGGTTAGTGGACAAGCTTTAACATTTGATGTAAAATGTAAAATAGGATTTTTAGGCTGTGGATGGGGTGGAGGAGTTCAGAGAGAAATGTTTTTCTGAGATTAACTTTTAAAAACACATTTAAAAGGATCAGGGTAAAAGCTGTTTTTTATTACTCTTCTGAAATATTTATTGTCTACCTAAATTAAAAGAGAATTTGAAGCAGCTTATATAAAAGATATAAATGTATTTGAAACCAATAAAATAACATGAGAAAATAGAGCCATGGAATTGAGAAGAAATTTAATTTCTTGCCCCTAAAATTTACAAAGTTTTAGTTATCTAATAAAAGAAGTTTACAAAAAAAGAAACTTTTTCCTAAGCACCAAATCTAAGAGGAACTTAGCATGCAGTAAACAGCACTGGAGGTAGAAAGGCAGTAACTGATGATCATTTCACATTGCATCTAGGTGGTTTTATTTTGTAATCTTGTTCTAAATTATAATCATGTTGTACACTAGGTAATTACGTGTAAACTTTTTTTTTTTTAATAATAAAGTTAACTGGGCAAACCATTCTGTGCTTTTCCCTTTGTCTATGAGAAGCCTGGTGTTTGGGTCTCATAAATAAGGCAGCCGACACTACAAGGTGTTCATCAATATCCAGTGTCTTCTTCCTTTTTATTGGATACATGGCCATCTAGAATACATTTCTCAGCTTCCCTTGCATGCAGGTAACATTCTAACTATTGGGATGAAAGTACAAGGATTATATGGCAGCTTCTAAGAGCCTTCCTTATAAAATAGCTGGCAGGCACATTTTTTTCTGGCTGCCTGGAACAGACAAGCTGCCTTGGACCATGAGTACACTGGCTATACCCTAGGCATGTTGGAGTAGTAAGGTCAGGGAATTTGGGTTCCTGAGGTCTTTGTGGAACAGAGACACTATATCAGTGGACTGCTACTGCCAGGTTTCTTCTACGTGAAACGGAAATACATTTCTATTGTAATAAGTCACTGTTATTTTAGAGTCTTGTATTACTAGCAGTTGAAGTTGATCCTAACTCATTCATCTAATGGCAGGAAACTGAATTTCAGACCTAGTACCTAGGAAAGAAACAGCTTCTAATGGATTGTCTTTGCAACCTCATATTCAAAGGCATCTAAATTATAGAGTTGAGTTAAGAAACCCAGGTTCCTGACTCCCAACCCCTCCAACACTGTCCAAGACAGCATATTGTTGGAACATAACCTCGTTGGTTATCATTCATTCATTTTCACCCCCACCAATCCAAGCATTTTAACCTCATCTCCAACTCTTGTAAAAAATACCAAATGCAGACACTGCGTTGGGCCTAATTTTTCACAAATCTCAAAGAAAGTATCTACCAGGATTCAACCAACCACAAGCAACATTCAGCCATTCATTTGACTCAAGGCTTTTGATTCTTTGATTTGTACCATCCTCCTCCACTACTCTTTCCAATTCTAGGTCAGGAGACAAAAGCAAAGATTCTCCAGGGGAAAACAAAATGGCAAAACCTATTAGCTGATGTACACCTGTGCAATAGCTTGGTTATTCTTTTCCAGCAATGAAAGAGTGGTACACAGAGCTCTGAGTTTTTCAAAAACGCTGAGGCAACTGGCAGAAAAGAGGCAGGGGTATTTGTGGATCCCATCTGCCAAGGATGCACGTGTAGCAAGTCTCATTTTTTCATGCTTCTCATAATAGAATCGAGCATAAGACAGTATTAGGTAATTGGGCCAAAATTCCAGGAAAGGACAAGTAAACAGAATAATTATTCTCAAAAATCTCAAACAATAAATTAGTGCTCAAAGTTTAGACGGATTTCTTTAGTGATCAGGATGTGGAACTATCTGGTGTTTAAATTGTGGGTCCTCAGGAGCAAAAAGATCAGAAAAAGTGTCATAGAGATGCTACTAATCACAAATTAAACAGATCAAAATTCCTTAAAGCCAAGATCAAGCTTGTTCCTCTTTTTATTTTAATCAACCGACTAAATGTACTGCATTCACACGTACCGCATTTTCGATGTACCGCAAACATGTCTCACGCACAGTAGGTATGCAATGTAAGTTTTCTGAAGGTAAGTGGATATAGCTGGGAGCGGCTCCCTTTTCTCATATCTCATCCTCTGAAACTGCAGAGGCTACCAAGATAACACCAATATGAATGAGAGCTACAGGAAAGCGGAGGACAAAGAAGGAAAGGAGGAAGAAAGAAAGGGAGCTAGGGAAGAAGGGAGGGAGGGAGGGAAAACGAGGCTGTGGCCTGTACCATTAAGCTGCCTGCCTCCTGAGTCCCAGCGGAGTTCTACTTTGTACTGACATCCAAAAAGAAAGTAGAATGACAGTTTGCTCATTTTTATTTACCCACAAATGTACTGGTTACCCACTAGGCCATGAATCCCAGTCAATATGCTAAAATTATTTTCCTACTAGAAAAATGCTCCTGAAGCATTAGGGGTTTCTTATCTGCAGGGCGTCTGGGAAGGATTCCAAATTTATTATGCTACAGAAATAGGTTTCTTTTTCCTTGTCTCAAAATCTAAGCCTCTTACTTGTGAAAACTGATTCATACAAAGTTTTTGTTCTGGGTTAGTTCCATTTCCTTCTTTCTAGATCTACTGGTAGTTAGTGTCCATCTGTAAATGATGGTCAATCTGTTTTTTTTTTTTTTTTGCGATACGCGGGCCTCTCACCGCCGTGGCCTCTCCCGCTGCGGAGCACAGTCTCCGGACGCGCAGGCCCAGCGGCCACGGCCCACGGGCCGAGCCGCTCCGCGGCATGTGGGATCCCCCCGGACTGGGGCATGAACTGGTGTCCCCTGCATCGGCAGGCGGACTCTCAACCACTGCGCCAGCAGGGAAGCCCGGTCAATCTGTTCTTGAATTCTGATACGTTCTAAGCATCTTCCTCCTCAACTCTCACCATTACTTCCTCTCTGAAAGAAATTACTATAACCTAAAGGCCTTTTGAGAGAAGACTCTGCTCAGCACACACAAATGATTCTTAGATCTCAGAAGTGGGTACAGAGGAATACTCTTTGGAAGCAAATGAATCAGATGCTGTGTCAAAGTCTTCCTTGTTGCAGGCAAATAGGCAGAGATCGGTGGGGACAAGTGTATGACTACGTGGAAACTTCACCCAACATAGTTGTTTGTGTTTCCTTCCTTGTAGAAACAAACTTTGTGTGTCTTCCTGTGTCACAGGTGCACTTTGATAAATGAACTGAGAGCATTTATCCCTCCCTTAGAAAATATTACAGTGGAAAGTACCTAACCATGGAGCCAGGAGGGGAGAGGAGTTGAGTAAAATAAAACACTGTATTTTTGTTTTGTTTTGTTTAATTCTCTTTGGAGAAACAAACAGCATAAATTACTTTTAAAAGCAAGAGTGCATTTTCAGTGTATATTTTCCATGGGATTTTTTCTTTAAGGGTAATAACTTTTTTTCTTCCACTTTCTGCTTTGATGACTAATTCATTAAAAATACATATATTCTACTCTGCTGATAGAGCAAAAATTGCAAATTTTCTTATTGTGAATAAAGGCTACTTGCACTTGGCCCGAATTCCAACTGGCCACCCTGGGAAAGTTGACCTCTTTCATGGCCACTGGGTCTGTTTGAGAAACACATTTATAAGAATTGAATTGGTTAGCGAGTCCTAAAAAAAAAAAAGCCACAACTTGATTCACTTTACCAATCAAAAGGATCTGATTCAACAAACACTTGCAATGCTCTATTTTTCACTGAACAAAATTATATAGAAGTATATCCAGGGCTTCCCTGGTGGTGCAGTGGTTAAGAATCCGCCTGCCAATGCAGGAGACACGGGTTCGAGCCCTGGTCTGGGAAGATCCCACATGCCGCGGAGCAACTAAGCCCATGCGCCACAACTACTGAGTCTGCGCTCTAGAGCCTGCGAGCCACAACTACTGATCCCACGTGCCACAACTACTGAAGCCCACGCACCTAGAGCCAGCGTTCCGCAACAAGAGAAGCCACCGCAATGAGAAGCCCACGCACCGCAACGAAGAGTAGCCCCTGCTCACCACAACTAGAGAAAGCCTGCCCACAGCAACAAAGGCCCAATGCAGCCAAAAATAAATAAATAAAATAAATACATTTAAAAAAAGTATATCCATCAATAAAAATAAGATATCATTTTTTTTTCAAAACAAGTAAATAATATACACCCTATAAGCCAGCAATACTAAGTGTAGAGCTCACACCTCCTCACATCGTTCCACTACAGGATCCAAGCCAGGGTGCCCCCTGCGAGATTACGTACGGTGCTGGGGAAAGGGGCACACCCTGGGAGCCCACCATTCTACAAGGGGAAAGGGAAACACCAGAGTGCCATGCGGCAGTTAGAAACAATGCATTAAATGTCCACCCAGCCTTATGGATAAATCTCTAAAACACAGCACATGGGGAAGAAAACACCCTTTAAATAAATTAAGAAAACACACACAGAAAACAATAATGTACATCGCAGGTACACTTCTGAACAGAAAGTTACACATTAAACACATTAGGATGGTTGCCCATGGGTGGAGAGAATAGAGAGAGGTAAGGGAATAAAACAGGAGGTAATTAAGTAAGAACATAAAACAATATGTTTTATATGGACCAGTGATGAAAATAATCATGAATTGTGGCCTATGATTAACTCAACTGTCTACAACTGAGGTCCAAATCAAACTCACTTTTTCACATTTACATATTTTCCTTAACAATAAAAACGCTAATTTTGAAAAATCATCAAATGTAACAGCCACTGTTTAGGTAGCTACTGAAGTGGCCCAGGGCTCCGAAAAGGCCAAAGTTCCAGGGCTATGATGTCCAATATGGTAGCCACTAGCCACGTGGGGCTACTGAGCACAGGAAATGTGGTTAGTCCAAGCGATGATGTGCTGCCAGTGTAACACACACTGAACCTGGAAAACTCAGCACAATAAAAAGAATATAAATATCTTATTAATAATTCTTATACAGATTATATGTCAAAATGATATTTTATTTTTTTAAAGATGAGATTGTTTATTTATTTACTTTATTTATTTATTTGGTTGCGCCAGGTCTTAGTTGTGGCAGGAAGGCTCCTTAGTTGTGGCTCACCAGCTCCTTAGTTGTGGCATGCATGTGGGATCTAGTTCCCTGACCAGGGATCGAACCCAGGCCCCTTGCATTGGGAGCGCAGAGTCTTAGCCACTGTGCCACCAGAGAAGTCTCAATATTTCAGATATACTAGGTTAAATAGTAAGATACACGATTAAAATTAATTTTACCTGTTTCTTTTACCTTATTTTAATGTGGTTATTAGAATATTTACTATTACCTATGTGGTTCACATTGTATTTCTAGTGGATGGCACTGGTCTGGAGGCTTCCAGTAAGCCAGGGGTACAAGAGGGATCCTTTATATAAAAATTTCTTTGGAGCCTCAAATTGGAAGGTCCTGAAAAACATAATATGGCCCCCTGACTGGAAGGATATAAAAGCGGCTCAGGATTAAATGTTAAAATTCTAGGTCAGGAATTGCCAACAATTTTGAACCACTCACAACCTTCCACTGCTCTCACTTTAAAACGTCTCTAGGATTAATGCTGCTCTTCAGAAATTTAAGCCCAGTCCTCTAAACGAGACTAAGGGAAAAGAAATTTCTACTACAACTTATTCCAAAGCTATGGTTTAAAATAATAAGACATAGTTGGAAAAGCCCGATATAATTTATCAATATAGTTGCACAAATATATGATTTAAGCATCCACTCCTGGGAGGTGCTTTTTTAAAATCAAAATGACCTTGGCAGTAACAATTTAGAGGTCATGTATTCAGTAATCCCTCCTCTCTCCCTTGCTAGTTTTCTCTCTCTGACATGTGTGGTCCTTTGTCACATGTGGACTATTTTTTCCTGCACTCTTTTGTGTGGACCAATGGCCACCTATTAAAGGCCTCTAGGCTCCTTTATGACAAGACCACAGCATTTTTACCCTTGTATCCCTGGCTCTGAGCACAATGCTCAGCACATAATGGATGGTCAATAACTACCCATCAAATTAACCAGAAGTGAGTGCTTCCAGAGGGGCAGACTGAGGTGTTTGGGGAGGAAGAGTCAGATAACTTATTTTCTTGAGATTGCTTAAAAAAATTATGAAAAAGTACCAAATACTCAACAATGTTTCCATTTCATCAACACCAGCATCCACTGTTTACTTGAAGTGCTTGCCACGTGCCAGGCACTGTTCTAAGTACTTTACGTTTATCCATTCACTTACTCCCTATGAGAACCTTTTTAAGGTTGGTGTTATCTTATCGCCATTTTATAGATGATGCTTAGAGAGGGTAAGTCACTGACTCTTGGTTCCCAGAGCTAGTAACAGCAGAATTGGGATTCAAGGCAGGCAGCCGCACACCAGCCAGAACCCTCGCTCCCGGGTACCTGTTAATCAATACACAGAACTATCTATTTCAGGAAATGAATCTGGAGCGGTACAGCGCTCTCATACTCACGGCCTCCAACCCCAACAGACTGCATCAGTCCAAGCTCTCAAGAGCCTCACCTGGATTCGAAAATGGTTCATAATCAATTACGGTGACTACACTGGCTCCTGCTAATCATACTGCAGCTGGTAATTTCCCAGAGAACACCCATGTCAACCACTCCCTGTTCTTGTTCCTGCACAAAAGAAATCGACCTCCTTTAGCATGGCAGTGCATCCAATCAATGTCCCCTTCAATGCCTTCCGCGCCCTCTGCCCTCTCACTCCCTTATGCCCCTTCCAGTCCAGGCCAGGTGCGTACTCAGCGTCTCGCAACAAGCCATACATTTCTGCATCCATGTGCCTTGGCTTGTGCTGTTCCCCTGGACCGGAATCCCCTTCTTCTCCATTGCCTCCACACTAAAAACTGGTCATCCTTCAAGGGTGGGTCCCTCCGAGAGACTTTTCCTAATCACCCATTTTTTAAATTAACCATTTCCTCCCTGTCTACCACCTCCCTTTAGAGATCATTTAGGACAATTTTCTACTTAGGGTAAAACAAAGAATGTTGCCCACCATCCAGTTCTACAAGGATTAAGTCATTAGCCACTGCAGTTGCTGCCTGAAACAGTACACCCTGAAAGGAATTCAAGACGAAAACAGGATAACACACTCTGTGCTTTGGAAAAAACAGGCCACTTAGATGGTTAGAGATATCTCAGGGGAAAAAAAAAATTTTTTTTAATTTTTTTTTGGGGCTGTGTCTCGCGGCTTTCGGGATTCAGTTCCCAGACCGGGGACTGAACCCAGGGCTACAGCGGTGAAAGTGCCGAGTCCTAACCACTGGACCACCAGGGAAGTCCAAAAAAACAATTTTTTTAATGAACCCCAATTCTTGCATCTTCCCACACATAAGCGCTAAAAGCATTAACTGAAATATCTGATCCTCGTGACTAGCAGTAACCTTTTACTGAGATGTATGCTTGACTGCGCATATTCCCCTGCCAAAACCATACGTACACTCAGAGCTAGCTGAGAGGCTGTCTCCCGGCCTATTATTCACTAAGACCTGGAATAAAATTCAACTGACAGCTCTTAGGCTGTGGATTTTCTTTCAGTCGATGTTAGTATTATAGTTTCCAGTGTGAGACACGCATCTCCCTCAGCTCCTGAAGGCCAGAGTCAAGGATCATATGTGTGTGGGATCCACAAAGGATGCCATTGAGAGAGAAAGTGAAATGTGAGGTGGAAGCTACTTTCACAGGGCCCCTACACAACCACATTTTTAAGCTCAGAATTTATTATACAGGCAACAAAACGCGATCGAAAGTTTTGAGCAGGAGACCCCATATGTTTTGAGAATATTATTATTGACAAGACAGAAAATAGATGAGATAGCATTGTATGTATTAATGCAAAATTTATGTATTATAACACATGTTCAAAAATTACATATCCGTAATAGATGTGAAAATAGAGCCCAAATAACACATAATTACCAATTCTCCATCCCTATTTCGTTTTGCTATCAATATAAATCAGTGATTAAAAACGCAATCACTGGCCATTTGAAAGAGTCTTTCTTCCCAGTGTGTAACTGTTGTCATGACAACATGACTTCCAGCTGTATCTCTGTGAACAAGCTTATGTTTAAAAGGAGAGGATGAGGATCAATCGGTTTAAATAAAGAATACACTGACCAATTTTGAAATGTAAGGAAATGTGTCTCAACCAAGGTTACCCAATATAATCTCTTTAAATCCCCTTAAGTAATAGAACCAGGCTGGGTGTTTTTAATCAATAAAATCATGCTTTAGCATTTATATTCTTTACATATAATAATAACGTGCACCTAAGTTCTACACACTAGTCCTGTAATTAGTGAGGAATTTTTCAAAACATATCTTGTTCTTACACTTACTGATATTATCCTACATCTTCCTTTCAGAGGTCACCTGTCTTCTATCTCATCCCTTCTGAAGGGTGTACTCTCGTTAGGAACTGATTCTTTGATTCAAGGAGACGGGATGGGGGTGCAGCGTGCTTCCAAATTATCTACATGTTGGACATCTTGCACGACTATACAAATTAATTTGAAATTCTGTGAGAACTAGTAATTATTTGTGAATAAGAACCACAAACAATAAAAAGCTGACTAAAAGTTTATAAATAGAATAAACTTTCTTATTTTTTAACATGCACTGGATTTTCGATGCACATCGTCTATTAGAAAATCTGTTGAGATCAATAAACCTAATCTTAAAATTAAAAAAAATAAACCATTTTCACCTCTCCTTACCTCTCTTTTTGTGCCAAAGGCATTTAAACTAACTGCATTTGGATTTTTGTTTGTTTGAAGACTGAAGGGGGCCTCCTGCATCCACCTTACTTCAGTAATGGTCTTGCCCCGAGGACCAGAGTGACATATAATGTTATCCCTAGAGATTCCCTAGCCTCGGGCTAGACTCAGAGTGGTCCCTACCCCTAGGGGACATTTGAAAATGTATGGGGGTGTTTGGGATTCTCACAATGGGTGGAGACACCACTGGTGGGTGGGAGCCAGAGATGCTAAATGTCCTACAATGAGCAGGGCAGTCTAGCAAGGGTAACCAACTGCCCGGGTTTTCCTGGGACTCTTCTCATTTTATTTTTATATTTTTAAACTTTTTATTTTATATTGGGGTATAGCCGATGAACAATGTTGCGATGGTTTCAGGTGCACAGCAAAGCGACTCAGCCACACATACACATGTATCCATTTTCCCCCAAACTCCCCTCCCATCCAGGCTGCCACATAACATTAAGCAGAGTTCCCTGTACTATACAGTAGGTCGTTGTTGGTTATCCATCTTAAATATAGCAGTGTGTACATGTCGATCCCAAACTTCCTAACTATCCCTTCCTCCCACCCTTCCCCCATCGTAACCATAAGTTCGTTCTCCCAGTCTGTTTTGTGAATGTGGAACTCTCTTGATTTCAGCACTGAAAGTCCTGAATCCTAGGAAACCTCCCAGTACCAAGCAAACCGTGACCTTAAGTCCAGCATAAATAAAGGTCTGTCACTGTCAAACACTGGAGAGCTTCCTCTCTCAAGGGTAGTAAGTATACATTTGCCCCTCTGTCCTCCAAGAATTCTCTATGGTTCCATAACTCACTAGTTCCTCACAAGGGTGAACTTTCAAACCAGCATTTCTGTGAATAATTCCTACATCAAGGCTATGAAGTGTCTTCTCATGGCTCGGCATATTTCTATTGACTGCGAAACTCCAGTGAGACCTAACAAAGGGGAGCACAATTCTTCCTTAGGAGACTCAAACTAAGGAGGAAGGAAACATTTTAATCTTAAAAATTCAAACAACATATTGAGAAACAGACCAGTGGCTTTCTGAACCTGCCTTCTCTTATCTTTGGTTTCCTTCATTAATTAAAAAAATTTATTTTATTTTATTTTATTTTTGGCTGTGTTGGGTCTTCGTTGCTGCGCACGGGCTTTCTCTAGTTGTGGCGAGCGGGGGCTACTCTTCGTTGCGGTGCACGGGCTTCTCATTGTGGTGACTTCTCTCTCTTTTTTTTTCCTAATAAATTCATTTATTTATTTATTGGCTGTGTTGGGTCTTCGTTTCTGTGCGAGGGCTTTCTCTAGTTGCGGTGAGCGGGGGTCACTCTTCATCGCGGTGCGTGGGCCTCTCACTATCACAGCCTCTCTTGTTGCGGAGCACAGGCTCCAGACACGCAGGCTCAGCAGCTGTGGCTCACAGGCCCAGTTGCTCTGCGGCATGTGGGATCTTCCCAGACCAGGGCTTGAACCCATGTCCCCTGCATTGGCAGGCAGACTCTCAACCACTGCGCCACCAGGGAAGCCCACGGTGGCTTCTCTTGCTGCAGAGCATGGGCTCCAGGCACGTGGGCTCAGTAGCTGTGGCTCACGGGCTCTAGAGCACAGGCTCAGTAGTTGTGGCGCACGGGCTTAGCTGCTCCGCGGCATGTGGGATCTTCCCGGACCAGGGCTCGAACCCGTGGCCCCTGCATTGGCAGGTGGACTCTTAAACAGTGCGCCACCAAGGAAGCCCCATTAATTTTTTTTTTACAAGTAATTTCCTCTGTTACTCTTAAGCTGAAAAGGCATTTTATACTACTGAGAACTATAAGAACTAGATTCTGTACTTATTCATTTAAATAAAGGACACAATAATGGGGATGAGAATCCCTAGGGATAACATTATACATCTTTATGCAGAAATACCAGACATTCTCTGTGGGAAAATGGTTAAGTCAGCCACTTTTTATTCTCTTTAAATTTCCTCATCCTGAGGCTATTAGATAACATAGCTACTCAAGGGTTCTACACTATTTTTCCTAGAAATGTTCTCCTTATATGGTCATCAAAGGAGTGCTGGTTTCTGTTTAGTAATGGTGCTTTGGAGGCCCAAAGGAGTTAATACGCCTAATTTAATACCAGAAAATGTTTCAATAGCAGAGGAAGAAAGTCTACCACATAACTGCTCCCTTTGACACCTTTCGGTTCTTTAATCTGACACCAGGTGGCAGACATTTTGCATTAAAATTAGTAAATGTATTTGTGTAAGCAGATAGGCTAGGGGGTCCCCAGAGAAAGAGAACCAGGCATGGCTTTCTTGACATAAGAGAAGCCATTTTAGGCCTAAGCCAAAATTTTGTGATCTAAGCCTGGCTACAATGCTTGCCCTTGAACAGGTTTCAGTAATTAATGATCTTAAGGGAAGTGAGGGAATGCAGGAACAAAGGAAAAGCAGTTGAGAAACAATAGTTCAGCATAAACCACAGTCCTAGTTCCTCCTCAAGAGAAATAAGTAACATCTGATACATATCTTTGAGCTCTGCAGGAAGTAGGGGCTCTACCTAGGTGGAGGATGGAATGATGGTATTGACCTTTTCTGACCCTCGTGAATTCAATCAAGTAAAGCCTGGACTCTGTCAACCTTTGCCCCAAGTCTATGCTGAATTCTCCTCTGCTCAAGCCCCTTCATGAATGTGCATGTATCCTTAGCTAAAAAACATCCCCAGTTTTGCAGTTCCAGGAGACACTGCTTTGGGAAAGGTCCCTGGTGTTCCCCTTACTTGCTGCAAGTCATAAATCCTTCCTTCTCCTGATTTTTGGCTTGGTTGTGTCTTTTGGCTGAATACCCATCAAGAGGCAAACCCAGTTTTGTGGGTAACATTCCCCCAAATTCTTGGTCTAGATTTAACCATTGATGTAGATGTGAAAAGGCTATATACTGCATAACAAATCTTTTCATATTCACATTCAAGTTTTCATTTAACTTCAGTTAATATTTTTATGGATAAATCAGTTTATGAGAACAGTGACCAAAGAAAACAAAAAGATAATATTTGGTTTCAATATCTAAAAATGAACAAAAGCTCTCTCAACAAAAAATAAAACTTCCAAAAACTAAATCTAGAGCTATAAAATAAATTGTAGGCTGTTTTGTTTTAGCATACTTGCTTTGTAAAGGATCCATTCAAATAATCCTTGCAAATATTCCCTAATGCAGTTATTTTGTCCAATTTTGTATATTTTAAGCCACCCAGTAATTTTCAAAAACTCCTCAATAGTGAGGAGAAAGGGTCTAGAATAAGCCACAGTGGCACAGAAATAATTTTGAGCTGAAGGCATTTGAGTTCTTGAAATCCCTTATCTGCCTAAAAGCAGAGCCTCCCAAGAGGACTCAGCAGTTGTAAGTTCCTTCCCTGGGAGCAACTCTAATCCCTCTGAGAGATGAGAAGTTTATGCCCAAACAGACTGTCATCAAACTATTATATCTCGTATCTATTCTCCTAAGAGCCCAATCTTTCAAAAATCATTTGTTTTTCCAGAGTTTCCTTTCTCCCCTCTTCTAAAGTCATTTGTTCTCCCAGAAGTACCCTCTGTCCCTCCCCATCCTCTATTAAGACTGTATATTAAGCCCCAAAGTCTAACAGCTTCTTTGAGTCACATTTCTTTGTGAACTCTCATAAGTAATTAAATGTAAATTAAATGTAATTAAATCTTTTTTTTTTCTCCTGCTAATCTGTCTTATGTCAGTTTAATTTGCAGGCCCCAAACACTGAATCTAAGAAGACAGAGAAAAAGTTTTTCCTCTCTGGCAAATACAAGGAACTCTGTCATTCACTCACACATTCATTCATTCATCAATTCATTCAGCGAACACCTGCCAGGAGCGAGGCTGTGGGCTAGGTGTTGGGACCTAGCAGTAAACATCCACCATTGGCCTCATGAAGCTTGCAGTCCACAGGAAAAGAGTGGCATCTAGTTTTTAATTTCAAATTACACTGAGTATTATGAGAAAAGTAGAGTGTTACGGGAGTTTTAACCCTTGTTAATATAGTTGGTGCCTACTAGACTAAGTTCTTTAAGGGTAAGGACAGAGTCTGATTCACTCAGTGCTTATCCCCAGGGCTAACTAGTACCCAGCACTACAGTAGGCACTTAATAAGAATTTGTTGAATGAATTCCACTGCCTTAAATCTTGTACTCTAAAATAAACATTTCTGGGTAGCCTATATCGGCAATCACAGTATTTGTTGAGAACCAGTGGTATGCATAGTACTATCTTAGACATTAGATTCTTTCCTTCTCATAGAGAACAGATACCTTTGAATGACATACACCCCTTACCCCAAATGTGTGAGATATTCTCCAGTTCCCCGCTAGAACTACTAACCACCCTTTCCACTCTGCCCTGGACGCTAAGAGCTAAATCTTTGGCAGATTTGGCCAATGAGAGGCTCAGCAGCCATAGGAGTGCTGGAGGAGAAAGAGGTCTGAGGACAAATTCCCCAGCTCCCTCTCTGCAAGAGCACAGTCAGGCTGAAAAAGGAGGGAAGGGGGCAGGGCACAACCTTTAAAAGAATGACGCAACTGTTGAGGATATGACAAAAACTGGTTAGAACCAACTAGGTCCAAGATGGTGGAAGATTTGACTTCAGTAGACCCTGAGCCTCAGTATACACTCACTGTAATCCATTAGCATGCTAAATGACACACCCACAGGCACCATGACAGTTCCGAGGCCGACCATAAAGGTCAAAAAGTTGGTGGTGGTGGGCTTCCCTGGTGGCGCAGTGGTTGAGAGTCCTCCTGGACACGAGTTCGTGCCCCGGTCCGGGAAGATCCCACATGCCGCGGAGCGGCTGGGCCCGTGAGCCTATGGCCGCTGAGCCTGCGCGTCCGGAGCCTGTGCGCCGCAATGGGAGTGGCCACAGCAGTGAGGGGCCCGCATACCACCAAAAAAAAAAAAAAAATTGTGGTTTTATTATAGTTAAAAACATCATGTTAATAGACTCTAAAAGCTGCCTAACTACTTCCTCTCCATTACAGAATTGTAAGGAGGGATGCTGAGCTTACATCTGCCTGTACATCTAGTTTTAGGCGTATCTAATTCTAACATCTCCATGAAGTTCTGTCTAGAGAAGTAACCCTCTTTAACACATTCAGGGAACATCTACTGAACAACTCACTGCTTTGGGCTGGACTCTGAGATAAATTCTGAAGAGACAGATGTGAATGAGCTATGGTCACTGCCTTCAAGGAACTCACATTCCAGTGAAGGCAAAACAACCCCAAATACAAATGCTGAGGGTGTCGTGCTCATTGCACATTTCTCTGCTTTCTTCAAGTGCTCAAGCATACATGTACCTTATTTTGGTGACTCAAGGCCATTACGCCAATTGTGACCTGCTAGAATGAGAGACACTCAACTCTTTACCTCTACCCCTGCTATCCAACATGCTCTCCGAGCACTTAGGATTTGTTCTGGGTTCCTGCCCCCTCCAACCCTGCCCCCATGCTGAGCTATCACCTTGCTAATATTGGAAGGCTTGGCTCTATCAGCTTCTTTTTTCTCCTGATCCTTCCACCACCCAGCTCCCTTCTAACCCATTAAATCTAATCCCCTGTCTTCTATAAAGCCATATTAGAAACATGTCTAAATCAGAGTAAATAGGCTTGGAGCAAGGGCCTGGAGGCTCTTTTTTAAAAATTTATTTGTTTATTTATTTTATTTAGTTTTGGCTGTGTTGGGTCTTCGTTGCTGTGCGCGGGCTTTCTCTAGTTGTGGCGAGCGGGCGCTACTCTCCGTTGCGGTGCGCAGGCTTCTCATTGTGGTAGCTTCTCTTGTTGAGGAGCACAGGCTCTAGGTGCACGGGCTTCAGTAGTTGTGGCACGCGGGCTCAGTAGTTGTGGCTCGCGGGCTCTAAGGCGCAGGCTCAGTAGTTGTGGTGCATGGGCTTACCTGCTCCGCGGCATGTGGGATCTTCCCGGACCAGGGCTTGAACCCGTGTCCCCTGCTTTGGCAGGCGGATTCTTAACCACTGCGCCACCAGGGAGGTCCGGGCCTGGAGGCTCTTAATAAGTGAAATGAAAGTGGTTCAGTATAGGGACAATGGGGCCTCTATTTTTGGCTTCTTAATAGGTTTTTGCCCTTGTTTCAGCTTCTCATCATTGATCGAGTTCTGCCCCTACCCTTCTCCACCACGGTGGTTTTCTACGATGAGCAGTAATCACAACTAATTTTGTCTAATTACATGGTTTAATTATTGTCTGACTCCTGCAATAGAATTTCAGCTCCTTGCAGCTATAAATGGAGAAGGATATAACAGTGGATCTTTAGCATCTTGTACAATATTTGGTATATGCTACAGGTTGGTAATAAATGTATTCATCTTGTAACATTTATGACTCCTGACTACTCCAGGCACCATACACTTTATGTCATATAATCTTATGGTTGGCCTAGAAGGGAGGACATTATACCTTAAGGTCGCTTATACAGTGCATAGAAACAACTTTCAGGTAAATAAGGGATTTGAATGCAGTAAGAAAAGAAAGAAACCCTACTTTCTGCTATATAAACCTCATTCTTTACAAAACAGACACATTCTTTACTTATTCTAGGGAATCTAATAAACACCTGGTTTCTCATTTAATCCAAACCAGTAAATTTAAGTTACTCAAAGGTTTTTTTTTTTTTTTTTTGCGGAACGTGGGCCTCTCACTGTTGTGGCCTCTCCCGTTGCGGAGCACAGGCTCCGGATGCGCAGGCTCAATGGCCATGGCTCACGGGCCCAGCCGCTCTGTGGCATGTGGGATCTTCCAGGACCGGGGCACGAATCCGTGTCCCCTGCATCAGCAGGCGGACTCTCAACCACTGTGCCACCAGGGAAGCCCAGGTTTTTGTTTTTTAATGAATTTTTATGCCTTCTTCTGAACAAAATTATTAGGAAAACTATCAGCAATAATAAGGTTTATGCAAACTCATGAAATATTAATAATGTTTAAGGCTATTTTTGCTTCATATAAGTTATTATTTCTCTCTATAAAATTCAGTGCTACAGAGTTAACAGTATATAGAAAATTTACTGAAGTTAGATTTTAATTCCAAATTATTTTTTAGATCTGGAAAAATCCAACAAATCCAAAAATTCCAGCTTCATAGTAGCAAGTTAAAAGCAATTTCAGAATGGTGGTTGTTTTAATTTTATGTGAACTGTATAATTTACTGTAACTAAATTAACATTAATGGGACTAAACGGTAACATTAATGGGACTCACTAGGTATGAGAATTAACCAAGATGCTAATTCTTAATCTGACACCAGGTGGCAGACATTTTAACATTAAAATTAGCTAAGGTATTCCTCTAAATCTTTTGATTCAGAGACTGCAGACCTTTGGGGATCACATTATTTACTATAGGAATTCTCAACTTCTAAAAAGCAGAAAAGTGTCTACATGTTAAAGAGTGGTCCTAAAACCACTTACCAGTTGTGGTCACAAAGCCTTTGACCACTAACATACGTATTGAAGCTACCATGTGAGGGTCATTCTGCTAGGCAGTGGGGTCATGGGTAGACTCAGCCTGGGGATCATGAGCTTCCAGTCTAGGGGTGGAGGTGAATATTAATCAGATATTCTTCATTAAAAGAACTAAAGAACTGAAAAACTTATTAGTGATACAAACGAGAAGCCTTAGCCTTGCCAGTTTTCTTTACATACCTCACAGAAGAAACATGCCGGAAGACTTGCAATAGGGAAATATCCCAAATATCTCAAAATGCAAAGCACCCTGCTAGATGCTGAAAGGGCAGTGGCTCTCAACATGCAAGCATGAGGGCGTCTTTTATTATATTCTTAGTAAGTACTGATTAGGTAAAGAGCTAAATTACAATGAAGTCAGTGTACTTTTAAAGAAACTTACGCTTTATTCATCTCAAGAGCATCTAAATACATTTGAAAAAGAGTCACACACATATAAATATACACTGGGTACAAACAGAAATGCAGACCCTGAAATATCTCCTTGTTCCCAGAGGTCTGAGGCCGACAGACTAGGAATTACCACAGTCTGTGACAGATAGAAAGATGACTGCCAGGAAGACACTGGAGACGTTGTCCCTGACCTCAGGAACCTTCTTTCCAATGGAGATTTAACAAATCTCAAAACCAATGTACAAATGAGTTTCATATCAGAGTGTAAAACACAAACTGTGTGCTCCAGGGCACAAGAGGGTGTGTTACAGTGATGTGGCCGATGATAAGAGGCTTCATGGCAGAAGCAGTGACAAAACGGTTCAGCCATTCTCACGTGAAGGTAAGAAATGTCCCTGTTTGTGCCCATAACCAAGTGCTGATATATATGAAGATGCAAAGGATGGTACTCAGAAATAGCCTATGGTTGCATTGTTTTCTCGATTTGGGGTATTTTGCCCACCAGTATGCCTAGACAACTGCCAAAGATGTGTGCTCAGACCGAAACTGGCAATTAGTCCATTGCTTCACCCCCAAATCAGGCAGCCCTGAGGCTGGGCTAAGCCATACAGATGAGTGAAGGACATTCTGTTCCTACTTGACACATCCACAGTCTCCATGCTGGGACAAAAACTAGCTTCTTATTTGGTAACAGTCACTCCTCAAGCTAAGGATGAGTCTACCCACCTGCGAGGTCATTTAGCAGTGGGCAGTCTGGAGAGGAAGCCTGAATACAAACTGCTATAGAGAAACCCTGCCTTGTCAATGGTAAGATTCTACTACGGAGGAAGACATGGAGAAAATAGTCGATCAGCTTTATACTTAAAGAAGTATTTTTTTTAGAACTAGCAAGTATCACCAAATATGGGGGGAGAAAAGCATGGAAAATTACTTAATGAATATCAATCCAGCTGTCCATCACAATAAAAGGGTTTTTGGTGAGGCAGTTGAATCATAAAAGCTTCCTCTGGGGCTTCCCTGGTGGAGCAGTGGTTGAGAGTCCGCCTGCTGATGTAGGGGTCATGGGTTCGTGCCCCAGTCCGGGAGGATCCCACATGCCGCGGAGCGGCTGGGCCCGTGAGCCATGGCCGCTGAGCCTGCGCGCCCGGAGCCTGTGCTCCGCAACGGGAGAGGACGCAACAGTGAGAGGCCTGCGTACCGCAAAAAAAAAAAAAAAAAAAAAAAAAAGCTTCCTCTGGTTCCTCTCCCCACCCTCAGCTCTCTAACTCCTTGACTGTATGAGTCATCATGAAAATTACGAAAATTACACAAATGGGCTTCCCTGGTGGCACAGTGGTTGGGAGTCCGCCTGCCGATGCAGGGCACATGGGTTTGTGCCCCAGTCTGGGAAGATCCCACATGCCGCGGAGCGGCTGGGCCCGTGAGCCATGGCCGCTGAGCCTGCGTGTCTGGAGCCTGCGCTCCGCAACGGGAGAGGCCACAACAGTGAGAGGCCCGCATACCGCAAAAAGAAAAAAAAAATAAAAAAAGAAAAAAAGAAAATTACACAAATAACAAACAAACAGCCAAACGCTCATTTTATCCAAGATTCTATTTCATTTAGTAACTAATTCATAAACACATTAGAAGAAAAACGTTCTAATTCAACACAATAATGGCAAACAAGGAAAACTGTTCATTAAAGTCAATGAGCTCCTGATTAATAAGCTTATCTTTGAGAAAAATGTAGAGACACATAGGAAAAGAAATGATAGAAAGGGCCAGCAGACCCCCAGCCTTCCTCTACTCCATGACCTTGGGAAGTTGCTTCCACTGAGACAGTTTTCTAATCTGCATAAGGAGTGCAGGTAACTGGATGAGTGAGCTCTGGGGTTTTCTTAACACTTTGATTTTAAATTCTAAAAGGAAAGGGTAGATATTTTATTCTGCTTAACAACGTTTCTCTAAAAAGTTGCAGATTAGAATCTATACACCTAATTCTAGACTCCTAGAAATTAATACTTTTATAGCGTTTCTAGCCAATTAACAGTCAAGATTTGGTGCCCCACATATAATGAACAATCTTTGTATATGTGGCAGGCAGATTTCTAAGAGGGTTCCAAGATTCCTGCCTCCTGATAACATTCTCTGAACAGTTCCCTCCCCTGAGAATGGGCAAGACCCAGGAATACGATGGGTTATCACTCCTGTGATTATGTTACATTGTAAGGTGAAGGATCCTGCAGATTTAATTAAGATCCCTAATCAGGGACCTCCCTGGTGGTTCAGTGGTTAAGACTCCGTGCTTCCAATGCAGGGAGTGCGGGTTTGATCCCTGGTGGGGGAACTAAGATCCTACATGCCGCACGGTGCCGCCCACGAAAAAAAGGATCCCTAATCAGTTAACTTTGAGCTAACTGAAAGGGAGATTATCCTGGATGGGCCTTACCTAATCAGGTGAGCCCTTAAAGGTGACAAGCAGCAGCAGACTGGCCTTGAAGAAAGCAAGCTGCCATGTGTAAAAGGAAGGAACCACATGGCAAGGACCCAAGGACAGCCTCTAGAGCTGAGGGTGGTCTTGGCTGAGAGCTAGCAAGAAAACAAGGACGCCAGTCATACAGCTACAAGGAAATGAACTCTGCTGACAACGAGTGAGCTTGGAAGAGGACCCCGAGCCTCAGGTGAGACTGCAGCACTGGCTGACAACTTGACTTCAGCCTGTGAGGCTCTAATCAGAAGACCCAGATAACCCTTACTCATAATCCAGACCCACAGGAAATACAGATGTTTGTGAGCATTTGTGACTCAGCAAGAGAAAACTAATATAGGACACCTAGACTTTTGGGAACAAAATCAAGGGTTGTTTCTCCATTTTACCACCAGCTGGACCTTTTTCAGTCTTCTCCAGTCCATAATTTCCTGGAGAGCACTCTCTGCCTTCCTCATGATTTTTTTCTTTTGTATCCATTTTGGATCCATTAACACTTCTCTAACCCTGGCCTGAGAGAGCAGTAGCCATTCCACTGTGGGCATGAGATAAAAGAAAGGACGTCCACATGTGGTCCACGAAGGGATACAGCAGAGCCAGCAAGTGTCCAGTAAAAGTATGACCATTCAGCTCGAAGATATATAACACCGTAGAGGGGAAGGTTTGGTACAATATCAAAAACACTAGAAATTATAGTCCTAAAGTTAGATCCCTTCTCCATTTTGTGCAATCTAGTAGACAGTGCTTACGGTCTCATAGCTTGATAAATGCATATGGGTACAAAACAAAATTTAAATCGTGTAGCTTTAGGGATAAGGACCAAAAAAGGCAGTAAGAAGTATCCAAAACCTACTATTTCTCCCATTCGGGTTTTTTTCTCAAGTCTATTTCAGCTTCCAGTCTCTTTTCAGGAGAAATCTCAGGTTACTGAAGTGGGATGGGAGGACCACCAGTGTCCGATTCACTTAGGGATACCTGCCAACAATGGAGATTCCTGGACCCCATCTAAGACCCGACTGAAATGGAATCTCTATGGGGAGGGGCCCAGAGAACTCGCACTTTAACACAAATTTGCAAACCAGTGATCTAACTTGGTTAATCCCATCCATTTATAGGTAAGGAACACGAGGCTAAGCAACTTGTTTACAGAGATATGGTTAGCAAGGAAGAGAGCTATAATTAGAATCGAGAATGTAAAATTTACAAACACAGACCAGGAGGCTGGGAGTAAATCAGTGTCTCTGCATTTTCCACACTAATATTCTCCCCCATTAGTAGAGATAATTACGCATTTAAGATAAAATGACTTTGTAGTGACAGAAATATGTAAACACATTAGGGGGAAAAATTCCATTTCACCAAGATCTGTGATTAGTTAGCATTTTATGACTGGTGCAAAATTTGACAGTACACTGAGATATCACTGGTATGGCTTGCGAGGAAGGTTCTTCGTTGAATATCACCTCCCAACCACCCATCAGCTCCAAACAACGAGTGTCCATTCTGGTTGCAGGCGTGGTCCCTGCTCCCTGTAGACAACTAGGCTACCATGATGATGTGTGCAAGCTGTCCCTACTCTCTCCAGGTGCAGCCCCTGTAATTCTTCCACTGTAGCAGTCACATTCGTGTTTGGGACTATGTTTCCTTACGTGCTGAGCATGCAGAAAAGTAGAATCTGCCGTAAAATAACCCCCAAGCTCACTCAGTCACCAACAAATCACATCCTGTTGTTGTAGACTAGTATGTATCCCTTCATTAGGGTATCATTTCAACATTAGGTTGAAATCCTAACCCCCAGTTCCTTAGAATGTGACTGTACAGAGAGATGGGGCCTTTAAAGAGGTAACTAAGGTTACATAAGGGTGTTAAAGAGTGGGCCCTAATCCAACAGGACTGGTGTCCTTATAAGAAGAGGAAGAGGGCTTCCCTGGTGGCGCAGTGGTTGAGAGTCCGCCTGCCGATGCAGGGGACACGGGTTCGTGCCCCGGTCTGGGAAGATCCCACATGCCGCGGAGTGGCTGGGCCCGTGAGCCATGGCTGCTGAGCCTGCGCGTCCGGAGCCTGTGCTCCACAGTGGGAGAGGCCACATCAGTGAGAGGCCCGCGTACCACAAAAAAAAAAAAAAAAAAAGACGAAGGACACCAGGGACACGTGGGTCCAGGGGAAAGACTGTGTGAGAAGGAAGCAAGACGGCAGCTATTTGCAGCCAAGGAGAAAGGCCTCAGAGGAGACCAACCATACCGCCATCTTGATCTTGTACTCCCAAGCCCCCAGAACTGTGAGAAATTAATTTCTGCTGTGTAAGCAATCCAGTCTGTGCTACTTTGTTATGGCAGCCCTAGCAAACTAATCCACCTCTCTATAGTAACAATTCTCACTAAATAAAAAATCCCTTACATGATAACCAGAGATAATAAATAACATGTTTGAGACTGCATTCTAGGCATCCTTCTCTTCAGATGAGGCTGATTGGTTTTCTGATTACAGTAAACCCTTTTTTCCCCCAAGATCAGAAAACATGCATTTATTCAATAAATTAAAAACACCCCATATTTTCCCCTGTAAGTGTTCAAATGTATTTCTTTGGTCATGAAGTGATGAAAAGTCACAAAAATAATGCATATTGGTGACTTCTTATTCATCACTTAAAAATCAATCTTAGTTTTAAACAATTAAAACTAAATATACACAGGAGATAAATTCAATGGAGAAAAAAGCCAAAACCACTCTCTCCCTCCCCCAGGATGAACTTTAATAACCAATGTAAACAAACACAAAGATGGAGCAAAAGCACATGGGCAGGGTTCCTTCCCACCTGGACTCCTACCAGGACGCAGACCATCAGGGACGTCCTCCTCCTCTTCTTCCTCAGAGATACAATATCAAAGTTCCAAAAGTCCTTCCACTTGTTCAAATGCAGCAAGTATAGAAGGGGAAAACTGTCCCCTCTTTGGAACCAACAGGTGACAGACCCCTGACATGTACCTGGCTTTACACACTTTGTGCTCTGAAGGGAGCTGGAACTGCCCTGTGTCACTCCTTCCCAGCCTGACCCACTCAACGGCTGGGGGAGGATAAGAATGGAAGCAGACAAGGGAGAAACGTTAGCTATATTTAAGGATGCAAAAATAACAAGAGTAGCTGACATTTATTGAGTACTTACCATGAATCAGACACTGTTCTAAGCACTTTTTGTACATTTAATTCTCAAAGCGTCCCATTTCACAGGAAAATGAGGACCAGCGAGAGTTAGCAGCTTGCCTAATGTCATACAGCTACTGAATGTTGGTGCTAGGATTCAAATCCACTAAGAACTGATACTAAAGCAAAGATGATTTAAAAGGCATTCGTTCGGTAATCTACCAACCCATCTATGCTATGAAGAGGACTGTTTCTGGAAAATAAGAATGAAACACACATTTCTATAATTTAAGTGTAAAATATTAGGAACTAGCAAACATTTCACAGATATTCTCCTCCCTACCATTCTAGGAGGTATGTAAATATTATCTGTCTCAGTAATAAACAAAACAGCTAGACCTGACTTAGTATTCGGTTGGCCAAAAGGTTCCTTCGTTTTTTTCCATAAGACGGCACTAGTAGCTCTTAGTTGTCTTTAACTTCATTGGAAACAATTTTGTTAGACTGTATTGTGACAGTTGTCATATCAGTGTGTATTAAAAAAAAACATCAAAATTGGTGAATTTTTGTGTAGCCATTTTAATATTGAAGATGGAAGAAAAAAAGCAACATTTTTGGCATACTATGCTTCCTTATTTCAAGAAGGTAAAAACGCAACTGAAACGCACAAAAAGATTTGTGAAGTGTATGGAGAAGGTACTGTGTGACTGATCGAAGGTGTCAAAAGTGGCTTGCAAAGTCTCATGCTGGAGATTTCTCGCTGGACGATGCTCCATGGTCAGGTAGACCAGCTGAAGTTGATAGGGATCATATCAAGACATTCACTGAGAACAATCAACATTATACCATGCAGGAGACAGCCGACATACTCAAAATATCCAAATCGAGTGTTGAAAATCATTTGCACCAGCTTGGTTACGTTCATCACTTTGGTGTTTGGGTTCCACATAAGAAGTGAAAAAAACCTTCTTGACCATATTTTCTCATGTGATTCTCTACTTAACGTTATGAAAACGTTTCGTTTTAAAAACAAATCGTGATGGGCGATGAAAAGTGGATACTGTACAATAATGTGGAACGGAAGAGATCGTGGGGCAAGTGACATGAGCCACCACCAACCACACCAAAGGCTGGTCTTCATCCAAAGAAAGTGATGTTGTATATATGGCGGGATTGGAAGGGAGTCCTCTACTATGAGCTCCTTCCGGAAAATCAAACGATTAATTCCAACAAGTACTGCTCCCAATTAGACCAAAGGAAAGCAGCACTCGACGAAAAGTGTCCAGAATTAGTCAACAGAAAATGCATAATCTTCCATCAGGATAACACAAGACCGCATGCTTCTTTGATGACCAGACAAAAACTGTTACAGTTTGGCTGGGAAGTTCTGATTCATCTGCTGTATTCACCAGATATTGCACCTTCGGATTTCCATTTATTTAGGTCTTTAAAAAATTCTCTTAATGAAAAAAATTTCAATTCCCTGGAAGACTGTAAAAGGTACCTGGAACAGTTCTTTGCTCAAAAAGATAAAAAGTTTTGGGAAGATGGAATTATGAAGTTGCCTGAAAAATGGCAGAAGGTAGTGGAACAATAGGGTGAATACGTTGTTCAATGAAGTTCCTGGTGAAAATGAAAAATGTGTCTTTTATTTTTACTTAAAAACTGAAGGTACTTTTTAGCCAACCCAATACAATGTCACTGCAAGTCTAAATCCATAAATCCAGAGTCCTGTGTACTATGATATTTTGATCCCTGAATCATGAAGTCTCTCATGAGAGAAGAAAAAAAAAGGCATTCTTATTTGCAACACTGCCGGTGAATTCACTGTTCAATGAAATGATCCAAAGAAAACCCTGGCTCAGCAAACATCTGGTTAAAATGCTAGGGGTGGACTATTCCACAGATTCATAACTTGATCTTGATCTTTAGAGGCAAAAGAAGGCAGCAGTGCACAATGACCAGTGCAAGGGATCGCTGGGTGAAGTTGAAAAATTGACGGTGTGTCAGACTACGGAAATCACAGACATGGGACGCCTTTCCCAGTTGTACTAGGACAGTGGTCAAGCATGAAACCTTCAGGGGGCCGACCGGAGAAGCTGGCCCATCCCAAGATCATCAGCATTTGTGCTGTCTTTTATAAAAGTTCAGGGAATCCCCTGGCAGTTCAGTGGTTAGGACTTGGTGCTTTCACTGCCGTGGGCCTGGGTTTGATCCTGGGTTCCCCTGGTCAGGGAACTAAGATCCTGCATGCTGTGCAGTGCAGCCAAAAAAAGTAAGAAAAATAAAAGTTCGGTCACTGAGCCTAGACTCAGGTATCTTTGAGTGAGTTCAGAGCTGTCTTTCTTCCTTTCAGGGATCTTAAAGGACCTAATTTCTGAGAGAATGGAGGGCAAAGGTAGATTAGGTAAAATTAAGCATGGAATGTAGGGTTTACAAAAGAGGATATGTGGTCACTGGCCAAAGGAACTGTTCCACCAAGGAAGCCAAGGGCTGAGCAACAGTTGGGGGTCAAGGAGGTAGCATTCCGTGACATCCCCACTCAAGGGCATCTTGCTCTGTGAAAACAGTCCTGGCCTGACACGGTCATGTGGTTCACCATAGTGATGTGTTCTGTACCATCCAGTCTCTTGGAGCCTCAAGAGGTGAAATGACGGCGCTAGTAGCAAAGAGGAAGAGAAAATCTGCCCAGAGGAAGCTGGGAATTTAGTGTGTTGCCTCTTTTTTGGGGGGTGGGGTGGGGTGGGGTGGGTAGAAAGAATAGTTTCCAGTAAAGATGTTGACATATTGCAGTATTTCATGTTATGAAATTAATAATAAAATACATTTTAATAGATTTTTTAAAGACTCTACCCTCTTGATGAATACTATATTTAATATTGTTGCTGAGGCCCACGCACAAGGAAACAGAGATTCAGGAACCCAATGTCTGTCACAGCTTTGTTTATAATAGTAAACTTTCTTGGCAGTGGTATCTGTCAGAAGTTCTTTATCCAAATAACTCCTCTAGAAAAATATCTGGACATATTCATGAGATGCATAAGAAGATTCACTGAAGACTAGTTTGTTATGAGGAAAACAAGAACAAACCTAAGGGCCCAGAAATAAGGAACAATAAAAATAAATGTAGTACACCTAAATTCGAGATTATTACGTAGCAGAACGAGGAGGTCTTTGTATTGAACGTGGAATCTTGAACTGGACTTCCCATATTCTAATCCCAGCTCCACTACACACTTGACAGATACCTCTTACAAGGTTTATTACTATGAACAAGGCTGTAACAAACAGTGGTCCATGGATCGCTGTTTCCCTGTTTAAGGGTCTGGCTACATGATCTTAGGAAAATTCTGTAATCTCTCTGGGACTCAATTTCCTGATACTGTAAAATACAAATAATAATAATGGTCTTCTTATAGGGCTCATGGGAGGTTTATAAGCAAAGTGCTTAGAACACTGCCTGACAGAGAATAAGGGCCATAAAAGTGTTAACTATTAGTAGCAGCATCTCCAATATATGTCATGTGTTGGAGGGGGACGCAGGGGAGAAAAATACTTATAGATTATCCCATTTATATAAAATAAAACCAGTAAGCCACCACCATAGCTCTCCTCTTCTCCCCTACCATCCTTCTTTCACTAATACACACACACACACACACACACACACACACACACACAGAGCTTCCCTCTGGGGAAGAGAGAAGGTGGAATGGGGAGTGGGTACGAGAGGGAGTTCTGACTTATAAGCCTAGACTTCAGAACTGTCTGAATCTTTTGGAACCGGAATCATCTACACTGGTTTCCTCCAAGTTCCTACCTCCTGCTCACTCCTAACGCTACATCAAATTGCATTCCACTCATATCACATCTTCAAAATTACTCTCCTCGGGCTTCCCTGGTGGCGCAGTGGTTGAGTGTCCGCCTGCCGATGGAAGGGAGACGGATTCGTGCCCCGGTTCGGGAAGATCCCACATGCCACGGAGCGGCTGGGCCCGTGAGCCATGGCCGCTGAGCCTGCACGTCCGGAGCCTGTGCTCCGCAGCGGGAGAGGCCACAACAGTGAGAGGCCCGCGAACCGCAAAAAAAAAAAAAAAAAAAAAAAAAAAAAAAATTACTCTCCTCTAGTCATTAATAACCTCTTGCTGGTAAAAATCAAAATGTATTTTTCAATTCTCATTTTATTCCACTCCTTTATGTCTTTCAATCCTCTTTTAAAAATGGCTTCCAGGAAACTGCCCCCTCCTGTCTGTCGCAGCTGGCCGTTCTGCTCCGCTCCCACACCCCTCAGTCTCCCCGACTCCCTTATACCGTCCACGCGGGCCTTCAGTGCTGAAGGCTGATGCCTGAGCCCTTTCTCTGTACACCTGATTCAACTTCTAGGCAACCTCCTCCGTGCCCAGTTACGATCTCTAGGAACATTCCTCTCACACTTACACCCCCACTCCAGATCCTTCCCGAGTTCCCGACAACACCGACTGCCCACTCGGCATCGCCACTGGTACTTTAAACTTACCATGTCGAGGCCTGGTCCTCCGGCTTCCATCAGTCCCTATCTCGTCCCTCCAGTTACGGAAGCCACTTAGGGCTCTTCCTGACAAATCCCTCTTCCTCACGCCCCTAAATCTAATCCTAGAATAGTTGGTTACTGTTTCCCTCTTCCATCCATCTCCTTCCCTCCCTCCATCTCGACTGCTACCTCCTTCAGGCTAAAACAATCTCTCACCTGGGACACTTCGACTGCCTCCTAACTGGTTTCCAGCCTTTACTCTTGTCTTCCTCCCAGAGGTTCTTAACCAGGGTCCGTGGACTCCGGAAATATGACATCTTTTTTTCATTAATCTCAGAATGAAATTCAGCATTTCAATCAATCATGAACGTTAACAACAAACCATACTAGTATTAGTACTAGGAGAATGCTGATATTATTGGGAGAATACCAATACTCCAAATGCTGTTGTGATTTTGCCACCAACAGAAATCAGGTATTTTCATATAACATGAGTTGTTAGATATATTCTTTACTGTCATCACTACTTTGAGATTACAGTAGCTATTAGACTTCCCACTAAATCTTACTATTTAATGTGTTAAGAAGCACATATACCACTACATCACATGTGTGTTTAATGTTTTGACAACTGTATTTCAATACAATTGGTCTCCTTTGTAATCCTATGTGTTTTATGTTATAGATTTTAAAACATTATTCTTAGAAGGTGTCTCTGAGCTTCATCAGACAGTCAAAGCCATCGATAGCACAATAAAGAGCAAGAACTCCTGCTAGCTAATTTTTCACACCACGATCACACTTATTTTCTCAAAACACAAATCTGATGTCACCTTCACATGGTGCTGATGTCACTGTCACCTGGCTTCCCACTGTCTTGCTAATAAAAACCAAAGTACTCAATATCTGGCCCCGGCTCGCCTCTCTGGTCTCAGCTGGCATCAGTGATCTCTTGTTGCCTAGGTTGTAGCCACACCAGCTGCCTTTCAGCAACTCAAGCTTGCCATCCTCCACCCGCCCCCAGGGACTCTGCTCATCCTCTTCTCTACCTACTCATCCCTACCTCCATCTGTTGACACAGCTAACCTTTTTCCAATTTTCAGACCTTCCTGTAAACATCACTTCCTCAGGAAGACCCTCCTGGGACCCCAAGGCCATCCTTTCCCTTGTCTCTACACTCTCAGGGCTACCAGAACTTTCTCCCCATAGCACGTCTCATGATCAGTATAACCAACTTTCCTCTGCAAAGCTATCAGTTCCATGAGACAGGAACCATGAGTGCTTTGGATCTATTCTACTGCTGACCTGTGCTAGAAAATCAGTTAACATTTGTCAAATGAATGAGTGGTAGAAAAAGACCAACCTAAATATCCAACGATGAAAGTAATTAAATAAATTATGGCATTACACACCCAAGTTACTGGGCAGCCATTAAAAATCATGTAGTAGGGGGCTTCCCTGGTGGCACAGTGGTTAAGAGTCTGCCTGCCAATTCAGGGGACACGGGTTCGAGCCCTGGTCCAGGAAGATCCCACATGCCGCAGAGCAACTAAGCCTGTGCGCCACAACTACTGAGCCTGTGCTCTAGAGCCCATGAGCCACAGCTACTGAGCCCGCATGCCACAACTACTGAGCCTGTGTGCCACAACTACTGAAGCCCGCACGCCTAGAGCCCACGCTCCGCAACAAGGAAAGCCACCACAGTAAGAAGCCCGCACACCTCAACGAACAGTAGTCCCCGCTCACTGCAACTAAAGAAAGCCCGTGTGCAGCAATGAAGACCCAGCACAGCCAAAAATAAATAAATAAATATTTTTAAAAAAAATCATGTAGTAGGGATTTTGCTGGTGGCACAGTGGTGAAGACTCCACGCTTCCAATGCAGGCTGCACAGGTTTGATCCCTAGTTGGGAACTAAGATCCCACATGCCATGTGGCATGGCCAAAATTTTTTTTAAATAAATAAATAAAATGGTCAGTACTTAAAAAAAATCATGTAGTAAAAGTATATTTGCTGACATGAAAATTTATCAATATATCTAATATTTAATGTAATAATAGGTGAAAAGGGCAAGTTACCAAGCAAATGTTCAGTAACTTCATCTTTATTAAGAAGGGAAAAAACAGACATATACATATGAAAAGACAGAGTGCCACAGAACTAAGTCTGAAAGGATAATCATAAAATACATAACAGTCCTTACCTCTGGGTAGCAGAGTTAGAGAAGATTTTAAATTGTTAATTTACATCTATCTATGTTATCTAACCTTGTCTTCAATGAACATGCGTTGATCTATGCAGGTAATAAATTACTAAAATTTCAAACTCTCTGCTTAAGTTAATTATTTTGAAAAATAATTAAACAACCCATAAGTGGTAAGCTATGTTTAGCTGAGTTAATTAAAGTCCATTTCAGCAAGGTTAATCTTAGGAGACAAGCAGAACTTTTCATGAGGCTACACAAAGGACTGCAGAACCTAAGGATACACCCGATAGTCAGCACAGTGTCCATGGTGAGATCATTATGACCAGGAGAGGTCTTTTCAAGTTAGTATTGATTTCATTATCTTGTAAAATCCACTTTAGTTACATTAAATTTCACGTTCAATATAATGACTAATCTACAAACCATAATAAAGGAGAAGATAAAAATCATGGTAATTTCTACTATTAAAGGCAAATTTCTTACCGGATATACGGAAATTAAAGTAATATTTTTTCATCCTGCTACAATTTAACCACATTAAATCTCTAAGTATTAAAATAATAAACAGATAAGATTCGTTAATTTGCGACAGTGAAGCTGAGTAAAAAGATGAACATTAATAATTTCTGGAAAGTTGAGCAAAGTAGCATTTATAGACATATGTCAAACTGAGAGAAGCATCATGGGTAATAATTACACATCTTCAGATCTGGTTTATATTTCATTACAGTAAAAAGTTACTTCGCCCTGCACTAAAGCGTTTGGCTTGGAATGAACTTGCTGATTCATATTATCTTGAGTACAGACTTTTTCTACTTGGATAACTTAATAGGTTGTTGCAGAGAAGAAATTAGTGACACATGAAGGAGAAAAAACAAGTTTTGTAACGGATTCTAGTTGTTTGAAAATCTTCAAGCTCCACGGATCACAATCTCCAAACCTCACCACTCAGGCCACAGGAAAGCTAAAAACTTAATTTTGAGACCACTCTTTTCAAGCTACTCCATCAATTCAAAATTGCTCATTTCCTCTTTTTATGATCCCCCTGCCAGCCCAACAAAATGATAAGGTAAAAAATAAAGTTCCAAAGCAATCCGGAAGCAAGTTTTAACCAATGACATACCGTGGGTAGTAAGAGATTACTTACAACCTCTCACTGGGACAGCACAATCCACTCTCAGCTGATCTGCTACCAGCATCCTTTAGGTTTTTGAATTACATTTCTCAGCAGTTTCCTATCCTCCTTCACATACCTCCAAGTCAGCTCCTCATTCCAAGCAAGGCAAATAGTTTTGTGTGTAAATAAGAATTTAGTTAATTAGCCCAAGCAGAATCGACTTTTAGGGAAGAATGAAATCACCTCTCCCATTCACCTTTGCCTGGAAATCACATTGCTGAAGCTCCACATGCAAATGGCATCAATGCCCCCTTGTCTGGATGGGCTGGGAACACAGCAACTAAGAAAAGTGCATTCACCACTGAGCTGCTTCCAGTTTGAAAGACACTAATGAGTGACCTGACTTATTCCCTTCAAGAGATGAGATCAAGAAACAGGGCATCTGGACCATGAATCTACTACATTGATCCATCACCCATGATTGATACTAGGTAGTCACCTAAACAGCAAAAACTCCTCATATACACATTCCTCTTATGAGCACAAAAGAAACCACTCCAAAAGAAGATTTCACTGCAAATTGTTTGGATAAACATGGAGGGGAGAAAGGAGTAAATAATAAAAAATAATAAAGACAGATTTAGGAGACATAATTCTTCCCAAGGTTCTTATTAAAAACTTCACAGGAGCAAAACAGGAATGGTGGAAATTGATTTTTGGGAAAGGCTATTAAAGAGAGTGCTGTTCTCATCAGAAAGTCCCTCCCCTTTTTAACCATAATCAATAATTTAAAGCAAAGCCAAAAATCACATCAGCCAAAATGACCAAGAAAACTTTTTTGTGGGCAATATAGGAGTAAAATTAAATTAGTGTCTGTTAAGAAATTACTACTCTTAAGAGAATTATTAGGTAAAAAGTTTAACTCTTTTCCACAGCTTGCCAATATGCTGACTTGAAAAGAAAAGCTCAATGTTAAATAATTAGATGCCGAGTATATATATCAAAAGAGTAATAAATTTATCCTTTTTATTACGTGGACATTTGATTTGCTGTCAAAGTTTAAAAGGTCAATTTTGAATTTGTCAGGCACAAAACATACTTCAGAACTTGGCAATGTAATTGTAAAAAGTTGTTTTCTTCCTCAGTTCAGCAAATTTCTTAATCTAAAGTTATAAAATAATCAGCAGGAAGCTTTGATGGTTTGATTACAAATTACACTGAACCAGTTCTTTATTTTACTGTTCCTGTTCACTTTAGGTAATGATTTGTACCCTAAGGGATATATTTCACAGGACTTTTTTTTTAGATCTTACATTCAAATCCAATGACTAATTCTTTAAAATATATTTAAAGTTATATAGTCATCATTTCTCAAAATGAAGGATTGAACATAGTGTCAGTGTGTACAATTTGTACCTAGGGCATGAGAATTCTCATGGTGTTTCTGGCTGGTGAGCACAAAATGGAAAAAGTTGAAGAACTTTGGCAAGTAGATATGTATCACCATGTTAATGAAGGCCTCTGGTTCTAGAACTCGTTATGGAGAATGATTCTGTGAATCTCCCAAGGCAAAAGAAATAAAAGCAAAAATAAACAAATGGGACCTAATCAAACTCATAAGTTTTTACGCAACAAAGGAAACCATAAACAAAACGAAAAGATAACCTAATTATTAAAGAAATGCAAATCAAAATTACAACGAGGTATCATCTCACACCAGTCAGAATGGCCATCAATCCAAAAGTCTACAAATAATAAATGCTGGAGAGGGTGTGGAGAAAAGGCAACCCTCTTACACTGTTGGTGGGAAGGTAAATTTGTGCAGCCTCTATGAAAAACCGTATGGAGGTTCCTTAAAAAACTAAAAATAGTTACCCTATGATCCAGCATTCCTACTCTTGGGTATATATCCAGAAAAGATATATACTCATATATCTTGGGTATATATCTTTTCAAATATATAATTTGAAAAGATAACATGCACCCCGAAGTTCATAGTGGTACTATTCACAATAGCCAACACATGGAAGCAACCTAAATGTCCATCGACAGTGGAATGGATAAAGAAGATGTGGGGGGTATATGGGTGTTTGTGTGTGTGTGTGTGTGTGTGTGTGCGTGTGCGTGCGCGTGCACAATGGAATATTACTCAGCCATAAAAAAGAATGAAACAATGTCATTTGCAGCAACATGGATGGACCTAGAGATTATCATATTAAGTAAAGTAAGTCAGACAGAGAAAGACAAATATATGATATCACATACATGTGGAATCTAAAAAAATGATAACAATGAGTTTATTTACAAAACCAACAGACTCACAGACATAGAAAACAAACTTATGGTTATCATAGGTGAAGGGGGGATAAATTAGCAATTTGGGATTAACAGATACACATTACGTTATATAAAACAGATAAACAACAAGGACCTACTGCATAGCATAGGGAACTATATTCAGTATCTTATAATAACCTATAATGGAAAAGAATCTGAAAAAGGAGATATCTATACACACATACATATATATATGTATCTGAATCACTTTGCTGTACAACAGAAACTAACACAACATTGTAAATCAACTATACTTCAAAAATAAAAAGGAAAGAAAGAAAGAAAAAAGAATGATTCTGTGAGCTATAGAGCACCTCTCCAAGAACCTAGTGGATGGCTTCCCTGGTGGAACAGTGGTTAAGTATCTGTCTGCCAATGCAGGAGACACGGGTTCGAGCCCTGGTCCAGGAAGATCCCACATGCTGCAGAGAAACTAAGCCTGTGCACCACAACTACTGAGCCTGCGCTCTAGAGCCCAAGAGCCACAGCTACTGAAGCCCGCGCGCCTACAGCCCGTGCTCCACAACAAGAGAAGCCACCACAATGAGAAGCCCGCACACGGCAATGAAGAGCAGCCCCGGCTTGCCGCAACTAGAGAAAGCCTGCGCACAGCAACGAAGACCCAACGCAGCCAAAAATAAATAAATAAATTTATTTTAAAAAAAACCCCAAAACCTAGTGGATTCGTCCTAAACATGTGCTTAGTGACCAGCTCTTTAGAATGGAACAGAAGGGAATTAGAAGGCAATTGGAGTGGATAAAATCTAAAGTCCCTGCAAATTCCAAGATTCTGTGGTCTTTCACTACATTAAAATGAGATTTTACACTCAAACATTAGCATTCATCAGACAAAAGCCAATCTCTCCAAACCTCAGTTTCCATGTCTAAAGAAATGGAAATAATTTTATCCAGGAATATTTTATGAATTGAATGAGATAATGGATGTGAACAGACTGTTCATACAGTGGGCAAGAAACAAATGGTCACCATGACTAAGTGACTGTGCCCCAAGGATGATTCAAAGCCAATTCTGACAAGAATTTCAGAGCCATATTATACCTACACACACAATCCCAACAGCTGCAGAACCAGATCTGATCCAAGTGTGTTATTCCCATTGTACTTGTGCTGAAAGCCCTTATTTCAATACCCACTATACTCGAATGCAAATGACTAAAGCTTAATTCCCCCCCACACCAAATCCACCCTTTTGTTTACAAATGCCAGGGGCTAGGACATGGTACACATACAATTAATATTACTGTAATGAATGCTAAATAAATGAAGTGTTCTTCTGCTGTCCAAAGTCTTCTCCTGGATGTTTCAATGTTTATATAGTGGGTGAGAAACAAATGGATTTTTCAGTGACACAGAGAAGAAAGAGGAGGTTGGTAACGTAGCCTCCTTTTCTACCTCATTTACTGCTGCATGGGATTAACAGTCAGTTTACCATTATTACCTGCTTGGACTCTCAAAGAAGGCAGGTATCCATTATGCCTTGCCTCTTGCTGCACTTTTCAGGGGTCTGAGGCAGAAGGAAAGCCAAGCTCAGCTCACACAAGATGCCTTCTCCCCTCACCTATTCACTGAAGCACACCAGCATGTACATGAAATATGCCTTCCAGAGGTGGACGTTTCTCTACAGAAAGGGCTCATTTCCAGGAAGCAAAACCAAAATCTCTGCATCTAAAATCTATGCTTCCAAAAATTATGGCTTTTCTTTCATCACTTAGCTTTTATAAAAACAATGTGCAGATAAGCTTAGTGGAAATCAATAAAACGCAAGAGTTTTTAATTTCCTGAGTCGACTAGAAAGTACTTTTTTCCCCAAAGCCATCCCAAATGTGTCAGATGTTCAAACTAGCTACATATTTACTTTGTTTGATAATATGCTTGTTTATTTATCCTGTAATTACTCTAATAAACAATTTAGAGTGATTTACAGAAGTGCATGCATCACAGAGATTATCAAACCTCCCACTGAATCCTGGTCTCTGTTATGCTGAGCTTTAGTGTCATCACTGTGTCACGAAGGCTTCATCTGAAGGGGAATGTCTTCGCTCTAGGGGATGCTATTATAGATGCCACATTCATAGATTAAATAGCATGCAACCAGACTTTCTAATCCAACAGCAACAAAGATAATAATCATTGGGTATTCAGGAAGAGCAAATCCTGGCCTCAAAGAGATCTTCAGTGGATTGTCTGTCCAAGTGGGAAAAAAAAGAAAATGAAAGAGCACATACAAAATTCTAAAACTATGTCAATCATCAAAGAAGAGGTCCCAAAGATGGACTTGAGACCCTTATTGTGTTCCAGAAACAGAGACTCCTTTCCCCTTAGTGTTCCCTGTTCAAACATCTGACTTTCAATCACATTTTCAGGAAAAGGAAAAGGAAAGAAAAGAAAGGGAACATGCAATCCGAAGAGACAGACCTTGGTGTGAATCCTGATCATTCTGGTTGCTTAGCTATGTAATTTAAGTCATGATTCTTACAGCTTTCTGAGCCTCAGTGGAAGGAAGGAAGGAAGGAAAGAAGGGAGGGAGGGAGGGAGGGAGGGAGGGATCTTCCCGGTAGGATTGTGGTGAAGATTAAATTCCCTCAGGCTTGGATAGAGACTAACACACTGTAGGCATTCAAGAAATGGTGGCAATTATCACTCCCATAAAGTGAGTACTGTCAATGCGTTTTACAAGAGTGAAACTTTCTGCAAGGTTAATCAGCGATTCTCAACCTTGCCTGCACAGTGCAATCAGCTGGAGAGCTTTAAAAAATACTGATACCAGAGCTTTAAATAAATACTGTTACCATCACAGATCAGTGAAATCAGAGTCCATGGTGGGAACAGCCCAGCACAGATAATTTCTTAAAGCTAAGAGATTATAATGTAGGCCAGAGTGAGAACTACAGGGTTGAATCCTTAGCCAAGGACAACCCCACATCTTTTCTTATTCCCCATCCTACGCTTACCTACCATAGGTCTTTAGCCCACCTGCTACACCAATAGTCTCAAAAGTGGGAGTGGTACAATGTGGAAGTAACCCAAGTGCCATCAACAGATGAATGGATAAACAATATATGGCATACACATATGATGGAATATTACCCAGCCTTAAAAAGGAAGGACATTCTGACACTTGCTAGACATGATTCAACCTTGAGGACATTATGCTAAGTGAAATAAGCTAGTCACAAAAGACAAACACTGTATGTTTCCAGTTATATGAGGCACCCAGAGTAGTCAAAATCATAGAGACAGAAAGTAGAACGGTGGTTGTCAGGGGCTGAGGGGAGGGGAGATGAGGGGGTTATTATTTAATGGATATAGAGTTTCAGTTTTACAACAGTTCTAAGGATCGGTGGCAGTGACAGTCACATAAAAATATGAACGTACTTCATGTAACTGAACTGTGCACTTAAAAATGGTTAAGGGGGCCTCCCTGGTGGCGCAGGTGGTTGAGAGTCCGCCTGCCGATGCAGGGGATGCGGGTTCGTGCCCCGGTCTGGGAGGATCCCATATGCCGCGGAGCGGCTGGGCCCGTGAGCCATGGCCGCTGAGCCTGCGCATCCGGAGCCTGCGCGTCCGGAGCCTGTGCTCCGCAGCGGGGGAGGCCACAACAGTGAGAGGCCCGCATACCGCAAAAAAAAAAAAAAAAAATGGTTAAGATGGCAAATTTTGTGTTATGTGTGTTTTATCACAATTTTTTAAAAAATGGGAGACATGCAAGATAGTCCACCGGGATTATGAAGAAAGCATATCTTCTATTTATACTTAATTGTTATTGTATCCAATTATTTCTATTTTTGTATGTTGAATCTATGCGCATAGTATATTAGTATGTTGCAAATGTGTGGGGTTTATAAACACATATACATATGATCATGATGTATATTCAAATAACAGAAAGGACAATGAAAAAAATTTGCAAGTTGTTTCTAGATTTCCTAGAAAGAAATGCGGATCCTAATGCCATCTTAGAAGGCAGGCCTGAAACATGTTGTCATTAAACAGAGCCAGGCTTACAGACTGGGGCAGGGGAGGGCAGGCAGGGAAGGAGGAGCTTACGGCACACAGCCAGCCTGAGCAACAGAAGACAGTCGTTCGGCAGAGCAAGCAGTAGGGTTCAGACCCATAAAATCTATTCTAGTGCAAGTTCCATTCTGCTGGCTCTACAATAATAGCTTAGACCAATGTTAACACCAGATCAAAGGAATCACCAATGAGCATTACTAATATTTTAGGAAACTAGATATTTATTGATTCCTGCCATGTGCCAGGAATAATACTTTACATATAGAGACAATCTGCACATATTTTAGCACATACACTTTCCACATGTTGTTAGCTCATTCGATCACCACAGGAACTTTATGAGGAAGGTGGTATCAGCCCACTTAACAAATGAAGAAACTGAGGCTTAGAGACGCCTAATAACTTGCCCAAGGACACAGAACAATGAAGCGGATCTGGGATTTGACACCTAGATATATCTGACTCTAAATACCACTCTTTTTTCAGTACGCCCCCAGAATGTGGTGAAAGTAAGAAATGCATTTTCTCTTCATAATCCAGTAAATACACATGTTATTTATCCAACTCTAAAAACTGTTTTATAAAATAATACTTAACCTAAAACTGACTTTGCCTAGTTTGCTGCCCAGCATCACGCGAACATTCCAGCTGTATCAGGTGTCTAACCTGAGACAAGTGTTCATTTTACAAAAGTGCCAAAAACAAGTGGTGAAATTCATCCAAAGTTAATCATTTCTCATGAAAGCACTTGTGCCATAACCACATTCTATACCAAAAAAAAAAAAAAAAAAAAGAAGAAAAAGGAACTCAGCAAATAGCTCAGCATTTCATTAGCCTACCATTCCAAACCTTCCAGACTTCCAGAAGGCTCTTGACAGGACTATGGCAAGCTCTTGGGGGAAATGTTTCGCCTTGATGGAATCCAGTCCAAATATGCCATCATGCAGGAAATGTGTGGTGGGTCCAAGTGCATCCATGTGGGCAAAGTAATGCAGATTAAATAGTGATTTATTTCATCCCAAACTACATTCATCATTTTAAAACTATGTTTCACCATGTTACTCCAAACTGTATATGGCATCTTCTCTTCCACTTGTGCCAAGGAAAGCAAAGACTCTGAGATTCAGTTCATGAAGATTTAAATAGGGTTTATATGCTCTACAGAGGCAAGTGGGGGAAAAAGAGAAAGAAGCAGGGAGAATTCTGAATAGAGAGAGGAGGGTGGAGGATTTAGTCTGCTGATTGCACAGATTTATGGTCATTTTAAATTAGTTTCTGATTTTTAGATTTCTTATTTTGCTTTCTGGTATTGATAATAAGTCCCCTGGAGAATATCATGCATTTTGAAACATTCATACCCTTGTTGATATTAACCTGTTCTTTCCTTAAGTGTAAGAATATAACCTTCAAAACACTTTAGATGAAATTATGGTGGTCCAGAGTAACTTATACTAAATGATTCTGTTTATTTATTTTTTTTACAAAAAAAACCCAACTAATATTTGGAAACATGAAGTATGGCATGTGTTTGAGTTGATAATATAGAAGGGATAATATAGTATGTTTTTTTTAAAACATACGCCAAGAACACAGAAAAAAATATACACAGAGTTCGAACTACAGCAATTTTCTCCTGCTTGTTGATACTGAGTTTGAAGTGAGATGATTTTGTTTGTTCGTTTTTGGCAAATGAGCAGAGAAAGAAGCAAAATGTAGAGATAAGCTCTAGACTTTTTAACCCCTCTTCCCAAAACAGACGGGCTTTTAAATTTACAGCTTTGAAAATTCTCCTTCCCTAATTTAGTTTATCCCTCAGTTTTCTAGGTTTCTTTCAGAATCTGCAGAACAACAGAAGGTATTTTTTAGCTGAGGATTCTACTCATCATACCCTTTTCACAAGGGGGGGCTGAGACTTCTCTTAAAAATCTCCTATGAGAATGTTCAGACCATCTAGTTTATACCTAGAAAGTTATAAACGCTACCAGCGACAGCACTCTACAACCAAGAGAACGTTTGTTTTATCCTGTCTCTGTCTGCCTCTGTCTCTCTCCCACACATGCACATACCACAAACTCATACTGAGAGTAACAGAGTGAAAGCTGTCAAAGTAAAAAGATATGATAAATAAAGCATCTTTGCTAACACTTTCTGCAGCTAATACTCAGAACACCTTTTTGTGAATGAAAAGTATGATACTTCATCTGACTGGTTATCAACATAGCTTTTTAGTTCATTTTAGCAGCTATAGATTCCTCTTCTGAAATAAACAACATGTTTGATATCTCCTGGACAGTATTCTGGGATGCCTCATGAATAAGTAGTGAGGAAAAGAGTAAACCAAACTTGGAAAATTGTTCAATGAGGAGCACGGGATGGCTGGGCTGGGGAAAAACACCAGGACTCTGTGCAAGTAACCCTGGCTTGTGGCTGGGAGTGTCAAGGGCAGAACCCAGCCCTCCGGATGCCCACACCCAGGGGACTGCACCACCTTCAGGACCCACCCCTCCGCCCTACCCTTTCAATTAAGGCTGATTCTCATGGGCAGTGACTCACAAACCAAACTCTGTAGGGCCTGATGGAAAGCAGGCCAGCCTTCTGCTTGCAACGCCTTTATTAAGAACTGTATCCTTGTCTACCTATTTTCTTCTCTTCCGGTGCTTATCTGTTTGTTCGTGTACATGATTCTAGTCCCTCTTTGACCGCATATCCAGCACTGTGCTAAGTACTCCACATGCCTTACTTCACTTAATCCTTGCAACCACCCATGAGGCAGGTACTACTATTAACCCCATTTTACAGAGGGGGAAACGCATGATGTTAAGTGACTCAACCACAATCACCCATTAAGTAATGACAGAGCTGGGATTTTAAACATTCAATCTTTATGTGGCATCAAAGCTGATGTCACAGATCCCATTTCAGGGTCAAGAGCCAGAGAAAAGACTTCCAGTGGTTTAATTTCTGGAGCCTACAGCAATTAAGAACACCTCCTGCTTCTACCAAAAGCAAAACAAAGCATTGTTTTTTTAAAAGGAAATGTATTTTTACACATGTTTTTCATTAGAATTATAATTCTTGTTCAATTTTGGCCAGATCAGTACTGACTCTAAAAGGAACATGGCACTTTAAACACAAGTGCAAGCCTGGACTAAAGCAGACCCTATATCAGAAACCTAGGTAGCTTAGAAAAAGCAGACCATAGACTCAAATTCCAAACAAGAGAGCATCTTAGCCAATTCAAGGATTCTGGGTCCATGGTAGCATCATCCCACAGGGAGGGAACACAGGACACATCAGGCCATTCCAGTTTGATACCATTTAAACATGAGCTTCATCTGACTCTCTTTGGCTAAGACCATGTTCCCCAAGCAAACTTCTGCTTATGTCTGGGTTTCCTGTGTGGTTGTCTAGAGGGGAAGAATGCCTAGTCACGTAGTTTAGGGCAAATCAGGTCGTGTGATAATTATTTCTAATTAGGAAATAATACACTGGCACTGAGAGTATGCACTGATTGTATAATGTCAAGAAATCCAGTGCCTGGAAGAATGATCATTCTCATCAGAAATTAAACTGATATTTTTGCTGTAGTATTTCAGTCTCATGAATTTGATTAATCAGTCCATCCCTAAGAGACAGATCTGCTTTTTAGAGCCTGTCAGCTAGAAAGGTCACGAATACCACTTCAGGTAAGGACTGCTGGGTGCCTTACCTGGCAGAGACCCTCAATGTCAACTTGTGAGTGGGAAAGAATGCTTGTGGCCCCTTAACTTTACTGCAGAGAAGTAAAACTAAGAGAAATGGAATGGGTCATCCCTGTGTTTAACATCTCAATCACCAGTGAATGAGACAGCTAGCCATTATTCTAGAAGTATGGCTAAATCATGTTTAATATTTAAAATGGGAAAAAAGAGCAGACTGGTTCAAACCATCATTAACTATTTCAGTGGTTTCTTTCTCTCTTGCTTGCTTTCTTGCTTTCTTTCTCTCTCTTTCTCTCTCTCTCTTTTTTTTTGTTGCAACCCTCTAATACCACCCAACCTGGTTAGGACACCCATGTTCCCACTCCATCCTTATCCTATCACTCTTCTAAATCTAAGTATGGTTAAAACATACTTAGGCACACCAAAAGAACATAGAAAAGTCCTAGACATAGTGGAAGAATTATGTCCAAGTAGAGCCACAACTCTAACTTCAAGACATTACCCCCTGGCTATTCCCACATTGTCACAAACTCATACATCTAAAATCAAAAACAGCATAATTCTCCAAAAACTAATTCCTCCTCCCAACCTCACTATTTCTGAAAACCAGCATTTTTTTAGTCTTCAAACGGAACATCTGACATCTTTGATTCTCTTGTCTCCCTCATCACCCATATCTAATCTATCACTAAATCCTAGAGATTCCTTTCTTCCACCTCTGCTCTGTTTTTAAAGCTACTAGTCTCCAGTCCTCATGGTCTCAAATGGATTGCTGTGAAACTCTCATAACTGCTTGCCTCATTTGACCCTCTGACATATTCTAGGCGCCAATGTCAGATATACCGTCTTCAAACTCCACCCTGCAAATGGCACTTCTTTTCTCATAACCATCAGTCATGTTTGGCTGACAAAAGCAAGTTCACAATTAAGTGTTAGCATTCTTCAATCTGGCCTCCACCTACCTATCTGACCTCTCTCACAATTATCCTTCACAGACTCTCCTCTCCAACAAAACTGCTGGAAGCACTAACCCTCTTATGGAGAGCAAAAGTTTCCCAAGGGGGTTTCAGGGGACCTCTGAGGTCAAAATTATTTTCATAATACTAAGTTGTTATTTATAGTCTTTTTCACTGAGCTGACATTTAACTGATAGGATGCAAAAAAATACAGATAAAATTGCTGGCATCTCAGCACAAAGCAAGAAAATGGCACAAATTATACTAGTAATTACTGTATTCCCTAACACTACATAGTCCTACTAAAACCAACGCCAGTTTCACCTAAGAATGTCCTTGTTGAAGGAGTAAAAATTATTAATTTTATTAAATCTCAACCCTCGTATACACTTCTTTAAGGTAATTATGCACAGAGCACTTCTGCTGCATAAAAAAGTATGATTGTTGTTTCAAGGAAAAGCACGTGGAACCAGCACTCTTTTTACTTGACAGAACCACTGACAGACAAACTATGGTTATTCGAACTTGGGTACCAGGCAGGCATTTTCTCAAAACAAATGAGGTGAGCCTGTCACTTCAAGGAAAACAACTGACAGTATTTGTTGCCAATGATAAAATGTGAGCTTTCAAGCAAAAACTAGAATTTTGGAAAAACTCGTATCCACCACTGAGAGTTTGACAGCTTTCCAATAATTAATGACTTTTCTGATGAGATGAGTGGTAAGATTAACAAATGTAATGTTTTTACATTGTATAATGAAATGTGTCAACATTTGGATCTTCATAACTCATTGAACCAACATTTTCCAAATTGCCAATGCATGATGTTACAAAATTATGTATGACAGACCAATGGATTTTAATATAACACAGGACAAAAAAGTTTACTATTGTGGTTTCAGATTCTACATTGTAACTAACCTTTAAGAAACCACCAATTACCAAGTTTTGGTGTAACATGAAAAAATGAATATCCATAATTGCCTGAAAAGGCTATTTCTGCCTATATAACTGTAAGAGGTAGGAAGGATTTTCTTCATCTACTTTAATCAAAACAACTTACTAAGACACACTAAAGGTAGAAGCAGATAAGAGAATCCAGATGCCTTCAATTAAGCCATACATTAAAGAGATTTTCCAATAAATAAAACAATTATCACTTCTCTCATAAATTGCTGTTGGCTTTGGGGGAAAAATGGTTGTGCTTCACAAAACATCCTATTTTGTTAACATTAATGGGTTTCTTATTCTTTTTTAAATAAGTAATTTTTTAAAATACCTGTCTTAACTTCTAAATAAATAAACAATAAACACTTATAGATATAATCCACATAAGCAAAGACCTTTGGGGTTCTCAATAATTTTTCAAAGTGTAAAGAGGTCCCCAAGACCAAGAAGTTTGAGAACAGTGCTTTAGAGCAAACTCTTCTTTTGATTTCTTCCAGTTTCTTTTTTCCGTGTGCCCACCACTTCTTTATTTCTCCAAACCCCATTTGTCTTTCAATTTTGTCCTCTTCTTGCACCACAAGAGCCCTCCAGGTCAAGAAATACCTTATCCGGAACTTTATGACCCTGATCTGTTCCGCATACTTGGCAAAAATCTAGCTGGTACCAACTACTTATGTTTTGAGGTATGCTTATGTTATTCTTTTAACACAAGTATAAACCAGGCACTGTTTACCCTGTGTGCTCCAGATAAAGCAGTGAATAAAACAGACTGGACCCTTCCTCCTGTGGTTTACAGTCCGGTGTTATCACTCAGCGTGCAGTCAAGCACCAGAGTTATGACAGAGCTTGCTAAAAATGCAGAATCTCAGGCCCTAGCCCAAACCTACGGAATCACAATCTACATTTCAACACGATCTCCAGGAGATTTTCCTGTACACTAACTTTGAGAAGCAGAGGATTTATGCATCCTCTTAATTATCGTCAACGTCTTGAAGGTAAACTATTACCTTTAATTTGTTGCACTCCTAGTATAAATAATACAGTTTACCTATTATGCTAATCATTCACTCAAACATGAGTACCCATCAAATGGAGTCATTTCTGGGGATTAAAGACAACAACAACAAAGGCAAAACAGCTTACACCCTGAAGAAGGTTTCAATCTCATAGCAAAGATAAGACAATAATTATAATGATAGTTAACATTTCAAAAAGTGCTTTCTGTGAGCCAGTTATTGCACCAAGGGCTTTAAGTAACAATTTTATAAGGTCGGTCCTATTATTATGCCCACTTTAGAGATAAGAAACTTGGGACTCAGAGGTTAAGAAAGTGATGGAACTGGGATGAGTCAGAATGTTTGACTCTAAAGCCCAGAAAGTGGTAAGACAGAGATTTAAAATAATCTTGAGGAAGGAGCCTCTGAGTTCCTTGAAGGAAAGCTTATGCCTCAATCTTGGAATCACCCAGAGAACTAGCTCAGTTCCTTGCACATACTAGGAACCCAGTAGACATTCATCAGCTGAAAGTATGTGAGTAGATTAAGGTTAACTTATCACCCTTACTAAAAAGTATCCTAAAAATAAACAGTCTAGACTTTACCAACCCAATAATGCTTAACTACACTGAAGATACAACGGACCTGAGGTGAAAATGCTTCTCTCTGATACATTACACAGAGAGTCCATTCACTGACTCAGGGCTCTTATTCCATAGCATGTGGAGGAAAAATAAACGAGAGACAGAGTGACAAGACGTCGACTAAAAGGTGAAAGCCACTAGGGAACACTGAAAAGAAGCTGATGCTTATTCCGGGGAAAGAAAGGAAGGGCAGGAGGTCATAGAATGTCTTCCTTGTCCATAGTAAGCAAAGGATGAAAGGAAATGTTGGTCAAAGGTCCCCCAAAGGACACATCCCTGCAGCAGAAACAGAAAAGTAGGAACTGAGGAGTTAGCCCATTACAAAGAAGTGTCCCTGGAGGCTTCCAATTACCAGGTATCTAACTCACCACCCTCAGCCCTTGAACTTCCTTTGCTACACCTCCCAAAACCATTTCCCAATGGTTTGGAGTTGGGGGTCATCTCCATTCTCCCACTTTCTGACAAAATCACATAGAACTATGACCACCTTTTCTTCTAGAATATGCTGAGAAAAGGTCCTACAGTTCTACTGATACTATTTCACATGTCTAAGTAGGCTTTTATGGGCCAGCCGTCTTGTATACCTAACCATCACGTATACTACATGTGTATGAGGAAAAAAAGTGTCCTGGTAACAAAAAAATACCAGACCGAAATCAGCTTCCTAAACAAGCCACTTCCAGGATGGAGATCTACCTTTATAATAGCCTAGGTGTACCAATTCAGTACAGTTCTATATGAAGACTTCTTCAAATTATGCTGAGGAAGAAGAATGATCACCTAACAATGTCCTTAATGATATTAAAGAAGAATCCTTGCAAAGATTAAACTCAATCATATTCAAGAGTAAATCTATAGAAGGCAAAACGAAAAGGGAAAAAAAGGAAAGCTCACGTAGTAATAAATATCACCTCCTCTCTTAGATACTGACAACAATGTTTTAGGGCTGGAGTTATCCCGTCCTCTCACGTTCTGACTCTTACACATGGAATGCTAACCACGTATGATTTTCTAATAGTTAAATGATTCAATTTTCTAGTCAAATCTGTTCGAATAGGAAGATTTTATTTCACTGCTTTGAACCCAAGGGATCTGAAAGGGAAACACAATATAAAAATTATAAGGGGGCCTCCCTGGTGGCGCAAGTGGTTGAGAGTCCGCCTGCCGATGCAGGGGATACGGGTTCGTGCCCCGGTCTGGGAGGATCCCATATGCCGCGGAGCGGCTGGGCCCGTGAGCCATGGCCGCTGAGCCTGCGCGTCCGGAGCCTGCGCGTCCGGAGCCTGTGCTCCGCAACGGGGGAGGCCACAACAGTGAGAGGCCCGCATACCGCAAAAAGGAAAAAAAAAAAAAAAAATTATAAGGGTACTTGGTAACTACCCTCACATTTATGAAAGCAAACTGGGTGTATTAACTGAGCCAGACTTGAAGCACAAAATTTATGAACCACCTACAACCTAGCTTTTGAAAAGCTAATGTTTTCCCTCCTCTAACCAGATTAACAGATGGAGAACTCTGAGAAGTCATCTAAAGATGTCTTTGGAATTTTCAAGCATGTTTTGCTTAACAGTTCATGTCACACTTTATAATTCTACCAGAAGGCATGGGACTGAGACTAGGATGACTATGATTAAAACAAGTCTGCAGGTGCGAGCATGCTGCTACTATATAGCATTACAGTTGCACACAGCTGTAACAGGCAATACCAACCAAGCCTAGTTCTTTCTACTATAATGGTTTCGTGTGTGTGATGGCTGACACTTAGAGCAGGAATCCACAGGCCTAATGCCTTGAGCCCCAGAAGGCAGGACCCATCTAAAGGGCTGCCGCTGACTGGGATCTCCATGGCATTTGAGCCCAGTGTTATGAGATTTCTGGATTTAGAAAAGAAAGAGGAAACCCATATTTCTATGTAAAAGCTCCCAATTTCTAAGCGTTGGCATCTAATTCAAAACATCATCTGCTAGACAAAACCTGTCTGCAGGCCTCCTGTGCACTCCCCAGCACTGTGCATTTGTGATCTCTGAAACTTTCATGGCATCATATTGCCTTTGCATTGCCCTAAAGTTAGGGTCATAATTTTTCTTTTATATTCTGCAAAGCTCCTAAGAACGTACTCTATGTTTGGTAAGCAATGTCTCTTAAACAGAGGTAAGAAAAGCATGGCTGTTGCTAATATCGCTGTCTGTCTGTTTTTAAGCTTTGATCCAAAGGAATAACACCATCCCCATATTGCCAAGTTCCCTGAACTATCCTGTTCAGAACTGAGCCAAAGTGCTAAATGTGAAGCTTTACAGTGTCTTTATCACATTTTCCTGCCCTTCCCATACTCATTCCCAATCTCAGTTGGGTTTATGGTTTTAGATTCACCAGTATCAGGTCCACACTAAGTTCCTTCATACAAGAATTTGGGTGAAGGCAACCAAAACTATCTTGAGGTCCTTTGCAGCATACTCTATCTATTTGTCAATTCTGACAATATCTGCAAGTATTAACTTTCCTTCCTGAAAAATTTAAACACAAAATTTCTGCAAATATCCTTTCACATCTCCTCTGTGTTGCAGATACTAAGGAATTATCTACGAAGATATCTGTACTGGGTTGAACAGTATTCCTCTAAAATTCATATCCACTCAGAACCTCAGGATGTGATCTTATTTGGAAACATGGTCTTTGCAGATATAATCAGTTAAGGTGAGGCCGTAGTGGATTAGGGTGGGCCCTAAATCCAACAACTGTTGTCTTTATAAGAAGGCCATGGGAAGACACAGGCAGAGACTGCAGTGATGCAGCTATAAGCCAAGGAATGCCAAGCATTGCTAGGACCCACCAGAAGCCTAGAAGAGGCAAGGAAAGAGCCTTTAGAGGGTGAATAAGCCCATTGATACCTTGATTTCAAACTTCTAGCCTCCAGAACTGCGAGAGAATAAATTTCTTTGTTTTAAGCCTGTATGGTATGTTTTCTTTAAAAATAAATTTATTTATTTTATTTATTTATTTTTGGCTGCACTGGGTCTTCGCTGCTGCTCATGGGCTTTCCTTAGTTACGGCGAGTGAGGGCTACTCTTCACTGCCCACTGCGGTGGGCAGGCCTCTCATTGCGGTGGCTTCTCTTGTTATGGAGCACGGGCTCTAGGCAGGCTGGCTTCAGTTATTGTAGCATGCGGGCTCAGTAGCTGTGGCACATGGGCTTAGTTGCTCTGCGGCATGTGGGATCTTCCTGAACCAGAGCTCGAATCCCCTTGCCCTGCATTGGCAGGCGGGCTCTCAACCACTGCGCCACCAGGGAAGGCTTAAAACAAAGTGTATGGTAATTTGTTGCTGCAGCCCTGAGAAACTAATATAACATCTAAACACCTTCTTCTCTTCTTTGCTTGTAAACTACACTGCCCAGGATCTGGGGATGGGCTTTATCTTTCCGTACTTCCTGAGGCATGCCGTGTGAAATGGGACAAAGAACCCAGGGACACATTTCAGATGGTGGGGACGTCTTCCATGGAGACAGGAAACTGTAGGTGAGCTATCTGAGGTCGCAGACTGGTTCTAATTTAATTCTATGTCTGGGGCACCTAGCACAGCCCCCAGAGTAGACATTAAAAAAATAATTGGCATGTGTACATATATATGAATTAACAAATGAAAAAATGAATGGATGAATTAAAACAAAGCAATGGTGAACAAACCCACAAACTCTTGAATGGTTGTTAACTTCCACGGATACTACGGCTCAGTGAAAATCACGGTAAAGTTGCAGATCCATTTCAGCTCCCCATAAATGTAGACAAATTCAAGCTTGCCGACGATCTGGATGTTGCTATAGCCTCTTGGCTTTTAAAACCATAAATCTCTCTATGTGTTTATTAACTTAAGGTTCTTTTGTGAGGACAGTGGGTCAGGGCAGAATGTTCATGATGAAATTTGACCAGAAAATTTCTGAAAGTGGCTGGTAGTATTTTTGTCTCTATGATCCCACTGAGTCACAGTCTTAGAGGCGACGTGCCCTCCTCCAAGGAGGCATCACTGGCGCTTCTGGGAGCACTTCACGCAGGACTACTGGAGGACTCCATCCAGTCATTTCCTAAGCAGCGACTCTCTGTCTCTGTCCACTCCCTCTCCCCAGAAGCCAAGCAACCTGCCAAACTAGGTTCTAAAATTTTTATTTTCAAGATGCCAGTGAAGCAGACATAAGAGTGGGGTAAAAAATCATGAATTACACTTCTTCAGTGATTAATTTTAAAAAAGAAAAGGACTCCTTCCTTTTTCTTTTTTTTTTTTCTTTTTGCAGTACGCGGGCCTCTCACTGTTGTGGCCTCTCCCATTGTGGAGCACAGGCTCCGGACGCGCAGGCTCAGCGGCCATGGCTCACGGGCCCAGCCACTCCGCGGCATGGGGGATCTTCCCGGACTGGGGCACGAACCCATATCCCCTGCATTGGCAGGCAGACTGTCTACCACTGCGCCACCAGGGAAGCCCAGGACTCCTTACTTTTTTTAACAGCTCTGAAGGGCAATGATCTCCCCACATCTTCATCTGTTGAAAACCTATTTAATCTCCAGCACAGATAACTTCGATGCCTGAGCTTCCATATCCCAGTCAAATTTTCTTCCTCCTCTAAGCTCTCCTTACCCCACAACATTCCACCATCTCATGGCTCCTTCCTGGTTCCATCTTGAATATATCAACGGTCTTGTGCTCACTACTAGACTGGTAGACTTCTGTTGCCACTCATTGCACTGTATTCATTTTTTTGTGTACCCTGAAGTACCTAGTATAATACTTTATAATGGAAGGCAACCAAAACCTATCCTATCATTCAACTGAATATAAATTGTTTCTAGAACTTTCCAAAAATAATTAATTGAGCAAAATCATTTTCTTCCTTAAGTTCATGAGGTGAGATAAAAAATCTTTTTATACATCTTACTCCCGAGATACTAAAATCTAATTTGGAAATCACACCATCCATCCCAGAACTATGTGTCCGAGCTATTTTGGAAACATCTCACATCTGTCTTCTTGAATTCCTCCTGTCACATCAGGGAACGCTCAACTGAGAAGACAAGACAAGAAGGCTAGTGAATCACTAAAGGGTGTTTGAAAGATTAAAATTAATTCAGCAGGACAAACCAGCTGAACACTGGGTCTTTTCTATATCCTGGAATTTTTTTTTAAAGGGATAGGAGCTTTCAAAAAGCAATTTAAAAATAATTTATGGTTGAAATTACCAAAATCCATTTGACATAAAATGAACATTTAGAAGACGTTTCGGAAAGTTAATAATATAAACTTATCCAAAGCTCTAACACTCTTAAGCTAGCTAAGTCCAGAAATAATTAGTGCTGCCAATTGCGTTGACATAATTAGGTTTGTGCCTTGGCTTTTGCCCTCACCAGCTATCCAACTTGCAAAAGAGTTCCACTTTGCTTGCCTCAAGACTGGAAACCAATCAACTTAAGACAGCAAAGGATTCAAACTCTCGAGCAACATGGTTCAACTTACAATGCAAGGCAAAGTGTGAAGGTAAGTGAAAACAAAATGGTCCTTTTCCTTAACCCTGGCTATTCTGACTTGCAGACTTAAAAACTCAAACACAAAGAACGTCTGTGACACACTGAACTACTGGCCCCAACTCTTCACCCCTCCCTGGAGCCTAGAATACAAATTAAGAATCACCGTATCCAGGTGCTCTGAACAATTATTTTATACAAGTTGTGCTTACCTTTTCTATTTCTAAAGCTGTACTGATGTAGCAGACCTCAAAGTATGCATGTTTGTGGTCCAGCTCCATCTACCTAACCAGCAAACTGATAACATTTATGGAGCCTGTCACTATGTGTTACGTACTGTGTGAAGAGGTTCACATCCACACGTAATGAAGACTCAGCTCCTACTTTCATGGAGCTCCAAGTCTAAACAAAAACTTTCCAGTAAGGTTACAAACTGCTGAGAGGAATGTGATAACAGAGAATTGGAAATATTTCCTTGAGGTACAGAAAAAGGACTTTCAACAGCTCAGAGGGTCTAGCTCCTCCTCACAGAGGAGCTGAAAATTGAGCTAAAACTCAACTGTTTGCAGGAATGGAAAATTCCTCTAAAATATAATTTTCTATCTTTCAGATTATCAGGATAATCTAGTTGAGGTGGATAAAGTCTGATGTATCCAGCCACTGGTGCCACGAGCCTAGGTCTCAGAACTATGATACAGTGGAAAAGCGCTGGATGCTAGGTCCAAAGATCTTGGTTCAAGTCCCAGCATGGCCACCTGAGTGTGAGAGAGTATCACAAACAAGACCTGGCACCCAGAATTTCACTGTGCCTTCCCCAGGAATTTGTTAATCAGTATCCCCCCTCCACTGTGAGGCAATATCATCAATTAAGTTAAAAATATGTACCCAATATCAAAATCAGGCATTGATTAAAATATAATATTAAATGATTTACTCAATACATCAGGGCCATTTGGAGATATATGTAGATCGTTTCCATTTTTATTCAATTAGTCATTATTTATTTACTAAGTTTACCTGCTATATTTCAGGCACTGACAGCACAAAGATGAAGATAAACCAATCCCTGCCCTTAGAAGATGCAGAAAGTCCTAACTAAAATCAGAGCCCAACGTATGCAGACCAGGGGTGGAAACGGGGGGTGGGGTGGGATGAATGTGGAGACTGGGATTGACATATATACACCACTATGTATAAAATAGATAACTAATGAGAACCTGCTGTATAGCACAGGGAACTCTACTCAATGCTCTGTGGTGACCTAAATGGGAAAGAAATCCAAAAAAGGGGATATATGTATTCATAAAGCTGATTCACTTCACTGTACAGCAGAAACTAACACAACACTGTAAAGCAACTACACTCCAATTTTTAAAAAGTTTCTTAATATGTAATAAAATCAGAGCCCAAAATATAGGTAATCCGTAATTAAGAGAGACGTAAACTTTTATCTCACTGCTGTACTGATAATGATTATCACTAATAATGATAAGCACTGATATTTATTAAGCTCCTGCTATATGCCAGACACTGTTCTAAGAGCTCTTCAAAGATGCTCTCACTTAATCTTCACAACAGATCTATGATAAAACCCTACTAGCACCCCCAGTTTACAGTTGAGAGGCTATGCAAATTGCCTACATGGAACCTAGTTGAGGTTTGAACTCGGGAAGTTGACTCTAGAGCCCATCCTCTCAATGATAAATTAATGCAGCACTGGGCCCACTGTCACACCATCTAGATTTGATTTTCTCGGTGTATATTCTGCCTTTGTACACTTTAGTAATGAACCTAATTTTGAAATGCCTATTCCACAAGATCCATCCAGTTTCACATTTTATATCTTCAATTTTATTAAGCCCCAAATTAAACCTAAGTTACCTGTTGGTACAAACTAGGTACCCTGGTGGTATCAGAATGTTGTGTCTTTCCAAAGTTTTCATGAAGCAAACATAAAACACCAGGTGATGGGCTTCCCTGGTGGCGCAGTGGTTGAGAGTCTGCCTGCCGATGCAGGGGACATGGGTTCGTGCCCCGGTCTGGGAAGATCCCACATGCCGCGGAGCGGCTGGGCCGGTGAGCCATGGCCGCTGAGCTTGTGCGTCCGGAGCCTGTGCTCCGCAATGGGAGAGGCCGCAACAGTGAGAGGCCCGCGTAGCGCAAAAAAAAAAAACCAAAAAAAAACCCCACCAGGTGATTAATGGAAAGACTACACACAATCTGACCAACCTATATCTATCTGAGCCATCATGCTTACCTGGGGCCATCGAGGGGACTGCATCTCTGGCAAAACCTGAACAGACTTAAGGTTCCCACTTTCAAGTACCAAAATGATGCAACACTTTCCTTTAGAATCCAGGTCAGGGCATTCTTTTGAACTTTTCTAAATTCCTATGAAACTCAGTAATTCCGCTGATGCTTCCCTGCCACCCCCCGCTTCTAATAACCTCTTGCTTCTCAAAGGACAGACTACATAGGAGGAAAAGAGGAGAAACATATATACATGATTGACTGTGCAAAGAAAGTTACTAGCATGCCGAGTTGGGCAATTCAGAAAGAAAGGGAAATAGAAAGTGGTCAATCTCTGGGCTGGGCAGTGCATTTTATTTTATAAATAGCATTCTAACTTGGAAAGCATGCCCCTAAGGTAGAAATGAGTCTATTTATTTTTCCAGGCTCCCCAAAGCACAGTCTACAATCCAAAGATAACTGGGTCAAGATTTAGTCATACAACATACACCACTGTGATGCATATTTGCTTAGCACACAGTGAATAAGCAAGTATGTACACTTTGTGTATATGTATATATGTACCATGGCGCTGCATACTAGTATCTGACAAAATACTTGCTCTTATTTATTTTCTTTCAACAATTAGTAGTTTGTGTTTATTTTACATATATATATATATAAACTCATATATACTATATAAAACATATATAATAATGATTTCACCATTAGAAGTGTTTAATTTAAATGGACTGTGGGACTTCCCTGGCAGTCCAGTGGTTAAGACTCCGCACTCCCAATGCAGGGGGCATGGGTTCGATCCCTGATCGGGGAACTAAGATCCCAGGTGCCATACGGTGTGGCCAAAAAAAAAAAAAGTTGATTGTGATCATTGTGAACACTAACAGTATGTTTCACTGGAAAGATGAACTCAAAATACCAATGCTGAATAATCAATTATTTTACTTTACTCGCTAATTTATGTGATATGTGTGATCATGAAGTAAAGAGGTGTCTTTTCAGTTGGAGTTCACAACTGGCTCTAAGGAAATTCCAAAAGAATTCCCAAATATTATTAATATTCTGAGGCATTGCATTAAGCTGAAATAAAGATCCCGAAGTGATGATTTTGAAGGGATGGTTTCTAGCATTTGTAAAAAACTCAGTCTCACAGCTTTAGAGAGTTGGGTCACAGCTAACACACTTTTTCAAGCACATCTGATTCAAAATGTCTATCCTTAGCTAGCCATTATGGGCCATCACCATACTGCCATCCTTACTCTAAAATTCAAGGTCTTCAAAAGCAACTTTAAGAATGATAAATGAATGTATCCCCCAACATGTCAGAAAACTCTAATCCAGTTCACATCACATGCCAAGCCCTGTAATGGGTTCTGTAGAGAAACCCAGCAGCAAGTAACACCAGGACACCGGGCAAATGAGTGGTGAGCCAAGGGGACCCTGGAAAGGCCCCCTGGAGAGAGTGGCAGTGGACCAAGACAGTGTACAGGTACAGTTTAAACTTGGTGCTCTTAGGACTTCCCTGGTGGTCCAGTGGTTAAGAATCTGCCTTCCAATGCATGGAACGCGGGTTTGATCCCTGGTCTGGGAACTAAGATCCCACATGCCGTGGGACAACTAAGCCCGCACGCCCTGAAGCCCTCACGCCGCAACTAAAGAGAAGCCTGCACACCACAACAAAAGATCCTGCATGCTGCAACTAAGACCTGATGCAGCCAAATAAATAAATTAATTAAATTAAATTAAATTAAAAATAAACTTGGTGCTCACCACCAGCCCTTTTTGACACCAGCACTCAATAGGCGAAGGGGCCAGGGAAAGAAATACACTAAACACTCAGCAGCGAGGGAATCATTAAATAAATCATGGAGCTTGAAGAGGGTGGAACAGCATGCTTAATACTTAAATTCAGCCTGAGGTAGAAAAATGCTATATCCTGATATGAACTGATCTGCAAAATATATACTTTGGTGGAAAAAGCAAAGCATTTATAAAACAATGTAATGTGTCATTTTTTTTCTTGTTTTAATTTTTACTGTGGAAAATGTTAAACATACAAAATGAGAGAGAACAGAATAATAAACCCTTATGTACCCACCTTTAACAAGGATCAGCTTATGGGCAAAATCCCATATACGATATTATAGTATAATATATTATATTATACTATAATATTTTAGTATGTATCTCTAAATGGTAAGGACTCTTTAAAAATATCATTATAAAATTTGGGTAAATTTTAATATTTATTATAAATGTGGGTATATGCCTAAAATAGTTTCTGAAAAAAATAAAAACTAAAAAAAAAGTAGTGGTTGTCACGGGAAAAAAGGGGGCCAGAGTGAGGAACCGAGGAGACTTTACTGTTACTTAATACCTTTCAGTAAAATTTAAAATATAGCTACAAAAGGGAGCACAGGTCCTGGAAGAGCAGCAGAAAGGCTGCCACGACGTGAGGAAGAGAGTGTGGCCTCAGTGGAGGGCGCTGAACACATGAGGTTGAGTTTGAATGTGAGACACTCAAGGAGCCATTTATATAGATTCAAACACTAGCAGGTGACAGTGTCCATCTGCTACAGGATATGAAGTCTCTAAATGTGAAAAGTAATAGAGAGTTGTGAACTCAGTGACATTACTATACATAATTACGATTCCAATAACGTGCAGATCCAGGCATTTCTGAGATGAATGGGCTCATCTCAACCTCCCTACTGCCATATCCAGCTACAGGATGCTGATAAAATCTATCATTTAAAGCACTCTGGTTTTAAAGGGCACTTCAAAAACACTTTTTTTGTTGTTTTTTTAAACAAGTTAATGTCTTACTTTCTCCTATTTTCCCATCTGTAGTCTTTGTAATTTCTCTGACTTACAGGTGGGGAAAATGTCAGTTCCTTCCCTGGTGGTTCTATCTGTTACATCTGTATCACATTAACAGAGCCCTGGGATCCACCAGAGGCAGGGTTAGGTTAAAGAAATAAGCCTTTGTGAGTGCTTGTTTACAGTGAATTCAGACACAATACAGTTCTCCAGTCTTTTAGTCTCATGATCAGTAAAATAGGGGTTTTGAGAAGATAAGATTAAAAGTAGCTGATTTTTAGGACCCTGTTCATTTCTGTGACAATTTTCACTCCTCTGAAAAATCCAAAGATGTTACAAAATATAGACAAAAGTCAGGAAAGACTGGTCTCAACTAGACTAGTTAAAATCCAAAACTTCTAAATATATGTTAAAAGAGACACTACTTTCTCACTTTCAAATATCACTTGAACAAGGCTAATAAAATGTTCCCCAGTAAAGGTCAAAAGGGAAATGTCTTTAATGAATAGACTTTCAACTTTTTTTTTTTTTTTTTTTTTTTTGCGGTATGCGGGCCTCTCACTGTTGTGGCCTCCCCCGTTGCGGAGCACAGGCTCCGGACGCGCAGGCCCAGAGGCCATGGCTCACGGGCCCAGCCGCTCCGCGGCATATGGGATCCTCCCAGACCGGGGCACGAACCCGTATCCCCTGCATCGGCAGGCGGACTCTCAACCACTGCGCCACCAGGGAGGCCCGACTTTCAACTTTTTAAACCTTAAACTTTTCATTAGTTTGAGCATAAATAAGTTTTTTCTGAGAATTTTAAAATACTTGGTTCTCTTTTTCAGGTTATATCCTGCCCCTGGCAAGTGTCTCCCTTTTATTATTTTCCTTAACAAAACCCAGCATATCTACATAGTATATAGAAATAGTTCACCTAACCACTGGCAGTATAGTTGCTAAATAGGTGATGTTTTACTGTACTTAACACCGGGGAGCTATGCTTCCCGGGACAAACAACTTATGTATGAATCAAAATGAAACCGCTGAGGAATCTAATGATATTTTCACACAAATTGCCCAATTTTACCCCAAGAGGCTCATGTTCTTCTCTACCTGCAGATGAAAATTTGGGGGGAGGGGGTCAGTGTAGAGATTAATTCCATCAGTAAGGGAAAACACCAAAAGAAAGTGCCACCGTAGGCTACACCTTTCCCAGGTACCTGTCTCATCTGCGGAGCTGGGGGAGGCACTGTCTTGGGACAGGGTCGTCCAGCTGGATTCCTCGTCGCTCGGTGCCAGGTTCTGGATCCGGTGGAGTGCACAATCGGTTTTGGCCCCCGTTTTAGGATGATCCTTCTTGGTCTCCGGGCTGGATGATACGGTGGCTATCTGGCCATCTTCAGGGCTGAACTGGGGTTTGTTTGGTTTCTGCAGCAGTAAGTCGCCATTCCCAGCGACGGTGGAGGCCTGACTCTGGCCTGGCTGGGCCTTCTCTTCCTCAGCCCCATGCTGGTTGCCCAAGTTCTGCTCGAGTTCTCTGGCTGAGGTTTCCAGGTCTGCATAGTAATTCAGGAAGCTCTTGGTTCTTCGGGGCTGGGAGGGTAAAATCTCGCAGCCCGAGGAATCCCGTGGGTGGGGCTCTTTACCCTCTAACTTCTCAGAAGTTATGTTGATGACTGCAGTGGGGCTGACGTTTCTGTTGGGGTCCTGCTGCCCTTGTTCTGCAGCCTTCCGGAGCTGGTTCTCTCCATTTTTCACCAGCTTGATGTTGGCAGAGCCATTTCCCAGCAGGGGCTGTGAGGCCGGATCCGAGAGGCCCATTGCCGCCTGGATGTTAGTTAGTGCATATTTTTTCCTGCATTTGGGGGGTGTGCTGTTCTTGGTTTCTGTGTGTTTTATTTCAGCGTTCAACAATTCATTGTGGGAGGAACGGAGATTAAGGGTGTTTGGTGGTGTGGCTGGGCTATTCCGATTCGTGACGTCTGTCGTTCCGCTGCTGGCCATAAACACTGCCAAAGTGTCTACACCTGAGTCAGCTGGAAAAAAAAAAGAAAACTGGTCATTAGACGCCTGGCATGATTAAACTACTTAGCATAGAGAGTGATCAAACATTTCTATACAGAAAATTGAAAGAACCAATGCTTCCGTTGCAGTTTTGTAGAACGGACCCATTTTCCTCTCTCTTTTCAACGTTTGATCATACATTAAACAGGAGCAAATAAAAGGCTTAATGTGGATACACAAAAGCCAATTTATAGAAAAGCTAGGAGGTCTGAGGGTCCAAATTTTACTTAAAAAAGTATCTCTCTTTTGAAATCATATAAAAGCATTTTCTTCCAGCAGCTGGTCTTTGCTTTTTCACAGCCTTGCAAATCATCCCCTTTCTAAACATTTACATCACATTTCTATTCTGTCGTTCCCTCAGGCAACAAAAAAGTTGCTCAAAAATCCTCTGGGGCTCCAGCTTTCTTAATTAACCTGAAAGGTCACTGTTCAATGAAGCACCATACATCCAAGGTAATTTTTCTTCATCATGTTTAGAAATTGTGTTCTGAACACCAGGAAAAATCAAACCTCCATTAGAGTTTGATAATGTCTTGTGAACATTTCTGACCTGGGCTTACTGTTTGTACTAAACAGAAATTTTGGAGAAATGGCTTAATTGCTCAAGAACATACATACTCACATAAAACTATTACTAATAATGTAGCATTGAGCCCTTGGCTAAAGACGTGTTAGACTCCCCAAAGGAGTCTGAATATATTCCACTGAATTAAAACACAGACTCAGCGGTTTGCAGTCACCACAAGCCCTTGTAGAACTCCTAGGAAATTATCTGACAGTTGCATTTATCTCAAATATTGTTCACACCATCAGTGATTTGTTCCATGCGTCTCTTGCTAGGAAGACAGAAAGGTTTCTCAGACTAGAAGGGAATAAAATTCATCAGCAAGAATTTCTAAGGTTTCAGATTTCTCAGTCTATAAGGAATGACTTCTTTCTTATCTGATCCCTTGCCCTCCAGAGACCTCCGTGGGCTCTACACCAGCAGGAGATGAACCAAAGCACAGCTCCCAACATTCCTGAAATTGTACTGTGACAACTCCCTCTTCCTCCACCAGGCAAAACAGAGACCTCCGCAGGGAAGGAAGGTAAGAATGTTCTACTGTTCGGAAGCTTAGAGGTATCCCTTTCCATCATCCGATACTCAGGATGAGCTATTTTAGAAAAGAGTTACCCAGTGATTCTAGAGTCTGTGTGCTTCTTGGAAGCTAGGGAACATCTGTACACTCCAGGCAGTGTCCATATTTACAACAGAATGACCATATGGTCCACAGAGATAGCTAAGGCTGTAACCCAAAGTGGTTAGACTTTGGGCCCCAATCTTTAGAATTATTATTTATAAGAATTCCTGCTTACCCAGCACCTACTGCACTTGGGCTTCATTGAGAATCTGGTTTGTTTTTCCCTTTTAAACACTATTCTGATGACTAAATTTTAAACAAAAATGTATACTGTTTTGGCTACTACTACCATTTTACAGAAAACATATTTCAATTTATAATTCAACCTCACTCCAGAGCAGCATTTGATATGAAAAGGGTCCATATTGAACCCACATGAAGTTTTCCCTGAGACACACAACCATAACATAGGCACACAAGAGAAAATTACATTTAGACTTCTGGGTATTTAGAGTGACATTATTATAAAAAACCTGGCAATCTGCTGGCTTTTTAGAAGGTATGGCAAAAAAATTGCTATGAGGCTATTTTACGATGTTAGATACTATATCCTAGCAATGTTATTAGGGAGAATTTTTTATTTACTCTGCTTATAATTATAAACATTTTCAGAAAGAATACCATCAAAATTTCTTGGTGAGTTAATATTTAAGTGGCTTTTATACCCTGGATGTGACAGGTAAAAACTTTGAGCCAACAGAGCTGGAGGAATCAGGCTCCCTGACTTCAGACTATACTACAAAGCTACAATAATCAAAACAGTATGGTACTGGAACAGAAACAGAAATATAGATCAATGAAACAGGATAGAAAGTCCAGAGATAAACATATGCACCTATGGTCACCTAATCTATGAAAAAAGAAGGCAAGAGTATACAGTGGAGAAAAGACAGTCTCTTAAATAAGTGGTGCTGGGAAAAACTGGACAGCTACAGGTAAAAGAATAAAATTAGAATATTTTCTAACACCATACACAAAAATAAACTCAAAATGGGTGAAATACCTAAGTGTTAAGACTGGATACTATAAAACTCTTAGAGGAAAACATAGGCAGAACACTCTCTCACATAAATCGCAGCAAGATCTTTTTTGATCCACCTCCTAGAGTAATGAAAATAAAAACATGAGCTTCCCTGGTGGCGCAGTGGTTGAGAGTCCGCCTGCCGATGCAGGGGACACGGGTTCGTGTCCCGGTCTGGGAGGATCCCACATGCCGCGGAGCGGCTGGGCCCGTGAGCCATGGCTGCTGAGCCTGCGCGTCCGGAGCCTGTGCTCCGCAACGGGAGAGGCCACAACAGTGAGAGGCCCGCTACCGGGAAAAAAAAAAAAAAAAAAAAAAAAAAAAAATATATATATATATATATATATACAAATGGGACCTAATTAAACTTAAAAGCTTTTGCACAGCAAAGGAAACCATAAACAAGACGAAAAGACAACCCTCAGAATGGGAGAAAATATTTGCAAATGAAGCAATGGACAAAGGATTAATCTCCAAAATATACAAACAGCTCACGTAGCTCAATATCAAAAAAAAAACAACCCAAACAAAAAATGGGCAGAAGATCTAAATAGACATTTCTCCAAAGAAGACACAGAGATGGCCAAAAAGCACATGAAAAGATGCTCAACATCACTAATTATTAGAGAAATGCAAGTCAAAACTACAGTGAGGTATATCACCTCACACTGGTCAGAATCAAAAAAATCTGCAACAATAAATGCTGGAGAGGGTGTGGAGAAAAGGGAACCTTCCTACACTGTTGGTGGGAATATAAATTGGTATAGCCACTATAGAGAACAGTATGAGGATTCCTTAAAAAACTAAAAATAGAGCTACCATATGATCCAGGAATCCCACTCCTGGGGATATATTTCTGGAGAAAACTGTAATTCGAAAATATATAGGTACCCCAATGTTCATTGCAGCACTATTTATAATAGCCAGGACATGGAAGCAACCTAAATGTCCATCAACGGAGGAATGGATAAAGAAGATGTGGTGCAAATATACAATGGAATATTACTCAGCCATAAAAAAGTAAAAAATAATGTCATTTGCAGTGACATGGATGGACCTAGAGATTGAGTGAAGTAAGTGAAGTGAAGTAAGTCAGACAGAAAATGAAAAGGCAACCTTTGGAATGGGATTTTTAAAAAGGAAAGAAATAGGCACAGAGGGGTACATGATTAAGGTGTCAGATGTGAACAGTGAGGAATGCACTCCAGGATCTGGCCTGGGGAGGGCAGGAGACGGAGCCGGGAGGAGGGTGAAGAGCTAGGGGAAAAGGAAAAGGCCAAGGGGTCAGAGGTCTCTGAAAGGTAAGGGAACAGGTGTGACAGGAACAAGGGATTGCTCCAACCCTAGCTGCATGCATACCTTGGGGAGCTTTTAAAAAGCCCAGAAGCCCAGGCCCCACCCCCTAAGACACTCCCAAATTCTGATTCAATTAGTTTGGTATTGGGCCCACTCAGGGTATTAAAATGAAATGTTCTTTGGGTGATTCCAGTGTGTGGCCAAGGCTGAGAACCACTGCAGTAAGTGAGAGATTTGGAAGAAAAAGATGATATATATGCATGTTAATGATTTCAGAGGCTCTTGGAACACTCTGGTCACACATGTCATGTTCCTTGTACATGCACACATTCTCAGCATCCCTCCCTCCTTCCTGGCAAATTTCTGCTCCACCTTTAAGATTCAGGGTAGATGTCACCTCTTTGGGAAACCTTCTCTTGCCCCTCTAGACAGATTCCAGGGCTGCTTCTTCTACGCCTTTCATAAACCTATCTCCATTTCTCCATATCATAACAGCATTTCTCACACTGTTTTATTTTTAACCTATTTGAGTTTATCACTAAGCTGTGACTTCCAGCAACAAGCACAGTGGCCTATCATGCAGTAGGTACTCAGTAAATGTTCGTAGAATAAACTGTTGAATAAAATGAAAAAGACAAGTGTTTCATTAACATCTCAAGAAATGTTTACTTAAAAAGCCTAGGTTAAATTTTTGAGTTTCTTATTAAAGATTGAAAAGGAAACCACCATTACTGCCTAAATAGTCAATAGTAAATTCATTTTTCCTTTCCTTGAAAAAGACTAATGCTCTCAGAAAGGGAAAAGGTGATCAGTGGTCAGTTATCTCAGCTTTCCCCCCATGCAAGCAGCATCTGGGTAAGATTTAAAATAAAATCTTTCAATACTGTCTAGACCAATTTATTTTGTTCCTCAGTCTCAGCTCAAGAAAATTCCTGTTCAATTCTGTCATAACTCCCCAAAAAAGAAAAGACTATTTAGAGTCAAATAGCCTTTTTTTTTTTGACCCAGAGCAGACTGGTGTACTTCTTTGCCAAACATCATTTCTCACCAGCTGTGATCCCAACAGCTTAAAGTTCTCCGTGCTTTGGTGTGAAGAAAACTGGAGGCCCAGCAGAAGCTCTGGTGCACACAGCACACGTGCTCCTGTCACCCTGTGATCCCCACCACCCAATTCTGGGCCTTCCTCTGTTCCTTACCTCCTCCTGTTTACCATCTGCATCATTAATAACACTGAACAGAAGAGAATTAAGTAGAATGGGAGATAGCAACATAACAGTAATATAACAAATTATGTTGAAAAACAGATGCTCTATGGACGTGGAAATGAAAGGATATAGAATGAAAGATGCTATATTGAGACTCTAATCAAAAGTTGGTGTATTTAAGCTGGTTCCATTTTTCTCTGCCTCACATGATTTTACTATAGTTGTAGATCAAAGATAACTTGGTATACTACTCCCTATAAACTGGGGAAAGAGGAGAAGTTAAGTCCACTAATGCATGGGCTAGATGCTAACTGAGAACTCATGGCATTGCCATTCTCCCGAATTCCCTGCCTGGAAACCTGGGAATAGCCCTTCTTGAGTTTCTTATCCTACCAAATTCTGTCAATTTTACTGGAAAACGTTTCTCCAATAAATTGAGTTCCCCCTTCTCACCATCTTTATGGCTGCTTTCAGGTTCTCACCACTTGAAGTTTCCTTCTATATCTCCCAAGCACAACAGTCTCTCAAACTCCAGTCTACCTTGACACAGTTCATCCTCTGCAATTCTAAAAACAAATGGACTGTGCAATTCTCAGTTTAAAAATTTCTACTGGCTCCCTGTTGTCCAAATTCAGCTCAGTATACAAGGCACTTCAAATTCTCCTCTGCTAGCCTAAATCTACCCTTCCCATGGCATCTCCTGTCACTGCACCTCCCCCTCCCGCTGTGGTCCCTACATGACAGCAACAGTGAACTTTTCTGAGGATGCTAAGCCTCTTCACTACTCTTTGCCTCTGCACATAGAATTTGTTTCCTCTGCCCGGGAAGGTCCTTTGCCCTCATCTGCTTTACCCCTGCCCTATTTCCTGCCTGAAAACTCCTATAAATCCTTCAAAACCCAGCTCACATGTCCTCCTTTAGGTCTTCTCTGACTCCTGAACATAATCCTCTGTGCTAGGTGTGTGACATGCAGTTCACATCAGCACTTCTATACTATTCCATAATATCAATTGAGAGGTCTCTCTCCCCTTCAACACTGCAAGTGCCTTGAGGGCAGTGACTGTTTTGTTCACTTTTTATGATAGTTTTATTGAGATATAATTCACATACCATAAAGTTCACTTTTTAGAAGTATAATTCAGGGATCTTTAGCATATGCACAGAGTTGGGCATTCATCACTACAACCTAATTGCAGAACATTTTTATCACCCCAAAAGGAAATCCTGTACTCACTAGCAGTCACTCTCTATTCCTCTCTCCCCTAATCCCCTGAAAACCACTAATCTACTTTCCGTCTTCATGGGTTTGCCTGCTCTGGACATTTCATATAAACAGACTCATACAATACGTGGTCTCTGTGATTAGCTTCCTTCATTTATGTGTATCCTTAAGGTTCATCCATGTTTTAGTATGTATCACTACTTCATTCCTTTTTATAATCAAATCATATTCTACTGTATGGATCTACCACACTTTGTTTATCTGTTCATCAGTTAACACAGGTATTTGGATTGTTTACACTTTTTAGCTATTATGAATAATGCTGCTATGAACATTTGTGTACAAGTTTTTGTGTGGACATATGTTTTCAATTCTCTTGGATATATACCCAAGAGTGGAACTGCTGATTATAATTCTCCTGTGATGTGCACACATATATATAGACATACATACCATATGTATACGTGTGTGTGCGTGTGTGTGTATATAAAACCTTGTGAGGAACTGCCAGACTGTTCTGCAAAGCAGTTGTACCAGTTTACATTCCCACTAGCAATGCATGAAGGTTTTGATTTCTCTACATTCTTGTCAATACTTCCTATTGTCTCTTTTTGATTATAGCTACCCAAACAAGTGTGATTTAATTTTGATTTGCATTCCCCTTTCATTTTTATATTCCAGAGTTTCCAGTTCCTTTTACAAAGCCTGGCACATAAGAGCACTCAATAAATGTTTGGTTCACTCATTTATTAACTAAATATTTTTCACTCATTCATTAACTAAATACTCTCGGAGCATCTATTACATGCCAGTTGCTGTTCTCAAGGTCAAGAACACAACAGTGTACAAAACAAGCAAAATGAATGAGGAATGAGCAAGCAAATGCCGATAACCCTGAGGGCCAGTCTTCAGTACAAAGGTGGTTCTGCCCCTGGATATCTCGAAGGTGAATGGGACCCATGACTTTGCCATCACCTCCGCATCTATTCATCATGCTGTCTTGAGCATAACTCACAAAGATCCAACATCAATTCAAGAGGCTCGATTCCTAGTCCAGAGCTCAGTATACGTTCAGAGCTAAGAGTGTGACAAGAGCTCATATTATTACTGCTGTCATTCTCCTGCATGGACAATGCACAAACATCTGTCATGACCTGGCATGTAGAAGCTTTACAGTTTTTCTTGAGAATCAGCCTCCGTCCACGCTCATTCATTCATTCAACAAATATTTTTTCGTGCATTACTATGCGACAGATACAGTTCTAACTGCTGAGGAGACAGAAGTGAACAAAACTGACAAAATTAAAATACCTGCTCTCACAGAGGAATTCAGCCCCTGTGTTTCAGGCAGAGATGACTCTACCTCTTATTCATGAGATCCATGGCCTAGGCCCAGCCAATCAGAGGAGCAAATCTCCATGGCTGTGGTGACTGGCTCAAGGAAAAGCATATGACCAATCCTAAGCCTTCTGCCAGAATGATCAGAAGAGAAGTGCTCTCTTTTCTCTTTTTCTTGAACTAGAAGATATAAGCCTAGAGCTTTAAGAGGTCACCATGAAGAGACACCTGTGTACGTAAGACCTAACAAATGGGCAGACAGAGCCAGGAAACAGAGAGAAAGTGAACATGCCCTAATGACATGGCTGGAATCCCTGAAACGAGTCATGCCTGAAACATGAGGTGCCGGGACTTCCAGGGTATTGAATCTAATAGATTTTCAGCAACTAAAAGAGCTGTAGTTAATATAATGCACAGAGTATTTTTTATGAAGCCTAACTAAAATTAGGTAAGCCAGGGTCACTTTAATTTCATGGCTAACAAAGCTTTCCTCAAACCCTGAGTCGCAAAGATCCCAGCCCTGAGATGTAACCCCGTAACTCAGGTGACATCCTAATACAAACCCATGCTGGAGCCCGGAGTTAAACCTGCCCTCCCCCCTTCTCTTTTCTGAGACCTCTAGCCTCCTGTCAAAGAAAGTTTGTCAGTAATAACAGGAAACTCCTCTCTTCAATAACCTGCTGCTCTCCCTCTGCTCCCTTGGCATGTTTAACAAAATTGGAAATTGACAAACGGGCCGGGGAAGCTCAATGCCTGACCAATTCTTAAATGAGACTTCACATTTTCTTCATTTTTTTATTTTTCTGCTATACAACTTCATTTCCACTGAGGAGTTAACAGCAAAACTTCTGCCCTGAGGAATGTTGCCTTTTGAACTAGACCTCAAAGTATTAAGGAAATGAAGTAAACTCAGATTTTTTTTTTCTTTTAGGAAGGAGAGGCAGGATAAAGCTGGTTTCCTGAAATTACTCATGAAAGTAAACTCTCAATGTGACAAAAATGATAAGAACTTCTCTATGAACAAAGGAGGCAAAGGTTATTAGGAGGCAGCTTGGGTCCCTGGGTCAGAGAGATCACAGGATTAGAACCTTAGAAGTTTTTAAACCAGGAGCACACAGCTGGTTCACAGGACAACTTCCCCAGGCTCTAAGATAAAGAGGTGATTTTACCCGCTAGGTCTGACCCACCTAAGGGGCTTCCCAGGTCCCATTCAGCTAAACTGCCTGAGGGCTCTCTCTGCTCAACATCCCAAGTGGATCTGAGGAAAGTCAAGAAAGATGCACCAAACACTTTTCTTCGGGAAACTCAGACAGGGCAGAGACAAGGATACGTTATTAACAAAACTCCCAACGGCTAAAGTACGCACAGGGTCTTACAAGAAGAAGGTATTAAAGATGAGGACAGAGGTTCAAGGAAGACTCCCACAGAAGGAACGGCTGAGCTGGGTCTTGAAGGATAGGGTTAGGGTTAGGGTCCACCAGTGGACAAGGAAGAGAAAGGCACTCCAGGTGGGAAAATAACCTGGTATTCCAACATCACACCCAGCAGATGTAGTCACCTTGGGATATTATATGCTTATCCCAAGGAAATTTTCTTTGCTCAATTTCTAAGCTGTTTTCATCATTTCATCTTCTTCTAAATGATGTCTTCCGAAGACAATTGTATTTTTTAAATATAGGTCTAGAGTTTTATGGCCAAGTTTGATTAACATAGTCAGTGATCAAGCTGGTTTAGGTGAGGAAAAGTAGGTAAGCTAAAGTAACAACATAGGTTTTCTTGAAAAACTGATAAGCTGGCCTCAAGTCAATTCCCAAAGAGAGAAAAAAAACATTAAACAATGGCAGTGTCCTTGAAATAGGGTAATTACCCTACTATGTCACAGGCTGAGACCTACTCGGAAGGGACTCCCGTGTTGAATCTTGAAGGTTCAACAGGAATTTTCCAAGACATATAAGGGTATACATTCTGGCTTTTTTTTTTTTTTTTTTTTTGGTTGAAAGGCTTTATTCAACATTTTTCTATACATTTTTTTGCCATCTTTATTGGAGTATAACTGCTTAACAATGGTGTGTTAGTTTCTGCTTTATAACAAAGTGAATCAGTTATACATATACATATGTTCCCATATCCCCTCCCTTTTGCATCTCCCTCCCACCCTCCCTATCCCACCCCTCTAGGTGGTCACAAAGCACCGAGGTGGCATGTTTGTTTTTTTAAAGGCTCTTTGTAGTCACAGCTCCTAAGAGTTGAAAACGGGCTTGAAAGCAAACCTTATCCCAATTATTGGTCCATACTCTACTTCACTAGCTGCCATTGGATTTTCAGGTAAAAAATGGCTGGAATGATACTCTACTGAAATAAAAATACAGTTTTCCTTGTAAAATGTGTTACATCCTATACCAATGCATGATAGTAGTAGCTGTTATTAAAAACCATGCTGGATAACGGTTTCATTATCTCTTATATAACTACCAATTGAATAAAGCAATTTGAGTAACAACAGTTAAAGTGAATAATTGGTATAACAAAATATAGTGACAATAAGAAATTTCTATAAGTTATTTGATTAGTTCGCCTCTATTTAGAGGAAAACACATCGTTTACATGTTTGTCAGCTTTATTCTTATGTTTCCATGCTGAGTCTATTTTGCAGTGTAATAAAAGACTTTAAATGCTAAAGAATTCCTAGAAGGAATTCTTCTCAACACTTAAAATGTATTTGTCAAAGGACACATGTATTTGCTTTGATTTTTCAAAATTAATATCCTTATTCAAATATGGATTTACAAAGAAAATCTACTCCCTGCCCCTAAACCGGCTTCTAAGAATTGCCTCTAAGTTCCTAATTTTCCTGTGTGAATTTAGGTTGGTCACCTTGTTTTCAGCTGTCTTTAATAAAAGGATGACTATTCAACTGCCTCTACTTAGCTTAGTGTTTATTTTATTATGTTTTAATTTTAGTTCTCTGTTGAGATGTAACATGCAGTGTTATATAAAGGAGAAAAAGACTTGGACATACTTATTGAGTTTAATTTTAGAATTTAGGGACATTAACATCTATTTGTCCATGGTTTAAATTTACTTATTTAGAGACTCAGAATTTGCGGATTGGTATGTGCCCTAACAAATATAGAATCTACCTAGATCTATTTGCCACTTACAGTCCTATATTATGTTTAATTCAAAATGTCATTGCAATTGCTTTTTTCTTATTATGTTACTATGAGGCTAAGAATTAAATCCCACACCACGTTGAATGCAGACTAGCATCCATCACGACACAGAGAAAGGGGCATACAATGAAATTAAGTTGGTTTTCTTATTAAGGCCTGAAATTAATCAGCATTAGATCCAGGGAGAATTCTGAATTGGGAGCTCTATTCTAGACAAACCCCGCAATGCCTAAGATGCTGTTTATGCAGACTCACCACCAATGCCTCCTTTGTTCAAATTTAACAGTTCACAGGCTATATAACATGCAATCCTACATGGCAAAATGTGACAGAGGTTTAGTTTTCTGTTATAGTCAACTAAAATGTTTTCACATTATGATATTAGTAGAGTCATGCAATTAATACATGCATGCAGTTAAGTTCAATTACTTCTTCTATCTTACTTTAAAGATCCACCTTTCTAGTACATTAGTGAAAAACAATAAAAAAGCCAAAGCATGTTATTATAGTAAATCATAAGTTTAACATCAAAACAATTATCTAGTATATATATATTTGTTAAAGTTTTAATAGTCAACTAGTATGCTGCACTGAAACATGTGAAAGTATATCTGACCTGGAAGTACTTCTGACATGGGTCACTGGACGTCAGCAATGGTGCAGGAAATAGGTTATAATCTGAAATCTGAAAAGAGGGATCATTTGAGAAATTAAAACCCCAAATAACAAAGCATGAAAGGAAAAAAGCATAGCATTGAAAATTCTTCTAAAAGCTGTTAAAAATATTAAGCAAATCTTGGCAGACAGTGTCCAAATTTGGTTTACTTATAGTTGGCCAAACCACTTTTGAGTGAAATTTGAATTCCTGCTTAACCATATTTCCCACAAACATTTCTTGAGATTTTTTTTCCATGCCAAGTTTAAGTTATCTATCTATTGATCTTAAGTTTCCAATGCTTTTTCTCATTAAGAACACACAATTCAGAAGCCAGTAAAGAAAAAACCTGGTAAATTTCACCACATAAAAATTTAAACCTTCTGTTAAGGAAAAAAAAAAGGCTATAAACACAACAAAGACAAAAAACAAACTGAAAAAAAAAATCATTACAAATGAACTCATTTACAAAACAGAATCAGACTCACCGACATGGAAAACAAACTTATGGTTACCAAAGGGGGAAGGTGGGAGGAAGGATAAATTAGGAGTTTGGGATTAACAGATATACACGACTATATATAAAACAGATAACCAACAGGACCTACTATATAGCACAGGGAACTATATTCAATATCTTGAAATAACCTATAATGGAATAGAATCTGAAAGAGAATATATATATATATATATATATAGATAGATAGATAGATAGATAGATATAGATATATATATGTAAAACTGAATCAATTTTCTGTACACCTGAAACTCAACGTTGTAAATCAACTATACTTCAATTAAAAAAAAAAGTTCACACCATAGATGACATAAAAAGGTAAATTCCCTTTATATAGAATGAGCTCTTTGAAATTATGAAAAATATAAACAAGCCTATAGGAAAATGAGCAAAGGACAGAAACAAGTCCTAACAACTAACCTCACTCAAAACTGAAGAAAATGCAAATTTAACTAACAATGACTTACTAGTTTTCCTGTAGCTAACTGCAAAGATTAATAAGCTTGATAAGACATAATCTAAGGCAAGGACACTGGAAATAAGAATTTCCAAATCTTGCTGGTGGGAGTAAAAACTGGTAAAACTCTTTGGACAGCCATTTAGAAATATATGAGCAAATTTAAAATGCATGGACCCTACTGCTCAGCAATTCCTTTCCTAAGAATTTATTTTACAAACAAACTTACATAGACTCTCCTGTTCTAAAAGCAAAAGATCAGTAACAACCTAGCTGTTCATCAGTGGATAAGTGCTTCATTAAACTATGATGCAGCCATACAATAGAGTACTGTGCTGCCATTACAAAAAAATAAATCGAATCTACATGACCTGATACAAAAGGGGCCTTAAGACACATCACAAAGGTAAATAATATGCATGATCGAATTTGAGTAAAATTTTTAAAAGCATATACATATACATATATGTGTGTATGCATATACACACACACACACACTTGCATTTACATAGAAAATGTCTTAAAGGAATAATAAAGAACTAGATACACTGGTAAACTGCCAGTTTACCACATTAGATACATAACAAGGAAAACTGAAAACAGACTTTTTTGTTTTCAATGAGTTGCTATCAGGAATGTCATTTAGAATAACAAACCGCTATATTAATTCAAATGTGGATACTGCATGATTCCATTTATATAAAGTACAAAAACAGGAAAAACCTATCTATTATGTCAAGATAGTTTGCCCTGGAGGGCAGGAAAGGGGAAGAAGCAAGAAAGTAGCCTCTGGGATGTTGTGATGGTAATATACTTCTTAATCTGGAGGTGAAAATTCATCAAGATGTAGCCTTATGTGTACATTTCTGTATGCTTACTATAGTTCCATGAAATGTTAAAAAAAAGTTAAATGTTAGTGGTTTTCTAAAGCATTATTCAAGTTGAGAAACTTTATATTTGCAAAGACTAAATTCTAATCTAACCTTTCCAAACTAGTAATCTTTAATGGGCATTACTTCCAACTTATGATTTAGATAATGACCTGACAACCTTGTCTACTGGTCCACCATACATTTTTTTTTTTTTTTGGCATATGGAAATTTATTACTATCCTGCTTTGATCATCAAAACTTATGATCTTGGTCTTTCCTTCTTGCCTTTGTATAAGGCCAAAAGAGAGACATTGGCTACTTTGACAACCTTAAAGCGGACTCCAGGAATGTCACCAACAGCATGACCTTTGCGACCAAATCCAGCAACCAGAACTTCATCATTTTCCTCAATAAAATTCAAACAACCATCATTGGGTACAAAGGCGGTGATTTTTTTGCCATTCTTGATTAGTTGAACCCTGACACACTTCCTGATGGCAGAATTTGGCTGTTTGGCTTCAACCCCTACTTTTTCAAGCACAATTCCCTTGGCATGAGAAGCACCTCCAAAAGGGTTGGCCTTCAGGGCTGTGCCCAAATGGGCTTTCTTGTACTGTTTATCATGCCACTTCTGGTCTCGTCGGTGGCTATGGAGCTTCCCATCCTGCCGGCGCCACGGGCCTAAGCGAAAGAGACTATACATTTTTAAATTATATTTTCACATATTGTGGGTAAGGCTCATTACTTTTGTATAATTAAAAGGAAGGGCTTAATTTAAACCATCCTGAAACAGCAAGAGATGTTTCCTCTATGCACCTTTGCTTCTGCCCTATATCTTTCTCAACTCCTTAAAAGTATTTCACAATTCACTTTTCCTTTCTTTCAGTTTTTGTCTTCAGTATACCTTCAGTTATAAGCATAGCAGATATGAGGTGATAGCTATCAAGAAAATGAATATCAATAAAGTAGAAAGAAAGCTAAGAAAAGGCTTTACAGGAGTATTTTGAAAAGGCTTGAAGAAAAATTAAAAATTTGCATATCTTAGTTTGTATTATACTTAAAATAAAATATTCCTTTTTCCCCAACACAAAACAAACTCTGATTTCTATAAAGTTAAGAATTGGACATTCTGCTAATCACTTCATTTTTAAAAAGGCCCTGTGCTAGTATTATCATCTGACCAGTATTTAATCCATATGTGCCGTGAATTATGCTAGGAGCACGAAGCCCTTTAGTGAACAAAAACACATTCTTCCCTCTTTTGGAATTTATAGACTAGTTGGGGAGACGGATATTAATCAGAAAATTAATCAAATCAGTGTGTAAGTATATATGTTCTAGAGGAAAAGAATTCAGTTCTATGAGAAAATGTAATGAAGGAACAGGTGATATAGAGAGCCTGGAGAGTCAGGAAACATTCCCCTGAGAAAGTTAAATTTATGTTGCAATTTGCAGACTAAACAGGATTTAGCAGGATAAAGTTATTAAACACCTAAACGCTATGCAAGGCACTCCCTAGCCCTGGAGACAAAGCACAAAAAGCAGAACTATTTTTCCCTAGGTGCTTATATCCTTGATGAATAAATGTAATGTAGTAAAACAGTTTCCGAGGACTTTGCAGCATGCATTAATTCTACATAACTAATAACCTGAGAAAGTATAAAAGCACTCAAGTATGGTTTTAAGAATATTCGAGGGCTTCCCTGGTGGTGCAGTGGTTGAGAGTCCGCCTGCCGATGCAGGGGACGCGGGTTCGTGCCCCGGTCCGGGAAGATCCCACATGCCGTGGAGCGGCTGGGCCCGTGAGCCATGGCCGCTGAACCTGCGTGTCCGGAGCCTGTGCCCCGCAACGGGAGAGGCCACAACAGTGAGAGGCCCGCGAACCGCAAAAAAAAAAAAAAAAAAAAGAATATTCTATAGCAGGTAGCCACTAAGAGCAACATGGAGCTACTAACACTTGGAAGGTGACTTTTTAATTTTATTTAAGTATGCAGTTGACCCTTAAACAACGCAGGTTTGAATTGAGCTGATCCACTTACACCCATTTATTTTTCAGTAGTGAATACTGTAATCCTACATGATCTGTGGTTGGTTGAATCCTGGGATGTGGAGGGAATGCTTAATCCCTGAGCAATCCCAGTATTGCTCAAGGGTCCATTGTCATTAATTTAAATATAAATTTATAAACTGATGCTTGACTCTTTGGGGGAAACATTTTAAATAAGTTTGGAACTTCTTGGGTAGGTAAATCTACTTCCAACTCTAAACTTTATGATCAAGTATTTCCAGTGAAAATTCTACATCTGAGTTGAGTGTTAAAAAAAATGCTGATTTTGGAGCCTTTGCATGAAAATAAATGTAAAATATCTCAATAATTTTAAAACATTGATTACATGTTGAAATGATAACATTTTGAATATAATGAGTTAAATAAGATACATTGTTAAAATTAATTTCACCCATTTTTTAAAATGTGGGTACTAGAAAGTTTCAACTTACATATGTGGCTTGAATTATATTTCTATTGGAGAAGTACTGACCTAGGGAATGTAGGTGGATTCTGAAACTTTACCCTACTCAAAATACTATCTTCTTTTCCCAGAAAAAGCAAAGCAAATGCTCCCTCAGCTGTAAGCTAGAGGAGGTATACCAGCTTTCAGAGCAAGTGCCTTTGTTTCCATACAAATCACATACTGAGTTGCCAAGACACCCAAGACCCAGGGTAGGCCACCACAAGCTCCACGTTAAGAATATAATTGTGGGAATTCCCTGGTGGTCCAGTGGCTAGGACTCTGCGCTTTCACTCCTGGGGCCTGGGTTCAATCCCTGGTCGGGAAACTAAGATCCCACAAGCCTAGGGGTGTGGCCAAAAAAAAAAAAGAGATATAATCATGATTTCAAAACAAACAATGAAATTAAATGAATCAATCTAGCAACAGGTTTCCCTTCCAGAAGTGTTTTTATGTGTCACATTTAGGAAAATCCATAATGCTTATGTGCCTTGTGACAATGCCAATGGAGCTCAATAAATGTCCGACATGACCACAGAGGAGCAGCCTAAGCAGAAATCACAAAAGCACTAGTAAACAAATAAAGAAGTGAACAAGTAAATTGAATGCCCACTTGTATTTTGGTTCAGTATAAGATGCTATGTACTTTTCCTCACCATTGGACATAAATATAAAAATTCAAAATTATATACATATATATTAGTTCAATGTTTTATATGATAACACTCCAATCCTCAATGCCTTTATTTTTGTCAATATGATACGCCCAGACCAAGAACGCTACAGTAAATTATCTCACTATAATCAGGCACTTATGTGCTACATTTGCCTTAGTAACTGACTGGTCTTTTTATTTGCGATATTGTGTTTGTAATTTAAAATAAAAAGAATTTTTCCCTTATTTTTATTGTGTATTTTACCTTTTTTAAATATGTAATTATACACTGTACCCAACAGGCTTCAAACAGGAAATAGATGACACATTTAAATTGAGTATTTTGAGGAGGGTCTAATTAAAGGACTATTTAAAAAAAAAAGTGGGCAGAATAGGAAAACGACAAGAGATAATGCAGACCCCAGGACCAGTAAAAGCAAGTTACCACTCCCGGTCTGAAGGAAGAGAGAGCAGTGTGCAGGGTGAGCACTGCCCACCACCACCATGGAGGTTCACAGCCAGCTTTCAGCAACCTTGTGCAAAACTAGTGTCTTCTCCTGCTCTCAATGCCTGATCCTTTGGCTATAAGGATGAGAAATTACTCCTTAGTAAGCTAAAGTTGTGTGTAACTCCTTTTTTCCAAAAATAAATGAAAACTCACAAGTGTTCATCCATTCAGATCCAGCTCAAGTACTGCATCCTTGATAAAATGTTCTCTGAATTACCTACTTGTTTAATCACTATTATCCCACCACTAAACTTTCTATATACTTCTATTATTATGCTTAATGCACATTAAATTTTTATTTTTATCTTTTTTCCCAACAGAGGGTAAATACCTTGGAAAGAGGACTGCCTTACTTATTTTTATTTTTTTTAATTGAGGTATAATTGACATAAAATTATATTTTCAGGTGTAGCACATAATGATTTGATATTTTTATATATTGCAAAATGATCACCACAGTAAGTCCAGTTAACATCCATCACCATACACAGTTACAAAACTTTTTTTTAATCTTGTGATGAGAACTTCCTATGTACTTTTAAAGGATGCCAGAGAAACAAATGATATAAAATAAAAATAAGACAAAGAATTTCACTTTACCTCTCTTCCCCAAATACAGTTAAAAAAAAAAATCTGACAAATTCCTCTCAATTTACTTCTCTCTGCCCTGTGCACCGCCTCTTTAGACCCTTAGTACTTCACCTGGTTCCATAATTCCTATCATGACCTCAGTCTAATCCCTCCTGACACTTCCCCCCAGATCCATCCCAGCTCCACAATGCCATACAAACACTGCTCTGTTCACAATCACTCCCAATCCAAAGGCCTCCAGAATAAAGTTCTTTCAGCCACTGAGAACCTAATACCCACTTGATTCTAGAACTTATTTTTAGAGAGCCCTCCTTTCTCACTGGTTTTTAACCTGGGAAAACTATCTGGGGAAATGAGCCAAGTTAAGTGTGTCCTAACAAATTTCTGAGTTTATGGACCCTCCCCAGCTCATCTATCTTAGCCTGGTGTTGGGCCCACAGTAGGTCTAAACAGTTAATTTTTAGACACTTTGTGATCTTCACAATTCTGAGGCTGCTTGTCCTCTTCCCAGCTTAAGAATATTGGGTGGGGCTTCCCTGGTGGCGCAGAGGCTAAGAATCTGCCTGCCAATGCAGGGGACATGGGTTCGAGCCCTGGTCTGGGAAGATCCCACATGCCGCGAAGCAACTAAGCCCGTGCGCCGCAACTTCTGAGCCTGCGCTCTAGAGCCCTCGAGCCATAACTACTGAGCCTGTGCTCTAGAGCCCGTGAGCCACAACTACTGAAGCCTGTGCTCTAGAGCCTGTGCTCTGCAACAAGAGAAGCCACTGCAATGAGAAGTCTGCACACCGCAACAAAGAGTAGCCCCCGTTCACCACAACTAGAAAGCCTGCGCACAGCAACGAAAGACCCAGCGCAACCAAAAACTAAATAAATACATAAGCCTGTGTTCAGACCATCACTTAAAAAAAAAAACAGAACAAGTGTGTAAAATTGTATCTCACTCTGCAGGTGGGTTCTAAAGTCAGAAAATGAGGCAAAACTTGACAACAATCAAACTTACTTTGAAAAATCCTTTAAATTGCCTTAGCACAAAACAGTTTCCATTAAACAATTAAAGTGTGTGCAATTTTATTATGCATACACAATAAAGAGTATTTCATAAGTATATGTATATGCAAATTTTTATTTCAGCATTTTGCTTTTCCATGGAGAAGAGAGGTGTGACATAATATTGCACACTATGGGAATAAACTTGATTTTTTTTAAATTTGACATATAATTACCAGTACAATTTCTTGCCATCTGCATACCTGGGTGCTGCATATCTGCTGTTAAGAATCACTGTTCTGGAAGAGCCTAAATTTACCACTTCTACAACTTAAAATAGAAGGAAAAAATTGCAGCAGTAAAGGTACAGGGACTAATCCTATTGCTAATGTTTATATCTGAAGCAAAAACACTTAAAGAGGTTGATTTGTGATTTTAGCTTTTTGTCTTACTTGAGTCAATGTTCTCAAAGCCAGAGTTCAAAACCAACTCCAAGAACAAAGAAAAATAAACACAGGAAAAACCATGTTTCCGGAACTATATCCCAGGGGAAAACATCAACAACTAGAAAAGAAATATTTTCAAGACAAAACAATAAATGTAGATTTTTCCATTTACAAATTACCTTTATAACTCTTTTTTTTTTTTTTTTTTTTTTTGCGGTACTCGGGCCTCTCACTGTTGTGGTCTCTCCCATTGCGGAGCACAGGCTCCGGACGCGCAGGCTCAGCGGCATATGGGATCCTCCCGAACCGGGGTACAAACCCGTGTCCCCTGCATCGGCAGGTGGACTCTCAACCACTGCACCACCAGGGAAGCCCCCCTTTATAACTCTTAACAAGAAAATTTTTATGCTCTCCCCACAAACATACTTGATCCCCATTTTTCATATTTCAAAGGTATAACATCTACAGTTTAGAAATAACAGCAATGTTTAATGCTTCTAAGAAGTGCCAACTTAGGACTTCTCTGGTGGCGCAGTGGTTAAGACTCCTCCTGCCAATGCAGGGGACACGGGTTCGAGCCCTCGTCTGGGAAGATTCCACATGCTGCGGAGCAACTAAGCCCGTGCGCTACAACTACTGAGCCTGCGCTCTAGAGCCCATGAGCCACAACTACTGAGCCCACGTGCCTAAAGCCCATGCTCCGCAACAAGAGAAGCTACCGCAATGAGAAGCCCGCGCACTGCAACGAAGAGTAGCCCCCCCGCACCGCAACTAGAGAAAGCCTGTGTGCAGCAACAAAGACCCACCACAGCCAAAAATAAATAAATTAATTAATTAATCAAAAAAAGAACTGCCAACTTAAAATTCGCTGCTGGATAGCTGTGGAGGATGAACTGCGTTAATGGCCTCAATCAACAACTTCTCTGTATCCTCGCTGCCTGCTCTGTCGCTTTGCAGTCCCTTCTCACTGACTGGCCTTGCTATGTCACTTGCTTTGGTTAGTTGAAGGTTAGCAAGTGAGATGGCACAGAAGCTGTCAAAGCATAGCCCATTTCCAGCCCCGAGAAAGATATGATCTGTACCACCGCCACGAGAACACACCCAGGCTGGCCTGTTGAAAGGATGTTGGAGACTTGGGTAGCATAGCTGAGTCCTCTTGTCCAAGGCCACTGAGATCAGCCTAAGCCAGCCGACCATCAGACTTGTGGGAGAGCCCTGCAGAGATCTGCAACTATACCGGCAGCTGACTGAAAGCACATGAGTGAACCTAGCAAAGGCTGTAAAAATGACTCATCCATTCTGTAGAAACTAATGGCTACTGTTTAAGCCACTAAATTTTGGGGTGGTTCATTGCGTAGCTCTACTGTGGCAACAGAAAAATGATAACACTAACTATACCCACAACAACCAAAATGAGACAACAGAAGAGCCATTGGGATTAAACCTGAATTGATCCAGGGGAGGTATGATGCTATGTGAGGACCCTGCTTCAGGGAATCAAGTTTTTTCTTGGAGATTTATGCCCTCCCTCAGTTACATAGCACTGTCTTGATCAATATAGGCTGCATCTTTGGTTTCTACAGTTGTGCATTCACAATACACAACCATTTACATGTTGCACATCAGAATATTCCATGACAGCAAATTTTAGGAATTTGTCATAAGGACATATAAGCACCATTATTTCTACCAGGAACAAGTTAAATGTCCATCAATAGAAGACTGATTTAATTTATACAATGGAATACTATGCATCATTTATTTAAAAGTGAGTATATTTCTATATTTAGTTATATAGAAAGATCTCTACTAAATATTGAATGAAAAACTAATGATAAAACAGTATGATGAGTATACTGGCATTTCATACCCAGTGCTGGCAACTTTTCTGTATATTTGAAAATTAAAATAAAAAGTTGGAACAAAGGCAGCATGTATAGTGTCATTCTTTCATAAATTTTTAAAACTATTTTTATGGTAAAATAAAACACAGATTTAGAAAATCACACAAAACAAATAGTTTATTAATTATTATAAACAAACCACTCTTATAACTACCACCCAGATCAAGAAACAGATTTTTCTAGCCAACTCAAAATGCCTTTCCTCTAAAAGTAAACAAACTATCTTGAACTTATCATATTCACTTCCTTGTGGTTCTTTATGATATCATTACCCAAGGTTACAACTCTGGTCAACACAGTTAATTCTTATCCATTTTTAAAAAAATGTGACATGTATTTTAAGTTATGTTTACTCTACCTCCCCCATTTTCCTTCTCTTTATCTTACAATTTATTCCTTAGAGAATCTGGACCACTTGAACTATGGAGTTTCCACAGTATGAATTCTGCTGACTACATATTCATGGTGCAGGTTAACATGTTCCTCCACCCTCCGAATTTCCTGCAAATTGGCAGCTGGATTATGAGGTTTGAAAAACACTGAGATTCAGTCCATTTGGTTGTATGATCTTTCATCAGGAGGCACACGATATCTGGTTTTCTTGGGTTTCTAATGTCAGATGCCATTGTCGCTCAATGCCCAGATCCATTAAATCAACAGGGGTTGCAAAATAATGATAGTCTAATTCTCTCATTTCATTTTCATTTATTGGGTGGAAAAAAATTTAGGAAGGGCCTCCCCTCATCTACTACGTGGTTATCCAGTGATCTGTTCATATAAGAAAGGCAGAGTAAACACTTGGTTCTTTCTTGACCACTTTTAAGACAATGAATTGGTGATCCATTAACCTCAGGTAACCAATAATTTGTTTTTCTTATCATCAACCCTCACAGATTTAAACATACTTGGAATTCTTATTTTTGAAGCTCTAATTGCACCATGCCAGTAGAAGCTTCTTCAAGTTGGCTCCTGAGTCCTTCTGACATGGTCCTAATAATCTTTGATAACAACCTTGCTAGCTATTATCTTGAGATGTCTGGGCTCATCTTGTATCTCTCCAGTTATTTTCATTGTTTAAAGCTCACTCTTTAGGAGATACCTTAAGAAGAGTTCATGGGAACAATATTTCCTCCTCTCACTTCTTGCAAGTTAATGCAATGTTGGTGTTCTTCACATATGCAAGTCAATATTGCTAGACATAAAAAGTACAGGATCATATTTTCTTCTCTTAGAGGACCTTAAATATGTTATCCCATTTTCTTCTGATATAAAAGGTTTCTTCAAAAAGTCTGAGAACAATCTAATTCTTTTGCTGCTGTTTTTCTCTTTTTTTCTAGATGCCCGAAGGACTTTGCTTTTTCTTCTTTTTAATCCAGTAATTTTACTAAAACATCTTGGCATTGATTGTTCTAGGGTGATATCCTAAAATACATGATTTGCCCTTTAAAAATGTCGTTTAAAATCTTTTTCTCAGGAAAATTTTCTTGAAATATAGTATTTGTACTGTTCCCTTGCTTTGGTTTGCTTTTCCTATTATGGTATGTTCGATCTTCTTTTCCTATTTTTAATATCTGTCACTTTTTCCCAAATTTTATTTCTTTCTTCATTTCCTTTCAATTTTTAACTTTTTCCTCCTTTTCACCCTCAATTTCTCTTAGGGCAGTATTTGTGGTATTTATCTGATTTTGTGTTCCATCTAAGAATTTATTTCTAAAGTGATTTTTTTTTAAATTTCTAATTCTTGGGCTTCCCTGGTGGCGCAGTGGTTGAGAGTCCGCCTGCCGATGCAGGGGACACAGGTTCGTGCCCCGATCAGGGAAGATCCCACATGCCGCGGAGCGGCTAGGCCTGTGAGCCATGGCCACTGAGCCTGCGCGTCCGGAGCCTGTGCTCCGCAACGGGAGAGGCCACAACAGTGAGAGGCCCGAGTACCGCCCCCCAAAATAAATAAATAAATAAATAAATTTCTAATTCTTTGAGCTCTGTCATCTTGTCTGAGATTTTTCTAATTCAGATTATGCTGTTCTTTCATGTCTTGGATAATTTTTAATTATCTCTTTTTCTTTTGAAGTAATAGTGTTTTTTTTACGCATATCTTTTTGGCATGTTTTCATTGTCTATAAGGATATAACTGTGCTCCCTTTTTTTCTTCTTAATATTAAGTCTGTATGGGGTTTAATCTTATTAGTTTTCTGTACTTTTATAAAGTTTCATGTAGGTGCAGAACACTAGCAAAGTTAATAAATAGTTCATAAAGGAATGAATAGACAAGTTCATCCAAATGTTAACAGCAGTAATCTCTGTGCCGTAGGATTTAGAAAAGTGTCTTCTAATGTTTCATATGTTGATTTGTGTAAATTTTTAAATAATGAGTATGAAGTATTTTCATATTCAGAGCAAAAGAGTTATTTTCAAATTGAAAGAAATAAAGTGTGTACATGAAGATATATATACACACATGCCATATATCTTTTAAAATAAATAGGTAAAGAAGTAGCAAGCAACCCATCCCATTCCCCTACCTGCACTGCATATGTCTCCTATTCATAAATGAAGGCTCTGGGGTAAACGGTGATAAGGCTAAGTTTTACTAAGGAAGACTAGTTTAGAGTTTGTGAAAAGGAAGACAGCTACCACCCAACTGCTTTCCATGCTGTATTTGACAGATTTTACTCTGCAGCTCAGAAAACATGTTAATAGGACTTCTCATGGTGAGAGGAAGAGATTAAAAAAGCAAAGAACCCTGTTTGGCACTATATGGAAATAGCTCACAGTGCCTGCAATTCATGGAACAAAGATAACATCTTTTCATAAATCTATACTCCAAGACATTCCAAATATACACCTGAGAAATGCCGACGGCAGTGACAGCAAAGCACCAAACAGAACAATTGCAAACAAGAATGAGATGAAGCCTTAATTTGCTTAACTGGGCTTTAATATACCTCTCAGAGAAAACGTAAGAGATGAACTGCCTCATAAAGCAATGGTCTTCTCCAGTTCTTTTTTTTTCTTTTAACAAGATAATTAAAGGAAACGAAAGAGCAAGGATCTTGTTAAATTGGCCAAGGAAAATGATTTCATCTGAAGTAGAATGCACGAGTTTTTGAAGAAAGGATTTCAAGTTTCCCCACAGAGCTGACACAGGTCATTCGGTAATGCCTACATCAGAAAGCGAAGCCATTCCAAGGGTAGAGAGCATGGAACACCTGGCAGGCCCTATTAACAGAGGCAAGACGGAAGGCTGCGGGAACCATGGCCTTGTGGAAAGAGCACTGGAATGGGGAGTCAGGACACGTGGGATTTGACTTCTTGACTTGTGACTCTGAAGAATCTAGTTCATTTTGTCACCTGTTAATAGTTCTTAGAAAAACCCATTATTCATTCCCCTATCCTATCTCGGTAGTGAGAACAAAGGAGGTAATGAGAAAAATCTCTGCATGACAAAGACTACAAGTGCAAAATTATTTGTTTATAATGAAATTGTGTTTCAATTGCTAAATATCAAAGTCCCACTGTGCAGTAATGTTGTGAATTAAAAATGAGAGGAAGGGAAATGAGGGTCCAGGTATTCTGAACCCAGCAGAAGAAGAAACTATGTCCACTTCTCTTCTCCTCTAAGCTCTAAGACACTTTTCTGAGGGAAAGGAGAGGCAGATAAACGTATACCTCAAAAGCGACTCAAGATTCCATGCCAGATCCTTGACTGAGACAGTGATAAGAGCCAAGGGTCTTTTACGGTTTTGGCTGGGAGTCATCCAGAACAGGCTATGCCCCCTAATGTCACCACATATGGCTTGCCCACTGAGCCCGAATTTCCAACCAAAGCTCCAGGGATATATTAAGCCCTGGGTAACTAACAATTGTTGGAGTCTTCCTCTGAGCTAAACATACACAGTGTGCACAGTCTTTCTCAGATCTTACAAGCCCTAGGAGATGGGCACCATTATTCTCCTCCTTTCACAAGCAGGACACGGAGCTATATGGAGATTAAGAAACATGCAAAACATCAGGCAGCTAATAAGCAGCAGGGCTCAGGCTCCAAACCTGGTCTACTGATTGCAGGATCCTTCGTTTAATATTCTACTCTACTGCCTCTTCCAGGAAGCGGAAAGAAAGAGGGAGCTGGTGAAGCAGGGACTCCAAAGATCCCATTTACAGAGTTTATGGATCCCTCACCTACCGGTTCCAGGAGGAGGTGAGTGTCATAACCAAGCAATCAGGAAATGGCTTCTCCCCCATCGTATAACAAAAGCAACACAGAGCTTTCCTTCTGACTTGCCTCCTAATTATCTCTGGAGCTCTCTTTTTCTGCCAGAGAAATCCTTTCCCCTCTCTCCTTTGGACTTTTCCTGATGCTTCTAACATCACTTCCCCAATCCCTCTCCATGAAAACCAAATCCACTCTACATTTCAAAAACTATAGTATCATCTCATTTCAACACATTATGCATATGAATCAATCCTGATTTCACCATAAAGCGGCTTAGAAGAGATTTGGAAATTGCCTGAATAACAATAATTTCTAACACTTTTATCACATTGACTATTTACCAGGCACTGTTTCAAGACTTAGGTATAGTAACCATTTCAATCCTTATATTCACCCTATGAGGAGGGAACTATTATTATCCCCATTTTACAGATGAGGTAACAGGCAACAAAATACTGAATAATTGCTCCAGGTCATATCTGCAGCAGGTGACGATACTATTCTGTTTTCAACATCTCTGAACTTCAGTTCTCTCATCTTGAAAATAAGAATAACAATAACATGGTTACTAGGCAGAAATGAAATAAACATGCATAAAGCAGTTTAACACAATACTTAGATTCCCCCATCTCCCTCTAGTATTTCTGGGATCATCCTAAGGTACTACCCAGAAATTTTTAATTGGATGAGATCAAGGAGATAAGAGAAGTGCCCAGTATTCACACATGTTGTCCCATCTGCGCATCACAACGCCCCTTTGACGCAAATATTACCTCCCCTATTTTACAGATGAGAGACAAGAGAAAGCATGGACCTTTTGCTAGTGACTGGACCAGGCCTTGAACCCACATATGCATCCTGTCCTTCCAAGGTTTTTAAGGGGCTTGAGGACAGGGATAGCCCAGTCTTCTAGTCCCTTCATCTTCCCCTTGTAGCCAGACCCAGAATAGTGCATGCTGTATAAATTCCACATGCAACCAATGCTTATGTGACTTGCCAGGGTTACCTTTCCCTGGGAAATCAAGATGTAAAACCAAAATCAAATACAACAATGGGTGCATCACATTTACAGACCCTGCCCAATTAGCAACTCCTCCGATTAGAGGGGAAAAAAAGAAGGATGGAAGGAGAAGGAATGATGGAGGGAGGAGAGGAAGAAAAGGAGAAGAAAATGCCCAAGACTGCAGACATTGTGATGAAACATAAACCCAAATGGTAATTGCCATGTTCTCTCATCCACTTCAGGACTTTTTTTTCCCAGAAGGATATTAGCTACCGATCTTGCTACTGCTGTCCCTTCTGGGTCCTTCAGCTAGGACCTGAAGTTAGAGGCCTCAGAGAAGACCTGCCAGGCCAGGGTCACCCTTCTCAGAAAGGCGACAGAAGGGAAGAACACTGCTCTCAGCCCCGACCTGCGGGCAGAGGCCACCACCGGAACAGGGCATTCCTCCCAGCACCGGATGCCCACTCACAAAGGAACACCACCATCTCCTCTATCTCCCTCCCATCAACACCTAAGACCTAAGGGAGGACAGGAAAGTGGAAGTCAAGGGTCACTGCTGGGGAAGCCGAAACAAAAGGTGACTTCCAGATGAAGAGCCACACCCATCACCTCTCCTGCTCTCACACCCCATATTCTATTTCTTTAAAAATATTTTTATTTATTTATTTATTTATTTATTTATTTTATTCATCTTTGGCTGCATTGGGTCTTCGTTGCTGTGCGCCGGCTTTCTCTAGTTGTGGCGAGCGGGGACTACTCTTCGTTGTGGTGCATGGGCTTCTCATTGCAGTGGCTTCTCTTGTTGCAGAGCACGGGCTCTAGAGCGCAGGCTCAGTAGTTGCGGCGCACAGGGTTAGTTGCTCCATGGCATGTGGGATCTTCCCAGACCAGGGCTGGAACCCGTGTCCCCTGCATTGGCAGGCAGATTCTTAGCCACTGCATCACCAGGGGAAGCCCCACCCAATATTCTTAAGCTGGGAAGAGGACAAGCAGCCTCAGAATTGTGAAGATCATGAAGTGTCTAAAAAATAACTGTTTAGACCTACTGTGGGCCCAACACCAGGCTAAGATAGATGAGCTGGGGAGGGTCCATAAACTCAGAAATTTGTTAGGACACACTTACGTGGCTCTTTTCCCCAGACAGTTTTCCCAGGTTAAAAACCAGTGAGAAAAGAGGGCTCTGTAAAAATAAATCACCACCTTCCCATCAAATCTCCTTCTCAACTTCCCTAATCCAGTGGGGCAGACATCCAAGTGATGTCTCAATTATGTCTGACTCCGTCCCTCCCCGGCCTCCATAGGCAGTTGGGGACCTGGCACCACTTATCCATCTCAGAAGCTCCTGCCAGCTGTATTCTCCTCCCTTCATTTCCACGCCAAGCTTTTATTACTCTCCTGGAGGCCTTCCATCACCTCCTGATCACCCTTCTGCCCTCACTTCGATCCTCCTGCACTCTCCTACAGATCCACCTTCCCGAGAGAATCCACCACCTTTATCACCACCAGACCATGTTCTGAACCATTAAAAGTGGTACTCCAGGGACAGTCCTGGGTTTGAATTCTTTCTCCATCATGTCCTATGAGTATCGCTTTGGGTTAAGTCATCTAAACTCTCTGTGCCTCAGTTTCCTCAACTGTAAAATGGAGATGAGAGTACCTACATCAAAGGCTTGTGGGAATTAAACAGGCGAGAGCACGTGAAGCATTCAGAACAGTGGTGGCATACAGTCTGGGCTATGTAAGTGTTAAGCTATCATCATCATTGTTATTATTTTAAGAGCACCTCACTGGCTACCAAATAAAATCCCCACTCCATTGATGGGCTCTCAAGGTACTCCATGCACTGGCCCAAACTGGCCTGAACTTGTCCCTAATCTCTATGGACATAGGCCTTTCCTCTACCGCCTGACCCCAAAGGGGCACCAGACTGGGCTCTGCACCCTTTCCTGAACTGCCTGAAATTGTCCCACTCACACGCTCCTACTGGTGGGTCTGCCTGGGAAGCCCTGCCTCCTACCAGTGCCTGTCAAACCCTCAGCAGCACTCAAGGATGAGCTCAAACGCTCATCTACCCAAGGTCATCCATCTGCCATCTGAATTCCAGCACACGGCCCTGAAGATGTTAATAAATCTAGAAGGTTTCATGGTCCTGCCCCTACAAGAGCTACTTTCTGGTCCACCTTAAAGAAATAACCTTCGTCCTCTACGGGCTTCAGTTTCCTATCTGTAAAATGAGGCAGTCAGAACAGACAGCTTATAAAGCTTTCTTCTGAAGGCCCCTGGATTATACAAACAATGTCTCCTTGTTCCTTTGAGAAAATCTTTCATTAAGGAAGAGGGTGCATAGGGTAACCACATGTATTTTTATTTTTTAAATGAATGACTAATTGTTTTAAGTCTCAAGTTCTAAGGTTATGAAAAAAGTGAGATTTTATTAGATGATGTCTACAATTCCTTTCTCTTTATAATTTGATGACCCTATGACTTATAGTCCCTTTTTTCCCTAACAGCTTAGAATACAATTTCATTTTATACTTTATATTATCTCCATGATGCATACCATAGGGCTATTTCTACTTTCCCCATGGAAAACAATTCATTGAGTGCTATACCCAAAGACCAAGACAGTAAAAACAAAAACAAAAACAAAAACAAATCCAAATTATTCCCCCTACCCCTCAATTAAGCAAGTGAGAATTCCAGGATAAGTTTTTTTTCCATAAAAATACAGATCCAGACCCCAAATTTCTTGAAACCACCAGGGTGGAACTTAGCCATAAAAAAGTTTGAAAAGAAGCAGAAAATTTAATAATACCATTACCCTGAAATCCAAAAAAGCCTGTTGGAGCTTCACATTTTTAAGAATCAGACTATTTATGCTATTACCCCTAGTACTATTATAGATTCCTATAAAGCCATAAATACACACGATGTAGTTCACCAGAACACTGACTAAGACCATCACACAAAAGGCCATAAGGAAGATAGTGGCCATGAAGTATGGCTCCATGGTACTTGCTACAGCAGGTTCACACAGACGAATTCATCTATTTCAAAAATTATATTTCTAAGGCCACAACTCATCATCTTCAACTGTGAACAACTTTTTTTTTTTTTTTTTTTTCTTTTTGCGGTATGCGGGCCTCTCACTGTTGTGGCCTCTCCCGTTGCGGAGCACAGGCTCCGGATGCGCAGGCCCAGCGGCCATGGCTCACGGGCCCAGCCGCTCCGCGGCATATGGGATCCTCCCAGACCGGGGCACGAACCCGTATCCCCTGCATCGGCAGGCGGACTCTTAACCACTGCGCCACCAGGGAGGCCCTGTGAACAACTTTTAATACAAGTTAGAACTTCCTTTTCAGAAACTGTTTTCACACAGGCTAAAGGTCATACTGAATATCAAGGGACATTTATGAGGTAATCACAACACACAGGATGAAACTTATAACACCGCATCTTCATATTTGCTTCAGTTAGCATTGTGCTCACCTTTAAGTATCAGAAACCTAACAAAGAGTGGATTCAACAAACTGGAAGTAGTGGACAGGCTCAGGGCTGCTAGTGTTGGTTCAACAGGAACAATGTCAGGGCAGGTAACTCTGTGATGCCTTTGGCTTTTCCTTTCTGCTTGTTACCTCGTGGTGACATAAGGGCTGCTGTGCACTCACACATCTTATCAGCATTCAAGGCAGAAAGCAGAGGAAAGCAGCAAAGGATACTGACAGGCTCCTTTGTCAGGTTTTATCAGGACAATAGCTCTGTACCAGAAATCCCACCCCCATCCCAGTGGACTTATTCTCAGGTCCCACTGACCAGGACTAGGTCACATGGCCATGCTGGCTACAAGGAATGCTCGGAAGTCAGGGGTCAGGACTGGCATGTTGGCTCAGACCAGCACAACCTACTGTCTGAGGCTGACCACCACACCACCCTGAATTAAATCTAGGTTCTAACAGCAAAAAGGGAGCAGGATATGGGTACTGAGTGAGTGAGCAACTGTGCCTTCATTTTGAGTCTCCACCTTAGAAATAAGAAAGTCATCCATTAGAGAAGGTAATTAATTATAGTATTTCCAAAGTGTCTTCAGCTCCCCACACCAAAAGCATCTACTACATATAAAGTCATATTTTATAAATTCAAGGCCTATAAAAGCAAAAATAGTTGTTTCATCTTTAGGTTCATATGCTCTGGCTTTTCTCTCTATATATAAATAGGTATAAATTAGGTAGTCAAATGGCTAAAAGGTAGGTATCAAGCCTTGTTGCTGTGAATCCTGATCACAACCCGAATACTAAGAAGCTTTATCTGACATGAGGTTCATCTTTCCCCAGGCAGAAAGGCCACATTAGCTGTGATTCAAACTTTTAAGGTACCAGACGGGGGAGAAACATCCTAACTGTTCTTTCCCCACCTTGTTTCCCTGCTTCTCTCAGCCTCCTCCCTGCTCCAACAGGTGCATCTAATTAACACCCTGGCCCTCCCATGGGACCATGCCACCCATCTACTTAACACTCAGTGGCTTCCCACTGCTCTTAGGAAACAATCTAAACTCCTTACCAAGGCCCTCAAGTCTAACTGAGCCCCGCCTCCTTGCCCAACCTCGTCTCCCACCAAGCCTCAACACACGCTCGTTCTGCCGGGGCCACCCAGGCCTCCTTTCCATCCCTTGAACTGTCCCTAGCCCCACAGCCTGGAATGAGCTTTCCTCATCCTTCACGCGGCTGGGCTTGTCTCATCCTTCAGATCACAGATCAAATGTCACTTCTCCAGGGACATCTTCCCTCTGCCGCCCTATGTCACGTGGGCCCCGCTCAGTAATTCTCATCACACCATTGACTCCTCCACAGCACAGACCACAATCCATAACCATCTTCCCTGTCGAATAGCTTTCCCATCGCCTGTCTCCATCACCAGAATGAATGGAAGTTCCAAGGGAGTGGCGACCTTACCTACCTTATTCAATGCTCTATCCCCAGAGCCCAGCACACAGAAAGGGCTCCAGACCATTAGTTTTGCCCCTGTGCTTCCTGGATGGGCTCGACGCCGCTGACCTCTAACTCCCATCTACATCACTAACACCTCAGCGTGGCCACCAAACAGACACTGCATCCCCGGGACCTGGCCCCTGCAATCTTGACCTTGGAATTTCCTCTCTCCCCAACAATTTCCCTTGCTTGTAACCCCTTCCAACTCCTCTCACACTGACTGAAGCAGTCAGCACAGTGGTTAAGAGAACACACCCTGAAGCCTGACAGCCTGGATTCAAATCTCAACTACACCACTTACTATATAGCCTTAAATAAGTTACTTATCTCCTCTGTGCCTCGATGTCCTCAACTGTAATTGAGTGATAATAGTAGTATCTGTGTCACAGAGAGTTGTTGGGATTATAAGGATACACCTGAAGTGCTTAGAACAGTGTCTGGCTATGTATGTGTTAGTCATTAATAATAATATAGGGCTTCCCTGGTGGCGCAGTGGTTGAGAGTCCGCCTGCCGATGCAGGGGACACGGGTTCGTGCCCTGGTCCGGGAAGATCCCACACGCCGCGGAGTGGCTAGGCCAGTGAGCCATGGCTGCTGAGCCTGCGCGTCAGGAGCCTGTGCTCCGCAACGGGAGAGGTCACAACAGTGAGAGGCCCGCGTACCGCCAAAAAAAAAAAAATTAAAAAAAATAAATAAATAGGGACCCTGGTGGTCCAGTGGTTAAGAATCCGCCTTCCAACGCAGGGGATGCGGGTTCAATCCCTGGTCAGGGAACTAAGATCCCACATGCCATGGGGCAACTAAGCCCATGCGCCACAACTACTGAGCCCGCGCACCACAATGAGGAGCCTGCGTGCCACAGCAGAGGATCCTGCACGCCACAACAAAGATCCCACGTGCCGCAACTAAGACCTAACGCAGCCAAAAATTAAATAAATAAATAAATATTTAAAATAATAGTAATAATAATATAAATAGGCATTATTATGAACATGCTTTGTTCTCACCAGGCTATCCAGTCCCTTGAACCCTTCCCGTGTGACCCTACTTCATGAGGTCCCTCCATGATATCCCATTTCACGTGCTCTTCAAATACCACCCATGGCACCTGCAATCCCATAGCTGCTCTGCCACTACAAGATCAGAATCATACCTAATACCAGACCTTTATGTCCTATTGGAGGAAGACGTTCTCTAAATCTGTTTTTTAGCTCTTGAATTCCACTGCTTACACATATCTTTACTGGCCTTCCTCTCCTCTAAAGTGCTGCATCACATAATTTGAGTCTAACTGATGCAGTTACTACCTTTGGTCATGTCTACATATGATAACATAAGCTCTTTGAGGACAATATGTAACTCTTCTCAATACTCCAGAGAAGCCAGCACAGCATTCGAGTACAGCAGATGCAGCATCAATCCTTCTATTGTTTGGCTCTGATCACCCCCCTCCAGCCTTAACTCTACTCTCTCTCTCAACCAGAAAAAAAAAGGAAGCCTCTTTTAAGCTTTGTTTAAATTGGACCCTTCAGTGTGAAGAATAGTGGTTTCAAAAACAAAAAGCTTCTATCTCCTGATGTTCAGGAAATCCTCCTTAACCCTAACCAAGCCCCAGTCACAAGGATAAGATGGTAGCAGGTATGCATGATTTAGCCAAGTCATGGTGAATTTACTGGTATCAAGTTCCAAATAAGCAGCATGTAACTTAAGCTCTTTGAGGAATATTCTTGTACCCTAGGAGATGGGGATCAATTTTTCCCATAATTGGACACTCCCAAGAAAGAATTCAAATGAGAAATCAAGTATAATCCCATGGATTTAAGTATTTTCCATAAACCTAAAAGATGAAGAATGACTAAAAAGTTTAGATGTAGCTTTAATAAAACATTCTCAACAGAATATTCAGTAGTACATGCTTGCTATTTTCTATTTCTATACTATCTACTTACCTACCTATCTATCTATGCATCCATCCATACATACACACATAGACATAAATACATACATACACACACACACACACACACACACACTCATAAAAGGAAGGTCTAGAAGGTACAGATGCTAACAACAAACAGACCTATCTCGTGACTCTGCAATATACCAAATCATTCCTTTCAGAATTCTATAGGTTTCATTTTGTAATCGTTTTTGTGGCCTTCATTCAGGTCATCCAAGTTCACTTCCCCCAAGAACAATTTCAAGTTTGCATAAATGAGCAAGTGTCCAGGAAACCTGGAAAAATAATTCTATTTGCTTTGGTTTCAAAATTGTCCCATAAAGTTGCCTATTTCTCTTCTTTCCTTTCCCATCTTCTGCTCCCACAGTCTGGCTGGGGCATTTTCTCCCAGTTACTCCATTAGCAGAAAGTGCTGTGGCCACCTCCCTGAGGACAATACATCCTTCTCATCTCTCTGAGTCAAAGCCTGTCTGCGTATCCAGGAGGCTAATCCATCCCCAACATCCCAATCCTCTTCACATGGAGTGTGGGAAAAAGGCTGCTCAGAACCCCCTACAGTTATCCCAGAAATGCTGGGCATGCAGTCTGCAGGTACTCACCACACTCTATTAACAGGTTCTCTTGAAGCAAGAAAGCTAGTCTTTAGAAAGATAAAAGGGAGGCACACTTAGCTCTCTCCACGGACTATTTTGCCATGTTTTCCAGAGTCTCATTCCACAACCAACACAGGCAGGCTTCCTTCCAGGATGTTGACTCCTACTGCTAAAGACTTGACATAGGGCTTCTTAGTTCTGTTCTCTCTTTCTGTTCCTACAGGGGAAAGCACTAGGTCCAGAGCATCCTTGTGAAGAGGAGACTTTTTTTTATCACAACAAAACAGGATTTCAAATCTCTAGCTCAGAAGAAGCAGATTATAGAGAAGGTTTTTTTTTTTTTAAAAAAAAAAAAAAGCAAAAATTTACAAAGAAGAGATTTTAATTTGGATGATCGAACTTTGATTTCTGTCTCCAGAGAAGGATAAATATATAGAAGTAACCTTTCTTTATTACTCTTAATATCAAGATAGAACCTTATTTACTAAGACATGAAATAAGCTCCATATTTGTAAATACCTAAAAATACTGCCAGTAGACAGCCCTCAGGTAACCATTTTCACAGCTTGGGTTCACATGCCATGTTAAAACCTAGAACCTAACCTACTGATTCTGAGAGGTGTACAGAAAGTGGTATTCCACAAGGAATGTAGTGGCTACTGATGAGACTGCACTTCACTACACTACACAACTGTGGTTACTCAGGTACAAGGCAACTCAGTAAAAGGATCTGCAGAACACCCATCCACTGAATTAATATTTGCTTACCACTTATTTATGTTTAAAGTTCTAAGGAAATCAGGGATTGCAATCTGGTGATTCAAAAGTCTTACAAATCCTTTAATCAGACTGCATTGATAAAGTTTCTAATCAATATGGTGAGCAAAGATGACAAAGAATGACTGTCTGTTTCAAATACATAGAAAAACTGAATAAGATATAACTAACGACATTTTAAATACAAAGAAAAAAAGTCAAAATCATGAAAAATAAATCCCTGGGCTAGAACTGAAGATGGAACTCAGAGTCAGTGGAGAAAGTTGAAGCTTTGAAGACTTAAAGGCTATGAGAACATGATATAGCCTTAATGTCTAGGGCCTAAGACTCTGATGATCTATAGGAAGGAAAGGGGCATACAGACAATAGGGCCCATGAAACTGGCTGGCTAGAGCTGAGCTATTAGCTTAACGGGGCAGTCATACAGGGTTGCCCCTCAGTAGAAAACATTCATGCCCCCCACTCCCTAAGCTTTGCAAGGAAGCTTTTATTTGGGGATGGGGTAAAAATAAATAAATAAAAATCAACTTTTCAAAACCTCACCAATATGAAATCAACATTCCAAGACTGTTCCCACATGGTGGTATGGTATCCACATACATAATCTCCATGTAGTAGCAGGGCCCCAGGCCAAGAAAATAATACAAAAAATGGTCCAGAAGCAATGATACCCACGGACACCGACTGAGACGAATAAGAAAACTCCTCTGGGCTCCCACAGTCCCAGTCCCATGAAACTCCCATGTTAACCCTCACGGAAGAGGCGCTCACAGTCACAGGTTAAGACTGAACAAGAAAAAAAACCACTCTAAGAAACAGCCAATGCAGATTGAAAAATCTGTGCCCCAAGAGCTAAAAATAGTAGAAGAGTGTGAAAGAGACTTTTAAAATATATTTAAACAATTGAAAAAAGTAAAAATGGGATAATATGGAAGGATAGAAGGTGAAACTGAAAAAATCTACTACAAACTCCAAAAGTGAAGGAAAGGAAAATTAAAAAAAACAAGATCGGACTTCCCTGGTGGCGCCGTGGTTAAGAATCTGCCTGCCAATGCAGGGGACACGGGTTCGATCCCTGATCCGGGAAGATCCCACATGCCATGGAGCAGCTAAGCCCGTGTGCCACAACTACAGAGCCCATGAGCCACGACTACTGAACCCGTGTGCCACAACTACTGAAGCTCGGGAACCTAGAGGTCGTGCTCCGCAACACGAGAAGCCATGGCAATGAGAAGCCTGCGCACTGCAACAAAGAGTAGCCCACTCTCGCCACAACTAGAGACAGGCTGCACGCTGCAATGAAGACCCAACGCAGCCAAAAATAAATAAATGCATAAATAAATTTATAACAAAAAACAAGATCCCTCCCTCTCTCTCTCTATAGATAGACTGATTCATCTATAGAAAGAGAGATACACATACACACAAATCAATTCTACTTCCATGCACTAGCAACAATCCGAAAATGAAATTTATAAAAAAGTCCATTTATAATAGCATCAAAAAGAATAAAATAGGAATAAATTTAACAAAGAAGTGCAAGACTTGTACACTGAAAACTATAAAACATTAAAAGAAATTAAAGGAGACTTAAATAAATGGAAAGCTATCCATGAACAAAGATTTGGAAGAATTAAATTATTAACATGGCACTACTTCCCAAAACAATCTAAAGATTAAACACAACCCTTATCAAAACCCATCTGGTTTCTCTGTAGAATATAAAAAGCTTATCCTAAAAAGGGAAAGAATAGTCTTTCAACAAACAGTACTGGTACAACTGGATATGAACATGCAAGAGAAGGAAGTTGGACCATATACAAATATTAACTCAAATGAATCAAACACCTAAAGGTAAGCCCTAAAACTATAAAATTATTAGGAAAAAAAGGGAGTAAATCTTCAACACCTTGGATTAGGCAATGGTTTCTTAGATATGACATCAATAGTACAAGTGACCAAAGGAAAAAAAAAAACAGATAAATTGGACTTCATCGAAGTATAAAACTTTTGTGCTTTAAAGGACACTATCAAGAAAGTAAAAATACAACCCACAGAATGGGAGAAAAATTGTATAAATCTGATAAGGGTCTAGTATTCAGAATATATAAAGAACTCTTACAATTATAAAAAGGGGGGCTTCCCTGGTGGCGCAGTGGTTGAGAGTCCGCCTGCCGATGCAGGGGATGCAGGTTCATGCCCTGGTCCAGGAAGATCCCACATGCCGTGGAGCGGCTAGGCCCGTGGGCCACGGCCACTGAGCCTGCACGTCCGGAGCCTGTGCTCCGCAATGGGAGAGGCCACAACAGTGAGAGGCCCACGTACCGAAAATAAAATAAAATAAAATAAAATAAAAAAGGGTACATAACTCAATTTAAAAATGAACAAAGGATTTGAAAAGATGTTCAACATCAGTAGTCATCAGGTAAATGCAAATCAAACCCAGAGTGAGATACCACTTCACACCCACCAGGACAGCTATAATCAAAGAGACTGACAATAAAAAGTCTGGCAAGGATGTCAAGACACTGGAACCCTCCTATAGTACTGGTGGGATTGCAAAAGGGTTCAGCTACTTTGTAAAACACTAGCAGTTACTCAAAAAGTTAAAGATAGGGTTACCTTATGACCTAGCAATTCCACTCCCATATATCTACCTAATGAAAACATTTGTCCATTCAAAAATTTGTACATGATTGTTCACAGCAACGTTATTCATAACAGCAAAAAGTGGAGACAACTCAAATGTCCATAAACTGATGAATATATAAACCAAATGTGGCATATCTATACAATGGAGTATTATTCAGCAATAAAAAAAGAATAAAATGCTGGTAAGTACTATCAATACAACATGGGTGAACTTTGAAAACATTATGTTAACTGACAAAAGGCCATAGAGTCATCCCTTGGTTTCCATGGGGGATTGGTTCCAGGACCCCTACTAAACATCAAAATCTGCGGGTGCTCAAGTCCCTTATATAAAACAGTGTAGAATGTGCATATAACCTACACACATCCTCCCGTTTAATTTAAATCATCTCTAGATTACTTATAATAACCTAATACAATGTAAATGCTATGTAAATAGTTGCCAGCACATGACAAAGTCAACTTTTGCTTTTTGGAACTTTCTGGAATTTTTTTCCCAAGTATTTTCTATCAGCGGTTGGTTGAATCATGGATGAGGAACCTGCAGATTCAGAGGGCCAACTACATATTATGTGATTCCAGTCATACGAAATGTCCACAATAGGCAAATCCATAGAGACAGAAAGTAGATTCTTTGCTTCCTGGAGAGAAGGAGAGCAATGTGGACTGATAGTCAATGATGGATACAGGGTTTCATTTCAGGGTGATAAAAACATCCTGGAATTAGATAGTGGTGATGGTTGTACAACTTTATGAATATACTAAATGCAACTGGATTTTACACTTTAAAGGGGTGAATTTATAGTATGTTAATTATATCTCATTTGGTGGGGGGAGGGATGCAAAAACCCTCAATGCGCAAGTTCAGGAATAGATAAGAAACAGCCAAAGAGGGAATTCATGAATTTGAAGATGGCTCAGCTAATAAGGAGGGTTTGTTTTAATAGGGGTTGGAGATTTGCCAACAAAACAGTATCTTAAATTTGGGGCTTCTTTATATTCTCCTCTGTACTATACCTTGCCTCCTAGTCCTGTCAGGTAAGGAGCAATCTTACCCTTTTTGGTTAGAGTACCTGGCACAGCAATTCAGACATGGAATGTTTGTTTGTTTGTTTGGGGAGGAAACTAATATTTCTCAAGGTAAATGCAATAGCTGTGTGTGTGTGTGTGTGTGTGTGTGTGTGTGTGTGTGTGTGTGTGTTCCTATAACAGCAAATAGTTGGCAGTAAGTAGAAAAGGAAAAAGTTCAGGGTGGAAAAAGAAAAAAGGTAGGCTGGGGCTTCCCTGGTGGTGCAGTGGTTGAGAGTCCGCCTGCCGATGCAGGGGACGCGGGTTCGTGCTCCGGTCCGGGAAGATCCCACATGCTGTGGAGCGGCTGGGCCCGTGAGCCATGGCCACTGAGCCTGCGCATCCGGAGCCTGTGCTCTGCAACGGGAGAGGCCACAACAGTGAGAGGCCCGCGTACCGCAAAAAAAAAAAAAAAGAAAGAAGACAAAAGGTAGGCTGAATAATGTCATCCCCTCCCCTCAAAAGATATCTCCATCCTAATCCCTAGAAACTTATATGGGCAATAAGACAGCAACTATGATTAGGTTAAAGTCTTGAGATGGGGAGAGATGCTGATGTTCTGGGTGGACCCTAAATGTAATCACAATTTGTCTTTGTAAGAGGAAGCAGAGAGAGATTTGACTGCAGAAGAGGAGAGGGTAATGTGAACAGAGATGAGAGTGATTCACTTTGACGACGGAGAAAGGGGCCACAAACCAAGGAATACAGGCAGTCACTAAAAGCTGAAAAAGTCAGGAGTGCAGATTCTCCCCTAGAGCTTTCAAGAGGAATCAGCCCTGCCAACTTGATAGCCCAGTAAGACTCCTTGCAGACATCTGGCTTCCAAAATAGTTAAGAGAGTAAATTTGTGTTAAGTCACCAAGTTTGCAGTAATTTATTACGGCAGCAACAGAAAACTAATACAAAAGGTAAGTAGAAGAAGAGGAATAATTCCGCCTTGAGAGAAACAAAGGTAACTGACACCAAAGCATACAAGGGCATTAGAATTACTTCCCAGTTTGTCGTGAGAACTGCCTCCCAGTTTGCAGAGGAGAACACTAAGGAGATTTGGATGAGAGGGTTGATGAAGTCAGGTGTGTGCAAACAAAACGGGTTGTCATGTTCAGAAAGAGGCTACCCTGAACACAACTAAAGCAATAGAACCATGTGTGTTAGAAAGTAGGATTTGGAAAAACTTGTAATGTGCAAGGAATCCCCTTTGTTCATTCATTATATATAAAATATTATGTATGTATTGAACATTTACTATATGTCAGGTCCTGTACTTAATGACATTCATAATGGTTCTCAGGACTTTTCCTATCAGAAGCATTTACACAATGACACCAGGAAACAGGTACTAACACACCTGTCTAAACTGTCGAGCTATCTAAACACTATCATGTAAAAGCACTTGTGTTTTTGTCACTGCAGTTGTGTAGTAAAGTGGATTACCTTTATTTACTCGGCTCTGACCTCTCATTTCAATGCTCTTTGCCTTGGCCTGTTTGCAGGTATTTTAAGCAGTTAAAATCCAAGGTCAAACACTACTTCACTATCTGTTAATGTTTTGTGTTCTATGTCTTGAATATAATTGCTCTGCCTTTGGCTTGGTTCTCCCTAGAGCCAAGGTTCAGTTGCAGTTCTTTCTCTGGAAAGCAAGTATACTATAGAATTTTTGAACTAGAGGTTACCTAAACATTATCCAGTCCAACTCCTCCATTTACAGATGTCAGAAGTGACATTCAGTTGGTTCTAATAACTCTTCTATGCCCTCAGTCCGGGAACGGCAGGGCCAGGGCTAGAACCCAGGCCTCCCATCTCCCAGTTCGAGGACTCTCTCACAGGCTGTCGACTTTTTTTTTTTTTTTTTTTTTTTGCTGTATGCGGGCCTCTCACTGTTGTGGCCTCCCCCTTTGCGGAGCACAGGCTCCGGACGCGCAGGCTCCGGACGCGCAGGCTCAGCGGCCATGGCTCACGGGCCCAGCCGCTCCGCGGCATATGGGATCCTCCCAGACCGGGGCACGAACCCGTATCCCCTGCATCGGCAGGCGGACTCTCAACCACTTGCGCCACCAGGGAGGCCCAGGCTGTCGACTTTTAAGTCCAGAGTTCTAAGTCTGAGGGCTTGGTTTCATATTTTAATTAAATCCCCAAGCTATTATCATATGAAAAACCTAGCAACCTTATCTCTTTAAAGAATCAGACTTTCAGCTTATAACCAATACAAGCTACATGTAATGAAGACAAGTCATATTACCAACACACGTCAAATTGACTTTTTTTACATTTGCATCGCACATATTTAAAGTGGCTGATTTTGGGCTACTGAACAGATAAACTTTTTTTTAAGTTTAAATAAACTGAATTAAAAAATTTTAAATCTAAGCCTCAATATTAATAAAAAGGAAATCCAAACTATAACAATGAAAATAGCATATTTCACCTATCATATAGAAAAGTGTGTTTTTTTTTTCCTCTCTCTGTTTCCAGAGTAGGAAGAAATGGGCAATCTTCACACAAGAGTGATGAAAGTAAATAAAACTTCTCTAGAGAACAGTTTGGATGTGTGTAGCAATATCTTTAAAATGTGCAAGCAACCCTTCAACTTAGCAATTTCACTTCTAAATATTTCTTAAGCACACACACACAAAAGACTTATAAGTAATCTACAAGGACAGCAACAGACTGGAAATAACTTAAATGTTCAACAATGGGTGACTGTTAATTATGATACATCCATGCATTGTAATAAAGTATAAGATCAGTAAAAACCACCTACTAGAAGTACATTTAATATCACAAATTTCCATGATGAATTAAGCAACAAAAAGTAGGTCATAAAATAAGATGATGATAACAATAATGCTAACATGAAAGTACAGGTGCTTATATAGACACACACACAAAGATTATAAAGACAAGCAAAATGTTAAGGATGGTTTTTTTCCCCCTTGGGCTTTTTAGTATTTACGCATTTTCTAAAATATACAGATTTTTTTTTTCTTGGACAGAAGAAAAATCTAATCAGTGTATTTTAAAAATCGTGTTCCCTTTAACCTTTCCCAACTCCTACATACATCCACTTTTCATTCATGGACTCACTACAACCCTGAGACTCCCCAGGGGCTTCCCTGCTGTGATCCCCTGCAGGTGATCTGGACAATCCTGCAGGCCTTCATCCCATACCAGGAAAACCAATGAAAACCAGAACAGAAAGCCCCTCTCCTGGGATGCCACGTCACGTCCTGGCTGTTCTAGGCAGTGAGACCCACACTTGGCTGTGAATGATCTTGGGCACTGCTCTCAGGCTCCTGGTCTTAACTCAAATTCCCAATGTTGGGGGCTTCCCTGGTGGCGCAGTGGTTGAGAGTCCGCCTGCCGATGCAGGGGACACGGGTTCGTGCCCAGGTCCGGGAAGATCCCACATGCCGTGGAGCGGCTGGGCCGTGAGCCATGGCCGCTGAGCCTGTGCTCCGCATCGGGAGAGGCCACAACAGTGAGAGGCCCGCGTACCGCAAAAAAAAAAAAAAAAAAAAATCCCAATGTTGGGACTTCCCTGTCGGTCCAGTGGTTAAGACTGAGCACTTCCACTGCAGGGGGCGTTGGTTCCATCCCTGGTCGGGGAATTAAGATCCTGCATGCAGCGCGGTGCAGCCAAAACAAACAAACGAACAAAAAATTCCCCATGTTTCCTCAAACCCCAACTGAGTTCAGAACCCTCCCCCACACCGAGCCCCTGAAAACTCCAAGTCTGCCCAAGCTTGCCCTCCAGTACTCTGTAATCTCTAGGGCAGTGCTTTTCAAACTGAGAGTTGAGATGTGTTAATGGAGGGAGAAAATCAGTTCAGTGGGTCCTGGCCAACATCTTTTTAACCAGGATAAAAGTCCCTCCTCCTGTGGAGGGGAATCAGGCTCCCTGCACTCACCTGCTTTTACTGCCTTCCTCTGGGACATCACATAAGTAAGTCCACTACAGGCTACAGCTACTGAGTTGCTACTTGTTTAGAAAGGTATTTACACCACTTTGTTAAGTAAACACAATGTCTGACATTGTCTTATTACTGTAAATAAACAATAAATAAATATATTAAGAGAGAATACTGGAAGTACAGGAAAGCGTTCAACAAAATGTTTAACACAGTTATCCCTTGGTATACAGGGTTGTGAGAACTTATTTCTCTTTTTGTCATTTTCAAAATTTTCCAATGTTCAACATCGCTAAGAATTAGAGAAATGCAAATCAAAACTACATGAGGGACTTCCCTGGTGGCGCAGTGGTTAAGAATCCACCTGTCAATTCAGGGGACATGGGTTCGAGCCCTGGTCCGGGAAGATCCCACATGCCGCGGAGCAACTAAGCCTGAGCACCACAACTACTGAGCCTGCGCTCTAGAGCCTGTGAGCCACAACTACTGAGCCCGCATGCCACAACTACTGAAGCTCAAGTGCCTAGAGCCTGTGCTCCATAACAAGAGAAGCCACCACAACGAGAAGCCCACTCGCCACAACTAGAGAAAGCCCGTGCGCAGCAACGAAGACGCAACACAGCCATAAGTAAATAAATAAATTTATTTAAAAAAACCTCACACCAGTCAGAATGGCCATCATCAAAAAGTCCACAAACAATAAATGCTGGAGAGGGTATGGAGGAAAGTGAACCCTCCTACCCTGTTGGTGGGAATGTAAATCAGCACAGCCATTATGGAGAACAGTATAGAGGTTCCTTAAAAAACTACAAATAGAGTTACCATACGATCCAGCAATCCTACTCCTGGGCATAGACCCAGAGAAAATCATAATTCTGAAAGATTCATGCATCCCAATGTTCACTGCAGCACTGTTTACAATAGCCAAGACATGGAAGCAACCTAAATGTCCATCTATAGAGGAATGGATAAAGAAGATGTGGTACATATATACAATGGAATACTACTCAGCCATAAAAAAGAATGAAATGCCATTTGCAGCAACATGGATGGACCTAGAGATTACCACACTAAGTGAAGTAAGTCAGACAAGTATCATATATCATTTATATGTGGAATCAAAAAAAATGGTACAAATGAACTTATTTACAAAACAGAAACAGACTCAGACCTAGAAAACAAACTTATGGTTACTGAAAGGGAAAGGTGGAGGGGTGGGATAAATTAGGAGTTTGGGATTAACATACACACACTACTATATATAAAATAGATAATCAACAAGGACCTACTATATAGCACAGGGAACTCTATGGGAAAAGATTCTGAAAAAGAATGGATATATGTATATGTATAACTGATTCACTTTGCTGTACACCTGAATCTAACACAACATTGTAGATCAACTATACTTCAATATAAAATAAAAATAAAAATTAAAAAATTTCTATATTAAACATATATTACTTGCATGATTTTTAAAGCATTGTTACTATTTCTGTATTATTATTAACTCTTTCTATATGAAGTGCTCTCCTAGGGCCTTCACATTACCTGTAATTACTGGGTTCAAATAATGGATAAAAGAGGAGATACGAGACAGATGTCAGCGTCATTTGATGCAGAATCCTTTAGGCCTCTAAGACCATGTTACTAAAAGCCATGGTGTGGAGAACAGGAGAGTGGACAACATCTAAATAAGTGATCACCCAAGTGATGACCAGGTCACTAGAAAGCCTGGTGGGAGGAAAGAACACAGACAGAAGGCAGATAAACCTAGGCTCAAACTGCAACTCCGCTGTGACAAGTTACTTTGTTGTTTCAAGCCTCAGTATTCTCATCTGTGAAATGGGGATGATATGATGAACGTTTCAAAGTATATCCCATTTGAAGTGGAGAATTTCTAGTAAATTCAGTACACAGTGAGTGGCATGGAGTAGGACTACAAACAAAACCAATGTCTTTCATCACTGAGAACAGGGGAAGTCAAAGAGGGAAGGCCAAAAGAAATAATCATATGTGCCTGCTACTGTTTAAACTTTTTAAACGGCAATTTCTTAAGAAAGGGAGGAAATGCCCACCCTGTGAGTGGGAGGGAAGGAAAGGCAGGAGAGCCAGGGGCGGGCAAGCAGCACAGGGCCCAGCACATGGACAGCCCTGGAGGCCTTAATTACACCCCCTTGGCCTTGGCCTTGGCCTTGGTCTGCACAGGTTCCACCAAGTTCTCTGGAAAATGCTTTATAGGGGCTTCCTGAGGACAGTTATTACCCAGTCTCACCCCTAAGCCCAAAGTGATTCCACAAATATTTGAGCTTCTACCACTGATGGAGCACTGTCCTCATACACAGAGGAGAGGAGGGAGATGAAACAGAGTTTAGTTTCAAAGGTCTGACGAAGTATACACACACGCCAAGATAGAATGAGTAATTTGGGACACAAGCTTCACAAGGGAGATGTAAGAGCTACAGGAATGCGTGCTTCCTGCTGGGAAACGAGGGAAGCTTCCTGGGAAAGAGGGCAACTCTGCTGCACCCGAAAGTCAGAATGGGGTTTTAGCAGGTTCTCCACAGAGGGATCCTCATTCCAGCGAGGGCACAGCACGAACAATGAGTGACCCAAAGGCAAAGGGTGTGTCTCGGCAGGAGCAGCCCACTCGGGCCAACACAGGACACCTACTGAGGAGTAAGACTACCACCAACACATCAATAACCACAATCACATCAGTCACATCAGTAACCAACCAGTAATCATGGGTATTAAAAGGAGCAGTGAAAGAAAACGTGGAGGACTCCAACGTCAGGGTGACCTTCTGGACTAGCGGGGATGCGCTGAGCACAGGGAAGTGATGTGATTAGAGCTGTGCTTCTGTGAGATTAATGTGGCCACTATGCAGGAGTCAAATTTGCAGGGAGAGAGACTTCCGGCCAGAGGTCGGGAGACTATTGCAATGGTCCAGACTCTGATGGTCAGGGTTAGAGCGGAGACTGCAGTCACACAAGGAAACTACAAGATGCAAACAAAAATAAATAAGGATGCAATCTGACTAGTAATTTCCAGGATAATTTAACTCTAGTCTTAACACAAGCACAAATATCTATATGAAAAGTGGGGAAAGGTCAGCTCTAGCTACTGACTTCTTACTTTGGTGCTCAATGGATGCCACTCCACATTCCACCAAAGAACAGCATCCTGTCCTGAAAAAAGCCTTGAAAGGCAGAACAGTGGTCCCAAAACACGAAAAAAGAAAATCCAGAATTCCCATTTGCCATGCAAGCCTCGGAAACAGTTCAGAGCAGTATGTACTTCCAACCCTTGACGGAGGGTTGTGACCACACTTAATGACAAAATGATAAACTCCAGAGAATTTCTTTCCCCTGAAATAGTTTCCATCTCCAGGGAACTATTCATGTCTAAAGTTCCTGATCAGATCTAGGCCTGGCCCGGAGGCCCCAAGTCATCTTAGATTTCTTGCCTCAGGTGACAGGAGACAGAGCGGCTGAGGTGAACATTTCCTACCACCAAGAGTAGCCACTGAAGAATGTCAGCTGGAGATTGCAACAAGCAAATCTTACTTAACCATCAGGAAAGGGGAAGTACAAAGGGGAGGGGGAAAGAATGGAAAACAAACCGCATAAAATAAATGATGGTTTTAATGCTTTGGACTAGGGGATCAAGAACACTGGAAAGAGAGGTGGAAAGCACAGAAGGGTGGGAACCACGTTCTAGGTCCAGGGAAGGATGTTTCAAGGAACACATTACGCAGACACGCTGCAGGCCAAGGGACCATCATGCATGCCCCCTGGACAAGGCAGACACGCACCCTCCTTCCCGCCAGAAAAAGGCCCAGGTGACATGTCCAGCAGAGGCCTCAGCGTATTCATAGCAGCCACCTCTATTCTGGGGGTGGCAAGCTCATTCCTAGCACCCAGGAAGGGTGAGATAAGAAGACAGTTTTCTCCTAGAGAGTATTAGTAAGAATTAAGCCAAGTGAAAAAGAAGCACTTCCTCTCAACAACTTGACAGCCCTTTAGAAAGTTCTGGAGAGGAAAAGTACGATGGTGGTGAAAAATGAGCAGGACCACACTTGTGAATTTTCCAAGGAAGTTTACTTCTTCTACTCCAAGAAACCAAACTTTAAAATCTTAAGCATTTTAAAGGAAGAATGTCCTCAAAATATATTAGATTGAACCATAAGCCATCAGCATTTTTGTAGGTCAAAAACAGTCAAATATTAACAATTTCATGTGACTGAATCATACTACATGCCTTTCAACTTTTTCCACAGCAGAGACAGGCACATTTTTCTTTTTCTTTCTTTTTTTTTGCGGTACTCGGGCCTCTCACTGTTGTGGCCTCTCCCGTTGCAGAGCACAGGCTCCAGACGCGCAGGCTCAGCAGCCATGGCTCACGGGTCCAGCCGCTCCACAGCATGTGGGATCTTCCCGGACCGGGGCACGAACCCGTGTCCCCTGCATCGGCAGGCGGACTCTCAACCACTGCACCACCAGGGAAGCCCAGGCAAATTTTTTTTAACAGACTGGACTGTAGATATTTTAGGCTCTGAGGGGCAAGAGGCAAAACGGATTATGTAGGTAACCATTCAAAAACATGAAAACCATTGTTAGGCCCTACAAAAACAGGCATGGGCTAGATCTGGCCCATGGGCCACCCTTTGCCAATCTCTGTCTTACAGTATGACAAGGGTAAACTTTTTCTGATAATGTTCACTATAAAAATGGCTGACTTTAGAGTAATAAAGTGATGCCCTTGGAGGATACGAAAGTCTATCAGTAAAAGCCACTGCTCCCATCCCAGCCGGCTCTAACGCTGGTGGTTGGTCTGAGCCCCCAGTCTGCTGTCAGTGCTCCCTTCCGCTGCTGCTTCTACCGATCTGGCTTATTTTAGAAGCAGTTGTCTGCGAGAGGGTTTGAGGATGGTTCTAACTTTTCTACGAAGAAAAAAGAAAAAGAAATGTACAAGGAAATGGGGCTTAACGGTAACTGTGAATAACCATTAACTACAGAAAGGATAGGGGAGCAAAGGCATTCTGAGGAATTACCCCAAACACACCCCTGATTTGAATTCAAAATTCCAGAGGTCCAAAGGGCAGCAACAAAAACAGGTAAATACCTAAACAGCTGGCCCAAGGCTGAAAGACCAAAGAGAGCAAAAAATAAGTTTGAGACAGACTATGCTTTATAGAAGTAAGAGAGAACATTAAATGGGCAATAATCATTTTCTCCTAAGTTATCAGGGTAGAGCCAAATAGGAAAAGGCTGCATTGGTAGCCACTCCCAAAAGACTACTGTTGGGAAAACTTAACTGTTGTGAGACATAGAAAGTCATCACTGAGGGAATCAACAGCTTCCTCCTATGAAGGATGTTAAGAAATTAGAGTCAGGGGCTTCCCTGGTGGCGCAGTGGTTGAGAGTCCGCCTGCCGATGCAGGGGACACGGGTTCGTGCCCTGGTCCGGGAAGATCCCACATGCTGCGGAGCGGCTGGGCCTGTGAGCCATGGCCGCTGAGCCTGCGCGTCTGGAGCCTGTGCTCCGCAACGGGAGAGGCCACAACAGTGAGAGGCCCGCGTACTGCAAAAAAAAAAAAAAAAAAAAGAAATTAGAGTCGGGGACTCTCTTGCCAACATGTATTCAACAATGACATACCCTGAGGACCTCTTCTGGGTCTGTGAATTTTTTTATTGCAAGAGAATTTTTTAAATCACTGGGAAATGTTTCTAATTTATGGCATTGCTATTGTTTCAAATGTTATATATTGTGATGAAAAAGGAAAATTTAAACAAACAAACAAACAACAAAACCTGTATGTGGGTGGATGCGCTGAAACAGAAAAGGGAGATTGCTGATATACACTTCTGGTCTGTCTTATAGGGCCACTGAATTATAAAAATCCTAATTTAGATAACATTTCTCATCATTCAATATTAAAAACTTACCCTAGAGCGGATCCATTCTCCTGCATTTCTAAACACTGTCATGCATATCTTATAAACCTTCACCAGTTCAGTAGCCTGCAATATTCTACACTGAAAATTAAAGGAAAAAAAAAAAGAGAGACGAATCTCATACATACATGAGCTGCCTGGATAACAGTGAGCCTCTGGGTACCGTCTGCCCATAGCGACCAGTCAGCACATTATCAGGGGCCCCGGCAGTTTCCAAGTACTCAGGAAAGACTGAGATGTTTAAGCTGTGGTACAGGGAGGGGGAGACAAAAAGAAAGTAGAAATAAAAAAACAGATTTAGGATAATGATTGCATATTTTCATTCAAATGCTACTGATGACCACAAATTTCCAGATAACCAGGTTTATGAATTATTCATAGTCACATCCGAGATGAAGTCTCCCTGTCACTGTTGGCAGGCCCAGAGCATGTTGATGATTATTAGCATGTGGCCCCTATACTAAGTGTGACAGAAGTGCACGTTGCTGCAAGTCTATCCATCAGGGCTGGCCCTCACTGGCCCTTTTTATTTATTTATTTGGCCACGCCACGTGGCATGTGGGATCTTAGTTCCCTGACCAGGGATCAAACTGCACTCCCTGCATTAGAAGGGCAGAGTCTTAACCACTGGACCGCCACTGGCCCTCTTTAGAGGACCAGACAACCCCACCCACGCTGATGCTTTTTCATCTCACTCTTCCTTAACGTCAAGGAATAGCACTAGCCTGGTTCTTTGTTGTGACATCTAAACTGATATTCTGTAAAAAAAAAAAAAAAAAAAAAAACAAAACTCTAAAAGCTTGAAAGGAAAAATTTAATTTTCTACATTGGGTAGCAAAGACATCTAATTAATTTTTTTTAACTTTTCACTGAAGTAGAACATAAATATAGAAAAGGACACATACCACACACAGACAGCTCAATGAATTTTCCTATACTGAACACACCAGATCAAAACCCAGAACATTATCAGTACCCCAGAAACCCCCTTTGTGCTCCCTCTAAAGGTACTACTACGCATAGATTACTTTTGCCCTTTTTTGTAGATGTCAAATTGATTTATTGTCCTTATAAAGTCTTCACTTAAAAAGCATACGTTGAACACCTCCTATATGTGAAGAATAAGGCACTGTCTCTGTCTTTAAGGAAAACAAAGTCTAGTGGGACCAAGAAACACACACAGTTGACCCCAAAGGGCAGTGGGATGAGCACAATGACTGAGATTCATGGCAAGCAGCCCAGAAATGGAGAAGTTGGGGAAGGCTTCCAAGTACCAGGGGTGCCTGGCATGTCCTCAGGCTGGGCAGGACTTAGCCAAGTGGGGACTGAGATACAAGACAATGGAAAAGGCAGGAGTAAGAAAACTGCCTGGTGTATTCAGTGTTGCTGGACTCTCTAGAGTGAGGCCAGGAAAGAAGCTGGAGCCCGACTGTAACCTTGTACACATATTCGAGAACATTAAACTAGTTGCAGACAGCCACTGATGGATCAGAGCTGGGTTTCAGATGCATTACTCTCTCTCTGGATGGATTCAAAGAGGGCAGAGTAGTGTCAGGGAGACCGGTTAGGTTGGAGAGGAAGGGTGAAGATTAGGGCAGTGGAGGTAGGTGGGGAAGGGAAAAGGAGAGAAGAATTAGTACTTGGGAAACATCCAGACACTAAAAGCAGAACAACACAGTACCTGACGCCATGTGGGTGGACGGCAGTGACAAATGAGGTAGAGAATACTAGTGAATTAACAAGTTTAATAAGGAAGACCACGGGTTTAGTTTGGTGCATTAGAAATTGAGATGTAGAAGATTCGAGTGAGGACAACCAGATATTCGTGAGGGTGAGGCTTGGGGAAGAAACCTGAGCAAAACGTAAAGGCACAGAAGTGGTCACTACATAGAAAGTAGCAGAAATTAGATGAGCGGGTGGTATCACCGAAGGAACATGGGTAGAGGGAGAAGACTGGAGGATTAGTGCCAAAAGCAGAACCGCAGAGACAATGACAGAACTAGCAGAGGAAAAAGATCTTCTGAAAAGGACCAAGGAAGAAAGGCAGAGAGGTACCATGGGAGACAATGAGATGCATAAAGGTAAGAAACGAAAACTATAGCTTTGGCTTTGACACTTAAGCACTCACTGGCCACCGTGACTGAAGGTGGTTTCACTGAAGTGGTAGAGGCAGTGATAACAGAGCAAGTGAAAGAAGAGAAAGCAGAACCAACAGTTGTTGAAAGGCACTGGTGCTAACGAACGGAAGGCCGGATTGACAGCAGTAGAGACAGAAAGGTTGAGAGTTCAAGAGGGAGGAGGTAAGGATGGAATAAAATCCCAAAGGAGGTGGGGGAAAAGGGTCAGGAGTACAAACGAAGGGCCTGACCTTGAAGAAGAAGTGGGAATTCACAACCCTCTTATATTAGAAGTAGATTAGACTTACAGGAGTGAAAACAAATCTGGTTATAGTAAGCTTGTAGGTAACAGCACTAGGGTATTAGAGGCAACAGACTAAATGACATCAGTATTGTAGATAAATAGCTGCCAAGGTTCTTTGCTAGGAATAAGTTGACACATAAATGGTTTGATGACATAGATCTTGAAAATCTTGGTTTCTGGCATGCTACCCTGTTATAAGTAGTCTGACCCTGTTTTAAGGTAAATAAACATATACGCCAGTACATATCAAGGTGGGAAGGGGCATTTGAGAGATAGGCACACCCACAGTAGAAATTATTAGTAGTACCAAAACAATAGCATACAAGCAAAAGATTCAGAAGAACACTCTTTTTTTTTTTTTTTTTTTTTTTTTGTGGTACGCGGGCTTCTCACTGTTGTGGCCTCTCCCGTTGTGGAGCACAGGCTCCGGACACACAGGCTCAGCGGCCATGGCTCACAGGCCCAGCCGCTCCGCGGCGTGTGGGATCTTCCTGGACCGGGGCACGAACACGTGTCCCCTGCATCGGCAGGCGGACTCTCAACCACTGCGCCACCAGGGAAGCCTAGAACACTCTTCTTAAAATGATCTTTGTTCCCCGGTACCAACCTTTCCAAACGTTTACATATAGCTTCATTAAATGAAACCACTACTCACTATCGTACAAGGCCTCTTAAGATGCTTCAATTCAAAGATTCTTTCTAGCATGACTAACCTAATGAGAATGAAGAGTCAGACATCTCAAAGAAGAGGCAAAAAGAAGAGGAGACACGGATACACCAGAAATACAGCTACACGTGGAACAACTCCTACAGAACACCTACTGAATGCTGGCAGAAGACCCCAGACCTCCCAAAAGGCAAGAAACTCCCCACATACCTGGGTAGGGCAAAGCGGAGAGATTCCCGCACAGAGGATCGGTGCCGAGCGGCACTCACCAGCCCGAGAGGCTTGTCTGCTCGCCCGCCAGGGCGGGTGGCACTGGAAGCTGAGGCTCGGGCTTCGGTCAGAGCGCAGGGAGAGGACTGGGGCTGGCGGTGAGAACTCAGCCTGAAGGGGGCTAATGTGCCACAGCTAGCCGGGAGGGAGTCCGGGAAAACTCTGGAGCTGCCAAAGAGGCAAGAGACTTTTTCTTCCCTCCTGGTTTCCTGGTGCGCGAGGAGAGGGGATTAAGAGTGCTGCTTAAAGGGGCTCCACAGACGGGCGCGAGTTGCGACTGAAAGCGTGGAGCCCAGTGACGGGCGTGGGACGCTGGGGCTGCTGCTGCCGCCGCCAAGAGGCCTGTGTGCGAGCGCAGGTCACTGTCCACACCACCCTTCCGGGAGCCTGTGCAGCCCGCCACTGCCGGGGTCCCGGGATCCAGGGGCGGCTTCCCTGGGAGAACGCACGGCGCGCCTCGGGCTGGTGCAACGTCACGCCGACCTCTGCCGCTGCAGGCTCGCCCCGCACTCCGTACCCCTCCCTCCCGCCCGGCCTGAGTGAGCCAGAGTCCCCGAAGAGGCTGCTCCTTTAGCCCTGTCCTGTCTGAGCGAAGAACAGACGCCCTCCGGCGACCTACACGCAGAGGCGGGGCCAAATCCAAAGCTGAGGCCCAGGAGCTGTGAGAACAAAGAAGAGAAAGGGAAACCTCTCCCAGCAGCCTCAGAAGCAGCGGATTAAAGCTCCACAATCAACTTGATGTACCCTGCATCTGTGGAATACATGAATAGACAACAAATCATCCCAAACTGAGGAGCCAGGAGTCAGTGCTGTGCCTCTGAGGTGGGAGAGCCAACTTCAGGACACTGGTCCACAAGAGACCTCCCAGCTCCACATAATATCAAACGGCGAAAATCTTCCAGAGATCTCCATCTCGACACCAGCACCCAGCTTCACTCAACGACCAGCAAGCTACAGTGCTGGACACCCTATGCCAAACAACTAGCAAGACAGGAACACAACGCCACCCGTTAGCAGAGAGGTGGCCTAAAATCATAAAAAGTCCGCAGACGCCCCAAAACACACCACCAGACGTGGACCTGCCCAACAGAAAGACAAGATCCAGCCTCATCCACCAGAACACAGGCACTAGTCCCCTCCAACAGGAAGCCTACACAACCCACTAAACCAACCTTAGCCACTAGGGACAGACACCAAAAACAACAGGAACTACGAACCTGCAGCCTGCAAAAAGGAGACCCCAAACACAGTAACATAAGCAAAATGAAAAGACAGAAAAACACACAGCAGGAGAAGGAGCAAGATAAAAACCCACCAGACCTAACAAATGAAGAGGTAACAGGCAGTCTACCTGAAAAAGAATTCAGAATAATGATGGTAAAGATGATCCAAGATTCTATTTCCAAGATCCAAAATCTTGGAAATAGAATAGACAAAATGCAAGAAACAGTTAACAAGGACCTAGAAGAACTAAAGATGAATCAAGCATCGATTAAAAACACAATAAATGAAATAAAAAATACTCTAGATGGGATCAATAGCAGAATAATTGAGGCAGAAGAACGGATAAGTGAGGTGGAAGATAAAATAGTGGAAATAACTGCTGCAGAGCAAAATAAAGAGAAAAGAATGAAAAGAACAGAGGACAGTCTCAGAGACCTCTGGGACAACATGAAACGCACCAACATTCGAATTATAGGGGTTCCAGAAGAAGAAGAGAAAAAGAAAGGGACTGAGAAAATATTTGAAGAGATTATAGTTGAAAACTTCCCTAATATGGGAAAGGAAATAGTTAATCAAGTCCAGGAGGCACAGAGAGTCCCATACAGAAAAAATCCAAGGAGAAATACGCCAAGACACATATTAATCAAACTGTCAAAAATTAAACACAAAAAAATCATATTAAAAGCAGCAAGGCAAAAACAACAAATAACACACAAGGGAATCCCCATCAGGATAACAGCTGATCTCTCAGCAGAAACTCTACAAGCCAGAAGGGAGTGGCAGGACATATTTAAAGTGATGAAGGAGAGAAACCTGCAACCAAGATTACTCTACCCAGCAAGGATCTCATTCAGATTTGATGGAGAAATTAAAACGTTTACAGACAAGCAAAAGCTGAGAGAGTTCAGCACCACCAAACCAGCTTTACAACAAATGCTAAAGGAACTTCTCTAGGCAAGAAACACAACAGAAGGAAAAGACCTACAATAACAAACCCAAAACAATTAAGAAAATGGGAATAGGAACATACATATCGATAATTACCTTAAATGTAAATGGACTAAATGCTCCCACCTAAAGACACAGATTGGCTGAATGGATACAAAAACAAGACCCATATATATGCTGTCTACAAGAGTCCCACTTCAGACCTAGAGACACATACAGACTGAAAGTAAGGGGATGGAAAAAGATATTCCATGCAAATGGAAACCAAAAGAAAGCTGGAGTGGCAATTCTCATATCAGACAAAATAGATTTTAAAATAAAGACTACTAGAAGAGACAAAGAAGGACACTACATAATGATCAAGGGATCGATCCAAGAAGAAGATATAACAATTGTAAATATTTATGCACCCAACATAGGAGCACCTCAATACATAAGGGAAATACTAACAGCCATAAAAGGAGAAATAGACAGTAACACAATCATAGTAGGGGACTTTAACACCCCACTTTCACCAATGGACAGATCATCCAAAATGAAAATAAATAAGGAAACACAAGCTTTAAATGATACATGAAACAAGTAGGACTTAATTGATATTTATAGGACATTCCATCCAAAAACAACAGAATACACATTTTTCTCAAGTACTCATGGAATATTCTCCAGGATAGATCATATCTTGGGTCACAAATCAAGCCTTGGTAAATTTAGGAAAATTGAAATTGTATCAAGTATCTTTTCCGACCACAATGCTATGAGACTAGATATCAATTACAGGAAAAGAGCTGTAAAAAATACAAACACATGGAGGCTAAACAATACACTACTTAATAACGAAGTGATCACTGAAGAAATCAAGGAGGAAATTAAAAAATACCTAGAAACAAATGACAATGGAGACACGACGACCGAAAACCTATGGGATGCAGCAAAAGCAGTTCTAAGAGGGAAGTTTATAGCAATACAATCCCACCTTAAGAAACAGGAAACATCTCTAATAAACAACCTAACCTTGCACCTAAAGCAATTAGAGAAAGAAGAACAAAAACATCCCAAAGTTAGCAGAAGGAAAGAAATCATAAAAAATCAGATCAGAAATAAATGAAAAAGAAATGAAGGAAACGATAGCAAAGATCAAGAAAACTAAAAGCTGGTTCTTTGAGAAGATAAACAAAATTGATAAACCATTAGCCAGACTCATCAAGAAAAAAAGGGAGAAGACTAAAATCAATAGAATTAGAAATGAAAAAGGAGAAGTAACAACTGACACTGCAGAAATACAAAGGATCATGAGAGATTACTACAAGCAACTCTATGCCAATAAAATGGACAACCTGGAAGAAATGGACAAATTCTTAGAAATGCACAACCTGCCAAGACTGAATCAGGAAGAAATAGAAAATATGAACAGACCAATCACAAGCACTGAAATTGAAACTGTGATAAAAAATCTTCCAACAAACAAAAGCCCAGGACCAGATGGCTTCACAGGTGAATTCTATCAAGCATTTAGAGAAGAGCTAACACCTATCCTTCTCAAACTCTTCCAAAATATAGCAGAGGGAGGAACGCTCCCAAACTCATTCTACGAGGCCACCATCACCTTGATACCAAAACCAGACAAGGATGTCACAAAGAAAGAAAACTACAGGCCAATATCACTGATGAACATAGATGCAAAAATCCTCAACAAAATACGAGCATACAGAATCCAACAGCACATTAAAAGGATCATACACCATGATCAAGTGGGGTTTATTCCAGGAATGCAAGGATTCTTCAATATACGCAAATCAATCAACGTGATACACCATATTAACAAATTGAAGGAGAAAAACCATATGATCATCTCAATAGATGCAGAGAAAGCTTTCGACAAAATTCAACACCCATTTATGATAAAAACCCTGCAGAAAGTAGGCATAGAGGGAACTTTCCTCAACATAATAAAGGCCATATATGACAAGCCCACAGCCAGCATCGTCCTCAATGGTGAAAAACTGAAACCATTTCCACTAAGATCAGGAACAAGACAAGGTTGCCCACTCTCACCACTCTTATTCAACATAGTTTTGGAAGTTTTAGCCACAGCAATCTGAGAAGAAAAGGAAATAAAAGGAATCCAAATCGGAAAAGAAGAAGTAAAGCTGTCACTGTTTGCAGATGACATGATACTATACATAGAAAATCCTAATGATGCTACCAGAAAACTACTAGAGCTAATCAATGAATTTGGTAAAGTAGCAGGATACAAAATTAATGCACAGAAATCTCTGGCATTCCTATATACTAATGATGAAAAATCTGAAAATGAAATCAAGAAAACACTCCCATTTACCATTGCAGCAAAAAGAATAAAATATCTAGGAATAAACCTACCTAAGGAGAAAAAAAACCTGTATGCAGAAAATTATAAGACACTGATGAAAGAAATTAAAGATGATACAAATAGATGGAGAGATAATACCATGTTCTTGGATTGGAAGAATCAACATTGTGAAAATGACTCTACTACCCAAAGCAATCTACAGATTCAATGCAATCCCTATCAAACTACCACTGGCATTTTTCACAGAACTAGAACAAAAAATTTCACAATTTGTATGGAAACACAAAAGACCCCGAATAGCCAAAGCAATCTTGAGAACGAAAAATGGAGCTGGAGGAATCAGGCTCCCTGACTTCAGACTATACTACAAAGCTACAGTAGTCAAGACAGTATGGTACTGGCACAAAAACAGAAAGATAGATCAATGGAACAGGATAGAAAGCCCAGAGATAAACCCACGCACCTACGGTCACCTTATCTTTGATAAAGGAGGCAGGAATGTACAGTGGAGAAAGGACAGTCTCTTCAATAAGTGGTGCTGGGAAAACTGGATAGGGACATGTAAAAGTATGAGATTAGATCACTCCCTAACACCATCACAAACATAAGCTCAAAATGGATTAAAGACCTAAATGTAAGGCCAGACACTATCAAACTCTTAGAGGAAAACATAGGCAGAACACTCTATGACATAAATCACAGCAAGATCCTTTTTGACCCACCTCCTAGAGAAATGGAAATAAAGACAAAAATAAACACATGGGACCTAATGAAACTTAAAAGCTTTTGCACAGCAAAGGAAACCATAAACAAGACCAAAAGACAACCCTCAGAATGGGAGAAAATATTTGCAAATGAAGTAACCTACAAAGGATTAATCTCCAAAGTTTATAAGCAGCTCATGCAGCTCAATAACAAAAAAACAAACAACCCAATCCGAAAATGGGCAGAAGACCTAAATAGACATTTCTCCACAGAAGATATACAGACTGCCAACAAACACATGAAAGGATGCTCAACATCTTTACTCATTAGAGAAATGCAAATCAAAACTACAATGAGATATCATCTCACACCAGTCAGAATGGCCATCATCAAAAAATCTAGAAACAATAAATGCTGGGGAGGGTGTGGAAAAAAGGGAACACTCTTGCACTGCTGGTGGGAATGTGAATTGGTACAGCCACTACGGAGAACGGTATGGAGGTTCCTTAAAAAACTACAAATAGAACTACCATATGACCCAGCAATCCCACTACTGGGCATATACCCTGAGAAAACCATAATTCAAAAAGAGACATGTACCAAAATGTTCATAGCAGCCCTATTTACAATAGCCTGGAGATGGAAACAACCTAAGTGTCCATCATCGGATGAATGGGTAAAGAAGATGTGGCACATATATACAATGGAATATTACTCAGCCATAAAAAGAAATGAAACTGAGCTATTTGTAATGAGGTGGATAGACCTAGAGTCTGTCATACAGAGTGAAGTAAGTCAGAAAGAGAAAGACAAATACTGTATGCTGACACATATATATGGAATTTAAGAAAAAAAATGTCATGACGAACATAGGGGTAAGACAGGAATAAAGACACAGACCTACTAGAGCATGGACTTGAGGATATGGGGAGGGGGAAGGGTAAGCTGTGACAAAGTGAAAGAGCGGCATGGACATATATACACTACCAAACGTAAGGTAGATAGCTAGTGGGAAGCAGCCGCATAGCACAGGGAGATCAGCTTGGTGCTCTGTGACTGCCTGGATGGGTGGGATAGGGAGGGTGGGAGGGAGGGAGATGCAAAAGGGAGGGGATATGGGAACATATGTATATGTATAACTGATTAAATTTGTTATAAAGCAAAAAATAAAAAATAAAAAATAAAATAAATAAATAAAAATTAAAAAAATAAAATAAATTAAAAAAGAGGAGAGTGGAGCTGGCAGCGGCACCTGCCCGCGGTTTCCTAGCGAAATGTCCCTTAAGACAGCAGCGCAGTCATCATGCTCCATCTCCTGCCCACTTTTTCGCCTCAGGTTTTGGTGAATCCGGAAGTGGGTGGAGTGACTTAGCTCTTGTAAAGCACTCCAACGATGCCAAAAGTAGCAAGGCTCATTAGAAAATCTAATGCAATGGAAAACACCTTGAAAAGCAGATTTTCTGTTCTCTAGGCAGTCTTTGTGATCTCAGAAACTCTGAGGCTACTCCAGGGTTGTTTGTCTATTCTGGTCACATGAACATGTCTCCAGGCCATCTTTGGAAGATGACAGAATTTTAGATAGATAAACACATCATTATCATCCTTGAAGTCAGCCAGGATTGAGATGGTTCCAGATCCATCAGATGACTACTGACTGGGCCATTCGTCTTTGTGTCCCTGGGGCGCAGGAGACAGAGCAAGCAGTCCATAAACATGGAATCAATCGATAAACCAATACATAAGCGAAGAGTTCTCACAACGAGGAGGTAAAGAGGCCAATTAAATGGCGAGAACAGAATTAGTCTTTCTATTCCTTCCTTCCCCACCCTATCTGACACAGAGCCAAGCCGCAAATCGCATTCAACTGCATTTACTTTCCTCTTCACAGAAGAACGTCTCTATGAACTCATAAATAAATACTGTGTGTTAAGAGAAATCAGAAATCATGAAATTATGAAAAACAGGGTGCCTCTTAAGTGGGAAAATAAGTAGGTGCGAACATTTTGAGCATACAAAGAAATAGAAATTGCCCACTTTACATCTATCTGCCTTCTTTGTTATCCTTTGGTGTGAAGGACAGACCCATTATTACTTTAACAGCAGGGTGCCTCTCCTCCCAGCCGCGCATTCACACAGCAACCCGCTCAGCTTCAACCCACTGGGCAACGGATCCAAATGAGATAATCAAGTCTCGCTTCCTTAAAAATTCTGATCCTAACATATATTTATATTATGCGTCATCTCATTTCTTTCATAACGCATAAGCTCTAAGGTATCACTGATCACACTGAACACATTTTACACATGACAAGAAGCGCATTGTAGTATTGTTTGGAAACAACTTTAAGGATAAAGTTCCCAAAAGTGAGGAATAGTGGGGTTGTTGTTTTATTTATTAGTATGTACTACGTGACATTTTTCTGAACTGTTAAAAAATAACTCGGTCCTGAAACATCCAATCTGTTTCTGCCCATCTGAACAGCAATATATGGAGAAGGAAACAGATCTTTGAGACTGCCATCCTTTTTCCTATTCTTGATTAAGAATCTAGGAGACCAAGATGAACAATACACCATTCACTTGAATGCAAGCCACCAAGGGGAGGAAAGGAATATTTATGCCAGTGCACAGAGTGTTTAGTGTGCAACTTTTTAATTACTATATTTATGGTATTATCCATAATATATTCACTAACACAAATGCTCTACAGGGACATTAATCCTCAACAAATACATCAATGCTTCCCTCCTCTCCTCCAAATTCTTATTACGCTGACATGGGGCAAAAATGCCAAGAATTCTCTCCGAAATAAACGTTTCATGTCAACAATCACTTGTTCTACTATCTCCCTTTCTAACTGTTTTATAACATAACAACTCTACTTAAGTATTTGCTATTAACCTAAAAGACAAATTTGTGAGCAAAATATTTTTAAAGGGCTTTGTTTAATGTAATATCTTTTTTGATATGAAAGCTGGCTCAAGCTACTAAAAAAGTTGATTATGTTCTAAATAACATATTCTGTAACTCATCAAATTATAAGTCTCTGTATCACTCTGCACTTATAGTACTGTATAATTTCTGCTTTTTAGAAACCTCAAGGGGTAAGGCATTCAGGATGATGAAGAGTTTCATAATGGCTGAAGGATGACCCATCTAAGTAATAAAATGGGTTTAATTTCAACCATACTGGATTATTTTTTTTTCCCTAAAAGGTAATGTCTTCTCAGAGGATCCAGAATGTGATTAGGCTTTGGTGACACAGGATCATCAATATGACTATCAATTATCATGCTCTGTTAGGACATGAGAACACTATCTCTGAGGAAAAGAAGCTGGCCCAGTGGATACTAGGCAGATGTTGAGTTTCTACCACCATGATGAGAGCTAGATGGGGAGTTCCCACCAAAGCAGCAGGACACTCTGAGAATCAAAGGGAAGAGGTTGATGAAATTCAAACACCAAGGAAAAGGAGAGCCAAAGGTGAAATCTAAGTCACAGATCCAGGTCTAGAGCCAAGTGGAGTCGGGATGTGAGTGGAAGAAGAATAGATGGGATGGAGGGACAGGGCATAGGACTGGCTTTATGTGTGTGCTGCTGGTAACCGGACTGACCTTGCCTAGAGTGGCCAGTGGCAAGACAACCTTTCCAGGCACAGAGGGATGTCTGTTCCTCTACTCAAAAGTTGCTGACTGCTATATTTTGGGAGATATTTTTGCCTACCTTTCATAGTTTGGTTATGTCCTCTCCCTTGCTGTCAAGAGTTGAGTCTCATTGCTTTTAGAGTATCAACCTTTCCCTTTTTCAAGTCAGCTATGATTTTGGAAACCAAATAAAACTAAAAAGCATAAGAGAATTAAAACTTAAAATACCAAGCTCCAGATAAGTTCTGAAGGACACAGTACACAGACTCTGAACCCATATTGGGGCAGTTGAGATGTCTTTTTTGTTTATTCCTTGGTTCTTACAGAATTCAAATCGTATTCCTTAAGTAGGACTCGCACGAAGTCATTTAGTACAGACACAGCCAAACCTAAAACATGCCCTGGGGTGTTATTTTTAAGTGACTGCAGTTATATTTCAAGGACTTCTTTTAGAGAAACCCAATAAGTTGAATATCCAGGAACACAACTGAACCAATTGCTCTGATGTGAAGTACCTGGGGAAATGTGGGAATAAACTCAAAAGGTTAAGAAGGGAGGGCTTTGTCACTGGATAAGTAAGTGGCTGTGGGCAAGTCAATTAGCCTTCTACTCCCATCTGTAACATGGGTTAATGATACCTACCTTGCAAAGGTATGAAGAACAAATGAAAGGCTCAGACAATACCAACAAATGTGAATTAGACCTTAATTAAGTGGAAACGCACTACATAACCCCCTATGACACACAGATCTTTATTTAGAGCTGAGAAAGTCATCTGCCTAGTGGTTTCTATCCAGCTCTCACCACCTCATATGATAAGATCCTCTTCCCAAATTATTTTCGACAACTTTCCTTTTGGTTAATAAATAAAATGCTTTCAACGTAACTGTTTAAATAGGAAGTACAAGTATCACTGCACTTTCAGGTAAAAAAACTAGAATGTAAAACTTCCCCCCATTATGATATTCCCACTTTGTTTCTTCCTCAACTTTTTCTTATTCAAATGATTTATTTTCCCTTTTTCCCATTTTTCTTTTTTGAATCCTTGCTTTCTCACTGTAAGTTATGCCCTTGCAATAATAGTAGCTACCAGCTTTATGTTATTTAGCAATTTACAAGACACTTTCATATATAATACCTATTTCCCTTAAAGTACTTTGACCTTCTTCCCTTTATTTTTACCTTGCTCCACTTTCCAAAACACAAATAGGACTTCCTAAAATCAGCAAAGAAGTAATTTTTCTCCTTCCGACTGCCAACACATTACACAATACTTGGCAGAGTTTTCTAAAGCAAGTTAGACTATATACAGTATACCTAAATCCTGATGCATCCAATTCTTCTTGCAGATTATTTTTTTCTCCCCTGGTGATGATCTTTTGAAGTTAAAATACAGTGAAAATTATGTAAATGTACCACCATGTTAAAATAAGACAGGAAAATCTCTTTAAGAATCATCAAAAATAGTAAATGAAAAATAAAAGAGAAAGAAGAGGTAAAAAGATTTACAAAGAGAAAAAGAAAAAGCACAAAGTTGATGTTGTTTTGGCTTCCAGGAAAATCTCCATAATCTATCTCACCAGACCTATTTTTCTCCAAGCTCTGCATTAAATAATCTGATCATTAAATCTGTGAAAACCACAAGGGATGAGCCCATCTCATTAAAAAAAGATGATCTTTTGAGTTATGATCATGAGAAAGAGCATCTATTTCTGGTTTTAAGGACAGAAATACTTCCTGCTTCTTGCTCAGAGGCAGCGATACTTCTAGTAAGCTTTAGCACGGAACAGATGCCTGGCACCCTTTACCTATCATGATGAAAACAGGGACCTTCAAATAGAAATGTTTCCTCTCAGAAGCTCTACATACTCTCAACCTCGACCAACAAAGAACATGAGGTGTCTGAAACAGGAACATATTAATTCTACCATATGAAGGTAAACATTTTTTTTTAAAAAAAAAAGGGGGGCTTCCCTGGTGGTGCAGTGGTTGAGAGTCCGCCTGCCAATGCAGGGGACAGGGGTTCGTGACCCGGTCCGGGAGGATCCCACATGCCGCGGAGCGGCTGGGCCTGTGAGCCATGGCCGCTGAGCCTGCACGTCCGGAGCCTATGCTCCGCAACAGGAGAGGCCACAACAGTGAGAGGCCCGCGTGCTGCAAAAAAAAAAAAAAAAAAAAAAAAAGGATGCTGTAAGCTCTAGGGTGGGAATCAGAATTGGCTTTCCCTTTGCTTTACAATGGTTGAATAAGGCCCATAGCAATTTTACAGTAATTCTTGACATACCTTAATACATTAAACATTATTTAAAAAATTAGTTGTTAATGTTAAAACTGGAGAACTAATAAAATTTAAGGAAAAAGTTGAAAGAGAGGTCATATTTGGTCCTGATTCTGCTGTGGGGTTTACATGTTCAATAATGTAAGCCTTTGGCACATTATGAAATCTGCATTTTACAAGAGATATTCTGAGATATTATCCTAGGAATGGAGAAAGATATCATGGTCTGACATTCTTCTATAGAATTTACAGAGATGCTTCAAGGAAACTCAGTAGCCTACAGAATATACCTGGGAACACCACATAAAACGGTACTTAGAAAAGAATGTTTTTCCAGCTTGGACACAACTCAAGTCAAACTAGTAGGGAATCTAAGAAAAACTAACCCAACTGGGATTATGGCCATGGAAAACCTGAAGGGATGGAAGTCATTTCTTTGAAGTGTTGTAAATTGTGTGTGTTATTCTTGTGACTGGGTTTGAGGTCAGATTTGGAATTTATACCTAAGAAATAACTGACCCTTTTTCCTATTATGTACTCAAATCAAGAAAGGATGACACCTAGTTCAATTTTGACAGTGAGAGTAACAATCTCTGAATGAAACTGAAAAGTATAGTAAATGGAATCCATCCTAGAGTAACCAAATTAACTCTTTTTTAATGGACCAGACAACCATGTATGCAAATGGAAAGACCAAATCTCAAAAGTTCATGATTAAGGATTTTCAGCATCAAGTGGTGGATTATAATCATGTGCTTAACTGCATTCCCTCCACTAAGTGACACCAAATAAGAGGAAGAGATAAACTCAAAAGAAGAAAGAGAATGGAAAAAGAGAAAAATAATGGAAAAAATTTTTGGAAAATGGAAAGCAGATGGGCAAATGCCGAGTGAATTTTCAAAGCAGGGACAGATAAAACTGAAATGCCTACTAGCAGAACTGACAGGAAGAAGTCAGACAATATGAGGCACTGACCCTTCAGAAAGTACAAAGCCCAGTTACATCTAAAGTGGGGGACGAATGGAGAAGGAAGTGCAGAGATGGCATTGAAAACCGGAGAACTGCTTGCAAGACATTTTAAGGAGTAAACCTCCAGATCTGTCCTTAGCCATGAAGCTTGTCAACTCTCTCCTTCCGCCTGAGAAGGTCTGGACTCAGGGACACTAGGAAGAGTGACTGGGTGGAGGTACCATTCTGAAACAGAGGACTGAGTCAAAGTGCACACTGAGCAGAGAGACCCACAGCCCTTCCCTTGCTGGGTTTCTAACCAGCCCAAGAAAAGAGATCTACAGTTACCAAAACTAGGGAGAAAGGGGGCTTCTGAAAACAGAAAATCATCCTATGGCAAGTAAGGTCACCAGGTGACATGAGAGAGCCCTGTCAACTTGTTTACGCACAAAGAGCCTCCACATAAATAAAAATGGACAGCAAATGATCACCAGACATGTGATGAAGAGCCTAACGTGACGGACAGGAACTTTAGGAGAAAAGAAAGTCAGTCAATGCTGGGAGCAGGGAAAAAACTTCATACACATTATTAAAAAGATACTTGCATCCATAAAGCAAAACAAGAATAGGATGCTATAAAATAGAAATATTATTAGAACAAGAGCTACTAGAAATTAATATTATCATCACAGAAATTAAAAATCCATAGAAGGGTTAGAAGATAATAGAGATTTAAATGTTCCCCAAGAGTAGAACAAAAAAATAGAAGGATAGAGATCAGGGACTTTTTTTTTTTTTTTAACAATAAGTAAGTTGGAGGAAAAATACAAAAGTTCCAGCATCTGACAAATAAGAGTTTCAGAAAAGAGAAAAACAGTGCGAAGAAAATTATCCTCCACCACCTACCGCAAAAATCATCACAATGGATGGAAAAAGTTACACACCAAGGCACATTATGCTGAAACCTCAGAACATTAGGGATTAAAAATAAAAGACTCTAAAAGCTCCCCCGCTACACTCCTCCCAAAAAAAGTCACATATAAAGTAACCAGAATCAGAAAAGCATCCAACAATAGCAAAATTGGAAGCGGAAGAAAATGAAGCAGGGACTCCAAAACTCTCAGGGAAAATAATTTCCAACTTTAAATTCTGTATCAATCATATGTGAGGAGAGACTAAGTGATATTTGCACACATGCCACATCTCCAAAAAATTACATCATACACACTCTTCTTTCTCAAGAAGCAACTGGGCAATGTGCCTCCCCCAAAAGAAAGAGGAAACCAGGAGAGATGCTATTCAGTAAACAGGTCAATCAAGAACTCCTAACATGGTAGTAAAAGAAAATTCCAGGTCAACAGCTGTGCATAAGGTCTCAAGAGCAAACAGTCCAGAAGGGAGCAGGCAAGCAGAAGGCTCCCGGAAAAACGTCACACACACCACAGACACACACAAAAGAACTGAGAGCCAAGCCGTTGTGTTTGACCTTATTTGAGAATTTGGGGATGAATAAGTAGCACATAAATAGAATAGGAAGCCAAAAAAAAAAAAAGATTTTTTTTAATATGCTGAACAAGAAAGAAAATAAAATCACAGTACACTGCATAACTCAGCTGGGAAAAGTATTTATGGTGAAAATAAATCGAGATATAACTATCTCAGAGAGTGAGAGGCAGGTATTTAAGGGAGGGAGTGTAAAAGAGAGCTAACCCCTTATATTCCTTAATAGAAATTCAATGTTTAACGTCTAAAAGAGAAAAAAAAATTCAAGAAACATCATTATAAAGATAATTAGCTACATGGAAGTAAATATCAGAAGAAGAGTTCACTGAATTGAAAGTAGTTGCCTCTGAGAAATGGGAAATGATGATGCAAATAAGCAGGCAGCAACTTGTAAGCTACATATATGTATTACTGCAAATAAAAAAACATTTTTAAGAGGGTAGAAATTTATGAATAAAATATATAAACCGGGCCTCCCTGGTGGCGCAAGTGGTTGAGAGTCCGCCTGCCGATGCAGGGGATACGGGTTCGTGCCCCGGTCTGGGAGGATCCCATATGCCGCGGAGCGGCTGGGCCCGTGAGCCATGGCCGCTGAGCCTGCGCGTCCGGAGCCTGTGCTCCGCAACGGGGGAGGCCACAACAGTGAGAGGCCCGCATACCACAAAAAAAAATAAAATAAATAAAATAAAATATATAAACCATCTATAAATCATCTAAGACAAACTGATAATGTGAAGTTTCATTTTATACTATAAATTTTAAAAAAACCAGATAAATCTTAATCTGCTCCTCCTAGTTAATCAAATTGTTAAAATTCCATGTAATGCATTTTATCTTAAAGTAGTAAGGAGCACACTGTGAGAGGTCAGTTATACCTAAATTGTCAAGTGACACCTCTAGCCTTAGTTAACACGTGATGAAAGGGTCCCTGGATACCAGTGCACAAGAGGGAATCCGCCATCTCTGTTATCATAGAGTGGTCAACTACAGCTTCAAACAGATAAACATGTTGGCCACTCCCCATCTACCAGAGCCCAGACGGTGGTTTCTTGTAGTGAAGATTTGTCCTTACAGAGGGAAGAAGGATGGAGACTATTCAGCATCTGAACCCCATTCCTATATTTGGGAAATTTCTCATCATATGAGTATTGATGAGAGACACACCTTTCAACATAGAGACAAAAATGGCTGGACACTCACCTTGCCAGACTCCCTTGCAGCTAAGGCATGGGACCTAGTCTTGGCCTGACCTGCATCTAAAGCTGGAGACAGGGGCAGGAGGAACTTATTGTGGGTGAGGGCAATGGCAACAACATCTAGTGCCCAGAGGCAGCAAAGGCTGAGGTGACAGAGGTGGTAGCAAGTGTCTGGTCCCCATGGTGTGGTCAGTGTGAACCAGCATGATCCTGTGTTCAGTGACAGGGTCCACCCTGCATAGAACTAATCATAACATATGACCTGGGCTATGAATCTGGCTGTGTAGTCTCTAATTGCTCCTGACCTTTTCCTAACTTTTAGCAGTTCTAGAAACCACCCAACAGCATCTCCATAAATTACTTCTCTGTGTAAAGCATTCAGCCAGTCTCCATTGTTTCTGTCTCAGAACCCTGCCTGATACATTGCCCCAGGATACACAGGGGGAGATAGGTGGCCATCTCCTGAAGTTAAGAATGAAACGTTTACGTTCCTTATGATACCAAAGCAGAATCAAGGACATTTTTCCACAGGGAAACATGGGGGAAGGTTAGGTTTTAAAGTACAAATAAAACTATACTGCTGGAATGTTATGGGTTAAAAGTTTTAGTGGGCTCATCTATTCTTTGAATTCTTTTCTCTCATTAGAAAACAAATTCCAAGTTCAAAACCACTAACTGATTGACAACAAGCCACGAGCGTGTAATCAGTTTGTGAATTGGGAGTTGTCACTACTCACATTTGGCAAAAGACTTGTGCTCACGATTCTTACTGTTGTGAGTGGGCAGAAGAGCAGTGGGTGAGGAAGAACAATTTTCTTTGTCTTTCTACTTAACACAGAGCTTTCTGAGAACTGAAGCTATTTGAAAACCAGTGGTCAAGAACCGCACATGAATATGAAAATGCAAACCAAGGCATCCAAAGATTTATATTCAGCTGTAGAAACATCAATATTGCTGAAAAGCTACATCCATCAGCTCAGCCTACTGCAGCATATTTAGTTCCAAGACTGAGAAAGCTGAACCCTAGGCAATTTATCTGCTTGTGTGTTGGGCTAACCACACAAATTTTGCAGACGAAGCTAGAAGTTAAGATAGATAGATTAGAACAAACTGTTGATGTGACCAAAAGGGCTTCATAAAAGAGTAAAGTGAAATCAGGACATTAATAGAAATGTGGATGGAAAGAAAGAAAGCCTCTCTCTGTGGTGCCCATTGTTTCTGGAAACTGAGGAAGTCTTTCATGACAAAGTACAGTTACAGTTTTTGTTAGTCATACTGAACAAGATTACACGCACTCTGTAAAGAAGGCTAACAAAGTAAATGCAAAGCCTGATGTACGCACATGATTTCCCCTCCTGTGGTGTTATTTCATAAAGACTTGCCAAGAGATCAATCCCTCAGTCACAGAAGTCAGGCTATATAAATCATCTTGGAAAAAAAATTAATTGTATTTCAGTCGGTGATGTAAATGCTACTTCAAATTCTATCAACTGCCAAAGCATCTTTACCATATATTCTTCTCCTGTGCCGTCAGTTCCCATGAAATATCTAATGGCCACTAAAACAAGAGTTTTATTCCACAGTTGCCCAGGTGAATTATATTGTGCTCACACAGTGTTTTGAAAAGCTGAGATAAATTCATCTCAGTTAATCCCAGAACACCACCCCGCCCCCAGCTCCCTGTTTCATTTGGAGATTACAACGGACAGTGATTCCACACAGCAACATGCGTGTGTCAAAGTAAATATGCAATCTAATCACCACAGCTCTGTACAGAACAAAGCACAGGTTTTGATTTTGCTACTTAGGTTTCAGAAATGAAAAGGTGGGGGGATCCCAAGAAATCAGTCTCAAAAGCTTTTTCCAAGACTACTTTTGTGAGAAATTTTAAAATAAGTCTCAGTTTCTGACACATAAGTATAAAGGAGGCAAATTCACAGCTAGTTACTGAATTTCAAAATGGTGAAACCCTAAAAGCTACTTCCAAAATAGACTCACTATATCCAAAGCCTGAATTAATATTTAGGTATATAGAAATATTTCTTTGTTTTTCTCCCCTCTCCAATGGCTTAAGAGATCATTCAGAAATTCACACTGAGGGGTTTTGTTTCATTCTGCATAGGTTCTGCTTCCAACCATCACAAGTAGCAGATTTTAAAAAAGCTTTTACTATAAGAATCTCTATATGACTATATAATCTCTCAAACACCTTCTTAATCTAAATTTTTTAAACAAATGACAAGATGTAACTAAAATGGCATTGGTTTCACCAATATCACACAATGTAAACTGACAGTCAATGAAGTTCTAAGGAAACTATAAAATGGTGAAATATTATCACTCACTTTAGAAAGTAGTAACTGAAAGCAAGTCAAATGAACACCAATCCTTCAACATTTACTACAAGCACAGCAGTTTGTAGTAGGTGTGGAACAGGAATGCGGCATGTGACACACCTACTGGCAACAGGGAACTTAGCATATTGCAGAGACATGAAACACTGATGAACACTGGATCACAAGCCCCCCAGAAAGATTTAAGTGTGAAGGACAAGAGGTTGGATAGGTCAAAAGAGACCAATTTCTGTCATATCATTAAGCCTATTATACACACTTAAAAGATTTTATGTGACATGAATACATCCACACCTCTTATATCATAAAGGATACCAATCAACAATACTGTCAAAGTCAACTTCATGCAACTAAGAAACTTTACCATATCTTTCCAACATCACTCATATTGCTGTATTTGTTTTTGACCAGTCTGAGTCTCCCACTGGACTATGAGATATTACAGGTCAGAGGTGTGCCCTATTGAACTTTTAATACTTAGCTCTTGGCACTACTGAACACAGAATAATCCAATATACTGATGATGAATGATGAACGGCACTAAAATAGTAGCTATTTATTTGGTGATTTATCTGAATACAAAGATTGATTCTTGACAATAAAACAAAGTTTAGAAGGCTTCTACAAAGTTATATTTTACTAAGAAAATGGTCAAAATTAAGAATAAAAAAATACGCAAAAGAGGTGTTCACTGAAGCTTTATTCATCATAGAAAAATGGCAATATTCTGAATTTTCAACAATTGGGCAATGTGCTGTTTTATTACGGTCAAAGATTGGATAGATTACGGAACCATTAAAAATGACAAACATGAAGGCCTGCAACAGAGGAAATTAAGATGTAACAATAATAAAAAAGAAGGGGTCAAAATAAGATGTATACTACAACTACAACCAAATAAAAATATATACATATGTTAAAAAAGACTGAAATGAAATACACACAAAAATACTTGTTTAAGTAAATAGATTTGGAGCTTATAGGTGATTTTTCCACTCTAAACTTTTTGTAATACTTGATATTTACATCATCATTTATAGCTCCTATTGTAAAACTGTTATATTGCCATTACAGATTCTTGCAAAAGTAGCATTTTAACATTATATGTCTAACAGTAATTGTTACAATGATTATTAATAGTAACTTATTTAATCAAATCTAAGTGCTATTGGAAGCTACACCACTATTTTATGTGCTAAGAATAAAAACAAAAGTGCTGCCAAGAATAGTTATAAGATGTCAGCAATTGCAAGATACATCAAATTTCAAGAATGTCAAAATGTGAAAGATGTATGTCTTAGAATCAATGAGACAGAAGAAAGAATAAACAGAATAAAGCAACTGTACAAGAAACTATTTTATTGGTGAAATAAAAGTGATTTCTAGATAACAAGAAACTATCAAATATATGGGGAAAGTGATAGAAATCTCTTATCAAAATAAATTATTTGACTCACAAATAAGTCTATATAAAGATTGGGATAATGAAAGAAACAAGGACATCACACAACAGAAGTCAAGTCTTCATCATACCCCTGAGATCAAATATACCTGGTCCAAATGGATTGAATAAATGGACTACCAAGAAGTAATTAAGCGTTTCCCTGGTGCCACAGCGGTTGGGAATCCACCTGCCAATGCAGGGGACACGGGTTTGAGCCCTGGTCTGGGAAGATCCCACATGCCGCAGAGCAACTAAGCCTGTGCGCCACAACTACTGAGCCTGCGCTCTAGAGCCCGCAAGCCACAACTACTGAAGCCCGCACACCTAGAGCTTGTGCTCCGCAACAAGAGAAGCCACCGCAACGAGAAGCCTGAGCACCGCAATGAAGAGTAGCCCCCGCTTGCTATAACTAGAGAAAGCCCATGTGCAGCAACAAAGACCCAATGCAGCCAAAAATAATTAATTAATTAATTAAAAAAAGAAGAAGAAGAAGTAATTAAGGTAAGCCAACAGGCCTAGACAAGATTTTTTAGCTCGGGGTAGGGTGGGGGCTATGAAATGAATTGCTTTGAGTGGCATTCCCTTGAAAGTAATGCTGAAGCTTCCTGTTGGTTTATAATCACAGAGAGGGCCACTGACTGAATTTTGGTAACCTCAAAATTTTTGCATGGAGGAGTAAGATGGGAAGAGGCAGTAAGTCCACATCAGTGAATGAAGCATCATGGTTCACAAAAACAGAATTAAAATTTGTAATTTTCTACCTAGTCCTCTAAGCTTTCCTCCCTAAGTTCACGCATTTCTATAAATAATTGGCTTTTTACTTAAAATAATAATGGAAATTAATTAATCTCACCTGAACTTTTAGCAGTTTAACATGAAGAAACTGTAAGGAACTTTCCAGTTGGAAACCAAATCATGGGACACCACCTTAACTATCCCTGAGAGAGTAACCACAACAATGCAACAAACTGTAAGAACAAACCACAATAAGCAGTGAGACAAAAATATCACCCAAGAAGAAAAAAATGTCAAGCGCATTATTTTAAAAGCACTGATTATTTAAACCCTTCATACATCTACATATGTAAGGCAAAGGGGTCTTACTCATTGCCAAATAACAAAAACAAAATACAGAAGTCTAATACTAAACTAATATAAACATCAGTTTGCTTACTCTAAGAATGAATAAAAGTCATAAAAGCCAACCTCTGGGAAAAATCAACAAAGCCAAGAGTTTGGTTCTTTAAAAAGTCCAACAAAATTGACAAACCTTTAATTAGACTAAAAAAAAAGGAAAGAAGACTCAAATAACTAACATCAGAAATAAAAAAGAGAACATTACTACCAATTGTAAAGATATAAAAAGGATTATAAAAGAGTACTATGAACAACTGTATGGTAACAAATTTGACAACCTAGATGAAATGGGTACATTTCTAAAAACACCTACCAAGATGGAATTATGAAGAAAGAAAATCAGACCTATAACTAATAACAAAACTGATCAGTAATCTCAGAAAGAAAAGCCTAGGACCAGATGGCTCTACCAGTAAATTCTATCAAACATTTAAAAAAGAAGAATCCTTCTCAAGTCCTCCTAAAAAAATTAAAGAGGGGGAAACACTTCCAAACCCATTCTATGAAGCTAGCATTACACTAATACCAATGAAAGTTTTCTACATAAAACAGACAAACAAACAAATCCCTACAGACCATTATCCCTTATGAATACTGATGGAAAAATCCTCAGCAAAATACTAGCAAACAGAATGCAACAGCATATTAAAAGTGGCGTTTATTGCTGGAATGCAAAGATGGTTCAACATATGAAAATCAACCAATGTAATACACCACATTAAAAGAATGAAGGAAAAAAATTATCACCTGATCATCTCAATTGATGCAGAAAATAAACCTGAAAAATTCAGTACTCTTTCATGATAAAAAACACTCAACAAATTAGGAATAGAAGGAAACTACTTCAACAAAATAAAGGCCTTATATGAAAAACCCACAGCTAACAATATGCTCAATAATGGAAAAGGATGAAAGCTTTTCCATTAAGATCAAGAACTAGGCAAGAATACTCACTCTTGCCACTTCTGCTCAATATAGTACTGGAAGTCCTACCCAGAGCAATTAGGTAAGAAAAATAAATAAAAAGCATCCAAACTGGAAAGGAAGAAGTAAAATTATTTCTGTTCACGGATGACATGAAAACCCATCACAGATGTAGAAAACACTAAAGATTCCAGAAAAAAAGAGAAAAAAAATGGTAGAACTAATAAACAAATTCAGCAAAGTTACAGGATATAAAATTAACACACAAAAATCAGTTGCATTTTTATACATTAACCATGAACAATCCAAAATGAAAACTAAAGACAATTCTATTTATAATAGAATCAAAAAAGAATAAAATACTTAGGAATAAGCTTAACCAAGGAGGCAAAAGGCTTATACACTGAAAACTGCAAAATGTGGCTGAAAGAAATTCAAGAAAAGTCAAATAAATGGAAAGATATCCTTCATTCATAGACTGGAAGACTTAATATTGTTAGGATGTCAATACTACCCAAAGTGATACACATATTCAATGGAATCCTTATCAAAACCCCAAAGACATTTCTGCAATTGTGAAGTCCACACATATTCTCTCTTTCAATAAGTTTTAAGGGTGAATTGCTCCAAGTTACCAACAGACATTAATAATACTTAATCAACCTATAAAGTAATATATTGAACATTGCGAATTGGAAGCTACCATTCAGACATACAGAGGATTCAACGTTTAAAATAGGGTGGCATCATCACTAACATTCAGGCTGACAATGGACCAAATTCACAACTTTTTGCACGAGACAATCACAGGGGAGACTTGGTGAGCCTGTTCTGCCACTGCACTTGAAAAGCATACCAACGGAATAGTATAATATCAGATAATGGGTGGAAAGGCCTTTTCCAGCAACAGATACCTGGGTCTCCACAGAACAGCTACAGTCACAAACCAGGGCAGTGTCAAGGAAGGTAATCACCACCATCAGATACAGAGAGGATCAATTTGTTCAAAAATTGTACTGTGCAATTTTTTTTTTTTTTTTTTGCGGTACGTGGACCTCTCACTGCTGTGGCCTCTCCCGTTGCGGAGCACAGGCTCCGGACACGCAGGCTCAGTGACCATGGCTCATGGGCCCAGCCACTCCGCGGCATGTGGGATCTTCCCGGACTGGGGCACGAACCTGTGTCCCCTGCATTGGCAGGTGGACTCTCAACCACTGCGCCACCAGGGAAGCCCTGTACTGTGCATTTTTAGGAGTTATTATAGATGCATAGAATTTCTGATTGACAAAGACCTTTAAAATCATATTACATGTGAAAATCATTTTATGGATAAGAAAATGAGGACCCCAGGAAGGGGTACCTATGTAACTCAAGGTCACACAACTAGCAGTTAGCAAAACCCGGACTAGAACCTAGGTTTCCAGTGTTCCTCTGTCTTCCCTAATAAAACTCCTGAGCTTCAGGTTGGGAGTACCACCTTAGTCTGCTGGCAGGAAAAAATCTCCCCACAAAATGATTTCTTTTTCTTTCCAGTTTTATTGAGCTATAATTGACATATAACACTGTATTAGTTTAAGGTGCACAATATAATGACGTGATGTGTATTTATTCAAATTTAAATGATCACCACAGTAAGTTAGTTAACATTCATCATCATGTATAGTTAAAGTTTTTTTCTCTTGTGATGAGAACTTTTAGGATCTACTCTCTTAGCAACTTTCAAATACACAGTACAGTATTGTTAACTACAGTCACCACGCTGCACATTACATCCCCATGACTTATTTATCTTATAACTGGAAGTTTGTTCCTTTTGACTACCTCTCCCACCCACAAACCCCTCACCTCAGACAACCACCAATCTGTTCTCTGTTTCTGTAAATTCAGGATTTTTTTAGATTGTACATATAGGTGAGATCACAGTATTTGTCTTTCTCTGTGTGACTTATTTCACTTAACATAATGCCTTCAAGGTCCATCCATGTTGTTGCAAATGGCAGCATTTTCTTCTCTATGATGTCTGAATAATAGTCCACTGGATATATATGCTACAGTTTCTTTATCCATTCAGCTGGTAACGGATACTTGCATGTCTTGGCTATTGTAAACAATGCTGCAATGAACATGGGGGAACAAATATATCTCTCCGAGATAGTGATTTCATTTCCTTCAGACATATACCCACAAGTGGAATTGCTGGACCTTATGGTAGTTCTATTTTTAATTTTTAATTTTTTGAAGAACCTCCATACTGTTTTCCATAGTGGCTGCACGATTTTACGATCCCACCAACAGTGCATAAGAGCTCCTTTTCTCCACATCCTCACCAACACTTTTTTTATCTCTTGTAGTTTTGATGACAGCCATTCTAACAGGTGTGAGGTGATCACAAAACAATTTCTTAAAGATTCTTGACCACATCAGTATATGCCCAATATGATTAAATCAACTCATGCCTGCCTTAGGAAAGGAACCTTCTAGGATTATATGGAAGCCTTTGCACGGATTCTGCATTTTTTGACAGCTGTGGCTATTGTCGTCCCATCCCTGGGGTAAGCGGTTAGGATCTGCCCTGTGAGAGGTGGATTTCCCAGTGTCAGTTATTCTGGGAAGAGGCAGAGCCTGAGATAAGAAATGAAAACTGGGAAGGAAAGACCTGGCAGAAATCTTCCCTCTTCCAGGGCCTTAATCTATTTGATGCCTGGCCTCTACAACTAAATATGCTGATAGTCACTTCTGGGAGAGGGGGCTGGTGGTCTAGGCCAGAGAGGTAGCCTTGTAAGGGCCCAGTGAGGATGGGTCTCAGTATGCCATATCTAGTAGCAATTTTACGGGACTCTCAGCGTTTTGTTAAAGGTCATAAACTCAACTTTTATCTACTATAGAGAATTAAGGACATGTTTCCAAGCTAAGGATGGAGTGGGAAATAGGAAAGCAGAGTGGGATAGCAGAGCTATCACAGTGCTGGCAGCAATGATTAGCAAGGTCCCCAAAGAAAAGGGAACCTTGGGACAGGAATCCAGTCATGAGAGCTAGGCTCACCTCATCATATGAAGATGGTGTCCTTTCCCGATCACCTCAGAAGAGGAAGCATTAATTTATAACTAGGAGACACAATGGGTTTCTTGCAAATCATCACAGGTTAAACAGATTTCCTGATACTGATAACATAGAATGATATTCAGTAGGTGAGCACTGTGATGACTGTCCAATGTTTATAGTCAGCATCCATTCTGATTGGCCAGCATCTGGTTGTCAACTATTTTGAGTCTCATCCTTCCAACAATAATATATGTCTCTCCATCTCAGTTTCTGCTATTGATTCCTAAGACTTGGAGAACATTAACCTTTTTGTTAGTGCTTATCACAGATGCAGGAATGAATAAACACTATATTAATAAACTCTAAGCAATAGATACCATTATTCCCACTTTATAGGCTAGAAAACCGAGGCTCAGAGAAAGAACTCACCCACAGATAGCCTGAGGCAGAGCCAGAATTTTATTCCAAAACAAACAGAATTTTAAGGTTGTATAGAAACAGTCCCTCTACTCTGGAAATCTATCCTCCTATGAAAGATAACATTGCAGGGAACAAGAAACTATGGGACTTGAAGGTAAATGCATCCTTATCTCATAAAATATCAATATTAATATGGAAAAGACTGGCCTAACAAGCATGATTTTAATCCTACCCAACTCTCATGCTGCAATTATTGTCAAGTGTTACCTGAATACCTAAAAAGCTTTTACATATATCTGTGTGACAAAATACTAGTTCATGTCTTCAAATCCATGTATGCGAACTATAAAACCAATTTAATCCTATTTATTAAGAGAAAAGCCCCAGCATATATTCTATTAATGTGCACTGAATCCCTATGTGAATCTCACTTGATTAAAATATTACTATTAAAATATTATTATTATTATTACAAAAGACACAATTTAACAGATTTAAGGAAAAAACTTGAATTCAACAACTTCCCCTCTGGTCATTTATTTAAACCTCTGACAAAACCTCTGTTCTAAGAAATTATTTCTTCTACTTTCTACTTAGAGAACAAATGAAAGTACATCTGAATTAAATTACCACTGCTGTGGAAACACTGAAACTCTATATAAAAACTAGCAATCAAGACAAGATTATCTCAAAAGATGCTAGATTCCCTCAACACTGCCCATCATCAGAACAGTCTTTAAATGCCCTTTCTCATAGGCTATGCCAGTCATTAGCTGTAATTAAAATTCTTGTTGAAATTGGCTTATATCTCTCTACATCTGAATCTTTTCAGGTACCGCTCATTTTCTCTTCTTCCTACTTATTATAAGAGATCAGACACTAGTCTGCTTCGAAATTTTACAGGTACTACATCCACATTAAGGTAATTCATCAAAGTAGTCTGAATGCTGTAAAGATTATTTTTTTTAATGATACAGAACGTCACCAAATTCCCTTATTAGTAGGGTGGCCATTTAATTTATCATCCAAACCAGAACACTTGGTTCTGAAAGGGGGCATTATCAAAAATAGCAACAGGCACAGTCAGGACTGTCCCAGCAAACTGACACATATTGCCACCCTGCTTATTAAAGAACCAAACACCATGCTTAAAAGCTGAAAGTCTCAAAAAAGTGAAATAAAGTTCATGGTGGGAAAGGGGGTAGAGTGGGTTCATGTGTGAATAGAAAGTCAGAAGAGTCCAATCAGAAGGTCAAGAGAAAGCTGCATTCTCTCTCAGGCACCCAAACGCAATGGCATTTCCAGATTACATAAACACAGCTCCTCCCTGCCTTGGATATTAAAAGGGTTTGTACATATGAATCAAGTCTGTCATATGTCGTGTGCTCTCCTTATTTATTTATCCGATTATTTTATGGCTACCCTCACACTCCTCCTCGATATTACCTTATCTCCCACACACCCCACAACTCACAAACTTCCTTTTCCCTCTCTTATTTTATGTCTCATCACTGAACCAGTAAACCAGAATTACTAGGAACTTGCTACATACCAGGCACTGTGCTAAGTCCTCCTACATAAAATGGGGATCCCAAAACTGAATTAGATTCAGTCCTTGCCAGCTCATTGTTCAAATTTTTATTCACCACACTTTGTTTAAAACTCAATACAGGGGACTTCCCTGGTGGCGCAGTGGTTAAGGCTCCACGCCCTCAATGCAGGGGTGCTGTGTTCAATGCCTGGTCAGGGAACTAGACCCCACATGCCTGCCGCAACTAAGAGTTCGCATGCCACAACTAAGGAGCCAGCGAGCTGCAACTAAGGAGCCCGTGAGGCACAACTAAGACCCGGCGCAACCAAATAAATTAAAGAAAATAAAAACCTCAATACCATTTCACTCCAGCCTCCATTTCTGCATGTCCTAAGCAGCCCAACCAAGGAGTACGGTTGCCAAGTTTCCTAGTGAAGCCACCTCTCTATTTATTTGTAGATAATTTAGTACAGTATATACATTGATATAAAAGAAGAATAAACTAAACAACTTTGATTAAGGCGTCAAAATTCCCACATCTTAAAACAACTTTATAAAAGCTCTTCTGCTCTCCCAAGCAAGACACCGCAGCCTTTGGAGGGGAACACTCTTTCTTGCATACCTTTTTCCTCCTTGAAGCTGGTGAAGGATTATGTCTTGCCCATCACTGAATTTCCAGCACCTTTCAGAGTGTCTAGCACAAAATAGACACTCAATAAATATCTGTTGAATAAATGAATGAATGACGGGCTCATGGTTAATGACTTCTTTTTTATGTCAACACCTCAAGATCTTTGCTCCACTGAACAACTCCTCTCAAAAGGCAGTCTCCCCACTCCCTCCCCCGCTCCCCACCACAGTAACAGCTTTGGAGTCAGCCAAAAACCCCAGATCAAATCCCAGCCACTTAATAGCAATGTTACCCTGGGCAAGTTTTCTAATCATTCTCTATGCCTTATTTTTCTTATCTATAAAATAGAGATAGCACTATCAAGTTTGCTAGGTTTTTGTGGTATTTGTGAGATTTGAAAATAATTTATGTAAAGGGCCAGGCAGGAACCCACTAAATGTGTGTCAGATGAAAGACTAAATTGCCACTCTGTTCTGTGGATCCAGGTCAAAATGTAACCATCAAACTGTAATCTGCCAAAGCTGATCTTCATTTAACAACAGATATGCATCAGAAGTTGGAACACACAACTGGAGTCTGTCTGCTGTGGAACATCAAAGGGAGAGTTTAACATCTGTTTTTTTGGGGTTTTTTTGCATTTGCCTTTTATTTTTTTTTACATCTTTATTGGAGTAAAATTGCTTTACAATGGTGTGTTAGTTTCTGCTTTATAACAAAGTGAATCAGTTATACATATACATATGTTCCCATATCTCTTCCCTCTTGAATCTCCCTCCCTCCCACCCTCCCTATCCCACCCCTCCAGGCGGTCACAAAGCACCTAGCTGATCTCCCTGTGCTATGCGGCTGCTTCCCACTATCTATCTACCTTACGTTTGGTAGTGTATATATGTCCATGCCGCTCTTTCGCTTTGTCACAGCTTACTCTTCCCGCTCCCCATATCCTCAAGTCCATTCTCTAGTAAGTCTGTGTCTTTATTCCTGTCTTACCCCTAGGTTCTTCATGACATTTTTTTTCTTAAATTCCATATATATGTGTTAGCATACGGTATTTGTCTTTCTTTCTGACTTACTTCACTCTGTATGACAGACTCTAGGTCTATCCACCTCATTACAAATAGCTCCGTTTCGTTTCTTTTTATGGCTGAGTAATATTCCATTGTATATACGTGCCACATCTTCTTTATCCATTCATCCGATGATGGACACTTAGGTTGTTTCCATCTCCGGGCTATTGTAAATAGAGCTGCAATGAACATTTTGGTACATGACTCTTTTTGAATTAGGGTTTTTCTCAGGGTATATGCCCAGTAGTGGGATTGCTGGGTCATATGGTAGTTCTATTTTTAGTTTTTTAAGGAACCTCCATACTGTTCTCCATAGTGGCTGTACCAATTCACATTTCCTCCACCAGCAGTGCAAGAGGGTTCCCTTTTCTCCACACCCTCTCCAGCATTTATTGTTTCTAGATTTTTTGATGCTGGCCATTCTGACTGGTATGAGATGATATCTCACTGTAGTTTTTTTTTTTTTTTTTTTGCTGTACGCGGGCCTCTCACTGCTGTGGCCTCTCCCGTTGCAGAGCACAGGCTCCGGACGCGCAGTCTCAGCGGCCATGGCTCACGGGCCCAGCCTCTCCGCGGCATGTGGGATCCTCCCAGACCGGGGCACGAGCCCCTGTCCTCTGCATCGGCAGGCGGACTCTCAACCACTGCGCCACCAGGGAAGCCCCTCATTGTAGTTTTGATTTGCATTTCTCTAATGATTAATGATGTTGAGCATTCTTTCATGTGTTTGTTGGCAGTTTGTATATCTTCTTTGGAGAAATGTCTATTTAGGTCTTCTGCCCATTTTTGGATTGGGTTGTTTGTTTTTTTGTTATTGAGCTGCATGAGCTGCTTATAAATATTGGAGATTAATCCTTTGTCAGTTGCTTCATTTGCAAATATTTTCTCCCATTCTAAGGGTTGTCTTTTGGTCTTGTTTATGGTTTCCTTTGCTGTGCAAAAGCTTTGAAGTTTCATTAGGTCCCATGTGTTTATTTTTGTCTTTATTTCCATTTCTCTAGGAGGTGGGTCCAAAAGGATCTTGCTGTGATTTATGTCATAGAGTGTTCTGCATATGTTTTCCTCTAAGAGTTTGATAGTTTCTGGCCTTACATTTAGGTCCTTAATGCATTTTGAGCTTATCTTTGTGTATGGTGTTAGGGAGTGATCTAATCTCATATTTTTACATGTCCCTGTCCAGTTTTCCCAGCACCACTTATTGAAGGGGCTGTCCTTTCTCCACTGTACATTCCTGCCTCCTTTATCAAAGATAAGGTGACCGTAGGTGCGTGGGTTTATCTCTGGGCTTTCTATCCTGTTCCATTGACCTATCTTTCTGTTTTTGTGCCAGTACCATACTGTCTTGATTATTGTAGCTTTGTAGTATAGTCTGAAGTCAGGAAGCCTGATTCCTCCAGCTCTGTTTTTCGTTCTCAAGATGGCTTTGGCTATTTGGGGCCTTTTGTGTTTCCATACAAATTGTGAAATTTTTTTGTTCTAGTTCTGTGAAAAATGCTAGTGGTAGTTTGATAGGGATTGCATTGAATCTGTAGATTGCTTTGGAAAGTAGAGTCATTTTCACAATGTTGATTCTTCCAATCCAAGAACATGGTATTATCTCTCCATCTATTTGTATCATCTTTAATTTCTTTCATCAGTGTCTTATAATTTTCTGCATACAGGTTTTTTTTCTCCTTAGGTAGGTTTATTCCTAGATATTTTATTCTTTTTGCTGCAATGGTAAATGGGAGTGTTTTCTTGATTTCACTTTCAGATTTTTCATCATTAGTGTATAGGAATGCCAGAGATTTCTGTGCATTAATTTTGTATCCTGCTACTTTACCAAATTCGTTGATTAGCTCTAGTAGTTTTCTGATAGCATCTTTAGGATTCTCTATGTATAGTATCATGTCATCTGCAAACAGTGACAGCTTTACTTCTTCTTTTCCGATTTGGATTCCTTTCATTTCCTTTTCTTCTCTGACTGCTGTGGCTAAAACTTCCAAAACTAAGTTGAATAAGAGTGGTGAGAGTGGGCAACCTTGTCTTGTTCCTGATCTTAGTGGAAATGGTTTCAGTTTTTCACCATTGAGGACAATGTTGGCTGTGGGTTTGTCATATATGGCCTTTATTATTGAAACTGTGATTAAAAATCTTCCAACAAACAAAAGCCCAGGACCAGATGGCTTCACAGGCGAATTCTATCAAACATTTAGAGAAGAGCTAACACCTATCCTTCTCAAACTCTTCCAAAATATAGCAGAGGGAGGAACACTCCCAAACTCATTGTACGTGGCCACCATCACCTTGATACCAAAACCAGACAAAGATGGCACAAAGAAAGAAAACTACAGGCCAATATCACTGATAAACATAGATGCAAAAATCCTCAACAAAATACGAGCATACAGAATCCAACAGCACATTAAAAGGATCATACACCATGATCAAGTGGAGTTTATTCCAGGAATGCAAGGATTCTTCAATATATGCAAATCAATCAACGTGATACACCATATTAACAAATTGAAGGAGAAAAACCATATGATCATCTCAATAGATGCAGAGAAAGCTTTCGACAAAATTCAACACCCATTTATGATAAAAACCCTGCAGAAAGTAGGCATAGAGGGAACTTTCCTCAACATAATAAAGACCATATATAACATCTGCTTTTAAATGCAGGAGAACAACAATTAGTCCACAAGTAAATGGGAAAGGTATACAATCCGATTTTATTTTCCCCACCAGGGTATCCATGTATTAAGGGATTACCAGCTTACAGCAGACTAAAGCTTTTTTGCAAGGGTCACGTAGTGGGGGAAGGTAACCCTGGAAATGGTTTTTAAATTCAGCATTTATTGATAGCTCCTGCTTTTCACCATCAAGAAGGTACAGGCCAAGCGTGCCCTTCCTTCAAAGTGCAAAACTAAGCAATCAAAAACTACAAGAATAAGGCTGAGGCTGAAGAGTATTTTTACCCAACTTGTTAGCAATCTAAGATATTAAACCTCAAAAGGGAATCACATCATGAATCTTTGTGCAAATTGAAATTTATGAAATGCATGCCTGTGATGGACGGGACACTTTGTTTTCACTGTAGAGCCACATTCTGAGACCCATTCTCCTGCTGTCAGGCCGAGCAGCAGCCGTGGAAATAAGCAGCTCCCTGTGCTTTATTTCTAGCACACCTGAACCTGCCATCAACTGCGACCATGACAGCTATTTATGGGCCCTTACTTTCCCCTTTTCCAGTAACAGTGGCAGAGACAAGCTATGAAACTTCCCCAGGGTTTGTTTTCCTTCCTCACAGCTCTCTTGGAAGATGAAAGAAACCCCAGAGTTTTTCAAAGCCCAGAGGCAATGTTGATCTTGAGTAACATTTTCTATTTTCTTAAAAGACGTCGTTTCCTACTCTGCTCCAGCATACAGAACATGAAGCAAAGCCTAAACTACCTCCTTAGAGTACAGGAAAATAAATGCAGTAGTTACAAGAGAACGTGAACTCTGGTTTAAAAACAGCAAAGGGTTAGGGATAAACACGGGCTGTAATACTGAACCGTTAAATTCTGTCCTACGAGCTCACAGTTTTGGCCTCCTTTAAAGAGTATCTGAGCAAAAGTGGCTCCCATCTGAATACGGATATTTTCTCCCTAAATTCCCAGTGAACCAAGTACACGAACCTATTATAACAACCTGTTTTCTTATCCATCTTCATTTTACAGATGCTTTCTTGTCATGAGTCACAGAGTTCATAAACCAAGAAACTAGGGTGTAAACCTATGCAGCCTGACCCCAACGGTCTCCCATAATATGCCCTGAACCAGAAAAGTACTTCCGTTTGTTGTCTAAATCTGAAAGCAGCCAGGACCAACAGGAGTAACCGTCAACACAAGGGCTCCACATATTTTCACAAACTGAGGTCCCTACCTGCATGAATGATGGTGTAGTATTTTTTATGGACTCAAAAGTATCATTTAAGACAGTTTTATACCTGCCATAGCATTGAAGCAGCAAGCACAGCTTTCCAGCCTCCAAAAGGGCTTACAAGAAGTGCATTTTAGTCTCAGCTTCAGTTTTGGACAGCAAGTCACAAGATAAAATGGCAATTAGGAATTTCCTGAAACTTTAGAGATCAATCTAGATATCAAACAACTAAATAGATAAATAAGTAAACAAATATCAAACTAAAATCCAATTACCCCAATTTGAGTAACACTTGATATAACTTCAACAGAAGCTTCACATATATAATTTTAAAACACTGAATTTCAAGGGACAAAATATCTTAGAGATTATTCATCTTATCAATGCAAATTTTACTGAGCAAAGAGTTATGAAAGACAAAAAAAAAAAGTGAATGAGACTAGATCCCAGGCCTCAAGACCTAACAGTCTATTAAACATTATGTAAATAACTATAACCCAATTCAAGTTAAAAACAATAAAAGATAAAATCAGAATATACTATCAGAGAGACTGAAGTAGGGTGTTAAGGGAGTTTGACACACAGAAAGGATTACTTCTGATCATAGCACAGTGGTTAAAGCATAAACATGAGAGTCATACAGACCTGAGTTCAAGTCTTGACCACTCCACTCCCTAGCTATGTGACGTTAGACAAGTTATTTAACCTCACTGAGCCTCAGTTTCAAAATCTTTATAATGGGGCAATAACACCTACCTCTCAGAACTGATATATAGGATTAAATAAGATGAAATACGTGAAACTCTTAATACAGTTCCCAGCACACTCCCCGGGTTAATTGCTAGCAGTGGCTTCCAGTCAGACCTATTATTTCTCCATCTCACATGCCTAGCTACTTTTCTTACCAATGCTCCTTAATTGCTCTGGTCCAATGCCCTGCTAGATCCTACTACCAACTCTTCTTTAAAGATGAAGAGATGGACTTTGAGAAAATGGGGAACATGCCCAATGTCATACAGACTCCTGATTCCTCGGGAAATGACCGCCCCTTCCTCAGCAGGCCCACAGCATTTGTGAATCCATCTTCCCTACAAGCTCACCAGAGTCAGATGGATACCTCATGGGCTTTAAAGTTAGATGGATCAGAGTTAGAATCCTAACTCAAACCTTTTCTAGCTGTGTGAATGCTGGCGAGTTACTTTCCCCCTAGTTTCAATAATCCTTACCCTAAGAATTACTGTGACAATCTAGTGACTCACTACTATGACTTCCACACTTGTTCAGACAGCGGAGCCAGTCTAAGGGCAGAATATCAGAAATCTTGGTATATTTAACTGTACCACATGAACCAAGAATTATTCTACTAGGAGAAATTACAACTACATTATATACATACTGCTTCCCAAATATTATGTGTGTGTGTGTGTACACATATGTGTGTATAAATATATACACACGTTTTTTAAATCATTGTTCTAAGTTTATTGATTAAATGCTTTTTATTCATTAACTTTTTTTTTCTATTTGCTAATTTAACTTAACAAGTAGTAGCAGGTACCAAAAGTTCAGGAAAATAAAATGGAAAAAAACCCCTAAGGATTAGAAAATTCTATTCATGATTTATTTTGAAAGGGATGGGTCAATGAATGTCATTACTGAACTGAATGTTAGTGGTCAAACACCTCATTTGAGAATATCCAGAATATCACATAGTACACACTGAATGTATGTTATTTGAATCTGAATTTGAAACTCAAATTAAGTTCCCTGAAAGCAAGAGCATATCTCATTCATCTTTGTATAATGAGCTCCTAACACAGTGCCTGGCACATGGTAGTTGTGCAAAAAATGTTGGCTTAATAAATGAACCTAAAATTGAGAAGGCATGAAAAGGTCTATAATACATTTTGCATCTCCAATTAATTTGGATTTCAATTTGCTCCAATAAATTATATTCCAAAGTCTATGAAACGTTCCTTCTGTACCCATCACCTCATCTGAGATATTAAGAGCTTCTTGGGAGGGAGAAATACATAGGTAGAATCCTTCCTTAGGCACAGAAATATTGATGAAGACAGCTAAGCGGGAGAAAGATGTCTCCAGCACTCTTGTAATATAACAAAGGGACCAAAGAAGACTCAAGCTTTATACACAGTACCCGTCAAACAGTGACATTTACCATTTTGAACACATATTTAGTCCCACAAGCCTCCTGCTCAGAACATGTCTGGTTACAGTAAACACAGTAGAGATTGTAGAAGGTGAATCCTAGTCTATTCTCTGTTCACAGATGAAAAACCCACACCATATATTTCACATATTTATACTCCCTTCTAACTGAAAGCCAGGATCACCTAAAATTAAACAAAAAGCTAAGATTCAACTGTTTCTCTTTCACTAAAAATATTGTAGACAAATATTTATTAGCATGGGAATTCATTATTTAAGTGGAAAAGAAAGGATACCAAATAATTTGTAGCATATACTACTCTGATAGTATTAACATAAAAATAAACATATATATGTATTAAACAGGATAATAAAATAGAAGCTATTTTCTGCTTCTTTTAAAATAATCCATGGCTAATTTTTCAAAAGTGCATCCACATTTTGTCAATATTATAGACTCAAGTTTCCAGAAACCTACTTCAAACAATTAAATAAAACACTTGAAACAAGGAAGTCTTTGAAAACATATTTGTGATTAAGGAAAAAATAAAAGTAGAGGACAAATGGGAGTTAAAAGGAAGCGTGGGGGCTTCCCTGGTGGCACAGTGGTTGAGAGTCCGCCTGCCCATGCAGGGGACACGGGTTCCTGCCCCGGTCCGGGAAAATCCCACATGCCGCGGAGCAGCTGGGCCCGTGAGCCATGGCCGCTGAGCCTGCGCGGCCGGAACCTGTGCTCCACAACGGGAGAGGCCACAGCAGTGAGAGGCCTGTGTACCGCAAAAAAAAAAAAAAAAAGAAAGAAAAAAAAAAAAGATAGTGTGGTGGTTGTTTAGGGTTCTGAATTTTCCCTAAAATTGCACTAATCTCCCCCAAAATAAGTCACCAATTCATTTAAGTACCCCTTACAGTTTTCAAAGTACTGTCAGAAACATTCACCTGTGACTTTTGTAAATTTCAGGAGGGACTTTCCTCCATCTCCCCCCACCCTGCCCTCTCCCTTAATGTTTACTTCCATATAACTAGTTCTTCAGGACTAGATTTATACAGAGCATACTTATGCATTATAACCACCTTCTTTTTAACTTAAAAGTCAACTGTGAACATCCTTCTGTGCATATAAGTTTTCAGCTATGACAGCAGTTTCAGTAAGCAGGGATCCTTCTGCCATAGTCCCTTTGGTAACACAGGGACTGTCTTTAGCTTATTGTGGGGATCAAAAGTCCTACTGATGCCTTGCTTCTACAAAATGGAAAAGTAACTTTTACAGCAATATCACAAAGGGAATATTCTGGTGTAATGGAAGGAAAATATTTCACCAGGGACTATATTAAATTTTAAAGAAATGCTAAATTATTTGAAAGGCACTTTAAGTGCTCACTTTCTGGGGCTAAGTTGTATTTCCAATCTAAACACCACTGCAAATATTGAGATCCTAATGGCCAGATAATTAATCTTTTGCTCTTTTCGTTCTACTTCTGTGGACAGACTGGTGACTTCCAACATAATCCTCTTTCAAATATCCTTCCAGGATGGAATAAATATCCTTTATTTTAAGGTTAATATGTGAATACAAGGCTAAAAAATTCAACTAAATATATTGCTATCATTTTTTTTAATTCCACTGACAATAGTATTTCACTACTGCAAATATTTCACCGTAACAAAAAAAAATGTTTTTGGAGAAAATTTTCCAAGTCCTTGCTTTCATTGGATTTATATTTTAGCAGAGACTTGATGGCTCTCAGAAACTGTTTTCGTGGTATGTGTATACTCCGTGTGTGTATGTAATATTCTTTTCAGTACATCTTATTTAACTTCAAAACAGCTTAATAATTAAAGACCCTTACCTTATTAAAATTATTTCAAATAACACACAATTTAGTTATAAATAAATTTACACTACAAACAATATAACAATAAAATCTGATCTTACTGTTTAATGCTTCTATGGAACTTCTAGAGTATAGTTTCTGTTCTGTCTTGTTTTGTTTTAGGAATGTTTCAACTATCTCATTTGTACTGTCAGATATGTAGAGGAGCTGCAATACACAAAGAATACAAAGTTTAGAAAACTATCTAGTGATTTAATGAGCAAACAGTTCCTACTGTCAATGATATTGCTTCTGGAATACACCAGAAAGGAGGTGTGTGTGAATGCGTGTGCATGAGTACGTGCGTGTGTGTGTGGGTGTATGTGTGTTGTTTCGCTTACATTCTTATGGGCCACTCACATTTCCAAGTAGTATCTACAAAAAAGTAGACTGCATTATTTTTAGGGCCCATTTTACCTTTCTCTTCAAAAAGATCAGGGAAATAAACTGAACTTTATGGCGTCGAACAATTTTTTCTACGAGATAGTCAAGCCATTCACACAGGTTTCTCAATTAAACTATCTTAGAGTTTCTCGAAAAAGTTATAAAACAATAAAACTGACATGCATCAATTCTTCCAAAACCAAGCTACATGAGGGACTTATTGAACAAGTGATTCCACATTTTATTTTCCTTTCCAGACAAGAAAAGAACCAAATGGATTACATTCTTATTCTAAAAAATTCAGAACCAAAGAGCTTATCTAAAAGTCTAAAACTCCTGAAGCGCAAAAAACTGGACTCACTCTTCTGTCACACCATATTACACTGTCTTACCTTTAGAGTTTAATTCATCTACTGAACACCTGATAAAAGGTTTTATCACAACCTTGAGGACTCAGTTTATGAAATTCCAAAGAAATGGCACATTGCAGAAAGTCATCCTAATCTCTTGAAAGGTTTTTTTTTTTTAAAGGTCTCCTGAGTCCCTTTCCATGTTTCAAGTCTGTAAGAACATATAAAACTTACAAAGCCAGGAAAGAAAGGAAGTAGAAAAGCCACAGACAAACTGTTAACTTTCTGAGAGAAATATAATAAAATTTTTAAAAAGCAAATTAGAAAATTACTTACTTTCCCCAGGTCTTTGGTACAAAGCTCAGAAGGCAATTTCCCTTTTCCCACAGTCTTGTTAATTAATAGCAATCACTCAATGAGGTCAGGCAGCCCGAATATATCTAGAAATTGTGTAGAGACAAAAAGTTAACATTCAAAGTCAGATTAGAAATTAAAAATCAAAACATCCCATTGTTATTCAGAGTCTCTGCATAATTAAAATACAGATTTCATTGGAATATCTAAATGATGAGCTATATTAGCTACTTTTCCTTCAGAACAATACTAACAAGACTTGCTAAATCTAGATAGTGTTTTGATCTGTCATCTTATTAAAGTTACTAAAGCCGGAATCAGCAAGGCGTGTTGGCAACCATTCACGATAAAAATGTCCTTCTCAGGGAGTTCTAAAAAGCAACTTAGGGAGGATGTGGACTTCTAATTATACTGTGACTTGGGAGGGAAGGTCTTCTGAAATCACACTTGCCTGCCCCACCTTCCAAAGATGAGCTCATCTCACAAACACAGAAGCAGTTGTAAATAGAAGTGAACAATAACAACTTAAAGAAATTCACCAACAACTTGTAAATGCCCTTCAGATGTATCCATTGAAGCACACTTCACTTTTGCAGGTGGGAATGAGAAGAGAGAGGCGTGTTAACTTTTTTAAAAATAAATTTATTTATTTATTTATTTAGGCTGCACTGGGTCTCTGTTGTTGTGCGCGGGCTTTCTCTAGAGTTGCAGTGAGAGGGGGCTACTCTTCGTTGCGGTGCGCAGGCTTCTCACTGTGGTGGCTTCTCTTGTTGTGGAGCACAGGCTCTAGGTGCACAGGCTTCAGTAACTGTGGCACGCAGGCTCAGTAGTTGTGGCCGAAGGGCTCTAGAGTACAGGCTCAGTAGTTGTGGCGCACGGGCTTAGTTGCTCCGAGGCATGTGGGATCTTCCCCGACCAGGGCTTGAACCCATGTTCCCTACATTGGCAGGCAGATTCTTAACCACTGCGCCAACAGGGAAGTCCCAACTTTTTTCTAATAAAAGAGAAAATCTGAAAATTCTGCATGATGATAATCTCACTTAAAACATCAGTTACTTCCCCCAACAATCCTGTGAATGAATACATAGGTAATAAATCATTCATAAGATAAACGAGTTTAAGTAGGTGTAACAGATGCCACAGGTAAACCATAACCTAAAGTCTGTGCACCTGTCAGCCTCTCCCACACTGGGCCACACATTAGATGTAATTCTAAGAAGCGTGATAAACTCATTTAAAAGCCATAAGAGATTGAGAAATAGGTCCTTTAGGAGGAGGCAGGAAGCATTGCCATGGTAGGCAGTCAGAATCCCACAGACATCAATAGTCATCATTTATTATTACTGTCATTGTTACTGTTACAGTTTAGAGTTACTATTACTGTTACACTGTTATTGTTACACTTACACAGTATGGACTCTCAAGCCAGATTCTTCTCTAAGTGTTTTTACATGCATTACCTCCATTTAGGATAGAGACAAGCAGAAATATCCCCTAGACATCACCCTGGTGCCACACAGTACACTCAGTTCTCCTATAACACTCGTGTTTGTTCCAAGGTTGATACAGTAGGGAGCAACTTGAGCGTAACTTGATTTTCACATTTGTTTAGGTATGATTTCACTGCAAGAAACATTAGGTAATAGCAGAAGATTGCACGGGGTGGAACCCAGCTGTCTAAGGATACACAAAAGGCACAAAATCCACGCCTCAAATATCTGTTGGCGATCTCAGTCCCCCAGACGTGTGCCGAGCCACAGCCCTCCACGCTGGGTGCCCCAACTTTCCTTCTGATTTCAGGTAACCCTCCTTCCACCACTTCACAGTGACTCACAAACTGCAACCTTTCCAGGGCCTCAGTCCACAGAAAACGTCACGACTTTCTCAAGGTAAAATGCCATATTTAGTGCACTTTTTATCTACTTACTTCATGACCAACTAATATGTGTAAAACTGTGCTCCAATTTTTATTCAGTTCCCATCTTACTTTTTTTTAATGTGTCACTGATAAAGGTTTGGTGTTTTTTTTAAAATTTAGTTTTGGCTGTGTTGGGTCTTCGTTGCTGTGCGTGGCTTTCTCTAGCTGTGGCGAGCGCGGGCTACTCTTTGTTGTGGTGTGCGGGCTTCTCATTGCAGTGGCTTCTCTTGTTGCAGAGCACGGGCTCTAGGTGCGCAGGCTTCAGTAGTTGTAGCACATGGGCTCAGTAGTTGTGGCTCGTGGGCTCTAGAGCACAGGCTCAGTAGTTGTGGCGCATGGGCTTAGTTGCTCTGCGGCATGTGGGATCTTCCCGGACCAGGGCTTGAACCCGTGTCCCCTGTGATTCAGTCAGCAGTGGCCGGGTCGGCAGGGCCATGTGACAGGCTTTCCTCACAAATGGCTCTATGAGTGGTGCAGGTAACCTGCTAGTGTTGGAGGGTCTCCTGCAGAGGCAGGAAGTGACTGTGTCTCACAGTGGGGACAAGGACACTGGCAGCACAAGTTCTGGGAAGTACTCCTTGGCGTGAGCCCTCCCAGAGTCCACCATCAGCCCCACCAAAGAGCCCAGGTAGGCTCCAGTGCTGGGATGCCTCACTGATAAAGGTTTTTGAGTGTTATGTCCCTGATCCTACTTTTCCCTTAAGCACTGGGGGCTTTACTACATGATTCTGCATAGCATGGTGGTTTTTAGAAACACATACATTGCATTTTAGCAGAACTGACTGTATAATAACTAGTGTTTACAAAGATGCTTGTGTGTGGTGTGTTTTGTTTTGTTTTGGGGGGTTCTTTTGGCCACACCACATGGCTTATGGGATCTTAGTTCTCTGACCAAGGATCGAACCCAGCCCCATGCAGTGAAAGCACTGAGTCTTAACCACTGGACCACCAAAGGAAGTCCCACGACACTTGTGATTTAGACCAGAGGGGTTAAATTATGATTTGAAAATATGTTAATTATGTTAAAGAGGATAGCAACATATGTAATTTAATTTTAGAAAGAATCACACTCACATACTAGGTTTACAATAACCTAGTATGAACACTTTTAAGGGTGTTTCAGTTACATGAAAAATTTATTTATGAGAAGTTCCATAATGGTGTTGTTAGATAAATGAAGCGTTACTGCACCATTCCGGACAGACCAACATGATGGTGTTATAAAGATACGATTCTTGCAGACAAGAGGACTTAGCCAGAATTGCTAGAGAGGAGAAACTGAATTATTTGTCATTCCTTGAAACCAATAAATTTTTAAAAGATTAAAGTTATCTGTAAAAAAAAGTCCAAGATATACATAAAGATATGTACAAAGAAGTTTTCCATTAAAGTAATAACATTTTAAGCAATTTTAAAATATAAATATTCAGCAACAGATAAAGTTTTTTAAAATCTGTAAGATATTTAATAAAATGAGAAAATGTTTTTAAGCAGTGTTCATTGGGAATGCAGACTATAAGATGATTTGTTCCATATGCTCTCAATTTTGTTTAAAAGTATCTATACCTAGAAAAAAAAGACTAGAATGAAAAAAAGTCAACATTTGTGTATAGTTGCTAATTAGAGATAACAGAATTAGAATAATTTTTATTTTCTTTGCATTTTCCTGTGGTTCCCAAATTTTCCACAATAATCACATCTACTTTTACAGTTAGAAATAACCAAACACTATGTAAAAATAGGACTAAGGCATTTGGTGGGGAAAAAACCTTTTATCTCCACTTTAATTCTGAATGTGACTCCAGCCAGTAGAATGAACACCAGCCCAAGAACAAGGGTACCAGATGCTTCCTCCACAGGTATTAACAGATCCAGTCACAGAAAGTATTTTCTATCTCATAATTCAAGGGCAAATACAGTCCCAAAAGATGTTCAAAGTATACAAATCCATTTTAGAGGCCAAAATATAATTTGCTTTTACTGGCTAAAACAGTTATGGATTTAGTAAAATCCAGATGAAAGAAGACTTTTAATTATATAATTGCATATTAGCTGTCTTAATGTCTGAAAGAAATTTAGTTATGAATGAAGAAATTGTGCTCTGGATAAAGCTCCTTTCAAACAAGATCAAGATTAAAGAAATACAAGAAGCAATGGATTCGGTTGTGGGGATGAGTGCCTCACTCAGGGAGTTTTTGATAGAAAGTAAGAAAGAGATATTGATCTTTACGACCTCCAAAAGAACTCAGTTGTATTAAAATTTTCCCAATAACAATAAAACTGGACTTTGAAAATAATCCATTTGCCAAAAATGGTGACTCCTTATTAGTCATCAGTCTGCTTAGTTTAATCCCATGCACTGAAATTGCATAAGAACTAAAAGGTGAAACTACAATACTCTTAAGTCAAGGGCCAATGTGTAACAATTTGGCCACCACACAACCTGAGTTCACTTACCTATTCTGGCAAGCAGCACATTTAAAGGATGTGCCCCTTTCCATCTTCAGCATAGCCTTACTCACGCCAAATAGCCAGTAACCATTTGGTGTAGAGCAATTGCTTTAGTACCACTCTCCATTCTCAAGAATGCACTGAGGGGGGCTTCCCTGGTGGCGCAGTGGTAGAGAATCCGCCTGCCGATGCAGGGGACACAGGTTCGTGCCCCGGTCCGGGAAGATCCCACATGCCGCAGAGCGGCTGGGCCCGTGAGCCATGGCCACCGAGCCTGCCTGTCCAGAGCCTGTGCTCCGCAGTGCAAGAGGCCACAACAGTGAGAGGCACGCGTACCGCAAAAAGAAAAAAAAAAAAAAAAGAATGCACTGAGGGTTAAAAATCAGTGATTGTGTGTGTGTGTGTGTGGTTTTGTTTTATAAAATGATAAAGGCATCTGTAACATGCAGTGTATACATCTGAACAATAACCATATTCCTGGGCTTCCCTGGTGGCGCAGTGGTTGAGAGTCCACCTGCCGATGCAGGGGACACGGGTTCGTGTCCTGGTCCAGGAAGATCCCACATGCCGCAGAGCAGCTGGGCCCGTGAGCCATGGCCTCTGAGCCTGCGCGTCCGGAGCCTGTGCTCCGCAACGGGAGAGGCCACAACAGTGAGAGGCCCGCGTACCGCAAAAAAAAGAAACAAAAACATATTCCTGCTGTACAAAGTATAGATGTACTAGTCTCTGTTTTGTTTTGTTTTTTACTTCCAAAAATGCTGACTTCAATGGAAAACAAACAAAAAACCCTTCTGTTTCAAATTTGCTTTTGTATTTTTAAGCATTTTCATAACTTCCCTATCAAATGGAAACAAAGCTACTGATTTCATGTTTTGTTCTGTTTTGTTTCACAGAATAGAAAAGGCAAATGAATATTTTAATTATGCTATCATATACAAGAAGAGATCACAGAGGTGATACTGAGTTCCAGAAACATCAGTCAGTTCAAGTTCAAGATCAGAGACTATCATTTTATCAAATGTATGTTGATTACTTTGGAAAATAACTGAAATTCTTGGCTTCTGTGTCTCAAAAATTGCTGCCTAAAATACTGCACATATGCACCTTTAATAATTTGCAACCAAATATTATAATCAGCAAATAAATTCAGATACTATTTTCAATTAGGAGTGTTCAAAATAAAAACTATGAATTTTAATTTTTAAAAAAGACATGCAGAAATATACATCTACCTATACACACCTCACACTGACTCTGAAAATACAGAACACTTAGGAACTCTCAGTATGGAAACTATATTTCTTAAATTGCTCTAAGAATTAGCATATGTATAGCTCAGGGGAATACACTCTCTTAGCATTACCGGATATAAAAAAGGGCAACCAATTTTCAGAGTCTACCTGGAAAATAAGCAGAAATTATTTTCTCAGGCTCTCTAGTCACTCTGTGGGCAGAATTCCAACATAATCTAAATTGGTCTTGGCACTATCTGACTCCCCCTTTTTGCATCACTGCACCACCTCTGGTCCAAAGCCCAATGACCTTCTCTTTCAACGGCCTCCTCCTCTCACTGGTCCTTTCCTTCCAACTTCTAAACTTCCAATGACTCCATGGCAATATTTTAGCAGAAGCTGGGGAATGGGGGAGCTTCAACAAATAATTAAGGAATTATAACTTTCTCTGGATTATATGCATTTTTAAAGGAAAGTTTGAATACCCAGATCTTGTTTTTCTAAGCACCATAGCTCACTGGAGAAATAGTTGGGTCCAGGCCTGGGGGTAAGGAAAGTACAGTATAAGCCTAGAACATCATACTATGCCAGAAAGCAAGAAGTGCTCAAATATTAATGCAGACACGACAGGAGGACACAGGAGCTGCCTTGAAGGGGCTCCCACTGGCCAAATGTGGTACAATTTGAACAACAAAAAGAATGATACGGATAAATTACAATTTTAAAAAAAGGAACCATAAATCCACAGATATTCATGGAAAGGGGGATAGTGTAAAGCTCTTTTTTACAAAGAAAGCCAGCTAATAAACACCAAAGGAATAGCAGAAATAGAAAATCCCACTTTGCAACCACCAAGGCAATGATTGATTCAGTCAAGGATCATTAATGGACACTAAAACCATTAGGGAAAGGGTTGCTATGGAATAGGATACTCACACAGTCTCAGAATATCACCCCACAGATTACTTATCACTTACCGAGGAGAAAAGGTATCTTTATAATGGAGAGCTCTGGCAGACCACCTCACCCAAGTGATGGTTGGCACAACCAATTATAGGATAACCAAACGTCACATGTCTCCACAGGGACTATGTAGTATGTTTGTCAAAAGGCTTAATCTGTATCTCATCATAACGTAACAATCAAACAAATCCAGTACTTGTGGTACTTTCTGCAAGACAATTACCTTGGCATTTTCCAAGATATCAGTGCCATGAATGACAAAAATAAACAAAAACAGGGTGACTGTTCTGGATTAAAGGAAAAGAAACAAAATGCAGTGAATGACTGTTGATGAATCTTGGATGAGGAGAGGGGTTATAAAAAGACATTACTGGAATAACTGGGGAAATTTGAATCGGTATTATGGACTATGTGGGAGAATATTCTTGTGTTTGGGAGATACATATTAAAGTATTAATATTTCAGGTAAAGGGTCATGACCTCTATAACTAACTCAACTGGTTCAGCAAAAGTGTTTTAAAGTGTATGTATACAGAGACAGAGAGATAGAAACAGAGAGAGACAGAGATAAAACAAATTTGGCAAAATGTTAGCATTTTATATGGCAGGCTGGTTGTAACCTCTAAAAGCCAGTAACTATGGTTACTTGTAGGCTGTGTCTATTCCGTATGAAGAGAGATCATAAAGGAGCCTACGGTTGAAACCAACACAAATAGAAATAGAGACCACTGGTGTTAGAGCATTTAGTCCATTTTTCAAAAAACTTTTTCCAATTCATTTTTCTTCTGTAGCAATTAATGGTCATTAGTTGGGAGGAAGAAGATTTACAGAGAAAAAGAAACCCAAGGAAGAGGATAACAATGGATAAAAATTAGGCACAGATAATTTCAGTTCTCTTCCATACCTCTTCTTTGGAAGAAGAGGTAAGTCTCAAGGTTTAAAAAAATTGTGCATTGTTTTCCAACCTGGTGAGAAACCCTGGATAGATGTGTACCTTTCCAGTGAGCAAGAAAGAGTCCCTCTGCAAGAGGTATTCTGACCAAACACCAGGACCAGGGAAGCTGAGCACTTCATTTCATGCCCAGCCCTGGCTAAGCCTAGAACAGAGGGGCATGTGTCTGAATAACGAACATTCCATGTGGGCAAACTTGCATCCCAGAAGCGCAGCTTTCAGCAGCTGCCTCAAACTGAATGTGTTGGAAACAGAATTCTCCTCCACTAAACTTGATCCCTTGTTTCTATTACCTCTCTTCTCAGTCTATCCAGTCTCAAAAGTGCAGCTTCATCTTTCACTTTGGTTCCCATTGGCCCACTCTTCCTCATTCACATCCTCAGGGCCACATTGGCCACAAGGTCTCTCACAGTCCAGGTAGAAACAGCCTCTCTTTTCTCTGTTTCTCCTCAATACTTCTATCTATGGCACTCACTTGACACTTTTTAAATATCTTTGCCACATGGTACTGATTCTGTACTCACTGTAGGCAAGAACTTTACTATGTTACCTCATTTAAAAATCACTGAGGGACTTCCCTGGTGGCACAGTGGTTAAGAATCCACCTGCCAATGCAGGGGACATGGGTTCGAGCCCTGGTCCGAGTAGATCCCACATGCCACGGAGCAACTAAGCCCGTGCGCCACAACTACTGAGCCTGCGCTCTAGAGCCTGCGAGCCACAACTACCGAGCCCACAAGCCACAACTACTGAAGCCCGCACGCCTAGAGCCCATGCTCCACAACAAGAGAAGCCACCACAATGAGAAGCCCGCGCACCGCAATGAAGAGTAGCCCCTGCTCGCCGCAACTAGAGAAAGCCCGCGCGTAGCAATGAAGACCCAACGCAGCCAAAAAAAAAAAAAAGATCACTGAAATTCTGTGAAGTAGTTTACGTTATTCTGCTTCTATCTACGGAAGAAATGGATACCCAGACAGGTGAAATAACTCGTCCGAGGTCACAGAGTTGTAAAGTTGATATTCAGACCCTGATCTTCTGGTTCTACCCTAACACCAAGGTGCTTCAGATTTTATTTATCATTTTAAATACTGTCCCCTGTCCCTAAATCAAGCACAGACTCCTTGAAGGAAGGGATCCATTTTATCCAGCCTTGTGCTCTCTCCAGAGCCTAGCAATACTCATAACTCATGTTCAGTGAATTATATTTCAAGACTCAGCCCAGAAACCATTTTTCTTTCTGACTTCCAAGCCCAATCCCTGTAGCACCACCCACCCCCTCCCCTTGCCCTCTATCTGTTTCTACTGCAGTACATGCAAGCCTTAATGGCAGGCTTCGTGACTGCTGCATGTGTGCCCTGGAACACAGCAGGCACCTAATGTATGCTTGCTAAATGAAATGTTTATACATGAGACAGCTGGGTTCCTTATCAAGGCTACTATGTCTTGTTAGAAAATTGACCTCATTTTTATCTTTATCACATACTGAGGAAATTGTTTTAGGAAAGAGTGACACAGGGAAAATGGAGAAAACCAGTCTTGGCCTTTGGGTCCTACCCACTTCACCTGCTGTCCTGGGTATACTGTGTTCTGGAGAAGCGCTTCCAAATTTTAATGGATACGTAGTATCATTCAATACAAATTACGATTCAGTATGTCTGTGATAGAGCCCAAGATTCTGCATTTCTTTTCCTGGGGCGTGGGGGGATGCATACAAGAGGCTAACCAAGATTCTGCATTTCTAACAAGCTCCCAAGAGACGTTGATGCTGCTGATGTATGGACCACAGTTCCCAGGAGCAAGAAGTCCTAGACTGTAATAGTGAAACTGTGCCCATTTAAAGAGAAATAACATGTAGACTAAATGACCAGACATAAATTCAGAGTGTTAACGCTAGTTATCTCTGGGTTTCTTCTTTCTACTTTCCTGTAATTTCCAAGTATTCTATAATGACTCTTGCTGATGGAAATAAAAATTTGAAATGCTATATATACACATGCATAAAAAACTGTACATTTGGACATTTCTACTTTGCATGGCTACATCTTTATTTAAGCAACAAATATACTTAAGAGGACCAGACTTGGGAAATAACAAGATGGTGAATTTAGCAATTCCCTGTCTGCTCATTTTAACATGTACATTAACATAAAACAGTAATTACCCTTAGCAAGCAGTCACCACCACAAGCATTGCTTTTCTCAGGTTCCTTTCCCTTAAAAGAAAGAGAAAGAATCCATTCAGTTGGAAGACAATAAAAGGCAAACCAAATTAAGCAGAAGAAAAAAACAAGCAGGTGCTACAATGAACCTCTTCCAAGTGGGTCAACAGAACCTCATGAAGTTGAAAAGGAGGTGGAAATGCGTTTCTCCCAGCAGAGGTGGGGTGGGCTGGGTTCCCCGACAAGGCGAAGTGCAATAAATTAAAGCAGCACTCACCGTGCACCTGCAAGCGAGGTGCAAAGAAATGGTCCTCAGAGGAGCCTCCCTTCCAAACGTAACAAGGAAAGATAATCAGGAAAAGGCAATTAGAGGGTGTGCATTTGCAGGAAAGCACTCCCCAAATACCTCCTTTTCTGTGTTGCTCCAAAGGATGCCAGGTTTATCCTATGAGTTGCAGAAGTTGCAGCCCAGGCAGGTGGGCACCTCATGCCCACTCCCATACCCACAGCTATTCCGGACTCTTGCCCAGCCATACGTACCTGTGACTCAGGAAGGGCCAAAAACAAAAGAGGCACTTTGTAACCAGAGTGTTCCTGGTTAAAGTAGGACCAACAAGGTTCTGCATCCTCTGTTTTCCAACCCACAGGCCTAAGTGACTTTTTGCCTTAAAGAAATATTGTGAAACTCACTGTGAAATTACCCGAAGGGATTGGAACTTAGTGTCTGGAAGGCTTTATATGTACGATGGGACTAAAAATCACTTCTGTGTGTCTATTAAGGATGTGGTTTCCTATCTGTGAAGTTTAGACACGCTAGACATTCAGCTCAACTGAAAACAGTGAGTCACTTTATCTCTACTGAGTTCTGTGAGTCTAGAGCTGGACCATTCAAGGCAAATAAGCATATGCTGAGGTATTTAAAAATGTGATCACTTGAGATTTCGATAGCATCAAAGTCATCATCTTGATGGGAGAAAAAATCTGAATCTACTTGGACTTGCTTACATTTCTTTTATTGAAATTCAATATTGTTTTTATTTTGAATTATATGGAGGGTAGATGGGGTGGGGGAGGGGAAAGCACCATAATCTTCTCGGTGCTCCAAAGCCTCAGAGTCTTAATATCTTAGTAGGAATTTTAGATCTGAGGAGACATAAGAGGCACGACAATCAAATAAAATGCAGTACACGGTCTTTAGCTTGGATTCTGGTTTAATTTTTTTTTTTCAATGCTAAAGACCTAGGGGACTAAGTCTTTGGGAAATTTGACTATGGACTGATAATAAATGATATTTGAGGACTACAATTAATTTTATTGGCCATCATAATAGTACTGCATTTACATAAGGCAGCTTCTTTATTTCTTGGAGATGAATGCTAAAGTACTTAGGGGTAAAATGCCATGATATCTAAAATTTATTTTGAAATGGCTCAGCAAAATATAATATATGTAGGGCTTCCCTGTTGGCGCAGTGGTTGAGGCTCTGCCTGCTAATGCAGGGGGCACGCGGAGCAGCTGGGCCCGTGAGCCACAACTGCTGAGCCTGCGCGTCTGGAGCCTGTGCTCCACAACAGGAGAGGCGGCGATGGCGGGAGGCCCGGGCACCACGATGAAGAGTGGCCCCCGCTTGCCACAACTGGAGAAAGCCCTCGCACAGAAACGAAGATCCAACACAGCAAAAATAAATAAAAAATACATATATAATATATGTAAATTTACACAGATGATGTAAATAAGAAACATGCTAATAGTTACTGAAATCAGATAGGGGTTCTATGGGTTTTCATTGTAGTATATTCCTTCTGCTTTTTTCTATATTTGAAAAATTTTAGAATTAAAAGTTTAAATTTATATCAAAAACATTTATGACCCCATAGTTTTATCTCCCTTGTCCTATTCTCTTGCCATATTAGACTACAGTCCATCTATAGTAGATTATTTTCTTTCCTCCAGAACACATTCTCTCACGCCTTCCACCTCTGTAACTTTGTGTGTTATATTGTCTCAACCTGGCATTTTTCTCCCTCCAGTCACTGGGCCTCTGGTGAAAGCTGGTTTATTCTTTCAGGTCAATCTCAAAGGCTACCCCCTCTTGGAAAACTTTCCTAACCTCCACCCCACTTTATGCATCTCCCCTTTTCAGCCTCCCCATTACACCTTGTACCTCTCAGCACACCTATCACATTCTACCCTGCAAGGTAAACAATGAAGCTGACATTTACTGAGAGCTTCCCACGTGTGAGGCCCTGTTCACATGCTGTCGCATGCATTCTTTACTTCACTCATTTCTTTCCTACCCCACTGAGGTAGGAGCTGTCATTACCTCTTTTCACAGGTGAGGAAACAGGCTTTGAGAGGCTGGGTGACCTACCCAATTACAGGGTCAGTAAGTGGCAGTTCCAGGCTTCATTCAAATATAGCCCATCTGCTTCTAAACTCTTAAGCACTAGTGTGTATGTCATTTGCATGGCGGCCTGATCCTTTCCCAGTACACTGTAACAATTTAAGGGCAGGTATTGCATCTTCTTTCTTTATTCGCTCAACCAATAATTGTTGAAAAGCCACTATTATCAGGAAACCACTGCCCTATGTGATGAGGTAAAGATATGAGTGAAAAGGACAGTTTTTGACCTAGGCAAAAACTAAGGAAATCTGAACAAACTATGGACTTTAGTTAATAAAAATGTATGTACTGGTACATTAATTGTAACCAATGTACCATATGAATGTAAGATGTCAATAACAGGGCAAACAGGGTGAGAGAGTTAATGAGAACTCTGTACTATCTTCTCAATCTTCCTGTAAATCTAAAACGGTTAAAAAAAATAAAGTCTATTTTAAAAAAGGAAAAAATAATGTGACAATGAGGTCAGTTTTCTTGATTGGCTCATAAACTCCTTATAAAATCAATCCTAAAGAAGAGTGGTTCAGTCATTCTAGCAAAAGGGGCGACAATGAAACGTCTGACTAGGGCCTATCTGGGGAATGAATTCAAATGAGGATCTCCAGCTGAATGTGTGGCACGTGTTTTTTAAACCTAATCTCATACATGTATGTCCTTCCCCTCATACAACACTAACATGCTTCAGGCTCCAGTTTCTCCAGCTTAATTCACGATGTTTTAATGAACATACACAGGAAGGAATGTACCACATCTCCTACTTCCCTAAATCAACTCAAGTTCTTAAGTTAAGTCTCAGAAAGACTCTTAAGATGTTCAATTCCTTTTTTAAGCATTGGTTATTTTTTGGTTTTGATTTTTTTGTTTTTGTTTTTTTCCTTAAAGAATCACAGAGTTTCAAGTCCCACACTCCATGGCCATCTCAAACCCAGAACTTTAGGTACCTACACATTAATATACTGAACCATCCTATGCCTGATTTCTTCCCTAAAAAAAAAAGGGAACTCGGCCTTTCAGATACCGTTCAGGGATTCCTCTCCACTTTAGTAAATGGCTCTCTCCACCACATTTGTGAGATCAGCTACATTTCCACACATAAAAACCTTCCTATGTGGAGCTAGCCTAATAAACCACCATGAGTAACAGTAACTCTTTTTTTAGATCTAACTCCTGGAAAACTACAGCTCCTCACAGCTATGTAACCATTTAACAGACACCATTTGACAATATTAACCATAGTAATAAGTAACAGCATTGAGGGTATTTCACTGGTTGTGGTGCATTTTGGAAGTTAGTCTCATAAAAGTACTGTGATATGGGTGGTAAAGATATCATCACCATTTTATAGATGAGGAAAACTGAGGCTTACAATTTAAGTCAGAACTCAAGTCAAATACACCACTGCGTGACCTTGTTCCGCGGGGGATCCTCCAAGTCCTGGCTCAAAGCCAACAGTGCTTTTGCCCTCTCCAGACAGAAAGCCAGTCCCTCTCCCAGAAACTGTCCACAATACTTGCCTCATCCCTGGAGGCGCTCTTTCTCTACAGGCCACGTATCCGCTCATGCATCCAATCTCCTGAGAAGAATCATATAAACTAACTCAGGACTAGGGCCCCGCTTCACTCATGCTTCAGCCGCCACATGTTAACACATGGCCTCACACAGTGGGTGCTCCCCAAGCCCAGTGGTCCACAACCACATGAACGATCCTGAGCTGCAAAGCTTACCCACAGGCAAAAGCCATGAAACAAAAACATACCCTGTTCTGGTGCCTGACAACTAATGCAAAGTTCAAGATGACTTTTTTTCATTGACCTTAAAGCAAAACAAATTATATTTAAGTTTTACAACATGGCTGATAACCATAAATAGAAAAGAGAGAGTTTTGTTTTCCCCATGAGTCCTCAATGAGGCCTCCAACTCGGGGGCCAAGAACATTCAGGGAATGTGCCACAGATCTTGGTTTTCATCCAGAGTCCAGAAAAAGGACAGAGGCAAATGAGTTTTACCAGCGACACAGTTTGAGTTCGTCCTACAAGGACCACCCTCTACAAAATAACGCCTAAAATCGGCTTGTGCATATTCCTCTTTCTATAGACCTCTTTCTAATGGCCAAGTTGACGGTTCTGTTATTAGAACCTTGGATTCTTTAAGTCAAATGAAAAGTCAAATATTTTTAAAATATCAAATCATTAAAAAAAATTCTTCTCTGCCCTCTGGTACCAAATATAAAGGTCCTGATTTCGCACAGAGAGTGAGTGATTCAGAGTTAACTGCTCCTGCCTTGAAAGGAAACCGAAGGCTTCCAGTGCCCCAGGACATCACAGAAGTTGCTGAAAGAAGCAGTTTACTGAATCGTACTTCTGTGTCTTCAAAGTTTTAACATGCCCAACAGTGGAAAACTAAAACCATTTGGATCAAAGAGGCTAAAAATCAATGCTTGCTTTGTTTGTTTTTAACCAGAATAATAACCAAAACTGAATATAGTTCACCAAGGTATTAAATTCCGTCTCACTGTATTTTTCCGTCTGTATCCAACTATACAAGAGACTTTTAAAAAAAATAATAAAATGCTCTGTTCTACCATCAATAACACACATGTGCTTTGAATGTTTCAGGAATGAAAGATGGGACTGTGGGGCTCTCCAAACCCTTCCTTGTGTGTCCAATGGCATATATTATAAGACTGCTCCCCTGCACTCATGAGAAAAGTGATCACAGGATACCAGAGGGAACTTCACGGCGGGTGTGTGTGTGTGGGGGGGGGTGCATGCGCACACACACACGCACACACTCAGCTGTGGTGTATCTGTGGGTGGGGTTAGGGTGGGGGAGGGCAAGCAACAGAGTGTTGGAACTCCTAAAAAGTGTCACAGGTGTCACCTAAGATCTAACATTCCACTCGCCCCTCCACTTTTCCTCTCTGTTCTTTGCTCCAGGAAGCTGACCCACTTGACAGCACACTCCCTCAAAGCAATCCTGAGGAAAAAGAACAAAGCTGGAGGCATAACCTCCCAGACTTCAGACAATACTACAAAGCTACAGTAACCAAAACAGCATGGTACCGGCACAAAAACAGACGTATAGATCAATGAAACAGAATAGAGAGCCCAGAAATAAACCCATAAACTTACAGTCAGTTAATCTTCGACAAAGGAAGCCAGAATATACAATGGAGAAAAGACGGTGTCTTCAGCAAGTCATATTGGGAAATCTGGACAGCCTCAAGTAAATCAATGAAAATAGAACACTCCTTCACACCACATACAAAAATAAACTCAAAATGGTTTAAGGACCTAAATATAAGACATGACACCACAAAACTCCTAGAAGGGAACATAGACAAAACATTCTCAGACATAAATCACAGCAATATTTTCTTAGGTGAGTCTCCCAAGGCAAAAGAAATAAAAGCAAAAAATAAATAAATGGGACCTAATCAAACACATAAACTTTTGCACAGCAAAGGAAACCATCAACAAAACAAAAACACAACTGACAGAATGGGAGACGCTATGTGCAAATGATACAACAAGGGGTTAATTTCCAAAATATTCAAACAGCTCATACAATTCAATATCAAAAAAAAAAAAAAAAACAGACAACCCAATCAAAAAATGAGCAGAAGACCTAAACAGACATTTCTCCAAAAAAGACAGACAGATGGCTAACAGGCACATGAAAAGATGCTCAACATCTCTAATTGTTAGAGAAATGAAAATCCAAACTACAATGAGGTATCACCTCACACTGGTCAGAATGGCCACCATCAAAAAGTCTACAAACAATAAATGCTGGAAAGGGTGTGGAGAAAAGGGAACCCTCTTGCACTGTTGGTGGTAATGTAAATTGGTGCAACCACTATGGAAAACAGTATGGAGGTTCCTTAAAAAACTCAAAAGAGTTACCGTATGATTCAGCAATCCCACTCCTGGGCATATTTCCGGAAAAGATGAAAAATCTAATTTGAAAAGATACATGCACCATGGATGGACCTAGAGAGTATCATACTAAGTGAAGTAATCAGACAGAGAAAAATAAAATAATACAGACTCACAGACATAGAAAAGAAACTTATGGTTACCAAAGGGGAACACGGGCAGGATCGGGGTGGGGAATGAGGAATATGGGATTAACAGACACATATATGAGATAGAGAAGCAACAAGGATTTTCTGTATAACACAGGGAACAATATTCAATATCTTGTAATAACCTATAATGGAAAATAATCTGAAAAAAAAAATATATATATATATATATCTGAATCCCTTTGCTGTATACCTGAAACTAACACAACATTGTAAATCAACTATACTTCCATAAAAATAAAAACAAACAAAGAAACAAAAAACATGCTCCCTTACCCTCTGGCTCCTGGTTGGGTTTGACCAATGTCCACAGGAGGACAACCACAGGAGAGCAGAAGGAAGGAGGAAAACAGCTCCCTCCCTGCAGGCTCTCAGGTCACAAGTCCTGTCCAGTGGCCCACTACACACAGCTCTCTGTCTCCCCCCTCACCCCTCAGGCCCCCAAGTGGGAGGAGCTTTGCTGCCACAAGCCCCAGGGCGATGCAGATCTCAGGTAGTTCCCCTACACCCTGTCCAAGTTCTCAGTATGAATGTGCCACCTCTTTCCTGATGAAACGTGGGCTGATCATATACCTAAAACCTTTGAATACTCACCTAACAAGATACTGCCCTAATTACTACTGTTTTGATCCCACCTTTATGGCAGCCTTACATCAATTATGTCAAACAAAAGTCACTCGACAATATTTCAGGACCTTTTCTTACTTACTTACTTACTTACTTACTTACTTACTTACTTATTTATTTGGCTGTGCCACACGGCATGTGGGATCTTAGTTCCCCAACCAGGGACTGAACTCATGACCCCTGCAGTGGACTCACGGAGTCCTAACCACTGGACCTCCAGGGAATTCCTTTCGGCACCTTTTAAAGCTAGCTGTTTTTCACTTTGTTATAAAGCAGAAACTGACACACCATTGTAAAGCAATTATACTCTAATAAAGATGTTAAAAAAAAAAAGCTAACTGTTTTGACTAGTGTACTGACATGTTTTTTTTTTGTCATTGTTGTTTAATCCACAAAATGCCATCATCTGCAATGAACTACACAGTAGAGGAAATATACTTATAGCTTAAATGATATTTTTTCAGCCTTATTGAGGTATAATTGACATACTAAATGGTAAGATATCTAAAGTATACATTGTGGTGATTTGATACACATAGACATTGTAAAAGGTTTCTTCTCACCTAACTAATTAACACATCCATCACCTCACGTATTTATCTTTTTTTTTTTTTTTGGTGAGAACATTTAAGTTCCATTCTCTTACAATTACACAATATAGTGTTATCAACTACAGTCACCATGCTTTACATTAAATCCTTAGACCTTATTCACCTTATAGCTGAAAGTTTATACCCTTTTACAAGGCTCTCCTCTCTTCTACTGTTTCTATGAGTCCAATGCTTTCTTTTTGATTCCATACTTATGTGATACCAGAGTATTTGTCTTTCTTTGTCTGACTTATTTTACTTAGCATAATGCCCTCAAGGTCCATCCATGTTGTCACAAATAGCAGGATTTCCTTCTTTCTCAAGACTGAATAATATTTCATTGTGTGTATGTATATGTGTGTATGTATACATTTATATATATATAAAACATCTCATCTTCTTTATCCATTCATCTGTTGACAGACATTTAAGTTGCTTCCATATCTTGGCTACTGTGAATAATACTGCAATGAACATGGGAATGTAAATATCTCTTCAAGATCCTGTTTCCATCTCCTTGGGATTTTTACCTAGAAGTGGGATTGCTGGATCATATGGCAGTACTATTTTCAATTTTTTGAAGAACCTCCATACTGTTTTCCACAGTGGCTGCACCAATTTACAGTCCCACCAACAATGCACAAGGGTTTCCTTTTCTCCACATCCTCACTAACACCTGTTGTGCTTGTCTTTTTTTTTTTTAATAAATTTATTTATTTTATTTATTTATTTTTGGCTGCTTTGGTTCTTCGTTGCTGCGCGCGGCTTTCTCTAGTTGTGTCTTCTCTAGTTGCAGTGCACGGGCTTCCCACTGCGGTGGCTTCTATTGTTGTGGAGCAGGGGCTCTAGGTGCACGGGCTTCAGTAGATGTGGCACGTGGGCTCAGTAGTTGTGGCTCGTGGGCTCTAGAGTGCAGGCTCGGTAGCTATGGCGCATGGGCTTAGTTGCTCCGCGGCATGTGGGATCTTCCCGGGCCAGGGTTCGAACCCGTGTCCCCTGCATTGACAGGCGGATTCTTAACCACTGCGCCACCAGGGAAGCCCGTGCTTGTCTTTTTGATAAAAGCCATTCTTACAGATGTGAGGTGATTATCTCACTGTGGTTTTGATTTGCATTCCCCTGATGATTAGTGATGGGGAGCACCTTTTCAGTATCTGTTGGCCATTTGTATGTCTTCTTTGGAAAAATGTCTATTCAGTTTCTCTGCTCATGTTTTAATTGGATTATTTGGTTTTCTTGCTGTAGAACTGTATGAGTTCTTTATACATATTTTGGATATTAATCCCTTATCCAATATATGATTTGTGAATATTTTCTCCCATTGAGTAGGCTGCCTTTTCATTTTGTTGACCGTTTCCTTGGCTGTGCAGAAGCTTTTTGTGTGTGTGTGTGTGTGTGTGTGTGGTACGCGGGCCTCTCACTGTTGTGGCCTCTCCCGTTGCCGAGCACAGGCTCCGGACGCGCAGGCTCAGCGGCCATGGCTCACAGGCCCAGCCACTCTGCAGCATGTGGGATCTTCCCGGACCGGGGCATGAACCCGTGTCCCCTGCATCGGCAGGCGGACTCTCAACCACTGCGCCACCAGGGAAGCCCCCAGAAGCTTTTTAGTTTAATGTAGTCCCGCTTGTTTAAGTGATCCTTTTTAAAATGTAAGTCAGATCAAGTCAGCTGTGCTCAAAACCCTGTCATCTCTGAGAAATGAATATTTCAGGTCCTCATTCTGTCCTGCAGTACCCTTCGCAACCTGTCCCTCACTCCACCCCCATATTTTGTGGCTTTACTCTGCAATACTCTTCCCTTTGTTCCCTCTGCCCTAGCCTCAAGGGCATCTTTGCTGTTTCTCAAACATGCCAAGTTCACTCCCACCTGAGGGCCTTTGCTCTTGCAGTTTCTTGCACCTAGAATGCCACCTCCTGGGTCTCCATATTACTGAGTCCTGCTCAACTGCAACTACTCTAGGAGACCTTTGCCCACCACCATCTCTTTTTTTTTGCGGTACGCGGGCCTCTCACTGTTGTGGCCTCTCCCGTTGAGGAGCACAGGCTCCGGATGCGCAGGCTCAGCACCCATGGCTCACGGGCCCAGCCGCTCCGCGGCATGTGGGATCCTCCCGGACTGGGGCACGAACCCGCGTCCCCTGCATTGGCAGGCGGACCCTCAACCACTGCGCCACCAGGGAAGCCCCCATCACCACCTCTTAAGCAGCCCTCTCTTGCTCTAGCTCTCTCTCACCCCTTGATTTTTCTTCATTGTGCTTATTACCCCAATACATTATATATTTATTTGTCTATGGCCCATCTCCTCCCACGAGAACGCATGGTTCCAGAGAGCAGGGACCTTGTCTGTTAGGATCATCACTCATCCCCACTGCCCAGAACCGTGGGTGGTGTACAGTCAGCACTCACTAAATCTTTGTCGAATAAATGATTTGGTTAGGGAAAAATAAAAATAAAAATAAAAAGGACTGCTAATGACTGCAGCTAAATTTCCAGTGACCAAAGAGATATTCAGTAGCCATCTTTAGAGATGCTATAGAAGGGATTCTGTAAACTAAAAGATGAGTTTATGGATTAACCTGCCATCCTACATGAGGATTTTCCACACTGCACATCAAAACCAGCAGAGTACACAGTAAACAATAATTTTTTAAAAAATGAACAAATTTAAACAATTATTCAAACCAGAGTGGCAAAGATTTTCTGTAAAGTGCCAGAGAGTAACTAACTTACGCTTTGCAGGCCACAGAACCTCAGTCACAACTAATGAACTCTGCTGCTGCATGATAACAGCCAAACACAATACATCAGTGAATAAGCACAGCTGTATTCCAATATAACTTTACTGATGAACACTGAAATATGTATAACTTTCACGTGTCACAAAATATTATTCTTCTTTTAATTTCTTTCAGTCATTTAAAAATGTGAAAACCATTCTAGGCTTGTGAGCCATATAAAAACAGGCCATAGGCCAGATCTGGCCTCTTAGCTGTAAGTCTCTGACCCCTGATTTAAATCCTTTCTAAGGGTGTTTTTTTTTTTTTCTTTTCTTATAGATGAAATACATTCTGGTCCATACAATCTGTTGGATACATAGTCTACAATTAATTAATCATGGAATAATTGCTTTTGTTAAAGAATAATAAGCTGGATAAACAATTTATTTAGGTGAATACACATTACTAATTCACTCTTCCAGGACTGTCTTTCCACCCAGATTTTGGTCATCTTCAAATACAAGCTCTGTTATCACCTTTTTCCTCATCTAAGTATTTTCATTTTCCATCCTAGTAAAGAAATTTCCATTTACTCTTTCTCCCTTTATAGAGAGGGGAACTGTAACAAAATCTTAAGATAGAGGGGAGAATGGCTTCCCAGGTTTGAGGCGAGGCAGATTCCAGTACAGTGTTTTATGATGAAGTGTACAGTGTGTTGCTTATACTTTGCTTCCAAGTACTTTCAAACACACCCTGTTGTGTAGGCCCTGGAATGAGAACTATTCTGATTGCAGGTGCTGCTAGCACTCAGGGTCATCTGTCCCCATGAGCCACAAAAATTTGCTGAAAAGGCCAGGCTGGGAGATGGCACAACCAAAACAAGTTATTTCATAACTTAAAGCAGAAGAGTTTAAATTGCTCTCAATTATAATGATAGCTCATCTCTCTTACATAATAGCAATATATGAAAATAAGGACTTTGAAGAAGCACTCTTCATGATATCACTCAGAAAAGTCGACCAAACCAGGTGTATTAACATCAAACTTGGACTTCCCTGGTGGTCCAGCAGTTAAGACTTCATGCTTCCAATGCAGGGAGCACGGATTCAATCCCTGGTCAGGGAACTAAGATCCCACATACCGCAAAGCGCAGCCAAAAAAGCCCCCCAAAACATCAAACATGTCTATTTGACACTGGACACACAGTAGAGAACAGGAACACTTCACTATAGGCTTCGGATGCTCTCAATATCCTGATGTTGAGTGTCCCAGGAACCCAATCAAGAAAGAATTCAAGAGGAAAGTTCTCACCCCTCATGTTCTCTAAGCATAGGAGGCATGGAACAAGACCAAAATTTACTTTAACCTAATTAATTATAGACTCCACTTGCCCAACCCACTGTGAAAGTAGATCTATTGGAATGTGGAGTGAAAAAATTTTAAGTTTTTTGGAACACCTCTGGTGCTCTGTTTCTTGATTTTCCCAGTAAATCAAATTCAAATAAACAGGCTAAAGGAAGTCAATGGTTTTCCAACTCCTACTGTAAGTAACACAGATTTACTGTGAGATTTAAGCCTACAGATTTACTGTGAAAACCAGGGATTAAATTAAGCTTCACTTAAATTTCAAGATGCCAGAGATGGTCTCCTGAGAAAGCAGACTTGGCTTGAAACCCTGGTGTCTCACACACATGGCCCAATTCCCAGCAAAGACAGCCGTCCACAAAGCCGCCCTGTCTCCGCAGGCATCTCCTCCGTTCTGCAGAGCTTGGACTACACACATCAGTGAAAGTTGAGACATCAAGTCATGGAAAAGCTGTAAGATAAGTGCCTCTGCTTCATCTCACACTCTTAATTGAGTTTCTGAGGGAAATGGAAATGCTGACAAGGCAGGCAGCTTCAAACAAAAATGATCAGAAGTGAATGAATATACCAAAGAATCGCCACCATAGTTGCCTGGTAATCTGAATGTGTGAGCATTCAGATTGACACATTCTTTTGGGGAATACCCAGGGCACCAGGGAGTCACCCTCTTCCAGACACCCAGGGGGACTGTGATGCTGAAACCAGGTGATGGAGAAAGTCACAAGGAGGAAGTTTCCCTGAACAACCCTGGCTTCAGATTGTATTAGTTTGCTAGGACTGCCCTAACAAACTACCACAGACTGTATGGCTTACACAACAGAGGTCTCTAAGTCCAGGATGAAGGTGTCAACATCAAGGTGTTGGCAAAGCTGTTTTGTTCTGAGGCCTCTCTCCTCTGCTGTTAGATGTCCTGGCGTGGTCTTCCCACTATACGTGTCTGTGTCCAAATTTCTTTGTCTCATAAGAACACCAGTCATAATGGTTTAAAGCCCACCTCCACGACCTCATTTTAACTTAATCACCTCTTTAAAGACCCTATCTCCAAATATACAATCACATTCCAAAGTACTGAGGGTCGGGACTTCAACATAGGAATCCTGAGGGGACATAATTCAGCCCTTTGCCCTGCTGGAACCACTGCCATGGCAAGACTCTGTTTTTGTTTAGTCCTACCGGTGTCAAAGGCTAGACAATAAACTGATAACCCAATTCTCACTATTTTGAACATTAACTACCTTTCTTTTATAATGAAAGGATATTACATTCAACAATGTCCCAACCCTAATCTCATTTTGATAACAACAAAAATGTCCCAAGCCAACAATGTCCCAACCCTAATCTCATTTAGATAACAACAAAAAAAACCAACATATAATTTTCACTGCCTTTATAAAATACTTTGTTACATACCAAATCCAATCATAAAGAAAAGTCTTTGGGGGTGGGTGTACACTCTAAGCACCAGCTGCTGCCAGGCCACATTTTTTTATAAGCAATTTGCACTGCAACGAAGATCCAACACAAGGAAAAATCAGGACATTCAGTTGACATTCATCATCATGGAAGGCAAGTGTAAAAAAACACATTCTCACTTATTTCGCGTGTACCTTTTCATGCAGACACTCATGTCTTTGCATGCAGGATTACGTACTGCTGTGTTAATCTGTACTGTCTGCTCCTGATATCGAAATGGGTTTAAAAAATAACACTAAGTGTTGTATACCTGAAACTAATGTAATACTGTAAAACAACAGTACTTCCATAAAACACACACACCCACACTGAAATCAAGACTTCTATTCACACCAGGTGTGTGACCGGGAATATCATCAGCAAAATGTAACGTTTTAAAGCCCTACATCTAAATGATTACCAAAGCTCTTTTTAAAAGAAATACCAAAACCAGTATCATTTAAATGTGTTTAATCTCAATTTAAGCCTTAACAATTTATGACCTTATAAACACTTACGTCCTCCAAATTCGACTATGTTATTCATCAATTCAATAAACATTTACTGAGATTGTACTATGTGGCAGGCAGCATTCTGGGTGCGAGAGATACATCACTAAACAAACAAAATCCCTGCCCTCCTGGAACTGACAGTCTGGTAAGATACACACATCATTTCCCCTACTGTCCTACAAACTCATTTACCTTCCCCAATTCCCTGACTGGGGCATGGGTATTTCCAGCCTCCTCATTTCCCAAAGACAAAACTTAGGAGCTATATGTTATATTTTTCATTCTCTATCACATCCCTCCTGGGTCTCTAGTGGCTATTTCCCACCCTGCCTCCTCCACCTGCCTTTCCTAGTACAGATAACATTACCACCTACAAGCCCCAGCCATCAGCCCATCAGCCCTGTACTCCCTGTCCTTCACCACATCCTGTTAATCCCACTACTGGGGTACCTCCCCAGTCTCTTCCAACCTCTCCACTCCCATCGCCACAGTCCTGGTCATTTTTCATCTCAACTCACACATCCTCTCTAGAAGATGAAACCTATAAAGCAGTAACAGTGATCTACTCACCTTTGTATCTGCACCATGACTTGTGTTTGCATAGAACTCTGGACGCACTATATTAAGTCAATATACTCTGTATTCCTGGCCACCTCCCCACTAGACCATGCGCTCTGAGGGCAGGTCTTATATCTTTTTTTTCTTTTTTGTTTTTTAATTCTCAGTGACAGACATGCAGTATATATTACGTGCCTCTTGAAAGCCACTTATTCATTCATGCAACAAGTATTTATCAAGCACCCACTCGCCACCAGGTATTATGCTAGATGACGGGGATATACCCGTGAACACAAACCCCCCCAAACCCCTGCCTTTTAGAACTTCTGTTTACACAAATTCCTATTGTACAAATTTATTTTAGAGTGAGGGTAGAAAGATAATAACTTAAAACATAAGTATGCAATGTGTTATAAAGGGATAAGTTCTATAGGAAAAAATAACAAAGAAGGAGAAGAGGGATTTGGGGAAAGGGGCAGGAAGGTTCGCAATTTTCAATACCATCAGGGTAGGTAGGTGGGTTTCACTGGGAAGGTAACACCTGAGCAAAGATGTAAATAAGAGAGGAAGTTCACCAGGTGGATATCTGGGGAAGAGGATACAGGAAGAAGAAATAGCAAACATAAAGGCCCTGAGGCAGAAAAGTGCCCAGTGTGTTCAAAGGCCAGTGTGGCTGGAGTGGACTTCGCCAGGGGGAGAATATGAGGCAGTGAGGTCAGAGAGGAAAGGAGGGGGCTTAGTATGGTGCCTGTCAGGTAACTGGAAGGACTTCATCTTTTACCATGAAGACAGAGAAGTCATTTCAAGTTCTAAGCAGGGGCGTGTCATAGAGTGACGAGTTTGAACAGGATCACTCTACTGGGAACAGACTAAAGAGAGGCAAGGATAGAATCAAGGAAAGCAGCTAGCAGGTCCTTGGAATCATTCAGGCAAGACAGAATGGCGGCTTGGGTCAAGGTGGCAACACGGGTATGCTCTGAAGGCCGAGTCAATGAAGTTTTCTGATGGACTGGACCTTGGAAACATATCTACATTTCTTCCTTTTCACTGATAATAACGAAGCCCCAGCCAAGACCCTGCTCCTTATTCCTAGATGGCTGTGAAAGTCTAGGATTTGTTCTTCCCATCTTCAATTCTCCCCTCTCTCTCTTCATCCTACAAGGCGCAGCAGGATTGGTGCTCGGAATGCTGCCCCCCATCACAGCATCACCTGCTCACAGCGGAGCTCCCTTCGGGGCACAGACCTGCTCCGAAGCCCACCACCTTCTCCTCACGCGCCCAGCCCTGTCCCAACACCTCAAACACCTTCCCATCACCCCACCTCTGCTCTCCACCACCCGCCCTGCTCCTCTCCAGTGCCCTGGATCTTAAGGCCCTTGCTGCCCCTTTAAAGTTCACTGCAGGTTCCACCTCCTCTAGGACATCTTCCCAGGATGGTCTGGCTCATGCCTGTTTCTACCTCCTCAGGGTTCCTGTGGCCTTTACTGCCCATACTCAACATCCCACATCACACTGGCCCATCTAGACTGTGTGCCCCTAGAAAGCAAGAGCCATGCCGTACAGTTTTCAGGCACCGTAACACCTACTCTATGGGCAGCAATCATAACACTTGCTGACAAAGAACATCATAGGGAAAAATCCAAGAGTACAATGTTTGAATTATTTTATTTTTATTTATTTATTTATGGCTGTGTTGGGTCTTCGTTGCTGGGCACGGGCTTTCTCTAGTTTGCGGTGAGCGGGGACTACTCTTCGTTGCAGTGCACGGGCTTCTCATTGCAGTGGCTTCTCTTTTTGAGAAGCACGGGCTCTAGGTGCACGGGCTTCAGTAGTTGTGACATGCAGGCTCAGTAGTTGTGGCTTGCGGGCTCTAGAGCGCAGGTTCAGTAGTTGTGGCTTGCGGGCTCTAGAGTGCAGGCGCAGCAGCTGTGGCTCGCGGGCGCTAGAGCGCAGGCTCAGTAGTTGTGGTGCATGGGCTTAGCTGCTCCGTGGCATGTGGGATCTTCCCGGACCAGGGCTGGAACCCATGTCCCCTGTGTTGGCAGACAGATTCTTTTTTCTTTTTTTTTTTTTTGCAGTACGCGGGCCTCTCACTGTTGTGACCTCTCCTGTTGCGGAGCACAGGCTCCGGACGCGCAGGCTCAGTGGCATGGCTCACAGGCCTAGCCGCTCCGCGGCATGTGGGATCTTCCCGGACCGGGGCACGAACCCGTGTCCCCTGCATCGGCAGGCAGACTCTCAACCACTGGGCCACCAGGGAAGCCCAGCAGACAGATTCTTAACCACTGTGCCACCAGGGAAACCCTGAATTATTTTAAATGTACTGTCAACACTTGAAGACTGGGAGCAGTCACATACAAATCCAAATTTATGTCTTCTCTTGAAATACTAGAAGACCAGGCAACACTGGCCCTCATTCCTCAACAGCTGAGTGGTCATCGTGCCCCCACACACACCTTTTTTTTCTTTTCAGCCGCACCGCACGGCATACAGGATCTTAGTTCCCTGACCAGGGATTGAACTTGTGTCCCCTGCAATGGAAGCGTGGAGTCTTAACCACTGGACCACCAGGGAAGTCCCTAATTGTGCCCTTTTTCCCCCTCTATGCCCCAGTTCACTTGTTTACTTTTCTGTTAGGTCCTGGTAGGCATATGAGTTTGTGATCCCCATACTAGACACTGGTTACCTTGAATTTTTTAATTATCAAGTTCTTTTGGGAACTGAGTATTTATTGAAGGTAATATCAGTTTTCCTCACTCATGATATACTGTGACAGACTTGTTTCAGACATTTCTATATATAAACATAAATAATTACATACATACACAAATATACGCACATATATGTATTTTGTATTAACATTCCTAATAGATTACAATTCCTACACTATGGTTCAAACACCTTGAAATATGGGGGGTGTAATTCTTGCCATGACTAAGTATAAGAGGGTCAGATATCGGTACAAAAGCTATGCAGAAAGAAAGGAAGATAAAGCAAAAATAAATGTTACTGATGAGCTATATATCAAACCATTTTAGGGAAAAAAAAGTCACTAAAATTCTTTTGAAACTAGAAAAATTCCATGGCCTTGTTGATTAAAAAACAAAACCTCATGGATTAGAGATCAAACTATGCATACATAAGGGATATTACAACGGGTTTATTCTCCAGACAACTGCCTACATTCTAAAGTAAAATTGTCTTCTTCCTATGATTAAATTTCAGCATCCAAACTAAGACCAAAGGAGGTAAATCACACCATAAAGAAACAGATACAATGGTTTCCAGAGAAGCCTACCAAGAGTGGAAGAGTTAAGCAGTTACTGTTACTGGAAGAGTTTAGGGGAGTCATCTTCTTTGACCTATGACTCATGCCTGGGGTTTTAATTAAGAGAAAAGCAAAATCTGGACACAGAAGTCAGAAGATATTTAAAAGGAACCCTGACTTTATCTGTGTATCAGTCATAACTTCTACTCCAAACAGGCAGGCCTTTCTCAGCAAACAGCTTTCCTGATGAGCAATCAGATTTTGAAGACTTCCACTGCCACCTCCAGCCCTGTGGTCTGAAAAGCAAATACAATTCAGTCCAAAGCTCATATTTAAAGGAAAAAAAACTGAGCATAAGGGTACACTTTCAGACATACTTCAGCACGAAGGGATTCTTTGTCCTTCAAATCACATTTGGTAAATATCTATCTTTCTCCTTTCTCAACTCAGTGTTTTAACTAAGCTTTCAAGAGAACGTTCGCTGGCTTAGCGCATACTTTACCACTCTTCCCATAAAAGTTACCTTCTTCCTCTGCATGCAAAGAGGCAAGAAAGACTGACAAATGAACATGAGAAAAAAATTTACAGTGTTTTTACAAACATTTAGTAAGGTTTTATAAACTGCATTAAAACACAATGAATGGGACTTCCCTGGTGGTGCAGTGGATAAGAATCCACCTGCCAATGCAGGGGACATGGGTTCGAGCCCTAGTCTGGGAATATCCCACATGACGCGGAGCAACTAAGTCTGTGCGCCACAACTACTGAGCCTGCGTTCTAGAGCCTGCGAGTCACAAAAACTGAGCCCACGTGCCACAACTACTGAAGCCTGCGCGCCTAGAGCCTGTGCTCCGCAACAAGAGAAGCCACCGCAATGAGAAGACTGCGTACCGCAACGAAGAGTAGCCCCCACTTGCTGCAACTAGAGAAAGCCCGAGCGCAGCAACGAAGACCCAACACAGCCATAAATTAATTAATTAATTAATTTAAAAAAAAACCCGAATGGTTATGGTCATGATCATATACTGCCCAGCTAGCTCTTGATTCTTGTTTAAAAGGAAAGAAAATGAATAAATGAACATGGCTAGAAAACTCAAATAATATGGAAAAGAAAAAGGGTTTCAGTGTAATATCTCCCTAGGGGGAAGAAAGGTATGTACCAGCATATATACAATATCTTCTTTAAAACATTTATACAAAAGGGAATGGTAGTCACATGATTCTGCAAAACATTTTTTCATTTTATATAGACACAAGCACATACATATATATATAAGTTGTATATGTGTATGTATATATAAAAATAATGTAATTCCAAATCAGCACACATACAGAGCTTTCATTCTTTACAAATATGCTATAATATAATATACCTTGTATAAATATCTTGGCATAGTTGTAAGTGAACCTATTTATGAAATTGCTGGTGATTTTAAATTTTAAACTGTATTGAGAAATTGCTCTCCAGTGGCATCTACTTTATAATCCAATCTCAAACAGCAGTCCCTTTTCTGCATGTAATATAAGTACCAAAACAGACCTGCTTTGTCTCAAACTGCATCACAAAACTGCCAGACAACCACCCCATCACAGAACAAGTCAAGCTCTTCTAGACAACACAGACTCTACGAACCAAACCAGAAGCATCACATATCAAAGCTGGAGGCTGGCAATCACAGCTTCATAAAGGGCTCTGCGTAGCTGACCTTTTACTTTTTTCTATATTCTCTTGTCTAAGACAAAACTGCAGGAACAGGGTGGGGGAAAGGGGAGATTATCATCTGCTAGGTATTTATCCTAGTCCATTCAGGATGCTATGATAAAATATCAGAGACCGGGTGGTTTATAAACAAGCGAAATTTATTTCTCACAGTTCTGGAGGCTGGACATCCAAGATCGCAGTGCTAGCACAGTCACCTTCTGGTGAGGGCCCTTCTCCTGATTCATAGCTGGCGCTCTCGCTGTTTCCTCACATGGCAGAAGGAGCTAGGATCCCTCTGGAGCCTCTTTTATAAGGCAGTAATCCCATTCACGAGGGCTCCACCGTCATGACTTAAGCACCTCCCAAAGTCACCACCTCCTCATACCATCATCTTTGGGGGGTTAGGATTTCACCATGTGAATTTGAGGAGGGGACATATTCATTAATGCCACAGCAGTGCTCAACTACCAATACTACCAGGGGAAAACACTGAAACCGTCATAGAGTTGAACGCCTTGGTCCCTCCCCACTGTCAAATACCATGGGAGCCCCCAAGGCAGGCAGTGCAAAGAAGCTCGAAGCCCCCCAAACAACAAGTGCAGAATCAGGGTGGGGGACAGTCAGGGAAGTCCAAGGCTGACCTTCTTCCTTCCTTCTCTAAGTAGCTGCTTGGGAGGGTCTGATTCCCTCAGTAACCAGATACCTCCAGGTAACTCACAGCAAGCTGACAAGAGTGCATGGCTGGGCCACAAACCTTGGCTGTAAGATCGTGGACAGACTCCCAAACATGCCATGCATTTTTATTTCTGCCTCTGAGGGTCTGATTAGGTATTTTCCTCAGGTAAAAAGCCTTGAAAACCCCCATCCACTTACAACCTCCTACCTCCTGTTCATTTATCAAAAAGAACAAAATGCCACTTCTCCAGATTAATCTACATCCAAATTAACCTCTCTCTACTTGGAAATTCCAAAGCATCCTATTCATACAGTACTTTTTGGGCCTTTATTATCTCATTAGTTATAATAATGATGAAAGATATATAAAGAGATACACACAGAGTTTTCTACAGGCCACCCACTTGAGAGGCTGTGCTTTTATTTACACAGGTATATCATGAGGTTTGAGAAAAAGAAAAGTTTAGATTCAAATTTAAATTAGATTCAAATTTAGATTCAAATTTAAATCTAGAAACAGTTTAGATTCAAATTTAAATTAAATTTATCCAAGATGTGAAACTTGGATAAAACCATTTGATCTCTCAGCTCCTGAGCTTCTTTATCTACAAAACAGGTAATACTGTCTCTCTCATAGGATTGTTGTGAGGATTCTCCCCACCCCTGTCCCAACCCATCAGAAGTTGAGAAAGTGTTAAGTCCTTAGCACACTGGACAAGCTCAATAAAATGTTACCTCTCCCAGAAGGGCTTGTATTCTGGATATTTCTCCTCCAGGATACTTCATTTTTTCCCCTCCAGCAACTACCAAAGTAGACTTTGTTAATACCGTTAACAAGTTCATTTGGAATTTAACTGAATTGCACTGAACCAAGTAAAATTAACTCAGCATCTCTTAACACTCATAAATGAATGCCTCCTCAAGGTCAGTGGTCATTTTTAATCCAATTTTATAATCATTGAGGACCTAAAGTCTTGGTTGGAACTCCAGACTTTCTATTTCTGAGATAAATCTTTGGTAAAGCCACTAATTACCCTCCTACTTTCCCAGGCACGGCCACTGTCAAGCTTTAACCAGACACCAGAAAGGAGCCACAGCATTCACAAACTATTTACAACCTAAAGTCGTCAAGAAAACCAGCCTTATGAAACCAAGCATGGAGGAGTTACTAAGAGTCTAAATTCTGTCTTCAAAGGGCCTCAGCAGCATGAATAATGCAGGAAAAACTAATTTTTTCATTCTTAAAAAGGGCACACTAGCAAATTGCACAGAGCAATTTCCTAATGTAAGCTAGACTGATGCTGATATTCATTTTCTAAATAAATGACTGGCTTGGATACTGTCTATGTAAAAACATCCAATAGACTTATTTTTGTTTATAAATGAAGATGAATTCTTATCTCAGCATATAGTAATCAGTCTGGAAACTTCAGAAGTTCTGAACAGTTATCGTGTCATGAATAGTATAGGTCTTATTCGGACAGTATAATCAAACTAAATGTTTTATTCATTACAGGTCACTATGGGACTGAGAAACTACTGCTTGTTCTTATATCAGTAATTACACTAAAATAAATTGACTACATGTCACTGGAGTATGGTACCTTTGAAGGCTTTTAAAGGAAATCTAATACCTCACAGATTATGTAACATAAAAAATATAAAGACAAACAAAAAGTCAAAAGATGTAATATTCCAAATTCTATTAATACAGTACATATATTTATCATAAACATCCTCATTAGAGGTTTACACAAGAATGTGGTTTCTCCTAACGAAAGCAAGTTCCGGACATGCTCTTTATTCTTGCATCAGGCTCACTGAATGTGACCAAGTTGATCTGATTCTGTGACCAAATGATTATAAATAGGCAGGAGCCTTCACAAAATGTAACTGTACCACAACTCAAATTGCAACTGCTCAGCCATTCCGAACCCCTAACTTCAGTCAACATAAGCCTCTATTCAGAATAAAGGGCAGTTAAGAAGTTACCCTCACCCAGTCCTAGTATGTTTCAGCTCCCTAAGAAAAACAAGACCAATAGGACCATATCATCCTAGAACATTATACTACACTCCTCATAAGGTCATTCATCATTCTGCAAATAGGTCACAAAGATTTTTTAAAGGGCACCAAAGAGAAAGAAAGGACAGAAAGGAGTGACTGGATTAAAAAATTCATGATACCCACATCCTAGAGAAATAAATGAAAGCTTACCTACTGCTTTTTCTTTTAAATGAAAATAAAAAGAGTAATTCCATGTTGCCCATGGGTGCATTTTTATGAAGTGACATTATCAGCCAGAGGACTGCAAGGAAAGCAAAGGGGCCAGGTAACAAAACACGTCAGCTCTACCCAGGTGGAAATGAGAAGATTACAAGAAAGGGCAGGAAGCAGATAAGCCATCCTGGAGAACTGAGCCCTCCGGAAACAGGGAGGCATGGCTTGACCCACTAATGCAACGGCAGAAAACATGTTCTAAATCTAATCATGTGATTTTAATATCTGATTAAAGTCCAATAGCAGAAGTCAGCTTTTAGCTATATGCCAGAGAAGAGAAATGTCTCTGAATTTCAGCAAGACTAAATTTATATTTTTTTCACATTAAAAATAAAAGTCATTCCCCAAACAAAATTGTAACTTTACTAGAAAACAAAAAAAAGGGCAACTGGAATTCAAACATCACAATAAACCACTGACTTTTTTCCTTTTTAACCTCTATGCATTCACAATTTTTACAGTTATAACTAAAGAAGAGATATAAATTTGCAGTCTTCGTGTTTCTAATATAATTATTTTAATGTCTCCACAGCAGTCTATTGAGAACCATACCAACACAAAGGCAAAAATAGCACAGGTAGATATAAAAATGTAGCTAGCATTTTAATTATATTACAAAAAATGTCCAATTTTATAAAACCATACTATAATCCCAAAACCCAAGACATTTCAATTCATAGAGTTTCCATCTGGTAAAATAATTGTTTTGTGAAATTTACCTTTTTCAGTATAAAAGACCCAATTCATATAACCATTAATGAAAATACTTGAAATTCCTGAAATAATATACCAAATGTATAAATCTTTCAGCCAATAATTATTGGTAATGATTAAGACAGAGGTAATGAAAAAAATTTAATTTAGTCTGTTTTATACAAATGGATAATGGGCATAAAAAAGCTTACCACTTTTATGAAAAACAAAGTATTTTTTGGAAATAAAATAATCTAGAAAATGCATCGGGACGAATTTGCATTCTCTCCTAAGACTTCAGATTTCCACTGTTATCCCAAAGAGAAATAACCAGAGACTAATACTTTTTTTTTTTTTTTTTTTTTTGCAGTACGCGGGCCTCTCACTCTCACGGCCTCTCCCATTGCGGAGCACAGGCTCTGGACGCGCAGGCTCAGCGGCCATGGCTGACAGGCCTCGCCGCTCCGCGGCATGTGGGATCCTCCCGGACCGGGGCACGAACCTGCGTCCCCTGCATCGGCAGGCAGACTCTCAACCACTGTGCCACCAGGGAAGCCCCAGAGACTAATACTTTTAACAGAGTGACTCAAACAGGAACGGAGATGAAAAGTAGCAAAGGTACAACAGTTTTTTTTTTTTTTAAAGGGAGCTGTACTGCAGCTTAGGTCCATTTCTTGAACAAACCTTTTCATTGAAAAATTGCATTGCAAAAACTTAAGTGAAGTGTGGTACTGGCATAAGGAAGAGAGTCATTAAAAAAAAAAAAAAAACCTCTTACATTTATGGTCAGTTAAATTTCTACAGGGAATTCCCTGGTGGCAGTGGTTAAGAATCTGCCTGCTAATGCAGGGAACACAGGTTCGAGGCCTGGTCCGGGAAGATCCCACATGCCGTGGAGCAACTAAGTCCATGCGCCACAGCTACTGAGCCTGCGCTATAGAGCCCGTGAGCCACAACTGCTGAGCCCAGGTGCCACAACTACTGAAGCCCGTGCACCTAGAGCCCGCGCTCTGCAACAAGAGAAGCCACCGCAATCAGAAGTCCGCGCATCGCCATGAAGAGTAGACCCGGGCTTCCCTGGTGGCGCAGTGGTTGAGAGTCCGCCTGCTGATGCAGGGGACACGGGTTCATGCCCCGGTCCAGGAAGATCCCACATGCTGCGGAGCAGCTGGGCCTGTGAGCCATGGCCGCTGAGCCTGCGCGTCCGGAGCCTGTGCTCCGCAACGGGAGAGGCCACAACAGTGAGAGGCCCGCGTACCGCAAAAAAAAAAAAAAAAAAAAAAAAGAGTAGACCCCACTCGCCGCAACTAGAGAAAGCCAGTGCGCAGCCAAACACAAATTAAATTAATTAATTAATTTTTTTTTTTTTTTTTTTTTTCTTTTTGTGGTATGCGGGCCTCTCACTGTTGTGGCCTCCCCCGTTGCGGAGCACAGGCTCCGGATGCGCAGGCTCCGGATGCGCAGGCCCAGCGGCCACAGCTCACGGGCCCAGCCGCTCCGCGGCATATGGGATCCTCCCAGACCGGGGCACGAACCCGTATCCCCTGCATCGGCAGGCGGACTCTCAACCACTGCGCCACCAGGGAGGCCCTAATTAATTATTTTTTTTAAATAAATAAATTTCTACAAAGGTGCCAAAATAAATCAATAGGTAAAGGATAAGCTTTTCAGCAAATGGTGCTGGAACAACTGGATATCCATATGGAAAAAAGAGAGAGAGAGAGAAAGAAGAGGAGAAGAGAAGAGAAAAGAGAAGAGAAAAAAGAAATTGAACATATACCTGAACCTTACACCATACACAAAACTTAACTCAAAATGGATCACAGGGGCTTCCCTGGTGGCGCAGTGGTTGAGAGTCTGCCTGCCGATGCAGGCGACGCGGGTTCGTGCCCCGGTCTGGGAGGATCCCACATGCCGCGGAGTGGCTGGGCCCGTGGGCCATGGCCGCTGGGCCTGCGCGTCCAGAGCCTGTGCTCCGCGGCGGGAGAGGTCACAGCAGTGAGAGGCCCGCGTACCGCAAAAAGAAAAAAAAAAAAAAAATGGATCATAGACCCAAATGTAAAGGCTAAAACAACGAAAGTTTTGAAAGAAACATATGAGAAAATCTTAGCAACTTTTGGTTAGGCAAAGAGTATTTAGAAACATCAAAATCATAAGCTTCGGAAGAAAAAAAGGATAAATTGAACTTCATCACAATTTTAAATGTTTGAGCTTCAAAAGATACCATTAAGAAAGCAAAAAGACAAGCCAGAGACTGGGAGGAAATATGTGCAAATCGTATATCCAAAAAGGGACTTATAGACAAATAACCCAATATAAAAATATGCAAAGGATCCAAATAGATATTTCCCCAAAGAAGATACAGGAATGGCTAAGAAGCTCACTGACTGAGTTACCAGCTCAATTACGAGGGGATAAATTTCATAAATACCATCCTTTGTCCTTTTCATAAAGCTACAGAATAGGATGATTTCATTAGAATCTCCATAACATGTTATTTTGTAGTTCTCATGTCACAGTAAAGTTTTCAAATCACTGTAAAATGATACTAACATCCATATTGGACAAGAAATAAAACTATCTCTATTCACAGATTGCATAATCTGGTGTATAGACAATCCTAAAGTAGTCATATACACAATTAAAAAACTATTAGTAGTGATAAACAAGTTCAACAAGGTAGAAGAAAACAAGAGCAATATACAAAAAACAATTGTATTTCTATACACTAACAATGTATATACACTCTGAAAGTGAAATTTTAAAAATGATTCCATTTATACAGGCATCAAAAAGAAAAAAAAATACACTGCAATAAATTTAACAAGGAGGTGTAAGCTGTGTTCCCTGAGAACTGGGACAAAGTGAGAGAGTGGCATGGACATATATACACTACCAAATGTAAAATAGATAGCTAGTGGGAAGCAGCCGCATAGCACAGGGAGATCAGCTCGGTGCTTTGTGACCACCTAGAGGGGTGGGATAGGGAGGGTGGGAGGGAGACGCAAGAGGGAGGAGATATGGGGACATATGTATATGTATAACTTTTTCACTTTGTTATAAAGCAGAAACTATTGTTTTGAAGCAGAAACTAACTCACCACTGTAAAGCAATTATACTCCAATAAAGATGTTTAAAAAAAAAAACGAAAACACAGTTGAAAGAAATTTTAAAAGACCTGAATCAATGGAAACACACCCCATGTTCATGGATCAGAATTCTTAACATTGGTAAGACAGCAATATTTCTCAAATTGATCTGGAGATTCAACACGATCCCTATCCAAAGGCTGGTTCAAAAGACAGGTTGTCAAAGCCCACAGTGTACAACACAAACAGTGAACTCTAATGTAGACTACGGACTTTAGTTAATAATAATAAATCAATATTGGCTAATCAACTAACAAATACATCACACTAATGCAAGACATTAATATTATGAGAAAACTCAGGGCTATGGGTATGGAAACTCTACTTTCTGCTCCATTTTTCTGTAACCTAAAACTGCTTCCCCAAAATAAAGACTATTAATTTTTTAAAAGTCAAACAAGGTCAATTATAAAAAATAAAATAATAATCATAAAGCCTAACATGGAGAAGAAGAAACAAATCTTTAAAGTTCATGACGCACTCGGAATTCTGCTGACACCAGAAAGCCAATTGACGTTTTGGTGAGAAGAGCAGCTGTTCCCCTGTGGTGTTCAAATAAACTCTGGACAACTTTCTGATAACCTCTCATTTGGCTGCTCCCGAAACAATTGTGTGTACAGTAAATACCAAGACTCTACTGCTGGCGAAGCTCTGAAATTATCTTCCTTATCTGCAATTAACTATACGCTCTGGAAAGCCTCCCTTTCTTTCAGACTCAAAAGGCAAGTAATTGAATTACATACAGTTCTAAAAATGTTCCTATTTCTCCTTTGTTAAATAACAGCTCTCTGTGCTGGTCTCTCCCCAAGCCAGCAGAATTCATAATTCCCCATCTCTTCTCTCCCTCAGAAATTAGTTCTTACCTCTAGTGATATATTTTTCATACTGTGGGTCAGCTAACCTAATACTGATCTGGCTTATCACTGCGAAGCCCCTGAGGACAGGGACTATGCCACGGTCATTTCATGCTAAGACCTCCTACCTGGAAGGATGTTTTTAGATGTAAGCGATGGACACCTAATTCAAACTAAATAGCTAACCTGCCTGGAGAGTGAAACTGGAGTTGCTGGCTTTAGGGGCTGCTGAATCCAGGGCCATAAGTTGTGGGTGTAGGGTGGGAGTATGTGTGCATGTGTCCCCCTCATCCCCATTCCTTTTCTTCCATCTCCCTGCTCTGATTTCCTCTGTGTTGACTTCATTCTCAGAAAGGTTTTCCCTACGTGGTAGAAAAGAGGGTCACTAGCAGCTCCGGCTTAACAAACCCACAGAAAGGAAAAACCTCTTTGCAAGAGTTTCATGACTCCATACCTCCACAACGGACCCTTGTGACCCTGACTAGCCAAGCTGATGTCACATGCCCATGAAAGAGGCAGCGGAGTCACCTCCTCTAACTATATGGGCTGAGAACAAAGCAAGGGGAATGACAGCCCAGGGGAAATCCGGGTGATTTATTGAAAGGAGGAGGAAAGGGATGCTGGGTGGGCAAAGCCAAGAGACATTCACTACTTCACAGGCTCTCAGGACCGCCGACTCCCTCCCTTTTGCTGAGTATTTATCCACTGCTTATTACGTGTAATGCTGAGTTAACCACCAAATATTCAACAGAAAGTGTTTGCAGTGCCTGTCCCTGTATGACATTCTTTCTCAGAATGAATTCTTTCCCACCTTACTGCCACATGTGAGGCTGTTTATGCAGTTTCCTTCTCCTGGTCCACAGGGAGGCTATGTGGCATTTCGTCACATTCCAATTATTTTCAGGACATTTCTTCTCCTCCATCCTACGTATCTTAATGCCAAGTGCACACACTGCTGAAAATGAATGTGTTGCTAGCTTTCGTTTGACAGGGGGAGATAAAAGTAAGTAAAAACTTGCCAAGCAAACCGAAGGAGCACACACACAGAAGAACCCCTCCTCCTCAAAAATTTGGCAAGTCTTCACAACCTACCCTTCTTAGCGTGGAAACACAAATGAGGGCCAAGTCTCTGAAAGTACAAGTCCAGGCTTTCTCGAGGACACGGCTTTCTCTCCAAAATAAAGCCAAGATCATGGAGTGATTATGGGTGACCTCTGGCTGTGGCTTCTTACACGTTTGCTTGAGCTTAAGATCCTCCTCTCTTTTCTGAGAGAGAGGATGGGACAGAGGAGAGGAACAAGGAAGGGAAAGAAAGGAAGACCACAATACACTGTACACAGAAGTCTGTCAGGCTATACCTGCCACCTGTACAATGCTAGGAATCTCTCAGATAACTGCGAATGATTATTTGGGACTGGCTCAAAAACACTCCATGGAATGAACACCACCTTCCCCATCTGACCCAGTCCACTTTACCCAGCCTCTCTTATCTTATACCAACCTGATTTTGCTTAAGTTATCGTCTGTCTCAGGCTTTCACAGGAGCTTTCTTTTATGGATTTTCCATCCAGCAAATGTTTCTGTTCCACAGCTGGGCAGAGCCGACCACAGCATGCTTGGCTACGGACAGCAGCTGCTCACCCCACGGCAGCTCCGACCTGGAGGGGCGAAGGCCGGAAGCCATTAGAGGGATTCACAGTCACAAACTCTCTCTCTCAGGAGTGTATGTTTGGCAGGCTAATCCCCAGCAACTTCCAAACATTTAAAATCATTAATGAACAGAGACAACAGTTTATAAGGTGTCCTAAAGACAAGTTAGGGCTATTCTGAGGGGAGGACTGAAGTATTTAATCATTACTGAAAGGGTCTGGCCAAACACTTATGCTCTGTTTGCGGAAAATTTTAAAGCCACATGTTTTAATTAACCACAGAAAACACGAGCTACGACTAAAATTTCATGAACACACTCATCTGCCCTGTGGAAAACCACAGGAATGTTCTGGCAAGGCTCAGTCTGGATTCTTGGGACACAGAGGGCTGGAATCATTCCCCTTAGGAACCCGAACAGAAAATTAACTTGCTCAATATGTTTAAAAAAGTAAAATGAAACCCAGATTTAATCTCAATCAAATACAAAAACATTTCAGGACTTCAAAGGGCACTACCAAAAGACACATAAGGGAAAGGTCATAAAAAATTCCAACGTGGTTCAGGATTTAGAATGTATTTTCAAGGCAAAGTGAATGGTGTAACAGAAAATTTTATAGGCTAAATAATCCAAAGGGGAAACTAATCATCTTTCATTTCCTAATAGAGGAAAATGATATATGAAAACCAATATTCAAGTGAATCATAAATATTATCAAATGTATAATATATTCAGGCAAAAGGAATCACTTAACTATCCTACTTCATGCCAAACCTGTGGCCTGACCCACACTAGCTACTATGCTTCAGCTTGAAGAATCAAGGCATTCAGAAAAACTGTTAAAATAACTTAGGCTCACTGATATTGCAGCTAGCAATTTAGAAACAGAAAACTCAAATGAGGTTATCCTATAAAAGCAATTAGTGAACAATTAAGAATAGCTTAAGAAGTCTTTGTTAATTATAGCAACAGTTATGACAACATCAATATATGCCAAATATTGAAAGCCTGTTCAAGAGGGAATGAGACATACGTTATTTTCAGATACTAGGTCCACAATTCTATTTCTGTTAAGTCAGAGCAGACCCCGTCACAAGTGTGCCAAGCACAATATTACATTAATCTCTACCTTCATTTGAACCTCTGTCACAAAAATCATTTTGAAAGGAACACGGCAGGAAAAAAGCAAGATATCAAGTTATGTACCTGTGGTATAATCCCAGTTTTGTTCTACAAACTGAGTGTATACAATCTAAAGACTCCAAATTATGAACAATAATAGCTATTTCTTGGTCATGGAATTAGAAATATTTGTGTTTACATCTCAGTATTTTCCAAGTTTTCTATAATTAATACATATTGTTTGTAGAATTAGAATATTTTTAAATAAGGTTGTTCTTATTAAACAGTATGGGAATGCAAATCAGAAATGGGATATCGATATACTATATTAGCCTGATCTGTGGGTTTCCTCTTACCTGAACAATAAGAGCTAAAATTTTAAAGTCTTCATTTATCTGAACTCTGTAATTCTTCATTTAGAAGTTCAAAACCCGAGTGTCCAATAACACTCCCAGGGCTGAATGACTACTTTTCCAGAAACAAGGAATCTTGTTATTTTGCAAACTTGTCACAAAGAAACAAGAAGACCCAGAGTTATTCCTCTCCCTTAACTAATGCATCCAAACTTCTCTATCACTAGCCATGCCATACAATTGTCACTTAATTAAAAAGAGTGCCTCCTGGTGTTACTTATGATTTCACCGGGGCAGAGCCCTTAGTGAACACTGCCACACTCCCATTTCTGATACTCCTAGCATCTCAGAAAACACAAAACACAATGGTAGCATCTTAACATTAGGGTACTTGGCAGTCCATCATTCTAAGAAGCCAACCTCCTCAGTTTACAAATGAGGACACTGTCACCCAGAGAGGTCAAATGTCTCTCCCAAGGCCACACAGCTGGTGGGGCAGGGATGAGAGTCCAGATCGCCTGGCTCCACTGTGACCAAGTGCTCTTTCCGCCACTACAACATCTCAGCATGCACTCCTCCAAATACAAGTTCGTATGAACCACCAGCACATGTTAAATTCATCATCAGCAAAACCAGTAGAACGAGACAGAAATTTATTCCATCAAAAATGAAATGCATGCAGGAAAAAAACCAGAGACTCAAAGGCTGCCTAAAATAGACGAGGCTCTGCCCAGAACCCATTCCGTCGGAGAAACAATGGTTGCAGTGTGCTTGGGCAGCAGGTGTCTTGAACAGAAACCGCCTGTCACGCTGAAAGCTTTTTGGTCCTAGTACTTGCCCTACTGATGACAGCACAGTCCCACTGCTCAAAGCAGGACAAGAGGTTTTCAACAAGAGAAAATGACGCTGGCACCTGTGAGCCACCTGTAAGAGAGAGGAGGGACGCATGCTCGGCCCAGTGTTGGAAGTAAATGATCTACTAGATGACCAGGCATCAAGTCTGAGCCTCTTCCTTCTAAAACAACTCAAGTTTTAGGGGAGAGATATTACTGATTTCAAAAATTAAGAAACAGAGTGGGGATCATTTTGTAAAGTACAGAAACAGTGAATCACTATGTTGTATACCTGGAACTAACAGTTTTATAGGTCAGTTATACTTTAATGAAACATTGTTAAAAAAAAAGGGAGGGAGGGAGGGAGGGAGGAAAAAGAAAAGAAAAGAAGAGAGTCACTAAAAACTAAAATAAAATAATCCTAATGCTTCTTATCCTATGCCTGCTACAAGCTTGGGGATGAGCAGGACTTTTCTCTCTTTCTCTAAGTGATGTACAGGAACACTGCTTACCTCCACTTCTTTCTCAGCGTTTACCTACAGCATCCATGCCACACCAGTCAGAAACCTACGAGTCCCACAAAATGTGAACAGCCTGACGAGCAAGGGAGACGAGAGGACATATGGCAGTGACAAACTCAGAAACACTCCCTGAAAAGCCTTCGCTGAGTTCCCTCTGTCACCCCTTGCCTACTGTGCAGCAGGGCCACAAAGGCAGGAACTGTGAAGCCACTAATAAAAAAAAAGCCACATCCAGGGATGATGTGAGCTCCCTTTGTGAGTGCTGGGACCAATACAATGGCTCCGTCCCACCTCATCTCAGGAGTCAGGCACCCTCGAAAAAGAAAACACGAATTTTTTCCGCCCCAAACTGCTCCTAAAGTCCCCACCATCTATTTCCACGGCTGGATCCTGAAAGAATGACAATATGGACAGTTTATTCCTTCTTTTCTGTGCCTCAGATCGGATGCTAAAGGTTACTGTCCACAGATGGCAAAAGGCATCAGATTCTTGTTGCTATTTCACAATGAAATCAAAGCTTGGTGGTGAGTATTGTTCAAGGAACTCTTTAAAGTCATTTGTAAGGTAATGGCAGTACGTTTAAATTTAGCAGTCTGGTAGAATAAACTCTGACCTGCCAATCAATCTGGCCATAATCTTGCTGAAGTCAACAAATTATCTTTCTCAGTAGAGACTAAACAAATTAGAATTAGATCGGATGCATTGATTTTGAAATCCTTTCTTACTTGGAACCTTGGCTGTGTGTTGTTTGGTTCTTTAGCTTCAGTGAATGCCTTTGGCAAAACGTATCCCCAGACACTGCCACCATCTGAGAATCTTAAATGGATGGCCAGCATTTTTTTTTTCCTATTTTAACATCAAAGGGAAAGTTTCTCCTTCTTGAGCCTGATTCCAGAAATATCAGCCAAGCCAATTGAATACTTCTGAAATTTCTCTCTCAAAATGATCAGGCAAGAATATGTCAGAGAACATTCCTCTCATGGCACTGGAAATTTGATTTTAAAATCTTAGATTGAAAGTACTGATAATTTCACGTCTTAAAAAGTTTGGGAGGGGGCTGGGTTTGTTTTAAATTACCCATCACCAGAAACTGAAAAGAATCTATTATAAGTAAGCAAAACTGCCACCCAACAAAGTTTATGGAGACATTATGACAATTTGGAAAATGTTTCACCTAGTAATGTCCCACGTCATGCTCTCAAGTAAAGGGGGTTTCAACAGTTGGGGGAGGTGGGGAGGGAATTTATGCTTTCTAATGTTTTAAAGGGTGTTCTGGAAAGAACAAGGGACAAAGAAATCAGCAGAGAGAGAGGTTGTGGTCCCAGCTCTGCTACTTATGACCCAAGGCTTTCTGGAATAACTAATTTACACTCTTTTTTTTTTTTTTTTTTTGCGGTACGCGGGCCTCTCACTGTTGTGGCCTCTCCCACTGCGAAGCACAGGCTCCGGACGCGCAGGCTCAGCGGCCATGGCCCCAGCCGCTCCGCGACATGTGGGATCTTCCCGGACCGGGACACGAACCCGTGTCCCCTGCATCGGCAGGCGTACCCTCAACCACTGCGCCACCAGGGAAGCCCTAATTTACACTCTTTAACCTTAGTTCCATCATTTGTAAAACAGCCAGCTTCATGGGATTGTCAACCAATGAAACCAAATATAAAGGCATTACAGAAATTTTTTAAGCTTTATGTACTCATTCAACAAATATTTACTTAAGAAACCACAAAGCTGCCAGATACAGCACTGTGGATACAACCATGAACATGAGACCCAGTCCCTTCCTGCAAGGACCTAAGTGAAGGGACTCAGTGTGATTTGTGAGAGGCACAGGGGGCCATGGGAACATGCAGGCAGCCTCTAATCTGAATACCAGACAAATTTCAGGTACTGTTACCTTCACAAGCCCTTGAGGAAATTTCTCGGTGAGCAGTGGTAGATGTGGTTTTTAGTTTGGGTTGGTTAATTATTACCTTATTCACTTTGTACAGTTTTATTAAACACTCACTATGTGCCAAGCGCTATTCTAGGCGCTGGGGGTTTAGCATTGAACAAAATTTCTGCCCTAATGAAGCTGACACTTCCTCATCCAAATGAAATGCAAAATATATGAACTAAACAGATTTAACTAGCAAGGCTACTTCTGCTGCAATACAATGATTTTTTTTTCACCAAAATATCCACACACAAAAGTTAAAAGGAATATTCTAATTGATCTAAATATAGTAAATATTTTATTTCTTAAATTTCCCAGGCTACATTTTACAATATACCAAATAACTGCCATCATATGAAAGGCACTCTTAGGTCTGAGGGATTAAATTTGTGTATTTTGGCATGGAGAACACTCCCACATCTTACCCCCCTCCCAAGGAAAAAGAACAAATGCTGGAATCTATCCAAACACAACCTCAGTTTTAACAGGGGGAATATAAGGTATTTTAGAAGTATTTCCTGTAGTCAGTTTTTTCAAACGATAAAAAAAGTTGAATTATTAATTTTAGTGTAACCTGAAGTTCAATTTTAACATGCCAAATGTCTGCCTTTACAAAGTTTCTTTAAAAAATCTATTTAAAAGAGATTGTGGGGGAGGTGCTGAGAACTAGGCTAGTCCAGGAGATAAGTCAATTCAACTGTCTAAAAATTCAATATGGAATGATGGGGAGGTAGATGAGGAAAGGAGGAGAAAGAGAAAGGAAGGTACAGGAGTGAAGAGTCACACAGTGATCTCTTGGATTAAAAACCTGAAAGCTCACATACTCAACAAATACCAAGACCCAATGTTCAAAATACTGTAGAGCAAAGAAGAATGTAAATATGCAGGTAAAAAAATGACCAAAATGCTACTCAGCCCAAGAGCAAGGGTTCCTAAACCTGGAGTTCCTACCAAAAAATACAAAGTCCAAAGCCCAGGTGCTCTGATGTACTAGGTCTGGGGTAGTGTTCACGAATCTTTATTTTATTTATTTATTTATTTATTTTTTGCAGTACGTGGGCCTCTCACTGTTGTGGCCTCTCCCGTTGCGGAGCACAGGCTCCGGACACCCAGGCCCAGAGGCCATGGCTCACGGGCCCAGCCGCTCCGCGGCATGTGGGATCTTCCCGGACCAGGGCACGAACCCGTGTCCCCTGCATTGGCAGGCGGACTCTCAACCACTGCGCCACCAGGGAAACCCACGAATCTTTATTTTTCTAACTGGCCCCAAATGATGCTGATGCACATCATTCCCACAGCTGGGAACCACTGATACAGTGTATTTCCTTATTGAAAAAAGTCCTGGAATGTTTTTATTATAATAATGAATAACTCTTTTGCTAAGTGCTTTCTATTAATCTTCACATCCATCCTGAAGTAGGAACTATTATTATGCCTATTTTTAAATGGGGAAACTTGAAGCATGAAGCGGTCAAATAACTTGACTGACATTACACAGCTTTTAAATCAAGAATCTGGGATTTTTGCCCAAGTCTTATCTGCTGCATATTTTCTTAGCACTCTGATCTGGTGAACTTATTTAGCAAGCTAAATCTGTTTCCCACTCTGTAGTCTAAGGATGGCATATGATTAATCATCTTAATAATATATCATAGGCATTAATACAGAACTTAAATCCCAAAATTCAGTAATAAACTGTATAACCTGAGATAATGTTGGAAAAATCATATATAAAGTGTGGTCTACTCAGAGCATTAGGGAGGTGTCTGGTCAGGTATGCAGTTATTTTAACTGCCTTCCATTCCAACTTAAGATCAATGCTTCTGATCTTAGGGAACACAAGCTCCTTCACCAACATAAGCCCTTTACCTAGAAAAAAGCTGGACACAGTGAAGTCGGCCTCATTAGGAGTTACTGCCAAGGGCTTGACACCTTCTCACAATTTCACACTGTTGTTAGTGTTACTCCACCTGCCTAGACCATCTCACCCTACTACTCTGATGTGCCAATTACTACTCCTTTGAGGCCCAGCCCAAATACCACCTCCTTCATGAAGCCTTCTCAGATGCTCTGGCAGAAATAATCACTGATGCCTTTGTGATTCTCAGTGTTTCTCCTATCACATAGGGCAGGCTGATGCTTATTCAAGAATATATATGCCTTATCTTAACAGAGTCCTTGTAGCATCTCACCTCCTCACCCTTTGTCCTCAGGTGGCCTGAGTTCTCTCTGGTTCTTCCCCACCTCTCTGAAAGTTCTTTCTCAGGCTCCTTCTTAGGCTCCTTTCTATATGACCACTAGAATATCAATGGTATTCACCAAGGCTTCATCCTGACTCTCCTCACACTTCATACAAACTTTCTGGGTGACTTCGACCATGATGCCAAGTCCAGCTACCAGGACAGTCTGAAGACGCCCATCCGATACATCACCCATTCATTCATCAAACATTTATTGAGACATGCTCTATGCCAAGTACACACCATGATTTCTCTCTCTTGACTATTCTATGTCCAACCTACTTGGATCTCAATTCCTGGTTCATTCATGCTCTAACTCCATATTGCATCCATTCTAAGAGACACATTTCTTCCATTTTCACACAGGTAATGTGGAGATGTGCCTTACAAAAACGGCATCTTAAAAATTTGGGGCAATGTTTTTCTTAAAATCTTATACACATAGTATAATGGTGGCTCTTATAAACAGTGGCAACTTAAATCAACGAACCGCAGAGATTATCTTAGTGTATTTCCCTTCCATTATTCCACAACAGAGCTATCCAACAGAACTTTCTTCGATGATGGAAATGTGCCATATTTGTGTTGTTCAATATAGTAGTCACTATCCACATGTGCCTTGAAATTTGGCTAATATGACTGAGGAACTAAATTTAATTTTAATGAGATTTATCTACAAGTTTACCAATTTCTTTATCATTCCTTTTCACATTTCAGACTTTCCTTCTGGAATCACTTTCTTCTCCATGAAGCACATCCTTTATGAAGTTTCTTAGTAAAGGTCAGCTGTCGTAAGGTTTAATGTTTTTGGAAAGCATATTTTGCCTTTTTCTTGAATGACAGTTTTGCTGATATACAACCAATAGCATTTTCTTTTAGCATTTTGAAAATATTTTTCCAGCTTCCATTATTGCTGAGAAGTCAGCTGTCAGTCTATCATTCCCTTGATTAACAATCTATCTTTCTTTTCTGGGTATTCTTAAAATCATCTTTCTTACTTTGGTGTATTTAAGTTTTCCTATGTCTAGATGTGGATTTCTGTTTGTTTATCCTATTGGTATATGCTGTGCTTCCCCCCTTATCTTGTCCATAAATTACTCAGATTTAAGGAACACCAGTCATTTATGTTCTTTGTGAACTCTCTCTGGAAATTATTTGTACACTAGATTCTCATTAAACATTTATTACTTCCCTCTATTTTCTCTATCATCTTTCTGGGACTCTGAACAGATCTCATCATAGGATTTATAGTCTTCAAATACACCTTCATGTTTTTCTTTTTATTTCTATGTTACATTCTGGTTATTTTCTTCAAATCTTTTTTTCTAGTTCATGAATTGCTTCTTTAGCTGTTCCTAATCTAATTTATTGAGTTTTTATGTCAACAGTTATAATTTTTTCCCTTAGGTTTTGTTCTTGCTTTTTTCCCCCAAATCTGCCTGGTTAATTTTTTTCCAGTAACAACAAAACACCTAGATTTATGTTGCTCTTGTACACACACCCCCTTTATTGAGATATAACTGACATACAACATTGTATTAAAGTGTACAACATAATTTGATCTACGTATATGTTGCAAAATGATTACCACAGTAAGTTTAATTAACATCAATTACCTCACATAGTTACAGTTCTTTCCTTATGATGAGAACTTTGACTATCTACTCTCTTAGCAACTTTCAAATATACAATACAGTTTTATTAATTATAGTCACCATGCTGCACATTATCTACCCAGAACTTATTTTTCTTGTAACCGGAAGTTTGTATCTTGACTACCTTCATCCATTTCCTCCATCCCCCACCTCTGGCAACAATTAATCTGTTCTGTTTCTATGAGTCTGGGTTTTTTTTAGATTCGACATATCAGTGAGATCATACAGTGTTTGTCTTTGACTTACTTCACTTAGCACAATGCCTTCAAGGTCCATCCATGTTGTCACAAATGGCAGAATTTCCTTCTTTTTTATGGCTGAATAATATGCCTGGTCATTTTTTTAAAAATATTTATTTATTTATTTGGCTGCACTGGGTCTTAGTTGCAGCACACAGGATCATCACTGAAGCATGCAGGAACTTTACTTGCAGTGTGTGGGATCTAGTTCCCTGACCAGGGATGTAACCCAGGCCCCCTGCATTGGGAATGCAGAGTCTTAGCCACTGCACCACCAGGGAAGTCTCCTTTTTTTTTTTTTTTTTTGATTGAAGTATAGTTGATTTACAATGTTGTGTTAATTTCAGGTATACAGCAAAGTGATTCAGTTATACATATATATGTATATATCTATATTCTTTTTTTCACTTCTTTTCCATTATTGTTTACTACGAGACACTGAATATATTTCCCTGTGCTATCCAGTAAATTCTTGTTGTTTATCCATTTTATAAATGGTAATGTGCATCCCATACTCCCAATTTATCCTTCCTCCACTGCCTTTCCCCAAGCCTGGTCAATTTTTATCTCAGGCTCTCTGCACTTATGTGTGATTATATATTTTATTTCTTAAAGCATTTTAAAATGGTTATTTTATATTCTGTATCAGATAATTTTAATATCTAAAGTCCTCAGGGTTAAGCCTATTGTCCTTTGTTTGTTTCTGATGACCCTCACTCCTGGTGGCTCGTTTTCTAGTAGCGTTAGAAATCTTTGATTCTGAACTCTTATTTGGTTGATCTTCGGAGAATCCTAAGGTCTAAAGTAGGCATGCCTTCCTCCAGAAAGGATTTGCATTAGCTTCTGCCAAAAGCCAATGGGCATTATCTGAGCTACTTTAGCTTCTTTTACAGGTCCTAATGGAATGCAAGCTCTTTGAACATTGCAACTCACCCAAGGCTTAGTCTCCAACCACACTGGTGAAGGGAACCCGTCTTCTGTGTTTGTTTACACAGAAAGCTCCCAGCTTGGGTTTTACCTTACTAATTAGTAGTTGACACTTTGGAGATGTCTTAGTTCCTGTGATCCCAAAAGTGCATTAAAAAATGTTTTATCCAGGGCTTCCCTGGTGGCGCAGTGGTTGAGAGTCCACCTGCCGATGCAGGGGACACGGGTTCGTGCCCTGGTCCGGGAAGATCCCACATGCCGCGGAGCGGCTGGGCCCGTGAGCCATGGCCGCTGAGCCTGCGTGTCCGGAGCCTGTGTTCCACAACGGGAGAGGCCACAACAGTGAGAGGCCCGCGTACCGCAAAAAAATGTTTTATCCAGATTACAATGCTTTAGTGAGGAAGTGCGTTTGAGTATCCAGTCCACCACACTGCTAGAAACCTGCGTCTCAAACTAATCATCTTCTCTCAAAACCTACTTTTTCTCCTTTGTTTCCACATTTTGCTGAATGACACCATTCACTCTCAACCAAATCTGAAACCCAGTAAAGCAAGTACCAATGACCCTACTCTTTCCTCCACTACCCACCCCAATGCAACGAGGCACCAAGTCCCAACTTCTGGCTTGATCAAAAGTGGGTTTACTTTTATGTTTCTAATCATCATGGCACCTAGTAGTATGAATTTAATCATCAAGGACAAGGAAGAAAAATAAATGAAGCTAAATTAAAACCAAAATCATACATTCTGGCCAAATGAAGGTGCTTTATATGAAGGAAGGTTTGAATATAGGGAAATAGAAGGAGAATTGAACTGGGACTTTGGCTGTCAGAACCATGATCACATTTCCAAGGAGAGGTTTAATTTTAGTCCAAAAGATTATCTGTCGTGATAAATTGATGTTAATTTGAATGTTATTGGTTTTGCTTGAATTTACTCTATAAATTTGTCATTGTTTTATAGTTATATAAGAGCTGGAAGCATAAGGAGTTTATACCTAGTTTTATGTTCAGGCATATTTAAGCTTCTTCATAATAAAAATATTTATGTTAGTACTGGGAATTTGTGAGAAATTTTTCCTTTAAATAAAGAGGTCCATAAATTACTGAGATTTAAGGAACACTGGTCTTTATATACTTCGCCACCCCTTTGATACATTCATCATTCTCTCCATAAATGAACAGAGAGAAATGGAATACAACAGCACCAGCAAGAAATCATTTACTAAGCTCCAATTTCTCCCCAAAGTCTCCAACTGTTTGAATCAGCTCAATACTGATGAATCTTTTAAGGCAGCACACTTTGTTTCTTTCCTCCAACAGTGGCAGTTTCTAATAGATAAGAAATATGCTTCTAATATGTAGATGCACTGCTCAGCCCAGCTCCAACCACCACCCATTCCTACTAGAATGTATAAAATGGCACAAACCTACCTAGCAACAGTAGAGCAAATGCAATGTGTCAAACAAAGGCTAGTCCTTGCCTAAGGAAGTCCCTTTCCTGGTTGGGTTTCAACAACCGGGAATTGGGGTGAGTACAGCATTCTTGTTCTGAATGAGTACAAGAAACTCCCAATCATTTCTTTTTAACTTCTGTATTCTTATTCTTTATGGATTGATGGACTGTAGTTCCTTCAACCTCTAGACAGTTCATTTTAAACGTCCCCCTACAGGGCTTCCCTGGTGGCACTGTGGTTAAGAAGCCGCCTGCCGGTGCAGGGGACACGAGTTCAAGCCCTGGCCCGGGAAGACCCCACATGCCGCAGAGCAACTAAGCCCGTGTGCCACAACTACTGAGCCTGCAGTCTAGAGCCCATGAGCCACAACTACTGAGCCCACATGCCACAACTACTGAAGGCCGTGTGACTAGAGCCCATGCTCCACAACAAGAGAAGCCACCGCAATGAGAAGCCTATGCACCGCAACGAAGGAGTAGCCCCCACTCGCTGCAACTAGAGAAAGTCCGCATGCAGCAACAAGGACCCAGTGCAGCAATAAATAAATAAATTTACTTTTTAAAAAAAAATAATAATTAAAATACAATGTCCCCCTACCAGGAAAAAAACTCTCTCTCCAACACACTGGCCCATGTGTCAACATCTTGTATTTCTCTTCCCACAGAGTCTGACCCAGTAGGAACCAGCAGGGAGGTCACAGCATATCCATCCAATCCCTTACTCAACAGAGGAGCACACCAGAGCCCAGAATGTTGAAAGGCTTACCCAGGGTCACACAGCTGATGCGCAGAGACCAGAACCCGGCTCTACCCAGTCTCGCCACCCAATCCAAGTCTGTGAGTCATCTAATTCATTTTAAATCATAAGTAGTTTGAACTAGGACTTCAAATTGATGCTTCTGGTCATCATTAAATTTTTTTAAGTCAAGTAATTTGATATTTTGCTAATAATAATTTAAGGATATCCACAGTGTATGAAACAGCTCATGTTTCAATAAAAATCTAATGAAAGTTTCTAAATTCTAAACCCTAAGTCCAGGATTCGTATTTGAAATTTGTAATTCGTATTACCCTTCAAGCATGTGGGAAAGGGGCTTTCATGGAACAGCATTCCTAAACTCTGGCCTAATAAATTATGTTGAGAGCAGCTGCTAAGAATTTAAAAAACCAACTCAAAGCATAAATGGTGCTGCTACCCAAAGAACAGGTGAAATCACAAACTAGTACACGGTGCGGCAGATTTCAGGCCCTCAAGAAATATTTGTTTAATTAAGAAGCAACTCCAGCTCTAGCTGGAAATCTATTTAACCACAGAAGTGAAATCATAATTAATATGATCACATCTAATTTTCCCCATGTTTGTTTCCTCAGGGCATCTGTAATGGCTGACGTGGAAATGGAACCATAAGTATTATTATAATAATAACATTTGTTGGAAAGCTCATCCTATATTTTCACAGCTCATACATTGATAGATATGGCTTTATTAATCCTCCTCAGACTTTTTCAAAGAAATCTCAACTATTAAAATTACACACTTCATCCACCTGAAACCAAGTAATATTGGCAAGCAAAACCTACTAGAAAGGACAAGTGGGAGAAAAGAAAAGGGGAGGAATAGGAATACAGTTAATTGAGGGGGAAAATTCAAGAGTAAAGAAGTCAGGAATTAAATGTAGCTAAAAATACAAACTGCTCCTTCATGGTCCAGATCCTGTATCATTTTAACAAAAGAGGGATAGAAATCCCCAAAAGACATTGTTCTGAAGGAAATTACCAGAGCTCCTGAGGACACTGAATCTCCCTGTGCTCTCTAAATCCATCACCAATCCAGCTTCATTCATCCATCCATTCATTCATTCATTCACTCATTCACTCCTTTTTCCTTTTTTTCATTTCAGGATAACATTGAGCAGTGTTTATTTTATTCGCTTTATCCAAAAGTAAATCCTGATGTTATATTAGGAAGAGAGAAGAGAAAACTTTTATCTGCAAATTAATGTCTGCTGTGAAGCTTAGTACACAGTTTTAGGAAAGTATTAGGAAAGTTCACAGGCTTTGGAGTCTTGAGAGAAATGGGTTCAAATCCTGATTGCATCACTTATTATCTGTGTGACCTTGAGACTGGCTCATCATTTAACTTGCTGAGTCCCTTTCCTCCTCTATAAAAAGGGGGCCATAACATCTACCTTCCAGATGGCATGAGGATGAGGGCTAGTGTCCTAAAGGACCTTAGCACTGTGGCCGGCACACAGCAAGTGGCTGGGTTTTTTTTTTTGCGGTACGCGGGCCTCTCACTGTTGTGGCCTCTCCCGTTGCGGAGCACAGGCTCCAGACGCGCAGGCTCAGCGGCCATGGCTCACAAGCCCAGCCGCTCCGCGGCATGTGGGATCTTCCTGGACCGGGGCACGAACCCGCGTCCCCTGCATTGGCAGGCGGACTCTCAACCACTGAGCCACCAGGGAAGCCCCAAGTGGCTGTTTTTATTGTTCTTTCACACCTGCTGCATTTGTCTGAGGGCTCCACAACTTTCTTGGGCAGGTCAGTCTAAAGCACGTATGCCCCAGACTATCAAACACTCTGTCCCAGGCTGCAATGGCTCCCGCGTGAAAGCTGTCCTCCACGACCATCTAACACCAGGCTTGTTAAAGCCGTGAGCCGGCAGTCCCTCGGGAACTGTGCTCCGCTCTCTTCTGAGTACAGACGAAATGAAAGCCACTCTCCTCAGGCTGTCTCAAAGGACCAGCCACCCTTGAAGGGCGCTCAGTCTAGCATTTTGGCTACAGTGAAAAAAGCCGAAGAAATGACCCCCAAATTCTCACCCCTGGAGCAAGCTAACCCCTACTGAAGAGTAAGCGGGAGAGCGGAAGTTGCAAACATGCAAGGCGGGCTTGTCAATTTGCTCTACTGCCTTCATCCCCACCTGCCAGGACACACAACTGCTCCAAGGTATGAATCTTCTTGAAATCTGAAGCAGGCCAGGATACGCCAAGAAATAACGCAGGGTCAGTAAAAAAAGAAGCTGCTGGTTCTTACCAAATTTCCCCCAGCCCTTAAGTAAGAACTACACTCTCCAAAGCCCATTTCCAAGGCAATTCTATCTCTGATTAAGAGAGGAGGACAACACAAGGGACAAGGGCACGGACTCCAAGGCCAGGTCGCTGGGGCTCAAAACCTGGCTCCACCCCATCCTAGCTGTGTGACCTCGGACGTGTCATGCAGAAGGGGCATAATGACAGCACGGAACTCGTAGGGCTGGTGTGAGAACCAAATGGATTAACAGTCACTCTGATTTGTCTAAAGCAGTGGCTCTAAGCCAGGCCGGCATCAGGAGCACCTAGGAACCTTTTCCAAAAGGTACATGTCTGGGCAGTAGGTCAGGGTTAGAGCCCAGAAGGTGTATTTTGACAAAGCAATGTCACTCTCATGCCCACCCGAAGGTCAGACACTGGCTGAAAGCAAGTCCCAACTCTACCAGACCAGCCTTTCTTGGCAGGGTGGGGTGTTTCGAGGCTACCACTGCCCACCAAATGCCTCTGCAACCTGTGTGCTGCAACCCGAAATCCCTTTAGCAGGAGCCCTCCATTGTACAACTCAGAAACACATTTTAAACCCGAAAAGGAGCCAACACTGGGTACGCAACATTGGGTAAGTGTGTCATGCCCTTCATACCTATGTCCCGCTCCTCTAGATCATCCCATGGCACAGCTCTCGTACAAAGGAGGAAACAGAAGAGCAGAGAGGTTCAGCTGCAGAGCCGAGAAGGTTCTATAGTACAGTGGGCATGTCTGCCCACTGCACCACACTGCCTCCTGGCCTATCACCTGCACTCAGGAGCCCTGGACATGGTTCTAAATCAAGGACAATGAAAGTGGACTGAAGGAGAAGCTCCAGATACCCACCCCACCCCATCCCCAGGTCCTCTCAGGTGGTACTGAACCAAGAATAAGCTGGAGTATAAAGGTACAGAAAGGAGTCCTCCACTCACCCTTTGCCTCCTCCTCCAGGAGAGGATTTTAGGGCAAATCTCAAACTCACCAAGCCTTGATGCTACAGCTGTAAATAGAATTTATTAGCCTTAAATCTCTCCCTTCCTTCTCTCTCTTTTTCCTAGGCAAAAGGAAAGGAATAGATGAATTAACGAAAATAGATAAAAATGGAGAAGATGACCTGATCTACCTCAAAAAAAAAAAAACCACTATACTGTGAAGCTCAATAAGATCACAATACCCACAGTAATATTAGCTAATGTTTATTAAATTTAATCAGTACCAAGAACATATCATCTCCTGCCAATCCCTAGAGATTCCCATTTTTCAGATGAGAAAACTGAGGTAGGAAAAGGTAAAAATAACTTGTCCAAAGACCCACAGTTTGTGAATGGAAATTCAAACCAGGTTAAAATCTAGCCATCTCAACTCTTTTTTTTTTTTAAATAAGTTTATTTATTTTTGGCTGTGTTGGGTCTTCGTTGCTGTGCGTGGGCTTTCTCTACTTGCGGCGAGCAGGGGCATCGTGGTGCCTGTGCTTCTCATTGCAGTGGCTTCTCTTGTTGCTGAGCACAGGCTCTAGGCGTGAGGGCTTCGGCACCACCCCCCTTTTTTTTTTTAACATCTTTATTGGAGTATAATTGCTTTACAATGGCGTGTGAGTTTCTGCTTTCTAACAAAGTAAATCAGCTATCCATATCCATATATCCCCATATCTCCTCCCTCTTGCATCTCCCTCCCACCCTCCCTATCCCACCCCTCTAGGTGGTCACAAAGCACCGAGCTGATCTCCGTGTGTTATGCGGCTGCTTCACACTAGCTATCTATTTTACGTTTGGTAGTGTATATATGTCCATGCCACTCTCTCACTTCATCCCAGCTTACCCTTCCCCCTCCCCGTGTCCTCAAGTCCGTTCTCTACATCTGTGTCTTTATTCCTGCCCTGCCACTAGGTTCTTCAGAACAATTTTCTTTTTTTTTAGATTCCATATATATGTGTTAGAATACGGTATTTGTTTTTCTCTTTCTGACTTACTTCACTCTGTATGACAGACTCTAGATCCATTCACCTTGCTACAAATAACTCAATTTCATTTCTTTTTATTAGCCTTCTCAACTCTTAAGTCTAGTATGTTATTTTCTCTACGAAATCTTTATGTAATCTGTCAAATCTTATAGAGATAATACTTTCCTTGTTATTAGGAAATTTCCATGAGCTGCAAAGTGCCTCAAAGCTGCAGAAAAAGCAAAGGGATGTGGATAATCTATAAACTGGAATCTCATCCCTGGAATAAATAAGAGAAGCTTGTAAACCTATTTTCAGCTTAATGAACAGAAAATAAGTAGACACATCCAAAGAAAATGAAGGCAATGAAGAAATAACATTAAGGAGGAAAGCAGTAGGCTCAAGGGAAAAAGAAAAAAAAAAGTCACAGGATGCTACTTTGTGGGTGCCGGAGAAACAGTGCTATTTACTAGGAAACATAAAGGATGAAAACAAGGATGGAGAAGTAATTCAGACAACTGTGAGGCACTGATCCAGGGCCTGGAGCAAGCGGGCTGTAAGGAACGGGCCGGGGCCTCCCAGGTGCTGCAGGCCTGGATGGGGAGGACAAGGGTCTGAGATCACGGAGGCCTTAGAAAGGAAGTGACAGAATCCCTGCTGCTTAAGCAATTAGTCAGAGTGCCCAAGAACACCACGCTTCCTCCCATCTCCCTGCCCTACAAATGCTAGGGTATTCCAGACTTTCCTTCTCAACACAGGGGGTGATTTTTTTAAAATACTAGATAGATCAGAAAGACTGCCTCCTAGTCATCAGTGAGGATGCCAAACGAGACTTCAGGAAGCTGAACACAGCCACAGAAATAACCAGCAGCCAGGGGACCGGATTCCAGAGGTGGCTCCACTAACTATGCCCTCTCAGCCAAATCCTTCAGCAGCTCAGCCCATCAACAGCCAAGTGACAGGCAGCGGAGACAGGATAACTTCTGAGAGGCAATTCTGGTCACTCGCTCCCTTCCCAGGTTACCCTGTTCTCGCTCTCATGTCCCAGAGACTACGGTGAGCTCTCCAGTGTGCTTCTAACCCGGAGAGAGAGAAGGAGAGAAGGAAGCAACTGAGGATAACAAATGTCCTTAAGCCTCAACGAGCCTATAAGAATTAGAAATCCAAAATACAAGCAGCACTACTGAAGCCAATGAGAATATCTACCATTTATTGAGCCATTATTATGTGCCAGGCACCGTTCAAAGCACTCCACATGTACTGGCTTATTTAATCCTCACAACCACCCTCTAAGGAAGGTAGGTTAAGTCACCTGTCTGGGGGACACAGCCTGTAGTTAAGTGGGGACTGGAACCTGGCCTCCAGAGCCTGAGCTCTTCTTAATCACTACACACACAGCATCAACTCTGTGGATAAGACTTCCCAGCTCACGACAGGATGCTGCTTTGCTCTTTGCCTGAAATTCTATCAACTCAAACTGACTGACGACATGTATTACAGAATGCTGCCAGTTTCCCTGGGGAAGAGGAGGCAACGACTTTGGAAGTAGGATCTGGCAAATACACAGCTTGAATAAAATCATGCCCTCACAGACACGGCTCCTTGAATCCAGACTCTTTCTCTTGGAGTGCAGGCCCAAAGTCTCTCTCAGAAGAGCAGCATTCCAATCGACCAGTGGCAATGAGGACCACCCAGTGAGCTCATTTACTCAGGAGAGTCTGTGAGGCCCAGAAGCCTTGAATGGGTGACTCCAAGTCACACAGGTACTTGGAGAGCGAGCGAGGGCTAGAACCTGAGCCTCCCAAATGCCATTTTCATGTCCTTTCAATTCTTTGAAAACAAGATTCATGTCTTATCCCTTATTTTATCTCATACCTTTTATTATGGAAACTCTCACACACATAGAAAAGTATAAAGAATGAAGGAATCCCCATAACACCCATGATCCAGCTTCAACAATTATCAACTCACACCCAATCTGGTTTGCTCTCCAAAACCACATATTCCCTACCCCTCCACCACTCCCACCAACTCCAGGCTGTCTGAAGGTAAATCTCAGGCATCACATCCTTTCGTCTACAAGTATTTCAGTGTGCATCTCTTACATATAAGGATAGTCTAAAGCATAAACAATAACATTATCATGCCTATGAAAATTAATCGTAATTTCTTAACACCAGTTATCTGATCAGTGCTCAAATTTCCCCAATTTTCTTATGTTTTTTACAGTTTGTTTGAATCAGAATGCAAACAGTGTATACATTGCAACTGGTTGATATATTTCCTAAGTCTCTTTTAACCTCTAGGTCCCCTATTCATCTCTGTCTCTCTCTCTCTTTTTTTTTTAATTGGAGTAAAATGCTTTACAATGTTGTGTTAGTTTCTGCTGTACAATGAAGTGAGTCAGCTATATGTATACACATATCCCCTCCCTCTGGGACCTCCCTCTCACCTTCCCCCGCCCATCTAGGTTGTCACAGAGCACTGAGCAGAGCTCCCTGTGCTATACAGCAGGTTCCTACTAGCTACCTATTTTACACATGGTAGTGTATTTATGTCAAACCTAATCTCCCAATTTGTCCCACCCTCCCCTTACCCCTGTGTCCACATGTCCATTCTCTATGTCTCCGTCTCTATTCCTGCCCTACAAATAGGTTCATCTGTACCATTTTTCTAGATTCCACATATATGTGTTAATATACAATATTTGTTTTTCTCTTTCTGGCTGACTTCACCCTGTATGACAAACTCTAGGTCCATCCACATCTCTGCAAATTTGTTCCTTTTTATGGCTGAGTAATAGTCCATTGTATATATATATACCACATCTTCTTTACCCATTCATCTATCGTTGGACATTTAGGTTGTTTCCATGTCCTGGCTACTGTAAATAGCGCTGCATTGAGGAAACCAGGTCAATTGTCCTGTAGCGTTTCCCAGAGTCTGGATTTTGCTGAGCTTTCTTTTTATCTCTCTCAGGGCTCTGCACTGTACCTTATACAAAGGAAGTATGCCTGGGCTCACACACAGGCATTCATATTCATTTTCATATTTTCACTCTCTCCCTCCCTTCTTCCCTTCTCCTCTCTGTTTTAAAAGAGTAAATTCCATTTAATTGTTGATTCAGTTCAACAACACGGCAAGGCTGACGGAATACGAAGGTGAATAAGACAAGATATTATCTCTGAGAAGACACAATCTAATGAGGGTGATAAAGGCCATAATGTTAATTCAAAGGGGACAGATGAGAACTATCTGAGAAGGCTCTAGAAGAACTTCAAGGATGTGGTGGGACCTAAGCTAGACTTTGAAAAAAGATGGTTTGGGTCCATTTGGAGCAAAGGACAATATGACATAGAGGATAACCTGGGCATGTTACTAAGGTGGGAATGTTTCTGGCATGTTTTTTTTTTTTTTTTTTTTTTTTTCTTTTTGCGGTATGCGGGCCTCTCACTGTTGTGGCCTCTCCCGTTGCGGAGCACAGGCTCCGGATGCGCAGGCCCAGCAGCCATGGCTCACGGGCCCAGCCGCTCCGCGGCATATGGGATCCTCCCAGACCGGGGCACGAACCCGTACCCCCTGCATCGGCAGGCGGACTCTTAACCACTGCGCCACCAGGGAGGCCCTCTGGCATGTTTTAAACTGATAGCAGCGCTGGTGGATAAAAGATTTTATGGGAAAAGAGTTTGGTAAGGAAAGCTCCTGAATATCTGCTGGGGATTTGAGAATCATCGAGCATGTTTGATGAGGGGAGTAGCACTAGATCTGTATTAGACAGAGTTAGCAGCAGCACTGACAATGTCTTAGAGGCCAGGAATCCAGTTTGGGTTCCAATAATCCAGTTAACAGGGCTCTGAAAGAGGCCACTGGGAATGAGCAAAAATAAAAGGAAGTGACATGATTTGTCAACTGAATACGTGGGACCAGAAGGCAGGAAAAGTAGAAGATGAAAAGCTGATTTCAGAAAACAGAATCAATTTTCTTAAGGAAAAAAAAAATTATTTCCATAATACTTCAAGTAACACACTTTTATAGCTTTGAATTAAAACCCACATCAATATAAACATTCTCTAATGTTTCAAAGACAGGGATCATAGAAGGAAGAAAATTAACTGTAAAGATAACTCCTGGGCTTCCCTGGTGGCGCAGTGGTTGAGAGTCTGCCTGGCAATGCAGGGGACACGGGTTCGAGCCCTGGTCTGGGAAGATCCCACATGCCGCGGAGCAACTAAGCCCGTGCGCCACAACTACTGAGCCTGCGCATCTGGAGCCTGCGCTCCACAACGGGAGAGGCCGCGACAGTGAGAGGCCCGCGCACCGCGATGAAGAGTGGCCCCCGCTCGCCGCAACTAGAGAAAGCCCTCGCACAGAAACGAAGACCCAACACAGCCATAAATAAATAAATAAATAAATAAATAATTAAAAAAAAAAAAAAAGATAACTCCTAATGGGCTCTATATTTATTTTATCTGGGAATAAAATGTAAGCAAGTGTTTAAATCACAACCTCAATCTCTGAATTCTCAACTGATTTTGAATGTACACACAAATTACAATCAGTAGTTTAGGGCTACAAATTTCCAAGACACTGACACAGGGCACAAGAGAAGCCTCCTTTGATTTAGAGATGATCTCAAGACACATAATTTCCCTTTATCTAATTAGAGAACACAATAAATTATCCTAGTACCAGACAGCACAAACACAATTAAGTGCTTAAAAGATACTTTCTGTGATGATAAACCCCTTTTAAAAACCAAACCAGGCTGACCAGGAGAAGATGGCGGAAGAGTAAGACGCGGACATCACCTTCCTCCCCACAGATACATCAGAAATTCATCTACACGTGGAACTGCTCCTACAGAACACCTACTGAACGCTGACAGAAGACCTCAGACCTCCCAAAAGGCAAGAAACTCCCCACGTACCTGGGTAGGGCAAAAGAATAAAGAAAAAACAGAGACAAAAAAATAGGGACGGGAGCTGCACCAGTGGGAGGGAGCCTGAAGGAGGAAAGGTTTCCATACACTAGGAAGCCCCTTTGCGGGCGGAGACTGTGGGTGGCGGAGGGGGAAAGCTTCGGAGTAGCGGAGGCGAGCGCAGCAACAGGGGTGCGGAGGGCAAAGCGGAGAGATTCCCGCACAGAGGATTGGTGCCGACCGGCACTCACCAGCCCGAGATGCTTGTCTGCTCACCCGCCGGGGTGGGCGGGGCTGGGAGCTGAGGCTCGGGCTTCGGAGGTGGGATCCCAGGGAAAGGACTGGGGTTGGCGGCATGAACACAGCCTGAAGGGGGGCTACTGCGCCACGGCTAGCCGGGAGGGAGTCCAGGAAAAGGTCTGGAGCTGCAGAAGAGGCAAGAGACTTTTTCTTGCCTCTTTGCTTCCCGGTGCGCGAGGAGAGGGGATTAAGAGCGCTGCTTAAAGGAGCTCCAGAAATGGGCGCGAGCCGCGGCTATCAGTGCAGACCCCAGAGACGGGCATGAGACGCTAAGGCTGCTGCTGCCGCCAACAAGAAGCCTCTGTGCGAGCACAGGTCACTATCCACACCTCCCCTCCCGGGAGCCTGTACAGCCCGTCACTGCCAGGGTCCCACGATCTAGGGACAACTTCCCCGGGAGAACCCATGGCGTGCCTCAGGCTGGTGCAACATCACGCTGGCCTCTACCGCCGCAGGCTCGCCCCGCATCTGTACCCCTCCCTTCCCCTGGCCTAAGTGAGCCAGAGACCCCGAATCAGCTGCTCTTTAACCTCGTCTTGTCTGAGCGAAGAACAGATGCCCTCAGGCTACCTACATGCAGAGGCAGGTCCAAACCCAAAGCTGAACCCCGGGAGCTGTGCGAACAAAGAAGAGAAAAGGAAATCTCTCCCAGCAGCCTCAGGAGCAGCGGATTAAATCTCCACAATCAACTTGATATACCCTGCATCTGTGGAACACCTGGATAGACAACGAATGATCCCAAATCGAGGAGGTGGACTTTGGGAGCAAGATATATTATTTTTTCCCCTTTTCCTCTTTTTGTGAGTGTGTATGTGTATGCTTCTGTGTGAGATTTTGTCTGTATAGCTTTGCTTTCACCATCTGTCCTAGGATTCTGCCCGTCCGTTCTTTTTTTCTTACTTAAAAAAATTTTTTCATAATAATTATTTTTTTGTTTTACTTTAACAACTTTATTTTATCTTACTTTATTTAATTTTATTTTATCCTCTTTCTTTCTTTCTCTTTATTTTTTCTCCCTTTTATTCTGAGCCGTGTGGATGAAAGCCTCTTGGTGCTCCAGCCAGGAGTCAGTGCTGTGCCTCTGAGGTGGGAGAGACAACTTCAGGACACTGGTCCACAAGAGACCTCCAAGCTCCAGGTAATATCAAACAGCGAAAATCTCCCAGAGATCTCCATCTCAACAGCAAGACCCAGCTTCACTCCACGACCAGCAAGCTACAGTGCTGGACACCCTATGCCAAACAACTAGCAAGACAGGAACACAGCCCCATACATTAGCAGAGAGGCTGCCTAAAATCATAATAAGGCCACAGACACAAAAAAACACACCACCACGTGGACCTTCCCACCAGAGAGACAAGATCCAGCCTCATCCACCAGAACACAGGCACTAGTCCCCTAAACCAGGAAGCCTACACAACCCACTGAACCAACCTTAGCCACTGTGGACAGACACCAAAAACAATGGGAACTATGAACCTGCAGCCTGCGAAAAGGAGACCCCAAACACAGTAAGATAAGCAAAATGAGAAGACAGAAAAACACACAGCAGATGAAAGAGCAAGGTAAAACCCCACCAGACCTAACAAATGAAGAGGAAACAGGCAGTCTACCTGAAAAAGAATTCAGAATAATGATAGTAAAGCTGATCCAAAATTTTGGAAATAGAATAGACAAAATGCAAGAAACATTTAACAAGGACCTAGAAGAACTAAACAGGAAACAAGCAATGATGAACAACACAATAAATGAAATTAAAAATACTCTAGAAGGGATCAATAGCAGAATAATTGAGGCAGAAGAACAGATAAGTGACCTGGAGGATAAAATAGTGGAAATAACTACTGCAGAGCAGAATAAAGAAAAAAGAATGAAAAGAACTGAGGACACTCTCAGAGACCTCTGGGACAACATTCGAATAATAGGGGTCCCAGAAGAAGAAGAGAAAAAGAAAGGGACTGAGAAAATATTTGAAGAGATTATAGTTGAAAACTTCCCTAATATGGGAAAGGAAATAGTTAATCAAGTCCAGGAAGCACAGAGAGTCCCATACAGGATAAACCCAAGGAGAAACATGCCAAGACACATATTAATAAAACTATCAAAAATTAAATACAAAGAAAACGTATTAAAAGCAGCAAGGGAAAAACAACAAATAACACACAAGGGAATCACCATAAGGTTAACAGCTGATCTTTCAGCAGAAACTCTGCAAGCCAGAAGGGAGTGGCAGGACATATTTAAAGTGATGAAGGAGAAAAACCTACAACCAAGATTACTCTACCCAGCAAGGATCTCATTCAGATTTGATGGAGAAATTAAAACGTTTACAGACAAGCAAAAGCTGAGAGAGTTCAGCACCACCAAACCAGCTTTACAACTAATGTTAAAGGAACTTCTCTAGGCAAGAAAAACAACAGAAGGAAAAGACCTACAATAACAAACCCAAAACAATTAAGAAAATGGGAATAAGAACATATATTGATAATTACCTTAAATGTAAATGGATTAAATGCTCCCACCAAAAGACACAGACTGGCTGAATGGATACAAAAACAAGACCCATATATATGCTGTCTACCAGAGACCTGCTTCAGACCTAGGGACACATACACACTGAAAGTTAGGGGATGGAAAAAGATATTCCATGCAAATGGAAATCAAAAGAAAGCTGGAGTAGCAATTATCATATCAGACAAAATAGACTTTAAAATAAAGACTATTACAAGAGACAAAGAAGGACACTACATAATGATCAAGGGATCGATCCAAGAAGAAGATATAACAATTGTAAATATTTATGCACCCAATATAGGAGCACCTCAATACATAAGGCAAATACTAACAGCCATAAAAGGGAAAATCGACAGTAACACAATCACAGTAGGGGACTTTAACACCCCACTTTCACTAATGGACAGATCATCCAAAATGAAAATAAATAAGGAAACACAGGCTTTAAATGATACATGAAACAAGATGGACTTAATTGATATTTATAAGACATTCCATCCAAAAACAACAGAATACACATTTTTCTCAAGTGCTCATGGAACATTCTCCAGGATAGATCATAACTTGGGTCACAAATCAAGCCTTGGTAAATTTCAGAAAATTGAAATTGTATCAAGTATCTTTTCCGACCACAATGCTATGAGACTAGATATCAATTACAGGAAAAGTTCTGTAAAAAACACAAACACATGGAGGCTAAACAATACACTACTTAATAACCAAGAGATCACTGAAGAAATCAAAGAGGTAATCAAAAAATACCTAGAAAGAAATTACAATGAAAACACGATGACCCAAAACCTATGGGATGCAGCAAAAGCAGTTCTAAGAGGGAAGATTATAGCAATACAATCCTACCTTAAGAAACAGGAAACATCTCGAATAAACAACCTAACCTTGCACCTAAAGCAATTAGAGAAAGAAGAACAAAAAAACCCCAAAGTTAGCAGAATGAAAGAAATCATAAAGATCAGATCAGAAATAAATGAAAATAAATGAAGGAAACGATAGCCAAGATCAAGAAAACTAAAAGCTGGTTCTTGGAGAAGATAAACAAAATTGATAAACCATTAGCCAGACTCATCAAGAAAAAAAGGGAGAAGACTCAAAACAATAGAATTAGAAATGAAAAAGGAGAAGTAACAACTGACACTGCAGAAATACAAAGGATCACGACAGATTACTACAAGCAACTCTATGCCAATAAAATGGACAACCTGGAAGAAATGGACAAATTCTTAGAAATGCACAACCTGCCGAGACTGAAACACGAAGAAATAGAAAATATGAACAGACCAATCACAAGCACTGAAATTGAAACTGTGATTAAAAATCTTCCAACAAACAAAAGCCCAGGACGTGATGGCTTCACAGCAAATTCTATCAAACATTTAGAGAAGAGCTAACACCTATCCTCAAACTCTTCCAAAATATAGCAGAGGGAGGAACACTCCCAAACTCATTCTTTGAGGCTACCATCACCCTGATACCAAAACCAGACAAAGATGTCACAAAGAAAGAAAACTACAGGCCAATATCAATGATGAACATAGATGCAAAAATCCTCAACAAAATACAAGCAAACAGAATCCAACAGCACATGAAAAGGATCATACACCATGATCAAGTGGGGTTTATTCCAGGAATGCAAGGATTCTTCAAAATATGCAAATCAATCAACGTGATACACCATATTAACAAACTGAAGGAGAAAAACCATATGATCATCTCAATAGATGCAGAGAAAGCTTTCGACAAAATTCAACACCCATTTATAACAAAAACCCTGCAGAAAGTAGGCATAGAGGGAACTTTCCTCAACATAATAAAGGCCATATATGACAAACCCACAGCCAACATTGTCTTCAAAGGTGAAAAACTGAAACCATTTCCACTAAGATCAGGAACAAGACAAGGTTGCCCACTCTCACCACTATTATTCAACATAGTTTAGGAAGTTTTAGCCACAGCAATCAGAGAAGAAAAAGAAATAAAAGGAATCCAAATTGGAAAAGAAGAAGTAAAGCTGTCACTGTTTGCAGATGACATGATACTATACATAGAGAATCCTAAAGATGCTACCAGAAAACTACTAGAGCTAATCAATGAATTTGGTAAAGTAGCAGAATACAAAATTAATGCACAGAAATCTCTGGCATTCCTATACACTAATGATGAAAAATCTGAAAGTGAAATTAAGAAAACACTCCCATTTACCACTGCAACAAAAAGAATAAAATATCTAGGAATAAACCTACCTAAGGAGAAGAAAAACCTGTATGCAGAAAATTATAAGACACTGATGAAAGAAATTAAAGATGATACCAATAGATGGAAAGATATAACATGTTCTTGGATTGGAAGAATCAACATTGTGAAAATGACTCTACTACCCAAAGCAATCTACAGATACAATGCAATCCCTATAAAACTACCACTGGCATTTTTCACAGAACTAGAACAAAAAATTTCACAATTTGTATGGAAACACAAAAGACCCCGAATAGCCAAAGCAATCTTGAGAATGAAAAATGGAGCTGGAGGAATCAGGCTCCCTGACTTCAGACTATACTATAAAGCTACAGTAATCAAGACAGTATGGTACTGGCAGAAAAACAGAAAGATAGGTCAATGGAACAGGATAGAAAGCCCAGAGATAAACCCACGCACCTACGGTCACCTTATCTTTGATAAAGGAGGCAAGAATATACAGTGGAGAAAAGACAGCCTCTTCAATAACTGGTGCTGGGAAAACTGGACAGGTACATGTAAAAGTATGAAATTAGGACACTCCCTAACACCAGACACAAAAATAAACTAAAAATGGATTAAAGACCTAAATGTAACACTAGACACTATAAAACTCTTAGAGGAAAACATAGGCAGAACACTCTATGACATAAATCACAGCAAGATCCTTTTGGACCCACCTCCTAGCAAAATGGAAATAAAAACAAAAATAAACAAATGGGACCCGATGAAACTTAAAAGCTTTTGCACAGCAAAGGAAACCATAAACAAGACCAAAAGACAACCCTCAGAATGGGAGAAAATATTTGCAAATGAAGCAACTGACAAAGGATTAATCTCCAAAATTTACAAGCAGCTCATGCAGCTCAATATCAAAAAAACAAACAACCCAATCCAAAAATGGGCAGAAGACCTAAATAGACATTTCTCCAAAGAAGATATACAGATTGCCAACAAACACATGAAAGAATGCTCAACATCATTAATCATTAGAGAAATGCAAATCAAAACTACAATGAGATATCATCTCACACCAGTCAGAATGACCATCATCAAAAAATCTAGACACAAAAATGCTGGAGAGGGTGTGGAGAAAAGGGAACCCTCTTGCACTGTTGGTGGGAATGTAAATTGATACAGCCACTATGGAGAACAGTATGGAGGTTCCTTAAAAAACTAAAAATAGAATTACCATACGACCCAGCAATCCCACTACTGGGCATATACCCTGAGAAAACCATAATTCAAAAAGAGTCATGGGGCCTCCCTGGTGGCGCAGTGGTTGAGAGTCCGCCTGCTGATGCAGGGGATACGGGTTCGTGCCCCGGTCTGGGAGGATCCCATATGCCGCGGAGCGGCTGGGCCTGTGAGCCATGGCCACTAGGCCTGCGCATCCGGAGCCTGCGCATCCGGAGCCTGTGCTCCGCAACGGGAGAGGCCACAACAGTGAGAGGCCCGCATACCACAAAAAAAAAAAAAAAAAGAGTCATGTACCACAATGTTCATTGCAGCTCTATTTACAATAGCCAGGACATGGAAGCAACCTAAGTGTCCATCATCGGATGAATGGATAAAGAAGATGTGGCACATACATACAATGGAATATTACTCAGCCATAAAAGGAAATGAAATCGAGTTATTTGTAGTGAGGTGGATGGACCTAGAGTCTGTCAGACAGAGTGAAGTAAGTCAGAAAGAGAAAAACAAATACCGTATGCTAACACATATATAGGGAATCTATGAAGAAAAAAGGTCATGAAAAACCTAGGGGTAAGATGGGAATAAAGACACAGACCTAGTAGAGAATGGACTTGAGGATATGGGGAGGGGGAAGGGTAAGCTGTGGCAAAGTGAGAGAGTGGCATGGACATATATACACTACCAAATGTAAAATAGATAGCTAGTGGGAAGCAGCCGCATAGCACAGGGAGATCAGCTCGGTGCTTTGTGACCACCTAGAGGGGTGGGATAGGGAGGGTGGGAGGGAGGGAGACACAAAAGGGAAGAGATATGGGAACATATGTATATGTATAACTGATTCACTTTGTTATAAAGCAGAACGTAACACACCACTGTAAAGCAATTATACTCCAATAAAGATGTGGGGGAAAAAAAGCAAACCAAAAAACCTTATTTTTTATACAGACTCCCTGAAAAAGTGAAATAATAATATCACTTCTCATGGTAACTTTTAAATAACTAAAATAGCGATTTTATCCCCTGAATTTCAAATCCTGTATCACACTAGCTTTAATGTAAACACGAAGAGTAAACTCCAAATATTTTCAGAACCAACAGAAAGTTATAACTTAGAGGTTGATTCCTTTCTCTTAGGAATGTTCCTAAATGATCCCTTAAAGCATACCTATTTTTTACAGGACTACATTAAATCCAGGTGTTTAAGTATATATCAAGGTTAACATAATGTCCACCTTCTGGGCGTAATTCTGGATTCTCATTTTTCTTTTTAAGTTTTATTTTACAAAGGATTTTAAGTGGGTATATTTTCCTTTCAGCCCCATTTTCAGAAAGTTTCACCATCGGAGTAATAAACCACTTCCCTAAACCATTAAATCTTGAATACTTCCCTCACAAAAAAATCAAGTATTTTGTATTTTAATTGACCATTTGAGATGTCTGCAACACATGCACATAAAGGAAGACAGTTTGAGATTTGGAATCCAAAGAACCTCAGGTGTGCGAGTTTTAACTGTGTAGCACTGGTAAATCGCTTGTCTATTTCCTCACTGTACACTAGGGGCACATTAGCACCTGTCTCTTGGGAATGCTGAAGAACTATCTCTGATTCTCTGATCCTCCAATGCCAACTGGGCGTCCTACAATTTAATTTCGACACCAACTACCCAGAGGGAGCATCAGACCCACAAGTTTAAGGGCTCACTCCTACAAGACTGTCCTCATTTCAGATGCCAGTGACAAGCACCCAGTTCCCAGGTCACCTGTATTTCTATCTGACTTAGCCCACAACACCTACCCCCTCAGGTTCACGAGAACAGCTCACAGAACTCAGGAAAACACTTTACTTACATTTAGTAGTTTATCACATAGGACACAACTCAGGAACAGCCAAATGAAAGAGCCGCACAGGGCAAGGTCTGAGGGGAGGGGGTACACAGAGTTTCCATGCCCTCTCTGGATGCGCCACCCTCCCGGCACCACAATGTGTTCACCAACCCAGTCATTTGGGGGTTTTATGTAGGTTTCATTGCCTAAATTAAACATGACTGATTAAATCACTGGCACTTGGTGACTGAACTTAACCTCTAGTCCCTCTCTTCTCCTCCAACCCCCCGAGTTCCGGGAGGGGCTGGAGCTCAACCATCTAATCATGGCTTGGTATTTCTGGTGCCCAGCCCTCATCCTGAAGCTACCTAGCAGTGTCCTTCCATCCCTTAGCCAGAAGTCATGTCATTAGCATACAAAAGACATTCTGACCACTCAGGGATTCCAACGGTTCTAGGAGCTCTATGCCAGCAACCTGGGACAAAGACGAAATATTAACTTTTTGTTACACCACATGCTGAACATAAATACAAATGGTGGCTATTGGTGTCTTTATTAATACCAAATAGTAGTCTTGCAGGTGCCTCCCCAGCATTGAATGGCAAACATATGGTTTAAGTGAGACTGCCCACCCCATCCCTATGTTCCTATCTTCCTTCTAACAGTCAGTGGTTCGAGAATGGACAAATAACAGGAACAAGGAGACAATGGCATTGCCCTGATCACAGGGAAGGGCTCTGAACTGATCTAATCGGTATGAACCTCAACACTTTTGAACCATAGTTAGGAAAACTCTTTCCCTAGATGTGAACAAGGATACATATCATTCTGGAAGCTACTAGCAGCCATTTTATCACCCTGAAAAAAACACACTGAAAAAGCTGGCAGGAAAGGCCAGTCCCAAAGCAGGGCTTCTCAATAGCCTGTAACAGTCTATTACAAGGTCAGGACAGAAATAAGCATGTTTAGAAACATTTACAGCAACTTGGCAGAAAAGTTTTACATCTGTTGAATTTAACTTTAAAAATATGGGATATATTTGTCTTTTTAAATTTCATTTTTCTAGTAATTCACTTGTGTTTGTATTGTATTTTATAAAAGTACTGATCTGCACTGGTTTAGAATTTTTTCTTAAAAAATTGCTTTCCTCAGATAGCTTGAGAAGCACTGGCCTAAAGATCTGAGCAATGAAATCACAGCCTTGCTCAAACCATACCTAAACCCTATACGTCATTTCTACTTTTTAGTTCACTGAGCCAACAGATACTCTTTACTGCTTAAGCCTATTTGAGTTGAATTTTCTGCCATTTACAATAGAATGTATCCTACCTGATACTGGAAACTGATTACCAACCCAAAAGTAAGGTGGAAGAATGGACAAAGATGGAGGTAAGATACAGCACAGGCAAAGGTACCAAGAATTCCAATCATTACATAAAACTCTACATGAAACTGAAGAAGAAAATATCCAAGCAAAGATATATATTCAGGTAAAGGCTTTCAGAGCCCTGCAATTAAATGGCCACCTTGATGGATTTCCTTCCTTTAAAAAATGAACCCGTGCAAACATTTCATTGTTTCACTCATTTCAGCAACTGTCAATTTTGAGCCAAATGAATTATCTTCAAGCAAATGTCACACACAGTGGGGAGTGATTTCATTTTCCTAAATTGTTGTCAAACCTTTGAATACTGAGGCTTCCAAAAAAGGAGAATTGGAAAAATGACAGTTTAGAGGTGGGAAAGAAACATGAGTTATTTCAAAGCAGCAGCCTGTGATACAGTGAAATCTTTCTTCTAAAGTGCCTCCATCTAACATTTTTCAAGCTGCAATCATTTCAACTGCTGGCTTTCACTATATTTATGCTAAAATTTAGCTGATTTATTTTAATAGTATTTTACCAGGGTGAAAAGCCAAAAATGAATAGAGGGAAAAAAGGAAAAGAAAATATTACTGTAGGTTTTAAAGATAAAACTAGAAATGGAAGGAATCAGGAAAGAATGAAGAATGAACTTTGTTAAGAAAAATGTTGACTAGTTTTATTTCTTTTATGAATCTAAAACAACCCTAAAACAGAATGAGGTTACTCTAAGTTAGAAGCCCATGTATAATAGGTGAGGTGAGTAGGTTATGGGGGGAGGGGGAGAGGTACCCACCCTGAATAATCAGTTCAAACCCAGGGAACTCCTAAAACCCTTAACAAGATCTGGTAAATGAGGCAGTTAGCAAGGAGTCATAGCCTCCTCCAAAGCTTCCTTCACTGGGGGGTCCAGGGACATTTTCCCTAGGAGTCTGAGATCTAGAAACTTTCTATTTGTTTTTTCTTTTTTTTTTTTGATGTTTTTAAAAATTAATACATAATAATATAAGCATACTTTAGGCCATTCACATGCCAACCTTCTTACAGTCAAGTAATCTCAATTCCTACAACTGCATTTATAAGCATGCTGGTACCAAGATCACTCAAAATGACAGCATTTAACTCTTGTTAGTGTTTCTCAAGCCGCAATGCGTGCCCCCAGACATAGTCTCAGAGGTCCACATTATCTGAAGTTTGAGAAGCTTGAGCCTACTTAATACTATCATATCCGTTTAGAAGGAAGAACAAATAAATTTATAGTTAAAAACCGAGGAATGATATGAGGCCCTGAGAAGCACACAAGATCACTTCCACAATATTCTTAACAAAAATGCATAACCTCCATTCAGTCGTGAAGAAACAGCCAGCAAACCCGAAATGAGGGCCACTCTACAAAATAACTGGCCACTACTCTCCAGAGTGTCAAGGTTATGAAAGACAAAGAAAGGTGAGGCATTGCTCCATATTAAGATAACTAAGGCACTATGACAGCTGAATGTAACATGTAATCCTGGATTGGATCCTAAACCAAAAAGAACATTAATGGGACATTAACTGGCAAAATTTGAATAAGGTCCCTGGATAATAATATTAAATCAATGTTTAGTCCCTGATTTTTGATCACTGTCCAGTGATTATATAAGACCCTTACATTAAGAAAATCTTAATGAAGAATGTAAAGGAATTCTTTGTACTTTTTGCTATTTTTTGGAACGCCTAAAATTATTTCAGAATAAAAAGTTTAAAACACTAAAAAATTTTAAATAGACAAGGAAGTGTATGAACCAACGAAAAAGAAACCAAAAGCAGCAAAAACCTGTACAATGTCTATTAATGTCCAGTGGACTAAGGGGTCTCGTCTCCTCTGCAGAGATGGCCCTTATCGAGATCTAACCAATGCATGACATCACTCTCATTTGGCTTCCCGGGTAGGTTTCCCTCCAGAACTCATGTCCAGACCCCTTTCTGGCTCTAGTCGTTAACATTAACCATCTGATATTTTAGTTTACATGAATCTCTTATGATTTGAGTTAACAAAAGCCCAATCCCCAGAGTCCAATCACCTTACAGGTGTGCTGAGAAAAGAACTGATTCTCCAGGTTATTAAAGCTGACAGCCAGACCCCAAACTATGGGGATGAAGGGCTACTTGCCGTGGGCCCTGCCCAACCACCATTCTGCAAGCCTGTAACACCCAAAGATCGTTACTGCCCACACTTTCTTGCAAAGATTAACAGGCGGCTCCCAACAAAAAGAATGTACTCAAGGTACAGTCATCTTGTAAAGCAGGAGATGTCAGCAGCCAGCTTTGAATCTTGCTGAATAGAGGATTATGGAGGGGCTTCCCTGGTGGCGCAGTGGTTGAGAGTCCGCCTGCCGATGCAGGGGACATGGGTTCGTGCTCCAGTCCGGGAAGATCCCACATGCCGCAGAGCGGCTGGGCCCGTGAGCCATGGCTGCTGAGCCTGGGCGTCCGGAGCCTGTGCTCCGCAACGGGAGAGGCCACAACAGTGAGAGGCCTGCGTACCACAAAAAAAAAAAAAAAAAAGGATTATGGAGGACAAAATAGCCAAGGGCCAAGAGCCAAACACACACACAACTCAGCAAAGGTTTAGCAGCCTGTTGGTTTCAATTGAATAACCTTTTTATATGGTTCCCTTAGGACCTATATCCACAGTGGCCTAGAACGATCCTTATAAAAGGTAATCCTATCCATGTCTTTCCCCAACCTAAAACTCTTAGATAGTTTTCCGTTGCATTTAAAATCCGGGTGGTACATATATACAATGGAATATTACTCAGCCATAAAAAGAAACGAAACTGAGCTATTTGTAACGAGGTGGATAGACCTAGAGTCTGTCATACAGAGTGAAGTAAGTCAGAAAGAGAAAGACAAATACCGTATGCTAACACATATATATGGAATTAAAAAAAAATGTCATGAAGAACCTAGGGGTAAAACGGGAATAAAGACACAGACCTACTTGAGAATGGACTTGAGGATATGGGGAGGGGGAAGGGTAAGCTGTGACAAAGCAAAAGAGAGGCATGGACATATATACACTACCAAACTAAGGTAGATAGATAGTGGGAAGCAGCCGCATAGCACAGGGAGATCGGCTTGGTGCTTTGTGACCGCCTGGAGGGGTGGGATGGGGAGGGTGGGAGGGAGGGAGATGCATGAGGGAAGGGATGTGGGAACAGATGTGTATGTATGACTGATTCACTTTGCTATAAAGCAGAAATTAATAAAAAAAATAATAATAATAAAATAAAATAAAATAAAATCCAGGTGGTAGCCTGGTGTCCTGGACCCTGCCCACTACCCCACACTTCATCAGGGTCCCTCCCCCTTGCACCCTCCAGTTCCTGAGTCAGCCTTGATCTTCACTCCAAAGACTCAGTGCAAACTGTGCTCTTTGTCTAGAATGTCTTCCCACCCCTCTACCCTGACACACACACACACACACACACACACACACTTTAGCCTAGCTAACTTCCACTCATCAATATCATTCAGGTTTCAGCTTAAATATCACTTAATCAGCAAAGCTTTCACTGACCAACCTTGAGAACTAATGAGCACCCTCTGTTTGGTGGTGTTCTCCTAGCACCCTACGATTTCCCTTCATAGAACCTACCACCACTTCTAATTACATAAAGGCTCTTGGTCTCCTGATTAGATTAGGAGCAACCAGAGGGCAGGGACTAAGTCTGGTTTGCAAACCACCACATCCCAAAGTCTAGCACAGTAGTTTGCACTTCAGACACAGGGGTGGATGATCCTGCCCAAGTCCTCGGCTTCTTTCAAGGTTTAAATGAAGCATAGTACGTCAAGCATATGGATACGGTAAGCACTCATTATGTGATAGCTATTAGAATTACGGGGACTTCCCTGGTGGTGCAGTGGTTAAGAATCCGCCTGCCAATGCAGGGGACATGGGTTCGAGCCCTGGAAGATCCTACATGCCACAGAGCAACTAGCCCGCACGCCACAACTACTGAGCCTGCGTTCTAGAGCCCGCAAGCCACAACTGAGCCCACGTGCTGCAACTACTGAAGCCCATGCACCTAGAGCCCACACTCGGCAACAAGAGAAGCCACTGCAATGAGAAGCCCGTGCACCACAATGAAGAGTAGCCCCCGCTCGCCACAACTAGAGAAAGCCCACGTGCAGCAACGAAGACCCAGCACAGCCAAAAATAAGTAAATAAATTTATTAAAAAAAAAAGAATTATGTCACAATGTCTTTGCTCTAAATATGCTTGAAATTTACAACTGCTTTTTCTTTCACCTGCTGGAGGAGAAAAAAGCCAAGCAAAAGATGCCAAGTTGTCATTTTTTCAATGATACTTTTTGACTGTCAAGTCAGCTCATTTTTAGGATACTGAAAAACTTCAAACTGCAAGGTATAACATCAAGAAAGAAAATGCTCCTAAAATTAACACACCTTTTTTTACTCTGAGATAAATCTATACTCATCATCAGTACCTTTTCACTTCCCTCTGTAGCCTTTATTAAGTTGCCTTCTCTTTTAAACAGCTGATTATTACAATAAGGGCATTTGCTCCTTTTTCAAACAACAAAAACCCCACTAGTAACTTTCATGAAAACGAGTTTTAACTATGGCCAAAATTTCATTTGCTTGAAAAACTTGCTTCTACCTCAACTATGAACTCATGAAAGTAGGATAAATCACAGCTCCTGAGCAGTCCTTGTTCACAGGAGGATTTAAAATCATTCACAATTGTTAAGTTAGTGAAAAGATAAAAGTGGGGGTATTGAAACACCCAAACTGATCATTTTTTCAAGATATGTTTCACTGTAACAGCAGCTAAATTCTCCTGGGCCCAGGCAATATACTCAGGCAAAGGAAACCAGAGGAGGAATGAGAATTCAAGTGTGCTGTTTCCTTAGAAGAAAACTACACTTTAAAGAACTTGGCTCTAGAAAATGTCTCCACTGAACTTCCAGATATATATATGTATGTGTGTGTATATATATATATATATATATATACGTATGTGTATATATATATATATATATATATATACGTATGTGTATATATATATATATATATATATATATACGTATGTGTATATATATATATACAGATATATATATATGTATGTATATATGTATATATATATATAAAACATGCAGCAATATCTAGCAGCTGCATGCAAAGCCCAGTGGGTAATTCAAAGATGGACAAAGATGGGCGGGGAGACTTTCCTTCTACCCTCCTAGGCTCGATAGCTAGGTCTACAAAATAAACTGAGAACAGGCAGATTAACAGGAGAAAAGGTCTACAAATTTATGCATTTTTAATATTACACACATGGGGACATCACAGGAAAAATAAAGTGAGTACTCAAAAAAAAGCAGTGAGATTTGAGAGTTTATATACCATCATAATACGGGAAAGAAAGGGAGGGATGTTTGTTGGCCCCTCAGGGGAGAGTAAATGATTTTTAGGTAAGATGAATGGGCCCTTAGAAGAATAGATGGGAGACATGACAGTGTGTTATAAAGTCTGTCTGGGTGTGGTGTATGTGAAGAGGTAATCTTCCCCGGTTGATGAAACTCCTGGGGAGAGGATTTGTGACAACTGAGTTCCTTTTGGAGGGTCTGTCTTTAGGTAGATAAGGGGAGTTCAGAGAAAGCCTCGCACAGCATTTGCTGTTTTTCAAGTGCCTTTAGTTTAAAACAATCAATATACCAAAGCGGCACATTTTGGGAGGCATGTCGTGAACTCCTTCAGACGACAGCATGATCCCTATCCTCACAATCACTGAATAAACAGACACATAATACATACAAATATGCACACACATACATCTGATACTGTGACTCTCATGAAAGCTAAGAACCTTGGTGGGGGGCAGGGGTGTTTATACAAAAGCAGCTCTCTTAACTGTTCTCCCCTTTAACCTACTTGCCAGATTAATCAGCACATCCCACTGCCTCTGTAGAGCATAACAACTGATGTTTCAGCACACCAGCGGCTCACAGCTAGTAAGAGGTGCTACCTGAGCCCAGGGCTTCTCAAGGTGTGGTCCAGAGATGGATGCCAGTCTGCAAACTATTTGTTACCAGCTGCCCAGGAAATGGAGAGTGAGCATTTACAAACGTGGGTAGTCATTACACACAGTTGCCACATCCAAGTGCATGAATAGTGAACTCATCTCAGTGACCAGTTCTGGCTGTGTTGACCTTGTGAGGTGAGCTGCATGAGGCACCAGCTGCCTACTAGTCAAGTGCTGTAGAACCGTGTGACCACGAGGGATGGTTTAAGGTTACTTTGTTAATACATTTTCATATAAATGTATTAAAATCCACATCCATTTCTTTTCATCAAAAGATCATTTAAATTTGACCGTAAGTTTAAAGGACAAGTTGGAACTGGCTACTGAGGAAGAACTGAAGGTGAATTTTGACGCTAGAGCATCGCTTGCTTCATTTTGAAGAAAAGTGAAAAATGAAGATCTTGAGCTTGCTGAAATTGCTTTGCTTTTTTTCATCTTCATCAACATCCCTCTACAAGGCCAGTTCCTCTACCATGAGTGTTATTAAAACAAACCCACAACCAGTTTAGATATACGTTATTCATTAACCCCAAGATAAGCTACCACTAACCCAGCCTAGAGTAGATAAACAAGCAAGAAGTTCATTTCTGACACTAAAAATCTTAAGCACTGATATACACAGAGTTTGTTAAAAAGTATACATAGGGTATTTAATGTGGAGCATCACCATTTTACTCACAAGTTTTGTTTAGTTATAACTGGATTGACAAATTAACAAGAGTGACAGTGATTCTTTATGTGAATTGCATACACGCATGCTTCTGAAGAACATGCACAGATTTTGTAATTTTTTCCCACAATATTTGTTGTGTTGGTACTTACTGAGATGTAATTTTATTTATGTTGTTTCTAAAATGTTAAAAAGAATTAAGGCTTGCATATCATATGTCTTTTTTATTTCTTTCCTTTTTTGTTAATAATAGTATAGGTCCATGACAGAAAATAAAAAGACTAGACCTTCACCATATATAGGTTAAGAAGCAGTGATGTGCTCCCACCAGCAAAGCTGTATCCTCCTCTAGGGTCAGATGTGTTTACTTCTATTTATGCCAGTTGTTCTTATAATTTAATTTAATTGTACCCAAACACATAATAAATTGTATATAAATACATAAAATATGAGTTCAGAAAAAATGTTTCTATGAAAACGAAGTTGAACATCTGAATACTGTGGAATAACACAATAGAAGAGTAACACTAAAATAACTGCTGTTATATTAGGCATGAAGAAGTGACAAAGGATGGGGAGGCAAATCAGAAAAATCTGGAAGGATTCTACATTCATAGTTCACAAGTATCCTGAATTTCCAATAACACTTTAAAGCAAGCCAGACCGAAAACCAGGTGCACCAGACGTCACAGGTTATGGTTTATGTGCAAAAAACAACATGGAAACCACTTACCAGGTCCTACCTCAGAAATCAGCAAACAGATGTACATTTATATGTTTGAATTTAAAATAAAATGCTTAAGATATAAATGTAGCATTTTTTTTTTACACTTCTCCACTTCAACTGAGCAGCTGCTGGTCATGATAATCCCAGATAAGAGAGCTTATCCTGTAAACACAAAATTCTGCACAGAATATTCAAGAGATTCTGGCCTCCTGGCTCTATTACTGAGACATAACTGGTAGATGATAAAATGGGGACAAAATACAATGTACAGAAAGATACACCAATCACAAAAAGTATTAAGGACTCCAAAAAGAGGTTCTAACCACATAAAGAAAATGTAACAATTCGTGAAACTGCACAGCTATGTCTCTTTTTAGTAACATTATACCCACACCCAATTCCTACAGAGAATATGCTTTTTAGCAGTTAACAGCATTAACCAAATAAAAGCAGAGCCCTCAGGGGACTTTCTTTCAAAGGTCAAGAAACAAGCGCAGTATCAAAAAGTAATATATAAAAAGTCCTTTATGAGGTACTACAAAACATTTTCTCTTACTATCAAGATAGAAAGCTGTTTTGAACCATAAACCAAACTAAGCCAAAGCCATAGGTTTAGTTTAATTCTGAACTCAGACTTTTTTTAATAGATTATCCACATTGGCCCACAGCTCAGGATTAAAGTTTTAATTTAGCGTTAGGAAAAATAAGCAAAACAAATGAAAAGTACAATAGTGTGATGAGGGAAATTAACATAGGAAGTCTCATTTAGCATTATTGGGTTGAAAAAACTAAAATTACAGGAAAAAAATGTTAAGATTGTATTAATACTCAAATTGAAATAATTTGAACAAAAACTCATTTTGAACTAATAGTCCTACCCCCACTTCAAAGCACTTGGCTGAATTAATACAAATTTTCACTGTCAATTATACTACACGAATGAAATAGAACAGGAACAATATGCAAAAAAAGGGGGGGCCATAGAACAGTGTAGGGGAGGAAAAATAAATTTCCCTCCACGCTTCTGAGTTCTTAGCTGAAACCCTTGTAATAAAAAAAAGATTAACAAGAGAAAAACAAACAGAAACTTAACATGTATACTTTGTATACATGGAAGATACCCAGAGGAAAATGAATAACTCAAGGAGGTGCCTTAGAATTCAGACTTAAACACCATCATAATAGGGAAAAGGGAGGGGGAAGCTGGCCTCTTAGCAGAAAGTAAATGATTTTCTGGAAAGATGAATGGGCCCTTAGAAGATTAGGCAGGACGTATGATAGTTTGTGACAAAGTCTGTCTGGGGGTGGTGTCGACACCTAGGCTCCTCTCCTGCGATAAGAGTCAGTCCTCCCTGGTTGATGAAGCTCCTGGAGTGAGGATCTATGACAACTAAGTTCCTTTTGGAGGATCTGTTTTCAGGCAGATAAGGGGAGTTGGGTCAAAGCCTCTCCCTTGCATTTATTGTTTTTTTTCAAGCGCCTACAGTTCAGAATAATCAATACATCAAAGTGGCATATTCGGAGGTGGCACGTCCTAAACTCCTACAGTCATGTTTTGGGGTGACGTATGCCAGTACCCTCCACATGCAAAGCCTAAACCATGCTGTGGAGGGACACTGGGCCAACGTCCCTCTAACTGTGGCTCTACCGATAATTAGCACCATGACCCTGTTTGCTTTAATTCTCGGGTCCCTATCTGTGATCTCTGGGAGTCAGCTGATGTACACACACCACAGGTGCTACCCACTCTAAGATTCTATTGCCCTGGAACTAAACATACAACTGAAATGGACTGAAGCTCTTGTGGGCAATGGAAGGCAAGAAGCAAACATAAAATCTACTACAGTGACAGATCTGGACACTCACCCACTTGGCTGATAGTTATTCTGGTTATGAAACAAAGGAAAAACTGGGGAGACATGCAGCCTACAATGCAATGTCAAGGACTACCAAACTTTTATAATTCCTCCTGGCAAAATGATAAAACCACAATATAACTTAAAAAATTTTTTTGCATTAAAATAGGTTTTCTTCCTTATTTTGTAATTGGCAAAATTTTATTTTTAAAAAACACAAAGGAAATATATTGAGACAAGGGATTCACAGTGTTTATGTAAAGATTGCTTTACTGGCATCTTTACCTTCTCTTACAGATGTTAAATTAATTCTTTCTTTTCAAGTGAAAAGATGATAACGAAGTAATTAAGAACATACAGTTGGAACAAGATGGCCTGGGTCCAAGTCCCACTTACCAGCTGTATATCCTTGAGCAAGGTTCAGTTTCCTCATCTGCAAAATGAGGATAACATGGTCTCAGCACCTCATGTGGCTGTTGAGAGTTAGTAGGAGTCAATATATATAAAGCACTAAGCACAGTGTCTCTGGCACACACAAGAACCTATACGTGTTCCTAATATTTTATGGTAACTTCATGTTTAACTAAACACAGATGTTCACTAATATACCAAATGAAAACCAAACAACATCAAGACCCTAGAAAACTGCACATGAAAATATCAACATTAAACATTTAAAACATTAAAATAATTCCAAAAAAAATCCAAAATATGACATATATATGTCCTATGACAGATGTATGATATCTATAACAGTAGCTTCATTTAAGTGTTTTCCCAGGCTCCAATCCTTCGTCAATCCATCCTATCCACTAGAGGAAACTTCCTAAAGCAATGCTGGGTTTAAGTCACTCCCTGCAAGAACCTTAACGACTCCACACAGTACAGGGTAACCCTCAGGCCCCAGAAGCAGACGAAACGAGCCACTAGCACACTGGACTTCACAGTCTTTACCACAATTTGTAATTACATGCTTGAGTGATTGTTTGGTTAATACCTTTCTCACCACTAGAATGAAAACCCAGGAGGTAAGGCCTGCATTTTACCCACCAATATCATAAGGCATGGCCTGCTGCAGGTGGCGGTATTTGATGGATGAATGAATGACCCTCAGCATCCATCAAGGCTCACAGCAACACCTCATAGGTATGACCTTTCATGGCTTGCAAAACACTCATATAAATTTTCTCATCTGAGCCTCACAGTAAGCCTTTAGGGAAGGCAGAGGCCCAAAATTCAGAGCCACCCAAGGTCACATTCAGTGGCAAAGAACCAAAGTGCCAACCCCTAGTCTGGAGTTCCTTCCAGAATATTCTCCTGCCCTAGTTAAATCCAATAAAACATACTAAGGCCTCGGCCTGGCCTCGCACTTCCCAGCCTCTGTGGTTTTCACTCCTTCCTTCTACTCACCCAGAACTGCCTCCGACCTCTTTTCCTGCTTTTCATTCATTCAACCAGGATTTATTAAGGACTGTGATTGATGGGCAAACCTTCCTCCTTCCTTCAGGGCCCACTACTGTGTAATATAGGTGCCATTTCTAGTGCATGGACATCTGTGTATTTACTCAACAAAATGTCTTTCATTGTACAGACATTTATTTGTTCTTTCAATATAATAGTGAGCACCTACGAACTGTCCTACTGTGTGAGGTTCCAATGAGAACTGCACAGTTAGAATACTGGTGTCCTAGTGGTTTGAAAAACTACTGCAGTTTCTAGAAGAGAATAACAATGTAAATCAGTCTGCTTTAAAAAGCAATACAATTGCTACCATTCACACAGTCTGAGATATCCCAGGTACCTTAATTAAGAAGTAAAGCAGCCACCAATATCCACCAAAATAATATAGATCTTATCAATTTGCATATCATTTTTAAAAGGAATACAGATTAAATTTACATACCATCATTTAAAAAAAAAAGACACAACGACATCCACAAGCAAAGTATCTTCAGGTCTACTCCACCAAAATGGTTTTTGTACATCAGGTCTTTTAAACAGTTACTGGCCCTTCTCAAACTTGCCAGCTCAAAAGCACACACGATTAAAATGGAAACAACAGATTCAGGAATCCGATTCCTCTGAATTACTAGCACTGAACCACAACTCTAAATACTACAGCAATAAACCTGCAATAATCCTCGTGAAATATAGTATCAATTAAATGTTGGTGCAAGAAATGTAATGCAGAATTACTGCTGTATTAACACTCCCTGAAGATAAATCACCAAAGACTTTAAACAAGTGAAATCAATTCTATGAATATTTAACACAGCTGGCTTTATTTAAAATTTCCCGTAACATACACTGGCATAAAAAAGCCGCAAAGGGTTAATAATGCGAGATTATATATAAATTCAGAAGAAAGGAAGACAGCAGCCTAGGAATCTTCCTTTATCTTGGAAATGACAATATTTTACAGCCTCGGGGAGAAAGAAGACAAAACAGTATTCCATAATATTAACTCATTACAGGATTTAATAGAAACACTACCCAACTAATTTTAATCTTCCTCTTTCTTTCACACCTAAATTTCATTGCTGAATTTAAGAGGCCAATCTCAGATAAGACAAAAAAGAAAGTTTCAAGAACACAATAACGAGAGGAATGGACAAAAACCTGAGAAATCATTTGTCTCGAGGGCAAAGGCTTGGGTCTGTGAATCCATATAAAGCTGTATGTCTGTCTCTACCTCACGATCTCCTACACGGACACAACTGCTTTCAAACACCCATGGGTCTTGAACAAGCCTAAGTAAACCTGCAGAATGGTGGGATTGTGCTAGTTTGCTTCTTGAGGGTCTTTAAAAGTAGAATGAAACTTGCCCAGGTGTTTTCTTATATCTTCCAATGGACCAAGGGGCCTCCCCACCCCCATTTAAGTCTCCCGACCACTCTGCCTTTCCACAACTTGACCATCTACGAGGCAGTGATTTATACATCCCACAGAGAAGCCATGACCAGCCTCAAGGAGCCTCATTAGGAAAAGCTTCCCTTTTATTAAATCTAAAGCTCTTCTTGTTGTGCAGTTTAATTCCACCCCCCCCCTTTTTTTCCTTCTGTGAACTCCGTAGAAGGGAATAAATCCCTGAAAGAAAAAAAACCCTTTCATCTCACAAAATAATCACATTTGCAAATTCTGTGAGTTAACAGAATAGATGTGCCCTTCAAAGAAGGGAGGACGTTAGTGATCAAATTTAATTCTATCATTTATGTTTAAAAGATTCAGACCTAATATGGCCTTGTAGAAACAAAGCATTTAATATCTCCTTTGATTCTGAAATTGTACAGGTCTCCCTGAAAGTTTAAGTTCACACCTTCACCTACATTCAGTTCCCAGCAGGTGCACAGAGCTTTTCCTAATGGCTTCCCTGAGTCACTGAGGAGGTGCAGATACAATCCAAGGCTCTTCTGTTTAACTACTGCAGTTGCCCTTTGGGGTCTTCTGCTTCCTTACCTTGGTGGACTGGGAAGATGACAAGAGATGATATTCAAGTCTGTCAATTACACCTTACTCATAATTCTTGATCTTAACATATGTGAAGGATGAAATTGAGAAGCTACTAAAATTGGTTTTGGATGTAAATTATCCTGAGGGCTAATTATGTACAATTTCTTCATTTTCCTTATTCAAGCAAGTGAATCCCAGATAAATTTCCTTTCAGGTCAAATTTTTCTTCCCTTATAAATTCATGACTAATCCTATATAACCCTAACACTGCCTGACTCACCCCTCAAGAACTCAGTATTACTACATTATCCTGTTAGGAGGAAAGGAGCTAAAACTTGTCTGACAGGGGCTAACATAACATACTTTGGCATGAAGTTGTTATTACCGAGCAGAGTTAAGGTTAAATAACCCTGTAAAAGAAACGGGGAGGGAGCCTGAGAAGTACCTGACCTCCATTCTAAGACAGTTACATAAAGGTTTCCCAAAGGTTTTCCCCTTTCTAGCATCCTAGTTACTCTGTACTTCTGGGGTGAACATGGGCCCCCATCCTCGGCAAGCTAGTCGTAAAAGTAAGAGCTGCCTATATTTACAGCCTCCACTTTCTCTCTTCCCACTGAGTTCACCCCAATCAGGCTTTCATCCCTGTCGTTCTATCAAAACTGCTCTTGTCAAAGTCACCAACGGCCTCCATGTTGCCGAAGCCAGTGGTCAATCTGAATCCCTTATTCTACTGGATGATTACTCTGTCTTGAAACATATTCATTACATGCCTTCTGAAACCCTGCCCCCCTCTTTCTTTGGGTTCACTTTCTACCTCACTGACTCCTCTCTCTAGGGTCTTCTTTGCTGGTCCCTTCTCATCTTTGAACTCTGGATTCCAGAATCTCTCATGTATCCAATTGCCTGCTCAGCGTCTCTACATGAGTGTTTAACAGGCATCACAAACTTAAGTCCTAAATCAAATTCCTACTATTACCACCTAACTGGCTCCTCCCAAAAGCTTGCCCATCTCAGTACATGGCAATGTACTGCACTTGTTTCCTCTCTTTCTCTCCCCTCTTCTCTCCACATCTAATCTAATCTAACGGGATAACAGCTCTACCTTATATCGAGAACCTGACCACTCACTACCACCTCTAGCACCTGGCACAGCGAACATCATCTCCTGCGTCAGTTATAGCAACGCCTCTGCTTCCTCCCTTCATTCTAATCTCCACAAAGCAGAGTGATCCTCTGTAAAACATAAATCCGGTTATTATATTATTAACCTGTTCAAAACCCTCTAATGGCTTCCTACCTGTTGTGGGTTGAAGTGTTTCCCCCACAAATTCATATGTTGAAGTCTTAACCCCCAATACCTCGGAATGTGACTTCATTTGGAAAGAGGGTCATCACAGATTAATCAGTCGAGGTCCTTAGGGTGGGCCCTAGTCCAATATGACTGGTGTCCTCATAAGAAGGGGAAATTTGGACACAAAGACACACACATAGGGAGAACGCCATGTGAAGAAGATGAAGGCCGAGACCTGCAAGCCAATGAACACCAACTACTGCCAGCAAATGATCAAAAGCTAGGAGAGAGAGATGGAACAGAGTCTCTCTCACAGCTATCAGAAGGAACCAACCCTACAATACCTTGATTGTGGACTCAGAACATCCAGAACTGTGAAACAATACCTTTCTGTTGTTTTGCCATGCAGTCTGCGGTACTCTATTACAGCACCCCTAGCAAATTAATACACCACCTCACACAGAATAAAAGGTGAACTCCGTGCCACGGCCCAAAGGCCCCACATGACTGTACCCCGACTCACACACTGGGCCCCTTGACATTCCCCCAACAGGCCAGACACACTCCCCCTCAGGGCCCTTGCTCTGGCTCTTCCCATAGCCCGGCCTGCTCTGTCCCAGCGCCCTCAGTTCCTTCAGATCTCTGTTTAAATACCTCCATAAGGCCTATCTCCCTCCACCACTCTCCACTCCCCTCCCAGGCTTTATCTTTCTCCATCACTGTGCCGTCACCTCCAGATACTTTAAACACTTACTGTGATAGACTGGAAGATCCACTGCTAGGACCTGCAGAGCAGCTGCAGGTAGACAGGCTCCAGGGCCCAGCTCCTCGGGGTCAGCTGGTCAGCTAGTGCAGAGAGCTTCCGGCCGGAGGCCACACCCCTCCTGGGGCAGCCACACCTGGTAACACACCTGAAAGCAGTGAGGTCATCGCTCAGTGCCGGAACCTCTGCCAGGGAATCCACGTCACTCCAGAGGTCTCCACAGGCTGGTGGGGGCTCTGTCATGTCAAATCTGCATCACAGTTCAACTTCTTCCTCGGCCCAATGCTGCTTCCACCCCCTTCTGTTCACCGTGTTGATCCCAAATAAACATCTTGTTCCCCCAACTCCATCTCAGCGTCTACTTCAGGAAAACCCAACCCTGAGACACTTGTCTACCTTCCACAACCTGAACTTAATCTTATTGAGGGAAGGGATTTTGGTTCAATGCGTCCCCAAAGCCTAAAATACTACCTGGTACAAAACAGGAAATGACTAAATGGGAATATTGGAAGGAAGGAAAGGGGCGGGGCAGGGAGGGAAGGCGTTGACCATTTGGATAGGAGACTAGCCCCTGGATAAAACAAAAGCCTCTTAATATAGTCACAAAGCAAAAGGAATACACACTATCACAATGAAACTAGGCAGGAGGTTTCTAAAGTACACATGGCTATTTGATTTCAGAGAAACTTCGAAAAAAGTTGTGTACAAAGTTCCTGAGATTCGCTTATTATCTTGATACTCCTGACTCTTCCCTTCCTCCTAGGATTTTAAATTTTGCAACCTCAAGTTCTACCATCAAGAGGGTTTTCAGGACCCTAACCTTTAAGGTAGGAAAGATACTGTATTATCACTGTTCAATAGCTTTGTGACATCTTATATGTTAATTCTTAACTCCCACTAATGAGAAACTCTGCTCAGCATTTGATCATAATAAATAGCTTATTATAGCCTTTCTCTTTATTGACTGCGTCTTATTTCAAGCCTCACTCAAGACATTATTTTTTCTTTCTCAGAGAACTGCCTTTCACTTTATTGCAAGACTAACTGCATTCAGCTCTGGCAAATGATTTAAAATATATCTTCCATGCTCCACAGCTGGCTACTCATTCAGACCCAAATAAAGCTGATTTCTACCGGGTTCCATATCTCATGCCAATTCAGTCAAGAATATGTGAGGTCTGACTATAAAGTAATAAAGCTGGGAGGGTTGTGTGTGCTTGGTTTAAAGAATTACTTTCACTTCTTTACATATCATTGCATGATGAGATTCTAAGGGAAAAATGTAAAGACATGTTTAACACCAAAACCAACAAAATCACCCCTAAACTAGAGTTACTACTGTTCCACTGGTCTGAACTACTCTAAGACAAATGGTTTCAGAACACCGTGTGCCTATAGCCCAGGAATGTCATACATAGATGTACCTGAAATATTTTATAACCATAAATATGAATAACAGTCTTCCCAGTGAGACCCATCTAATTTCATCAGCCTTCTGAAATTACATCTTTCACTAAAGCAGCCTCGGAGCACAAAGGCAATAAGATAACATTAATTAAAATACATAAAACCATCCAGGAGTAGCAAGGAGTATGCTACCTTTTTTTTAAGGGTAGAAATTGAACTAAAAATAGTAATCAACGTTTTGCCAGCTTAAAAAGCTAGGTCTTACACAGTGCCTGAAGCTATAACTCTACCAGACCTTCTCCAAGGCAGGATAACAATTAGCATGTTATTATTCATTTGTCTGGTATGTGGCTAACTTTGCAGGGTGCCTGTGCATGCTCAGTTTGCAACCGCGAGCTTCAGTTCTCTGCTACCTGTTTGCCATTAAGGAGAATCCAGGAAGTTCCAAAATGCAATGTGCCATCCCTTACCGGTATGCCAACAATCGAACCATGCAAAAATGAATCCTATGAGACCCTCATTATTATCACTGCTGAAGTTCAGCTCTCCACTCCATTTGGAAGACATTTGGGGACTGAAAAGAGAAAACAGATTCCTGGGACATTTCAGAAGACTGGCCATTCCTGTTGATGACCTACCTGGACAAGGCAAAAGAAAAGGATCTTAAACAGGCAGGAAGGTTTCCAGCTTTGGTGCCTGTGGGGACGGTGGTGCAGTTAACTATGGTGGGGAACACAGCAAGTCCTAAAAGGGTTAAAAGGTGGTGGCATCACACATAGCTGACAGGGATGTAAACCTGAACAACCACTTTGACTCCATTAAGGCTGGACGACCAGCAATCCGATGCCTAAGAATACACCTAGAAGAAATGCATGGTACGTGTCCACCAAAAGGCACATACAAGAATATTCATAGCACCATTATTCTCAATAGCCAAAAATCGGGAAACCAACTGTCTGTCAACAGTAATGAGAATAAGTGGAAGTATATTCACACAATGGAAGACTACACAGAGCGGAAAAGAATGAACTACTGCAACTCACAACAACATGGGAGGTTGAGCATTAGAGCACCAACATAAAAGAGCACATACTGTATGACTCCAAATATGTGAAGTTCAAAACAGGGAGAGCTCAGCTACAGGGACAGAGGTGTAATGGGAGGGATACCCTATGGAAGGGGACAAGAGGAAAGCTGCGGGAAGGATGGAAATGTTCTCTATCTTAATCTGGCTAATGGCTACACAGGTGCATACATATGGGAAAACTCATCCAGCTGTACACCTAAGATTTGTGTACTTCCCTATATAGAAGCTATACCTTAATTTTTAAATTTCACGAGTAAATTAAATTCTCCTATCCCTGCAGCTTTACAGTGATAACAAATCCCCTCCTCGAAACAACTCACTCACCAGAGCTACCTGATAACAAAACAGGCCCAGTTCAAAAATCAAGCGACAAAAGCATCTTAACAGACCGAAGTCCTCAGTACAAGTAAATGCACATTTATGAACATCTGTATGTAATGTATGTAACACTGAGTTTGCCCAAGGAAGTCATTACCTAAATGTTCTGGACGTGAAGAATCTGGCTCCAGATTCTTCAGGTGTAGAACTGTGGCCCTGACATAGTATGTCATCTCCTCTCTCCTACTTTCTCTAAAACCCCCAGATGTAATTTATTGATCCTTCTTCTGTGTTAAAGGAACAGGTCTCCATACGCTAACACGGTTTATCTGTGATCCCCAGGGAGACAGGCTGGGGTCGGCGCACTCACTTTTGTCCCCTAAGCACCTTATACGCTGCCCTAGCACAGTGCAATAAATGTGTACTGGATTTTGAACAATTCAACACACCTTCAGTAAAATTCTTTTAAAACTTCATGGCTAGGGACTTCCCTGGTGGCTCAGTAGTTAAGAATCTGCCTGCCAATGCAGGGGACACGGGTTTGAGCCCTGCTCCAGGAAGATCCCACATGTCATGGAGCAACTAAGCCTGTGCACCACAACTACTGAGCCTGCGCTCTAGAGCCCACGAGCCACAAATACTGAGCCCACGTGCCACAACTACTGAAGCCTGCGTGCCTAGAGCCCGTGCTCCACAACAAGAGAAGCCACCGCGATGAGAAGCCCGCGTACCACAAGGAATAGTAGCCTCCGCTCGCTGCAACTAGAGAAAGCCCGCACACAGTAATGAAGACCCAACACAGCCAAAAATAAATAAAATAAAAGCTTACTGGCTAAGAAATTGGATTTAAAAAACAAAAACAAAAACCTGGTAGAATTCTAGTCTCAGTTCAACTACTTCATGTACTAAAATTCTTTAATCTCAATATTCCTTTCTAGATAACCAGAATATATTTACTTAAATAATATACCTGCAAACCTTTTTCATCCACTGATTACCTTAACAGTAAAATAGGAAAAAGATGAGAAAGACCTGGGGGAAAGAACGAATGTAATTGGAACCTACTATGTGATAGGCCCTCTCTTAGGCACTTTACTTACACACATTATCACCTACAAACCTCACAACTTTTTAAGGTGGGAATTGATCTCTCCAGTCCGTAGATGAAGAAAACTGGGTGTGACTGGTCCATCATCACAGTTACGTGCCAGAGCTAGGATTTGAGGTAAAGATTGAAGGACACCAAAGCCTCAGACTTTCTCCTAGACGATGATCCTCCCACTGGCATTCCTGAGCTCTCCAAATGGAAACCTGGGACTCCGCAAGGCTACTTTCATCAGCAAGCTTCATGCGTTCCTTGTGGAGGCTGCTGTTTTCTGCATCATTAATTCTGCAGCTCTCTCAAGACCCAGCTGGGAACAGGACCACCGTTTCTGCTGTTACTGCAGCTGTCTGAAAAATACAGCAGAGCCTTGGGCAAGTTAGAAGAGCCTGAGGAGGGGTGGGAGAGAGAGAGAGAGAGAGAGAGAGAGAGAGAGAAAGAGAGAGAGAGAGAGAGAGAGAGAGAGAGGGAGAGAGAGAACACACACGTGTGCACACAAGCAAGAAGGTGTACGTATGTGTATGAACTCTAATAATAAGGAAGTAAAGATAAATTTTAAGTCATCCAGAAGAGTGGTCACATTTCTTTAATATGTTCACATCAGGATCTAATACATTAGTCTTTACTTATTGGGATATTTGTATATTTGAAATATCTTAAGACAAAAGTTTACAAATAGATATAGATACACAGATATCAATATGATATATAAATACACACATCTGGAAGGTTACCCAGACTATTAACTATTAACTCTGCTACATACAGGGAGCAGGAAGAAAGAATGGGGCATTTCTACTTTATTCCGTATATCTTGAGAAGTAAATAAGATAAAACCTAAAGAACAAACATAAGTTTTCAATAATTACTACAGTTTCACACAGAGATGTGATTTATTTTTAGATTTGACCCAGCTGATCACACCTCTCCCTTGAAATACATCTTCACTTGGCTTCGAAGACATCACACTCCTCCATCAGTGCCCAGTCCTTCTCAGTCTCCTTTGTTTCTTCTTCCTCTCATCTCCCCAACCCTAACTTGCCAGTGCAAGTCTTCTCTAACTTCACTCCCTCCCTGGATGATCTTTATACACCCAAACCTGTAACTCCAGCTCAGACCTCTCCCCTAAGCTCCAGACCCCTAGATCCAACTGCTGGGTCTGTATCTCCAATCAACGTCTGTTAAACACCTCAAATTGCCATATTCAAAGCTGAACTCCTGATCCACCTTGTCTTTATTCATTCAAGCTGCTATAACAAAATACCATAGAGTGATGGCTTAAAAACAACAGAAATTTATTTCTCACTGTTCTGGAGGCTGGATGTCCAAGATCAAGGCACCAGCAGATCCGGTGTCTAATGAAAACCCTCTTCCAGGAAAGGTAAAGACTGCCAACTTCTCATATCTTCACGTGGTGGAGAGCAGAGAGGGTTAGCAAGCTCTCTCATAACTCTTATAAAGGCACTAATCCCATTCATGAGGGGTACACCCTCATGACCTTATCTAAAGGCCACACCTCCTAGTATCATCACATTAGTGGGTAAGGTTGCCAACATAGGAATTCGGTGGGGGGACACATTCAGACCATGACACTCCCTCACCAAAGCCTACTCCACTGAATCATAGTCTTCTCCATCTCAGTTCAGAGCAGCCTCATACTTCCAGCTGCTCAGACTAAAATCCTTGGAATCATCCTTGACTCCTCCCTTTCTCTCACACCCCACATTCAAGCCGTCAATAAATCCTATTGGCTCCAATTTGAAAATATACTAAGAATCCAGTCACTTCCACCACTACTGGCCTTGTCCAACTCTCCATCGTCTCTCAAACCAGATTACCACAACCATCTTTGGACTGATTTCCCTGAGTCCACTCAGCACACCTAAAATCTATTCTCATACAGCCACCAGATGACCCTTGTGAAACGTAAGTCAGACAGTTACCCCTGGCTGGGAACCCTCCAGTGGCTTCACATCTTAATTGGCATTAAAGTCAAGGCTGTTCCAATGGCCCAACAAGCCCTAGAGGGATGTTTCAGCCCTTCACCCCACCTTTTCATCTCTCTGATCCCATCCACTCCTTCTCCCCTCGTTGCAGCCGTGCTGAAACCCTCCAACTCCTGGAACACCACTGCCTGGAACACTCCTTCCCCAAGTATGCACAGCACAGGCCACCGTCCCTCACCTCTTTCAAGTGTTGATTCAAACACCTTCTCTGTAAAGCCTTCCCTGACTGCCCCCCGTTTAAAATCACACAGAATATAAAAAAAAGAATATGTGTATATATATACACATATGTGTATAACTGAGTCACTTTGCTGTACAGCAGAGATCGGCACAGCATTATAAATTAACTCTACTTCAATTTAAAAAATAAAATAAAATAAAATCACATCCCCTCCTTCTCACCCTCCCCTTACCACCCCATCCCTCTGGTCTGGTTCATTTTTCTCCACAGTACTTCCTCCTTATGATTTCGATTATTTATTTGATTTAGTTACTGTCTATAATCCTGACAATGGATGCAACTTCCACAAAGGCTCAGATTTTTATCTGCTGTGCTGGGTTCACTGCTGTATCCCTAGCATCTCATTGGCACTCAATAAATACGCTTAATGATGGGCTTCCCTGGTGGCGCAGTGGTTAAGAATCCGCCTGCCAATGCAGGAGACACAGGTTCGAGGCCTGGTCTGGGAAGATCCCACATGCCACGGAGCAACTAAGCCTGTGCGCCACTACTACTGAGCCCGCGAGCCACAACTACTGAAGCTCATGTGCCTAGAGCCCATGCCCTGCAATAAGAGAAGCCACAGCAATAAGCCTGCGCACGGCAACGAAGAGTAGCTCCCACTCGCCGCAACTAGAGAAAAGTCCACGTGCAGCGACGAAGACCCAATGCAGCCCAAAATAAATCAAACTAAATAAATTTATTTAAAAAAATGCTTAGTGAGTAAATAGAACTTTTTTTCAGCCACTTATTTCACCAACATTTTTAACTAGTTTAGTGTAAAACAATTCCATGATCATCACTATGTTGTTTCTGTCCTGAATTTTCTAATTAAACATCTCCCCAAAAATCTCACTCACCAGCCTGCCCTGTGTCCAATGCTGGCCTTACTGACCCTGCAGTCGAGAAAGGCCTAATTTTTTTGCAAGTGGGAAGAGGCTTAGCAGGCTCTACCCCAAGTGTTAACAATTATTATCTCCAAATGTTGACATTTCTGGTGATGGTTTACTTTTTATTTTCTTTCTGCTTAAGTCTTGTCATAATGAGTACATTTGACTCTCATGATCAAAGAAAACCACAACTGGAAATGACACCCCCCTTTAGAAACTAAAAATAAAAGTAGATTGGACCACAGCTGAAATCATTCATGCATTTGCCATCACAGCTCTGAGAAGTGTAGCCAAAGAAATCCCGAGGCCACACGCCTCCTTTCACCTCTGAACACCTGCCAACTTAGCAGCACCACCAATGGGCTGCGTTCCAGTGATGGTTTTTCTAAACTTACCCTGGTTCAGAACATAGACTGATGTCACTGGGTAATTTGGAGACAATTAACAATAAACCAAACCATCTTTAAATTGATCACTTAAAGATACAGGTGGTTCACCAGAGCTAAAAACAAAACCATGTTGGCTCAACATGCTGGTTTATTTTTTTTATTTTGCCTAATCAGCAATCTGCACAAAGCTTTGTGCCAATGTCTGGCCTACTTTAATCACTTTTTCCTCTACTTAAACAATGTATTTTTTTCACCTCCTAACCCAAATGTTCAAATGGTGAAAGCTGTTTCAAGAGACTATAGAGACCCAAGGGTACAGCATTTATCCAAGCCCACAGGAATCGCTGAACTCGATTAAGAATCCTAAGAGAACCCTTGTCTTCTTTTAGCAAATTGAAGAGTAATAACATTAATTAGAGCCAATACTTTTTTTAAAACACTTACTTTGGACAAGCACTGATCTAAGCACTTCTAATTAATATGCCCATTTAATCCTCCCAAAGTCTGTTATCCCTATTTAAAAGATGAAAATATAGAGGCACAGAGAGGTCAAGAAATTAGCTTAAGGAGACACAGCAGTAAGTGGCAGAATTTGAATCCTGGCTCTAGGACCTATAGTCTTGTACCACTATGAGTAACCCACTGGGTGTATCTCCTGTGCATGTCATGGTGGTAATACTCCATGCCTTTGGATATACTACTCCCATTTCCCCTAATGTTCTTTCTTTCCTTTGCTGCCTAGAAAACTCGTATTCAACCTCCAAAACCCATATGTGGGAAACCTTCCCTGATACTCTGAAACCCTGAGAATTATTCAACCTCCAAAACCCATATGTGGGAGACCTTCCCTGATACTCTGAAACCCTGAGAATTATTCAACCTCCAAAACCCATATGTGGGAAACCTTCCCTGATACTCTGAAACCCTGAGAATTAATCATGCTCTTTCTACTTTCTACCACCATTTTCTTTGTTCATATACTATTTCATCAAAGTGTAAGTGAATTAGTCTTCCCTGACTTAACTATTCATTCTATGTGAAAAGGAGCTGTATCTGATTCATATCTGAATTCTCCACACTTAATAAATTTCAAAAAAAAATGAATTAATTTACAAGTTTGAAATCTTTCTGGGTTTATTTAATAATATAACAACATTTATTATGTGCTTACAATTCTAGGCACTTCATGTATTTTAATTCACTTAATCCTTACCATAACCCTATTGACAAAAGTACAATTATTGTCACCATTTTGCAGATGTGGAGGCAGAGAACGTTAAGGATTCTGTTATCGCCCAAGGTCAAAGCTAGCAAGAACCAGAATTTGACCCCAGGCAGTTTGGCTCCATGCTCACTGACTGTGCAGTTCACAGGTCCTGTACTGGACTTCCCAAGGTCCAAGGAAAGGTCAAACCCAGTTCTTGCCCATAAAGATGCCACGTGGAATCTTCTTTCTAAAGGATCTATGAGGGTTCACTCTGAACACTCACTGTCTAGCATGAGGCTTGTCATTAAAAAAGAAGCTCAACAGATATTTGTTGAAGGATCAAAAATCATCTCTTTATAGTTTTTGAATGACTGAATTTCACATGTAGTAGCACCAGGCACTGCCAAGGTATTAAACATAGATTACTTTATCTTCAAAATGACTACATGAGGAAGGTATTCTTTTTAGCCCTACTTTACAGATGAGGAAACTGAGGCACCACGAGTTTCACAAACTTGCCTTATAACTTGAGGTTCAAGATCACAACATTTAGAATGTGAAGCCAGGATTCAAACTCAAGCAGTCCGACTCTAAAGCCTTGTCGCTTCCTGGGCCTGCTGGAACAAACACAAACTGTGTGGCTTAACCAACAGAAATGTATTCTCTTAAGACTTCTAGAGGCTTGAATTCTGACATCAAGGTGTTGGCAGGGCCATGCGCCCTCCAAAGCATCTAGGAGAGGGTCCTTCCTAGCCTCTTCCAGCTTCTGGTAGCCCTGGCGTAACTCTAATTTCTGCCTTCATCATCACATAGTCATCTTCCTTCTGTGTCTGTGTATCTCTGTCTTCACGTGGCATTCTCCCAGTCTATGTCTATGCCCAAATTTCGCTTCTGATAAGGACACCAGTTACAATGGATTAAGGGCCCACCCTACCCCAGTTTCACTTCATCTTAACTTGACATCTTCAAAGACCATTTTGTAAATAAGGTCACATTCACAAGTACCAGAGGTTAAGACTTTAAGGTATTTGGTGGGGGAGGGGCAGTGCACAAGGGGAGAGACACAGTTCTAAAGGTAACAAATACCCTATACAGAACTGACTCCACAGATGCAGGGAAATGACTCCGTTTTTCTAGCCAGTTAATTCTCTTGATTGGTGCAAAATTTGTTAGCTCTCAAATCACTCTTTTGAATACAGAGGGGAGTGGTTAAATGTTTGAGATTCAAGGGTTAAATGTTTGAGATCCAAGCATTTCTTTACATACAAGGTAAACAGAACACAATCAAAATGTAAACATATTTTAAGTAAATTAGAAACTTTATCATAAAAAAGCAAGTATTCCCCTAGAATGGAAGCCAGTTAATATACCAGAAAAATTTAAAGTAAAATACTTATAATCTGCTTACCTTCCCACTCTCTTCATTTCTCTCTCCATTTCTTCCATCAAGGCAATACTTCTGAATTTTGACCAATGAACAATCACCAAACAACGTTCTATAATAGTGACCTATAATCATTTGATATTTTCTTTTGAAACTCTTAAGAGAAGTATCCATTTCTTTTGATTCGTTGGGGCCTACAGCTAACAGTTAAAGATAACATGCGGCCTTCAAATTTTTATTAACAAAAATTAGCCCTCAAGGGAACATGGAAATGAAGTACACAACTATACAAGTAAACAGGTGTGTTTCAAATTTCTCCCATTGATAGCTTCCCTATACTTCCAGAGTCTAATGTCAAACTTGCACATTCACCCTACATCAACTGTGCTTTCTTTATCTGTCAATCATGTGAAATACCTTTACCACACACTGGAAGCCTGATTTTCTCTGTATGCTAAGGAAACAACCAGAAATTTCCAAAACAGGCTAATTCAGAATTTGGCCCTTTAGGGACTTCCCTGGTGGTGCAGCGGTTAAGACTCCATGCTCCCAATGCAGGGGGCCCAGGTTCGATCCCTGGTCAGGGAACTAGATCCTACATGCTGCAACTAAGAGCCCACATGCCACAATTAAAGATCCTGCATGCCGCAACTAAAGATCCCGTGTGCCGCAACAAAGACCCAGCACAGCCAAATAAATAAATTGTTTATTTATTTATTTGTTTATTAAAACAGACTTGGGGAAATTCTCTGGCATAAATAATTGTTAACCAACTCACTACTCAGGAATTATCTTTGAGACGGTTTTCTTAGATGACATTATTGATAACTAATTCAATGAATACATTTTATTATACTAGCATCACCTAGGTGGCAAAAAGGACCACAAAGTTGCCTTAACTCATTTTAAATATCAAAATATAGCATTTAAATCAGGATGCACAGTACACCAAAGCTAGTCAAAGCAAATATCATAGGGGAAATGATATTTCCTAAAATCAAATTCTTGACCTGAAATTCTATCTGCTTTCTTGTATTCCATCACTATCCTGGCTCAAATAGAAGTGGAAGTACTAACAGGTTATTCCAAAAGATCGTTCAATTATTTTGGAAGAAACAAATGACCTATATATTTTTTTAAATAAAGTAACAGGCTTCCTGTAGAAAAAGGCCACTATTAACATGGAATAAATTAGCAAGTAAAATTCAATTTTGCTAGTACACTGCATTAAAATGCAATTTTCAGACTAATATATTTACAGAACATTTCAAGACCGCCAGTTGCTCACCCCTGGCGGCTGGAGCTTATCCTCTCTAATTATACTGAGCGCATTCTCAGGACAGAATCCTCAATGATAAAAGAAATAACTGATTTTTTTCCTCAAGAAAAACATCACAACCCCAGTTACAATCCTTTGAAAGTATACATCACCCTACAGAGAGTATAGACATTTTCTTTGTTTCAAACAGCAAATAGAAAGAAATGCAAAGCAGCTACAATTACAACCAAACACAGTTTGTGTTTCTGACACGAGCTTTCTCATGCTGATTGGTCCTTCGACTCTCTCTACTTTCCCAGGATATTTCCTGATTTTGCAATCTTAGTAGTTCTTGCGTCTCAGGGAAATATCAATTTAAGGGTATGTGTGTGTACTCAAGTACCTGCATTCACATTTACCGAGTGCCTTCCCCATGCCGAGTTCTGTCCTCATAATCGACACTCAGCCCAATCCTATCGCCTGCTCTAGCTGTGTGCCCTGGGACAAACTGGGTGAGCCTCAGCTTCCCCACCTGTATCTGCGGATAACTACAGCAGCTACTTCACAGGCGCATGGGGCCAAATGATCTCCACGTTGACACGTGCATCACAGCCAGTGGCTGCTGTCTCACGGGAGGGGCCCAATAAACATTAACCCTTATCATCCCTACAGGATCCTCTTCAGGTGAGAAAAAGTCGGTAACTTTTGCTGATAGAGACCGATCCAGGATCAAATCCCAGCCCGTAGGTCTTCCACACCTATTAAACTATAATATGAGGCATCAAAGACGCTGAGGAACTGTCATCCACATTCTCTGAAGATACTTAAAGGGGAGGGGGGACGTAACAGTCAACACCAAGACTATGTAGTTGAATATAAAGCATTAAAAACCTACTACCAATTACAAATATCTCCCCATCAGCCTTCTTTAAAAGAATTATGTTTAAATATTTTAATACTAAACATATGTAAGTTTTTGATCAAGGACCGTCTTCCACAGCACAATAACCAATGTGGAGTTAATCTAAAATGCCTGGTCCACCTACCAACGACTTCAACAACAGGAAATCAAGGCAGTAAATATCTTGATCACTTTATAGCACACATTTTCACATTATCACAGGAAACCCTCCCACCCAGGTAGGTATCACTCTGGATATTTCATAGAGAGAAACTGGGGCTCAGGCAGGGCACCCACCTATATCCACCTATCCCAAGGCAGGGCCCAAACTGAAACTCGGCTCTGTCTAGATCTGAAGTCCATGCTCTCTTTAGAACCACAAATGGACAAGGCAAAAGAAGGGTGAGGCCAGCTGGTCACTTGGCTATGAGGGCACACTCAACAGAAGAGATGGGAAAGGTGCCACAGTTTTTGAGGACATCCCAATGAAGATTAATTTTTACCAAATCACTTCATCTTCAAAGCAGAAGTCAGTAATATACATGACCAAAAACATGACCCACATAGAGCATACCCAATTCACGATTTCAAACTTGTCTGGATCAGTGTTAGTCCTGCACTAAAGAAAGCTTTTGAAAACACAGGAGTTGAGGATCAGGTTCCGGTGAGTGGCACCTGTACCCTCCCCAGCTCCTGGGGTCCTGGGGTCCTGGGAACCCGCACAATCTCAGAGCCTCAGCCCCCGGGGCAGATTGCACAGACATCAGAACAGGCCCCAGCAGCTTCAGTCCAGTGCAAATGAACACCTTCAGGTTCCACATTGACAATAAGTCAGAAGTCCTTGGGTCACGGTACCTCTGCTGGTGAGGACACAGGACCAGTTCTCTCTCTTTTTATTTTTTTTTGGGGGGGGGGGGTTAAACTTTTTTTTAAATTGTGGTAAAGTGTACATAACCAAATGTATCATTTTAGCCATTTTTAGGTGTACAGTTCTGTGGAATTAAGCACATTCACAGTGTTGTGCAACCATCACCACCATCCATCTCCAGAACTTTTTCATCTTCCCCACCTGATACTCTGAACCCATTAAACAATAACTCCCCATTATAACCTCTTCCTTCCAGGCCCTGGCGACCACCTTCCACTTTGTCTCTATATATCTGACTTCTCCAGGCACCACATATAAGGACATTCATACAATATTTGTCCTTTCGTGACTGGCTTATTTCACTAAGCATGATGCCAGTTCTCTTTCATTCCCAGTTAGTCTCCTTGAAGAAACACCCCTGAAATGCACATCCTTTAGATGAATTAAGAATGAATACATGAGAATTATGTTTTTCCCTTTTACTCATTGCTAAAAGGATAAGAAACGCTGAGGGTGGCTGGGAAAGAAGAGAGGGAAAGCCGGCCGAGTCATCCCCAACATCACCGTGAAATCTCTACTTGTTTCTATTCATTCTCCCACGAACTTTTGCTTTATGCAAATGAAATGTTTAAAATCACATCACATGCAGATGTAGAGAATGGACTTGAGGACATGGGGAGGGGGAGGGGTAAGCTGGGACGAAGTGAGAGAGTGGCATGGACATATATACACTACCAAATGTAAAATAGATAGCTAGTGGGAAGCAGCCGCATAGCACAGGGAGATCAGCTCAGTGTTTTGTGACCACCTAGAGGGGTGGGATAGGGAGGGTGGCAGGGAGACACAAGAGGGAGGAGATATGGGGATATATGTACACGTATAGCTGATTCACTTTGTTATACAGCAGAAACTAACACACCATTGTAAAGCAATTATACCCCAATAAAGATGTTAAAAAAAAAAAAATCACATCACATTGGGCATCCTCCTTTGACCTAACCATCTATCAAAAAGATCTATCTGCAAGCATTTCAAAAGTTAGCTTTCAAGGTCAACACTAAGGAAAAGCAAATGTGATTTCATAAAAACGTGTATCCACCGAGCTCTCCTATGGAAGGAAATTGTTTCGGGCAAGATAGCACCACAGTGTTTAATAGCTGGTGCTGCAGAAAGAAAGAAACACCTTTACAAATGTTCATACAAAAATCATTTAAATGTTAAGCAAAAATGTATATAGACTCTGAATGGGGCCATCCATCCCACTATTATCTCTCTCAATGGAAAACAGCACAATAGCATCTAATGAAAATCCTGTTTTCTTTACAAGAAATAAAGATAATAATGCCACAAATCAACACTCTCCCCAGTCATCTATCTTTATTGGTTTTTCTTGTAAGCCACATGTTCTCAGAACAAAAGGGGGAAAAAGACAAAATTCAATACAATGCCACATCTTATTTTTGCTTTTTATTTCTACTTGCAGCTTGTAAAATATACACATAACAGCACGATCTGGTACTAGTAAAGGAAAATGATTTAAGCTAAAATAAAACTCAAGTCAGCAGGAGATGGCTTTGATCGGGAGACCATTATACATTAAGTAGATGGAATGCAAGACTTCCTCTATTTATTTTAGTACAAATAACCTCAAGTCCTGGAAAAAAAGACATTTTTAGAAAACGACACTGACCCAATTGCTAAGTCTCATGAATAAGAGTGGTGAGTGTTACTTCTATTGCACCACTGCTCATACATTTTCTGCTCAAATCATTGCAATACGATTAATTCAAACACAGGGTTTTTTTTCCCCCTGAAATTCGGGATAATAGATGGTTGAAGACATGGAGATACTGACCACAGCAATGGTATGCAATAAATCTACTGTTCACACTAAATGTACTGTCCCATTTAGGGAAAGCACCAATGCCAAGAAAAGAGTACCCTGACAAGGGGGACCCAAAAGCACCAATCACTGCAAATTCAAAGTCTAAATTCCCAGAACTAGAAGGAAGCCCCAGGGACCCCCAGCCCTAATTCTCCTAGTGCTCCACACTGGCTCCTTCCCTGGGTGCAGGGTTTTGGGGGCTATTCCATCTATATCTGCAGCTTCTTTTAACCCTCTTCTCAGTTAAGTCCTACTGTATATCTTTCTGGGAGTTGCCCCAAGCATAAAATATCAGCAGCACAGGATAGGGGCCTCCTCCCATCCCTGAAAACTGAACCAACACTCTTTTACTCTGAATTATCCTATCTATACAAATATTCTTTCAAAAAGATTCATCCAGGGCTCTCCCTCAAATGAAAATTTTCAGTGAGCTCACCCGACCTAGTCCATTTCCTGGCCTCTGTGCCAAACTACAACCAGAAAGATGATCAGAGAATAAAACTCTTCACAAAGACAGACCTAGTCCATCAGCTCTGACCTCAGGTAGGACCAAAACTAAACACACCTCAACAGAAAAAAAATCTAAAAGCCAATATTTTTTTAAGTTGGGCTCAAGATTCCAAAATGTCAGCAAAATCCCAGGACAGGCTTAACCAAGTCTGACCCCAAGTTTATTTTTCTCATACCTAATGCTCAGCCTTAGCAACTCCAGCTGGTCACTCCTCTCTCCCTCCGTCCACTTAGAGTCAGCTGGCCTCCAAGACAATGTCTAGATACCCGAAAGAAGATGAAGTCATAATTTGAACAATTCAAGTCAAAAACCACTCTCCATTAGCCAGCTCCTCTCCTAAATGCACCAAACGAGCAATGATCTCTCAGGCTCGAAATGCCATTTATCTTTGGACCCAAGCCAGCGGGACTGATCAACTGATCAGGCATGAGGAAAACCAATAAAAGAAATGCTGTCCCCACTGAAGATCCTGCAGTCCTCCACAATGATGAGAAAACACTGAAGGGTGAGCAGAGAAGTCTGTGTCACGTGAAACGTTCTCTCAGGGGCATGCAAAGCAGAACTTTTAGAGCTGGCTGTCCAAGGTGTGCGCCAAGAAACACCAGTTCAGAAGAGACTGTGCAAGATGCACCCACAGGCCAATGCTGGGTTAAAGGAAGTTAACAAACTTCTTTTCAGCAGGACTTCTTAAATATGCTGATGGAGAGTAGGTATACACAATTTTCTGAATTTAATGGCAGAAACCTTTATTCACAATATATTTCCAATCACTCAGGTTTCCAATCACTTTGAGAAACACTGCTTTAGAGGACCTGGAAGCAAGCCTAGAGCCGAAGCCTGGATGACCGATGACCAGGCACAATAATAATGTGGTATCAATCCAGTTTTCAGGACTATAGGATCATTAGGGCTCCTTAAGGAGCTTTTTTCGTTTGGGGGGGGGGGGCGTATTCCTTGAGTATCTTTTTTTTTAATTAAAGTATAGTTGATTCACAATGCTGTGCTAGTTTCAGGTATACAACAAAGTGATTCAATTGTGTGTGTGTGTGTGTGTGTGTGTGTGTGTGTATTCTTTTTCAGATTCTTCTCCATTATAGGTTATTACAAGATACTGAATATAGCTCCCTTTGCTATACAGTAGGTCCCTGTTGTTTATCTGTTTTATATATAGTAGTGTGTATCTGCTAATCCAAAATTCCTAACTTATCATCCCTGTCACCAAGAGATGTTTTAAAGTGAGGCCCTCTGTACCATTCTCCTGGCCTAAAATTGCTCCTCTCCATGATCTTGACATGGCCATCACTTACTGCCACTAGGGACACAGCTTAATAGTCATATACTAGGACCACTTGATCTAAAGGAGCCCACTAGGCACTTTGCGTCACATCACCCGTCTCTATTTCTTCACAGACCCTCCCACAGAGACAGCAGAGAGAGTTTTAATCATCGCCATGCCCCTCGAACCCACTGGCACATAGTAAGTGCTTAATAAACATTTCCAGAATGAATAAGGAAATGAAGTATTCTGGCTATCCCTCCCTCTGGCTTGGAGAAATGATTAAACATCTGGTTATACTTAATTTCAGTTCAATATGATTTATTATTTCAAATAAAGGGGCCATGCTTATGCTGTGGCTAAATTAAATGACATCTGCATTTCCTGTGAACATATATTTTCATCCTGAGCCACTATAAGAAAACAATGTATTTTGATTCACTCCAGAAACAATAATGGGTTTAAAGGTAGCCCCTCCCCAAAACTTCTCTAGAATCTGGACACAAAAACCACAAAGTTAATCGGCTTATGTTAACTCATACCGACCCCATTAACATCATACTATAAGCCTATACCATCATATCTGGGGATAAACTCTCAGGAAAACTAGATGCTGAAAATGTCCTGGGGCATATTTATCAAAGCCTCGAACGATAACATTCTTGTTCATTCACATACTCATTCTTTGACAAATGTTAATCAAGCACCCAGGACTTCCAAAACACTGGGAACACAAAGATGAAGAAGCCACAGTGCTGTTCCTCCAGGGCTTACGGACTAGAAAAGGAGCCAGGGAAGTAAATGGTTACAATTCTGAGTGCTAACAAAGGTGGGATGTAAGTGGGTGTGAGGGAGCTCACCATGGGAGCGAGAAGAACCAGTCACCCTCTCCTGGGTGACCATGTTCCAAGTGCAGGCCCCAAACGAGCAGAATCTCCTGGGAAATCATTAAAGTGCAAGCTTTCATCAGGCTACAGACACCACAGGCCTATGGGATCAGAAGCCCTGGGGTGGGGCCAGCCGTGTGTGTTTTAACGAGCCCTCAGGTCATCCTGCTGCACACTGAGGTGGGTGATGATTAAGCTACTTCCTGCAAGGAGGAAGGAAAGTCAAGCAGGTAAAGAGCACACAGATGGCAGGGATGGTTGCAGGCGATGGGAATAGGATAAAAGGCCAGAGAAAACTGTCATGTTGTAAATACCGTGAGGCCTGAGCTCAGAGCACAGGTTGCAGAGCAAGCAGGCCATGAGGGGCTCAGATGCGGTGCCAAGGAGCTGGGCTTCCTCCTGAGGGCGTCGAGGAGCCCCTGCGGGTGGGGTGGGCGTGCCCAGGCCTGCAGATCTCAAGAGATGACCTCGGAGACCCTGTTGAGAACAGGGAGAGGCCCTGGAGGAGCTGCAGCCTCCTAGGTGAGAGGCAAGAGCGGTGGGAAGGAAGTGGAGGCACACTTCGGAGCTGGGAGTCAGGGGCGCCTTATGCAGCGGCAGAGAAGGAAGGGCCAGGTGTGCGGTGGGATAGATGGAGCATCCCTTCTCCTGGGAAGCTTGCCTGACACACACCCCACACCCAGGCAGAGCAGATGCTGATCTGGGAAGCACACATCGCATTTACCGTAGCTAGTTCTTTAGCTGTCAGAGGCAGTGGCCATCCCAGTCAGTTTCCATGCGCATCGTTTGGAACAGCGCCCAGCACTTGGAAAGCCAAACTGATTGAATGGAGCTGGACAAGCCGAGAGGCCACTGAGAGGCCACTGCTCTCATTTAGGGAGAGAGGACAGTGTCATGGGGAAGGTAATTAGAAACCTATATCAACTGAACTTAATTTTTCTCTAGTCTGTTGATACCATTCAAAACACTGAATGAAAACCTTTACAAGTCAATCACGTTAAAAAAATTCAACAGTAAATTTGATCTGTTGTGTGGAGTCCACAAGCTCACCTTCCAGCTGAAAGTCAGAAAGGACTCATGGTTTGAGCGCATGTGCAAGTGAAAATATGACACTGCTCTAGGCCACAGAGAGACTGCCACCTAATCGAGATAACAAGTCTGCTTTCTTTTGTTTTCAGAACAACTCTGCAAAGCCCAGAGGTAGAGGACAGAGACATTTCAAATCCCTCTGAGACAGACTGAGCCTTTACTTTGATTTTTAGAAATGATTTTCAGCAGGCAGATAATGCTGTGACCCAATTACAGGGTATTTTGGAAATAGCAGGCACCTAACTTGGGGGTGGAGCTGGTGGGCGTAGAGGGAAGAGTTACTAAGCAGACGGTACCACCTGCCTCTCAATCCCGCATGGAATTTTATAAAGAAGGGAGCTGTGACCATCAGGAAGTAATGCAACATCTCCCTTGACCTTCTTCCCGTTTTCTCACCATTCCCAAAATAGACAGAGCTAAGGAAAATCATAAATATATTTCTCAGCCCTCTAGGGGGAAGGTTCATTAAAGGCATAAATTTGGGTCCCTGGGGAAAAAAAATGGATGAAAGACAAAGGAAAGTCCTAGAATCAAGAGGTGGTAACAGTGGAAAATAAAACCCATGGACAAAAAGGAACCAGAGAAACAAAAACAATGGTCAATTCTTACCCCAAAGCATACTGAGAGGCGGTGCCATAAACTCAGCTGTCCTGGATTCTCCAAACTCAAGCTCTTCAGAGACAAAAGTTAAAGTTTTTGCTTAAAACTAAAAATAATAATAGCTGTTAAGGTCTTACTTTATGCCAAGTATTGTTTTTTTGTTTGTTTTGTGTTTTTTTGTTGTTTTTTTTTGGCTTACCCTGACCAGGGATTGAATCCGGGCCACAGCAGTGAAAGCACCGAAATCCTAACCACTAGACCACCAGGGAACTCCCCCAAGTACTGTCATAAGCCCTTATCATACTTTACCTCACAAAATCCTCATAACTACCACATTATAAGGAAACTGAGGCACTGTGTAATTCGGTTGTCCAAGTGTAACTGTGGTGTCTGAGATCACATGGCTATGAAATTGCAGAGCAGTACTGGAATCCTAAAAGTCTGGCTGGTAACCGCCAAATTTCAACTGCCTTCCCATAGGGCTGTCCTGTGCACACACTGCAAGATATTTAGCAGCATCCTTGGCCTCCACGCACTTGATGCCAGCAGTACTTCTTCCACAATCATGACAATCAAAAATGTTTCCAGGGAGTACTGCCAAATGTTCCCCGGAGGGCAAAACTGCCCCCTCTGAGAACCACAGCTACAGAGATTTGAAAGGCCAAATCTCTAGGCCCTTTATAGAAGCAGTGGCAAATCCTAGGTGTTGGATAGAAGAAGCAGGCTACAACACTTCCACTAAGCCAAAGAAAAATGGAAAAGGAGACAGCTGAAGGGTTTTCTGTAGCGGGTTCTGCCACAGTCCTTTGCCACGGCTCCTATAAGGCCTCCCCTCCCTCAGAGTCTCACACACATGCCTCTACTGAAGCACCTTATATTGACACTCTGGTACATTCCCTTCTGTCTTCCTGAACTTCCCACTGTACCTGGCACCAAGTATGTGTTCAATAAACATTTGCTGAACAAAGGCATGGACAAACGAAGCCGAAGTTTCTGAGTGTACCCAAATGAATGCATGTCTGTCTGCACTAGTGATCTGGAAAAGGTATAAAAAAATAAAGTTTGGTTATCGGGGAGGATAAGAGGCTCTGCTCAGGATGCAAGGTTGAATCAGTGTTTCCCGAAGTATCTACGCCCCTCTGAGATCACTGTGAGTCCAGACCATGCCTCAGTTCTACTCAAAAATTCAGTTTTATTTGTTCACTCAAGAATGAATCAACTCAAGAAACCTAACTCGTAATGAAATTCTAGTTAGTCATAACTTCCACTGATACAGAGTACTGCCCAGCAAATCAAGACACTCAATGTGGCAGGTCTGCTGGCTGACTCTATAGCCCAGGACAAAGGTCTACTTGGGAAACCAAGTGAAGATCAGAAGGTAAGAACAAAGCCATCAAGCAGGAGCCTGATGCTCCCAGAAAGGGGTACCCACCATCCTCTCTCTAGCAGCCAGAAGTCTCAAGTGAGCCTCAGGGTTGCTGGAGAGGCCCTGAAATCCTCACGTCAACTTTCTGAAGTCATCAAAGGCCTCTGTCACCCCAACACTGCCTCATGATTGGCATGTGACAACTAATCAGATTCTGGTGTATTTTATTTACAATAGAAATATCCTAAACTGGAATCTGCCCAGAGAGATTCAACACAGCAACCCTTAGTTTCAGACATATTTAGAAATTATATTTGGATTTTCCAACTATTCAATTTGTGTTCAGACGAAAGAAATGCACATGGGGGCCATAATCTGGAGGCAACAGCTCCACCACTAAGCATGCAGGTTTAGGTTAACGGGATTTTGAAAATGGACAAAAGGAGAAATTTTCACCTTCTCCCCAAGGCTGAATCTAGGAAAGTTTCATGTTGTGGTGGAAATAATAATACAGGCTTTGTTTAGGGCCTGGGTGAGTGCTTTAATGTTTCTGAACCAGAGTTTCCTCACCTATAAAAAGGGAAAAAAGAAGAGGGTACCCCAAAAGACAAAGTGAAATGTTTCCCGTATAGCACCAGGCAGAGGTGGCCCTTAATTAATAAATGTTATTTCTTCACCCTAGCAGCTCCTCAGCAAACCACAGACTCCTCTGTGTTGATTACAGTTCCAAGGCAAGCATCACTGTTCACCGTGTAGCCTTTAGTGAAAAGGACCTCAGTTTTCTTATCTTTAAAATAGGAATAGCACTACAGTATTTTGTAAGAATTAAATAGGGCAACATCCGTAAAGCTCTTTGCACGAAGAGATCCACAATATTAATAATATATTATTATTACAACCAGTGAGATCCACATATTACTAAGCACAGATTTTTAAAGTATTATCTGAAAATACATTACCTATTTCCTTAAGCTACTATTTAAAACTCAAAAATAATTTGGGGGCTTCCCTGGTGGCGCAGTGGTTGAGAGTCCGCCTGTCGATGCAAGGGACACGGGTTCGTGTCCCGATCCGGGAAGATCCCACATGCCGCGGAGCGGCTGGGCCCGTGAGCCATGGCCGCTGAGCCTGCACATCCGGAGCCTGTGCTCCTCAACGGGAGAGGCCACAACAGTGAGAGGCCTGCGTACCGCAAAAAAAAAAAATAATAATAATAATAATAATAATTTTTTTTTCTTCTCCTACCACCCACTAACAGCAACTCAAACTAAAGGTGAATAATACCAATTCCATGAGCAAATTATTCTTAAACTTCCTCTAGTGACTTATCAAGGCTCACCCTGGAGGGAATGGCACTACAGAGATCCAAAGCAAGGCGGCTATAACACGACTCCCGGTTCTATGGCTGTAACTCCATCAGCATTTCCTAGAATCACCAATCCTGAATTGCCAAAGCATGCTGTTTGGGCAAAAAGAAGCCTGTATGCAAAGAAACAAAAAACCAAGATGTGTCATTTTGCAGCCCAGCCTGCAAAAATTCACATTTCAGTCCCTTCTCCTTTCTGCTCTCTCAGAACCTCATCTTTCATCTTGGCGTTTTCCTTGTCATTCTTGGGCTATAATTCAAAAATACTCGCTGGTTCCCAGAGCACTTTCAAAATTAGCTTCTTCTCGGCTCCTAGGACCTTGGGTCTGTACCAGTGACTCCACATTCCTGGAAGGCCTGGAGGCGCCATCAGCCCACCCAGAAGCTCCAGTTTGGCCTGGCCTCCACTATTCAACTTGATCCTGAGGGCAGAGCTCTCTACATCTCAGGCCCAGATTCCCAGACTTATCAATTTCATGGACCATTAAGCTGCCAAATAAAAATATTCCCATCAATTTGTAAAAGAAATCTTACCCCCATATCCGAATGATATAATCTCAGAGAAAAGGACACATCTAATCTGGACACACTTATGAAATATTCACTACACTGCCATCATCATCACTTGGATAAGGAGAGTGGAAACCTCACCAACAGACAACAGCCCTAGCACTGTGATGTGCACATAGTAGACACTCAGTTACTTTCATATTGTGTAGAAACTAAGCTCTGATTCATAGGGCAGCGATTTGGGAAACGCTGCATTCCATACCACCGGTAATGCCAAGTCTTCCTTCTTCAACAACAGCATTTCCCTTCACTCTCTGGAGCTCTGCAAGTTCTCCCCAACATTGTCCTCCAAAGCACACACTTCTCCTAGCTCAGTTCCAAAAGTGCATTCGTTTTAGTCAACTTGAAAGGTAAAAATCAAAACAAACCATTCTGCCTCCTACTCCAAGCATTCCTGAAGCATACTTTCCAGGAGAGTTACACTGCAAAAACCTCAGTTATCGCCTAGCAGACAAAATTTTGCAAGATTTTCACAAGAGGCAAAGGATAGAACGGTTCGCTTTATTTACAATGACCAAATCATTCACAAACAATAAAGAAAAACCTTAATCCATAATTCCATACCATTCACTTTTCCCATGTTCTCTTTCCATAGCTGTCCATATGCATCTGCACATTTTATACACCAATAAGTGATACATTGTGACTTTTTTCCTGCTTGTAAAAGTAATGCCTGCCCTAGCATTTGTTCAATGCTTAGAAGACTAGGTAGGATCCAAATATTATGGAAATACGGTTATGTACAGAGGGAATGTCTCCTGTAACTCTACACCCAATGGCCTCATACCTTTAAACCGACCAAGCCTTCTTACTTCTTGCCAAGTTGTGATGACTTGACTTCCTAGCCTCCATGTCCTTCCTCTCCGCCAGCTCTCACCTGGTGTTCGCAGTTACTGCCCCGCTCCTACCACGGGCCCAGCAACACTGGAGCCTAGTTATGATCAGAAGCTCTAGACTTACTATTTATTATCACTTATTTAAACGCTGACACCTCTGGCTTCTCTTCACCTGCCTCACTTAAACGTTAATGAGGCTGAGTTTTGTGACCATCTTAAAAGCAGAGTACACTACAAACACCAGGTTTCCTTTGCTCTCTGCCCCATCATCATGGCTTGCCAAAAGAGAGGTTCACATAGCTGCATTCCGACAGCCATCACTCCTGCTATTACGGCAGCAGATCAATACAGCACCTGCTCAATACAGCGATGGTGCTAACATGAACTGATAATGATAATTTTATTCCAGAGACCAAGGGCTGCAATTCTGATCAACAGCTGAATCGACAGGACAGGGACATGGGAAAAGTTTGTCCAAATTTCACATGGGTAGGCCCCGGCAACCAAGGTACAGGGCAGCCTCCTCTACAGCCCCAGAGGAGACTTATTCCTTGGATTACCTGCATGCCCAAGAGCACAGTGTCTCCTCAGAAGATGCTGTAAAACAGTTTCAAATATCTACGGCGCTCTACCCAAATCTAATCATTACCTTATCTCCTACCTACACCTGGCAGCGCCACAAAGAGTTAATGTTATGACCACCATCCTTTGACAAATAAAAACCAGAACGGACATAGGAATTGGCCAAAAAAAGGAAAGGCATTCCACAAAGCAGGACAGGCCAGACTTAGTGAAACAAAATCGGCTTCATCTAAGGTTTTATCTATATAGTCCCCCTTTCCAAATGGATGCCTCACAGGCCCCTGGACTGGGACATGAAGGCCCAACAGACACCCAGAGGGTGCTTTCTACTGTTATGCTCTCATTTTACAGATGGGAAAACTGAGATCCAAAGAAGTGAACTGACTTTCCCAAGGTCACACAGCAAATTTAAGTAGTGGATGACCCTGGCCTAGAAGGCAAGTCTTAGGAGTCCCTGGTTGGTGGTCTTTTCGTCAAATCCCACCAGACCCTTTATTATGGAGAATCTGTCACTCTGCCTTTGACAAACTATTTCAACCGAAAGAAACACCATCAACATATATCAACATGCAGCATATGCACTAATAACACATAAAATTAAAATGGGTAATCTGGGCTTATCTTCCTTACACTTATTTGTTGGTAGTACAACATTGTTGAAAATAAATGAACATAAAACAGTTTTTAAACCTGGATGTAGGCTTCTTAAAAACATTCAAATCATTTTGAAGACATGCTGTTCCAATCAAATCTAATTCTAAATAACAAATATGTTACACAAGAGAATGCTTATTGAATAATAATGAAAACAGTTGAAGATAGTCTCATATAAAATAAAACTTTGAAGTTCTATTGCTGTACAAGCAAAAGACTGTCCACCTCCTCAGAGGGACTTTCTTGGGAAGCAGACATTTATGTCAAAGATGCTGACACATAAGATATGTAAGAAGCTCAATATCAGACTTGACACATAGTAAATAATGAACAAATGCTATTTTCCTCAACTTAGGATAGGAAAATAACCATCACCCACATAAGTAGTAATATCTTCTTACAATACTTTACTAAAAGTCTGTCCTGTGCCCCTGGAAAATTTAAGGGGTTATATCATCAGGGTACTGAATATTTTAAAAGCATAACTGAAGAAGGTATAGAGAGACAACATTCCATTTCTCTTAAAAGACAAATTTAGATATCCTGAAATGAGGGTAATCAACATATCACTGTTCTAGTACAATGGCAAGCCTTTCAGTATTAATTCCTACTGTAACAGAAAAGAGAGGAAAAAAAAAAAGAATTTGATGTTTGTTTTTGTTTCTCTGGTGGCAGAAAAAAAAAGTCATCAAAAAGTTGAAACATGACAAAAAGAGTTAAGTTTTAAAATATTTCATCTTTGTACACGTGGATTCTTGCACTATTTAGTAGACTTTTCCTAGATGATTCTGTAGTCAGTATTCTTATTACTGCAGTTAACTGTAAAAAGCCAGTCTTTCACACTTGAGCTCATCAAGTTTTTCCACTACCACTTTATAGAAGTTTCAGAAAAGGGGACCCTGCTGGCTCCCTGCAGACGAATTACTTAGTTAAAAGTATCCTTTTGAAGAGAGAATGAAAGAAGTAAACACCTTCCCTGGAAAAGGATCTCAACTTTAGAGTTCTTTCTCAAAGGCCCTGAGCAAATATCTAGACCAAGCCCAGCCTAGGAAGACCCTGAGTGATTTTTCGAGGTCATATAGTAAGCCGATGACCAAAGGACAGCTATAGAAACCTTGCATCTGTTTTCCCCAGGTGTTCTGACTACCGGACCAATGTGCTCTACTGCCACCTGTGTTCTCTCAGCATTTCCCCCAGCGTGGACGTTCCTCATCCTCCTGACAAATGTCATCCTTTCAAAACAGTGCCCTTTCTAGGACTGTGCAAGTTACGATAAACAACTGTTGAACAAATAACTGCTTTCAAGCTACAAACTGAAAACACAACAAAGCGGCTTCACAAAGAAATCCCCCTTCCTGAAAGGCCATCTACCCGAATTCAGATATTCTTAATTATCATGGCCATTTAATTAAAGACAAGATTTGAAGTATAAATCCATGACAAGAAAAATAAACCAAAGACTTAAGAGAACCAAATCCATAATAACGGATCAGGATGCCACTGTTTGCTTTTTAAATCAGTGAAATATTAAAACGAATGACAAACCAATGCCAACCTCACAAAGTTTCTTCATTTCTTGGAATTCAAACACCACTGCTGGCATCATTTTATGATAATCCTTTGAGTATTTTACCTAAGTCATCAGGCGCAATGTAAAGCCAGTGACTGAGGGACTTCTAAAAAAACCTGCGCCCAATCTTGTCTGAGCTTCCAACACTGACCTTATTCTCCTCTCAGTGTTGGTCCTCCCCAACCACTCAATCCATCCAAAACCGTCTGGGACAGTCCTGGCTCTAAACAGCGCTGAACTTGACTACAAAACGGCCACAACTCTAAATCTGATTTCTTCAATGTATGATTTTTTTAAATCCAGGTCCCACGATCCTTCGGCCCTTGGCCCCTGACCCCTCAGTTCTAGACCTCTCCGCCGACATCAAGATCACCTTTCATTGTTTCTATGGGACTCCGCACCCCTCCCTCCGCCCAGCAATCTTTTTCATCGCACAGATGTCATTTCTAGCGTTCAACCCTCCATTCCGCCCGGCGGGCAGCGGAGGGGATTTCAGGACCAGCTTCCCTGATTCGGTCCCCTTCGCACAGCCATTTTCTAGTTAAAACGCTCCCTGCCTCCGAGGGGGAAATGAACTTTTCCCCCTTTGAATCCCCTATAAGCCAGCTCGGTCTTCAACTCCCCGGCAGGAGCGCGCTGCCGCACGGGGAGAGCCCAGCCGCACAGCGGAGGCCGGTGCCAGGGCAAGGGGGTGTGCGCTCTTCCCCGCCGGCGCCCACCCTCACTTTTCCCCTCCGCAGCCCCCGCCCGGCGCAACCCCTCCACCCTGTCTCCCCCGCCCCAGGCCCTGCAAAACCCCGGCTGCCGATGGAAAGAGGGCGCCGAGAAGCCAGAGGGATGGAGTCAAGGAGTGAGCCCGCGGGCGCCGTGCCACCCAGCCCTGCGGCGCGGGCGCAGGGCGCACGGGACTCCGCAGCAGACGCCCGCTGCAGATGCGGTGGCAGCTGCTGCAGCTGTGGCTGCGGCTGGGCCAGAGGCAGTGGCCGCGCAGCCCTCGGGGCCGGGAGGAGAGCAGCAGCCGCCCCGGCTACGCGCAGCCACTCGCCGCAAGCTGCTGCCGCTGCCCGGGTCTCTCACCAGTACTCCCGGGCCGCCCCAGGGTCGAGAGCAAAAGCAAGGAAGAAAGCAGGGCTCACCGGCAGTGCGCGCGGCGCTCGCCTCGGCTCCGGCGCCCGGCAGCTCTGCTCCAGTCTCGCCCTGCCAGGAGTGCCAGGATCAGCTGCGGGTACAGCGCACGAGCTTCCTACTTGAGACCAGGACTGGCTTTGGCCACTGAGCATGCCCAGTGCCGCTCCACGAGTCCCGCTCAGAGAGCGGCGCCGGCGATATTCCACTTCTCCGGGCTTTGGCGGCGGCTGCGCGGAGAGGCTGGAGGGGCCCAACCGGGCGGGGGCGGATCCCGAGAAAGGCGGGGCCGGGGGCGGGGGCCTGGAAGGAGGGGGCGGGCCGCGCTCCTAGAGCGACCCCTGCAGGCAGAGGCTTTGGGGCCTCTTGAACTCGCGCTCCACTTATCATCTGAGAAGATGGCAGGGAGGAATGCGGGCCAGAGTGTCGAGACCCAAGGCGATGCATCCCGGTATGATAACCCCTCCGTGAGGCTCGGCGTCTGTCTGCACCAAAAGGTAACCTTATCCCTGGCTAGTCTTTTCTCCCACATGTCTGCATTTCCTTATAATGGGAAAATATCCTCAGATGAGAGCTGCCCAGGCCCATCCAGCTGCAACTTGTAGGCGAGATCTTCTCCTTCCGTCTCCTTATCTAGAACCCCAGGCATATGCCACACACACACACACACACACACACACACACACACACACACACTATGTCTTGATGTGAAAATCACAGCAAGATTGCCTCAAGGAAGAAACACACCTGCAGGAGGGGGAAAACATAATTTCCTTTTCACCTCCAGGAATATTAACTAAATTTTAACCAATTTAAACAGACAAGCAAGATCCTGATAAGAATGGATACTCAATAGGTAGTAATCAGTGCTCGGCCCCGGACACTGTGAATAATGTCCCCAAAGCATCACTGGGGTTGCTCTTCACCGATGCGGTGGTCAAAGTTGAGCCTGCGTCAGAATCGCCTGGAGGGTTTTTGGAAACAGATTGCTGGACAGTCTCTGAATGGGTAGGTCTGTGGTGCGGCCCAAGCATCTGCACATCTAACAATTTTCCGGATGATGCTGGTGCTGCTGGTCTGAGGACCGCACTTTGAGAACCACTGCTCTACACACAGCCTTACCTACTATCTCCTTCAGGAGGACTGTGCTAAAAGTAATTTAATAGTAACTACAAAGTAATGGCTCCTCCTCACTCATCCTCTTCCCCACACCTCCAGAATGCACTCCTTCCTCAAACAGCAAACTCACACCCCACCGGTCCTTATTCTTCATGAGAGGACTCGATGCGGTTGGGGCCGGCATTACGTTTTTCCTTCGACGTCATGAATTTATTGAGGACCCACAAGATCTTATGGTTAGCCCGGGGGTAGCAGTGAATAAAAAAAAGCCTAGACCCCTGCTTTGATAGAGCTTAGTCCAGCGAGGTGGTCAGAAATCCATTAAATAATCACTCAAAAATGTCATTTCAAACATGAAGAGTGTTAGGAGGGAAATCTACTAGGTGTGTATAAAAGGGTGTATAATGGAACCCTGACGCACACTCGAGTGGGGTTGGAAGGAATGAGTGGTAGGGGAAAGCTGCCTTGTGGAAGAGGAGTTTCTGGCATTTGCACCCCCAAACCTCTGCCACGAACAACTTCCCTCAGACCAATCTGGAGGCCAACAATCACGTCACTCCTTCCGCAACGCAAAAACAATATTGCCACTGAGAAATCCCTATAAATCCATGAAAGTGCTCACTCATCCTTGGGGCTGAGTCTCTGCACCCCAAGATCCGCCTATGGAGTTCGTGCACCACGGATAGTTGGGGGCCACAGTTTAACCTACTTTGAGAAAATGCAGACTCTTAACTGTAACGCCTTTTAGTTCTAGCCTATGTCCTTCAGGCCTAGAGAGGCGAGGAAATTAGCCCAAGACCACCCCTCCCGTCAGCGGCAGAGACGGGACCCGCCACCAGCCTTACAGGCAGGTCCTCTTTCCGCAGGTACTCTATTCCCTCGGACTCCACAGCTCCCCAGGAGTCCGACCCTACCATCCCCACTCTCGGGGGTCCGGGGCGGTAAACGGCGCCCGCCCCTCCAGGATTGATCTCCTCGGGACCGGGAGGAAAACCCGCGGTGGAGTCCTTGGCGGCGGGGCGGGGCGGGGAGACGCGCGCAGGCGCAGTGGCCGCCAGGTTGGGCAGAGGAGGCGCCGAGCTCCACACCTGATGCAATCAGCCTTCCGGAAACGGGCCCCGCGGCCACGCTCACGCAGGAAACGCTCCTGCGCCCTCTGCCGGCCGCTGCGCCACCCGCCTGCCTACCGAGCCTCCTCGCCACTTGACTTCGCCCCGGGCAGAGGGCGACATTCGGCGACCCACAGGGGACCCGCAGGAGGAGTTGGGAAGTCACCGCCAGAAAAAGCAAAATCCCTGGCTGCCCCTAACAGTGACGTGGAAACGGCCACAGAACGTTCCGTGGCTGCAGGAGGAAATTCCCTTAATGATGTATTTCCAGAGAGGATGGGGTTGGGGGGAGCTTTTAATCTTCCTTGCTTGCTTGCTTGCTTGCTTCCTTCCTTCTTTCGCCTCCCGACACACATTTTCTTTCTCCCTCACGGAAAGGAACGTTTATAGTCAAAGCCGTTTTCAGGCAGTATGGAGAGGACTCCTGGGCCCCCTCCCTCTCCCCCCGCGTTGCTTCATAAGTAACAGCACGTTAGCTCTGCTGCCTAGAGCCTTCCACCACACATTTTACAAATAAGTCATTGGTTTCTTTGAACCTCATCATTTCGGTTTACAAAGAAAATCATTTTTCGTTTCACCACATCATGCAATTTTGATATCTATTGTGTGTGTGTGTTTTTTCCCGTCATGCTGACTCACCCATGAATTGTTTTCCAAGGAAATGAAATATTCCAAGAGCATGTTTATAAAAGCACGGAAGTAAAAATTACCTGTGTACGTCCTTTGAGACCAAAGGGGGAAAGACAAGGAAGATTCAAGGAATTTTAGTTAGAAGAATACTTAGGAGATCATTCTAGAATCAAGTCTGGATCAACTCTTAGATGCTGCAGAGGACCTGTGGCCCAAAGAGGTGAATGGCTTTTCCTTAACAGACAACTCAGCAGAAGTGGCACTTGAACACAGATTTCTTGACGTCCCAATCTAATGAAAAAATACATTCGTTATTTGCATAAACACTACACAGAGTGCAAGACTACATCACAATGCTTTCAGTCCAAAGGTTACCAAGTACAAAATCGATGGCAACAAAAGAGATCCTATTACTTGTTCCTACTTCTGAAGTCATTAGTCTTTAAAGAGTACTTGATTTATCCAACCATTATACAACCTATCCAACTACTTATAAGATAATCAGAGACTAGGCATTAAATATCTTAATTACAGCAGTACAACATTCTTCAGAACTTCCAGACATCAAGGAATCTTTTGAGTCAACATTTAGAGCTTCTAATATTTTTGCTTGATCATGTGGTGTATGAACTGAGGTTAAACCAAGGGAATTTTAATGATCACAACAAAATATCAGGGTTAAGATTTTCCACTGTACTGATTTAAAGTACTTTATCAAAACAGAAATCAAAGTGAAATACAGGGCCTCCCTGGTGGCGCAAGTGGTTAAGAGTCCGCCTGCCGATGCAGGGGATACGGGTTCGTGCCCCGGTCTGGGAGGATCCCATATGCCGCGGAGCGGCTGGGCCCGTGAGCCATGGCCGCTGGGCCTGCGCATCCGGAGCCTGTGCTCCGCAACGGGAGAGGCCCCAACAGTGAGAGGCCCACATACCGCAAAAAGAAAAAAAAAAAAAAAAGTGAAATACAAAAATGACTACAAATAAGAATTTTCAGAACCCTACCCTCCTTTTTATCTTGATGAATGTGTATTTCTTTTTTGGAATGTTCTAACATTTAGAGATCTGGGAGAATACCTTCACTTATGCAAAAACAGAGTCAAGTAAATGTCAAAACACAGAGGTGCAAAGTGCAAACATCACAATAAGGTACTATTTACAGAATAGCCCTGGCAGTCCAGTGGTTAGGACTCCACGCTTTAACTGCCAAGGGTGTGGGTTCAATCCCTGGTTGGGGAACTCAGATCTGCATGGTGCGGCAAAAGGAAGGAAAGGAAAAGGAAGGGAAGGGAAAAGAGAAGAAAAGAGTGGAGTATTGTACTTACTCTCCTTCCAAAAATAAGAGTTGGTAAAATTAATTTGTTGTCTGCAGTAGGAAAGAACCCCTTCCTAATTAATGAATTACAGTCCCCAAACTTAGGACCAATCTTACCCACAGATATAAGGCAGATGATCAAATACCTAGTGATTTTGGGGGTTACCAACAAGGCCTCTCCTCTGATGGACTGTCTCCATGTCTGGCTGGTTTCTCTAGTTCTAAACTGTCCAATGTGATAGTCACTAGCCACATATGGTTTTTTTTTTTTTTTTTTTTTTTTCGGTACTTGGGCCTCTCACTGCCGTGAACTCTCCCATTGCGGAGCACAGGCTCCGGATGCGCAGGCTCAGCGGCCATGGCCCACGGGCCCAGCTGCTCCGCGGCATGTGTGATCCTCCCGGACCGGGGCACGAACCCGTGTCCCCTCCATCAGCAGGCGGACTCCCAACCACTGCACCACCAGGGAAGCCCCACATATGGTTTTTTAATTTATATTCATTATAATTAGAATTAAAATTTCAGTTCCTCAGTCATATTAGCCCCATTTCAAGTGTTCAATAGTCGTGTGGGCTAATGGCTACAATATTGGGCAGTGCAAGTATAAAATACTTCCATCACTGCAGAAAATTTTATTGGACAGTGCTGCTCTAGTCCTTTATCCCAATAGTGTAAGACTTTAATCTCTCCTCATTCTTAATCATTTCCTACTCTGAAAGGAACAATGTTTTTAGCTCTATCTAGCTTTCCTCTGAGATTTAGTCCTATTTTTCCAAACTAAAATTGTTGTCAGAGTATAGAATGCCATCATGGAAAGATACCAGCTTTGGAGTAAAACTTTATTTCACATCCCAGCTCTTTTATTTATCATCTGTGTGATCTTGGCAAGTTACTCAACCTCACTGAACCTTGATTTTCTTATCTACAAAATGGGCATCTTAATCTTTTCATCATTGGTTTGTTTAGGGTTAAATGAAATAACACATATAAATCTTCTGGTAGGCCTCACAGAGATTTCCTTCCTTCCATTCCTATTTCAGTTAATGATATCACCAATTACTCAGGTTTCCAAACTAGAAATCTCAGTCATCTTCAATTCTTCCTTCCTCCTTAACCACCTGCATCAAATTAGTCACCAAGCCCTGTTGCTTCCACCTCAGGGATGTTTCTTAAATCTGGGCCTTCCTCTCTGTCCCACTCCCACTGTCCTCACTGGCTTTTCATGCACTGTTTCAGTATCTTGCTGACTGACCTTAGGGACACTTATCACTCCCAGTCCAAGCACTTCCTCCGTGCTGCTGCCAGATGATCCTTCTAAAAAACGATGCTGATGATGTCACTCCCTTTCCTTAAGACTACTGATGACTTCCAGTTGCTAAAGGATAAAAACTACTAAACCTAAGGACCCCCATGACCGCCCCACCCCCATTCCATTTCAAACCTATATTTGGACTCCTCTACTACCAGCTTCCCTTTCGGCCACCTGTTCCCCACCTCCACGCCCCCAGTACACCCCCTGCACTGACAACCAATGCTCCATGAGGCATTCCTGGAATAGGTAATGGCCTTTCTTGTCTCTGCCCTTGCACACACCCTTCTCAAGCTGAATTGACCCTTTTATGTATTCTGTACCTGGCAAAATCCTACTTATTCTTTCTTATTATCTCTAGTACAAAATCTTAGTCAACTCTCTTAGGAAAAAGTGATGACCAGCTCATCCGTGACAGATGCTGTGTTCGGGCTACCCAGGTTTAAATCCTAGCTACACCACCATGCCACTGGTGGTTCTGGAAAAGTGACTTACCCTCTCCAACCTCAGTTTCCTCATCTGAAAAAGTTGATAATCATAGTATGTACAACTCAGTGTTGTTGAAAGTATATACTGAGCTAATGCACATAAAGCTCATAATAATGCACCTGGCTCAGAGGTAAGCATTCAATATATATTACCTTAAAATTATTACTATTACAATTAATATTTATCTATTTTATCCTTTTGTCATTAGGTGGCTCTTTTTACACTTTAATTCAATTTTTTACTTTCAAGGATATTTATATTTTACATTTCTATTTGATTTTACATTAAATAAAAAGTGTTTTATTACAGAAGTAACTGATATTCATTGAACACAATTTTGGAAACACTGATAACGAACAAAAAAGATGAAATTCTCTGTTATTTGAGACACTTCTTGGTTGCAAACAAAAGGAACCCTCTGTAGTTAATTTATCCAGAAAAAATTACTGGAGGGTTGTCAAGTAGCCCACTGTATCAATATATAGATGGAGAATTGGTTCAGAAAAGGGTCAGGATCTATGGCATACTATGTCACCAATTGCCCCACTCCACTGGTCACTTGCTGTGGCCACTATTCCTTTACCTTGGCAACTTAGCATCACAGTCTCCCTATTCAAGTTCACAGGTGGAAATATCTAAGGTCACACGCCCATGCCTCAGCAGCCAGGAGGCAGAGAGAGGGAACGTTTGCCTCCCTTCAGATTCCCTACTGGGAGGTAGGGCCTCCCACAACCCAAATTCATACAATAGGGGATTCACCAAAAATGGAAAGAGGGCCTTATCCCCTCCCCAACTCTCCCACCCCCTGATGTGTTACCCATGCTTGATCACTCACTGGCAAACATCATGTACTTCCATGCTTTTGTGCCTTTGCTTATGCTATTAACTTTATTTTGTTTTGTTTTGTTTTTGCGGTACATGGGCCTCTCACTGTTGGGGCCTCTCCCGTTGTGGAGCACAGGCTCTGGACGCACAGGCTCAGCAGCCATGGCTCACAGTCTTAGCCGCTCCGCGGCATATGGGATCTTCCCGGACCGGGGCACGAACCCATGTCCCCTGCATTGGCAGGCCAACTCTCAACCACTGCGCCACCAGGGAAGGCCTGCTATTTACTTTAGACTCCCTGCTTTAGCCATTCACCTTCTTCACTTTTCAAAATCATACTCCTTCTTTAAAGACCAAGATTCCTCCTTGAATGTACTACACATGTTATGAAACTGAGCAGGACACTGCAGGGCCCTCCCAGGTACAAAAGCCCCTCTGAGTCACCTGTTTCTTGTTTATAGAAAAAAGCTTTAGTCTCCTAGGCCTTCCCTGAGTTCCAAAGAATAGGCATAAGCAGTTACTAATTAGAGAACTGAGAGAATGCAGAAACAAAGTAAAAGTAGTTAAACAAGAAATATAATGACAATAATTCAGCAAGAAAACAGGGTCCTACTTCCTCCTTAAGGGATATACATAACACTCTGACACTCTTTAAGCTGTTCTCCAGGAACTAAGGCCCCCGCCCCCAACCCACCCAGGTGGAGGATGGTGACTATAAGCATGTAGACCCCAGACTGGTTGGAACCCAGAAGGTTGATGATTAAGATTCCTGAAACTTCACCCTGTTATTTCACCAACCAGATAGAAAAAAACTCACACACCCTGCAGCCCTCACCCCAGTTCTTGCCTTTAAGAACCCCTCACTGAAAGCCACTGGGGATTTCGGGGCCTTTGAGCATGAGCCACTCCTTGCTGGGCACCCTACAAATAAATGGTGTACTTTCCTTTAACACAACCTGGTGTCAGTAAGTTGGCTTTGCTGTGCAGTGGGTGAGTGGACCCAAGTTCGGTTCAGTAACAGTTAATTGCTCATTTCTTGATTCCAGAGCCTGACATTTGTTTTTGTAGCACCCCCTACATACAGTTAGATGTTGTATGGTTCTTTGTTGCTATACTGTGAACTCCTATTTCTGGCCTTATCACATAGAAGACACTTGATAAATATCTGTTCAATGAATGAAGAAAAGAGAAAATGAAAATTAGCTTTTATTAAGGTACTGTACTAAGCACTTAACAATTTTAACTCCGTTTATTCTCAATTTATACCTCAATTCTTCCTCAGGCTGTATCACCATTTTATAAGGGGAAACAGGCACGGAGGCGTTAACTTACTTTTCCAAGGTCACACAGCTATTAAAAGACAGAGGCAGAATTTGAGCAAGGTGGTCTTGTTCCAGAGCTTAGGCTCTTACCTAACGAGATGTTATGACTCTGTGAAAGGTAGTATATGGTCCTTTTTCTAGGGAATTCCACCACAAGTTTTGTTTTTGTTTTTGTTTTAAAGCCCTGACAGCTTCCTGGTAAGAGGAGAAAGCTAATTAAATTTCTCTGTAAATTTTCACTATTAAAAATATATTTAGGGCTTCCCTGGTGGCACAGTGGTTGGGAGTCCGCCTGCCAATGCAGGGGACGCGGGTTCGTGCCGCGGTCCAGGAGGATCCCGCATGCCGCGGAGCAGCTGGGCCCATGAGCCATGGCCGCTGGCCCTGCGCGTCCGGAACCTATGCTCCGCAACGGGAGAGGCCACGGCAGTGAGAGGCCCGCGTATCACACACACAAAAAAAATAATAAAATTTAAAAAAATAAATTATATATATATATATTTAGTAAATTTTATAAACACTTATTCCATGGTTCTTGAACAATGATAATGGATGGACTTTATACAGGAATTCATAGAAACTCAATTTATTAGCACATAAGCACACAATAAAATCCATCACATTCTTTGTGTCTGCCTTTCCCCCAGGTTATTACCAAGAGTTGTTACTGCAGACTGTGGCATTTATTGAACTGACCCTGGCTACAAAGAATTTATGTTCTTATGCTCAGGGCAATCTCCATCACTGGCCATATGATATTCTCTCACCCCTTCTAAAATCCTTGTTTTGCTTATCTTCAGACAGTAGAAATTTTAGTCCAGAGTACCAATGTACCTGATATCTCGCTGTTAATCATCTGCACAGATAAGGACAAGAATTTAAATCTTGTAAATGGAGGAAACCCATCACCTTCATGTTCAAAGGGTAAAACAAATAATACCATCCAATCTGGAAAAATACTGAATTTTAAATTTATATAAACATAATTAAATAGAAAGGGAGAAATCTGAAATAAAGTTGAAAGACAAAAGAGGTTATAAAAGAACCAGAAATCATTAACAAGAGAAAAATGCTTCAGTCATAACAGAGATAGACAAGAACTATATTGCTAATTTGCAAAGGAACTGATAGTCTTCTGGATCAAGCAAAAAATTTGTCTTCTCCTTTCTCTACTTGTTCCTGCCAGTACCTTCCACTTTTAAGCACCCCATTGCCTTGTCTACAAAAAGAATGTAAGTGAAGGAAGAAAAGAAGGAAAGGAGGGAGGGAGGGAAGAAGGGAAGGAGGGAGGAGGGGAGAGTGTCAGAGAGAGAAAGACAGGACAAAAAGGGAAAATGGAGAAAAAGACCTAACGATCTCTTTGATGTAAAAGATTTTTTATTATAAGTAAATGTATGTAATTAATTTAAATGAAGCCTAGCTTCTTACAGATATCTGAGAGTATAAAAACAGAATTTGGGAGAAGAGGAATTACTACAGGAAAAAGAAGTATAATTAAAAGCAATAGCACAGAATTAATAACTAACATGGAGGTTAGATATTAGAAAAAAACAAGATCTTGGGAAGGTCAATTATATAAAAGGAAAGACTTCAGAGGGATATAACAAGTGCTCCATCCCTTGAGACATTTAAAAATTAACCTGGACAAAGAATTAGGATATATTTTGTAGAAAGCAATCCTTTCTGACAAGCTGGTAGATTAGCTCTAATTGATTTTTCCACCTCTAATTTCTTTGAATCTCTGAAATGCTGTTCTTAGAAGACAAATGAGTTTTCTTTGAGGATGAATTTTCTGTCTTTATTTTAATAAAATGAGTTATGATTTCTCGTGAAAATAGTTTTCAAGACAATGACTTTGCAAGTAATAATTGTTATTTAGATTATAGAAGTTAAAAATCAAAGTTACAGACACCTGAAACTAACATAATATTGTATGTCAGCTATACTTCAATTAAAAAGGAAAAAAAATTAGTCACAACATTAGTAAACATGATAAAATACAATATATTTTCTTCCACTGTGCACTAGCAATAATCTTGAAATAAAATGCCCAAGATGTGGGGGAGGGATAAATTAGAAATTTGGGGTTAACAGATACACACTATTATATACTGTGCTGTACACCTGAAACATTGTAAATCAACTATATTCAACAACAACAAAAAAATTTCCCAAGAAGTGGAGGAATAGGATAGAGTCCAAAAACTGGAAAGGTGGAGCAGGCAAATATCCTACCATTTTTTACTTTTTTGTTCTAACTTCATATCCTGTCTAGAAGGTTATCACTGAGAGAAAAATATTTAGTTTCATTGAAATTACATCAAATTTTGTATTATTACTTATTTATTAATTTATTTATTTTTGGCTGCGTTGGATCTTCATTGCTGTGCATGGGCTTTCTCTAGTAGCGGCGAGCGGGGGCTACTCTTCGTTGCCATGTGCGGGCTTCTCACTGCGGTGGCTTCTCTTGTTGCGGAGCGTGGGCTCTAGGTGCGCGGGCTTCAGAAGTTGTGGCGCACGGGCTTAGTTGCTCCGTGGCATTTGGGATCTTCCGGGAACACGGCTCGAACCCGTGCCCCCTGCATTGGCAGGTGGATTCTCAACCACTGTGCCACCAGGGAAGTCCCCAAATTTTGTATTACTGAATCATATAATAGTTTTGAGGAGATGGGGACAATATCATCATGTACATGTTATTTATTGTAAGAAAAGAACTAAATTAGAAATGTACCTTTGTTATATATCTTGATATCTGCTAGGGTAAGCCTCTCTTCTTTCTTCTGCTTTATCAAATCTGCCATAACCCTTCATTCACAATATATCTTCCTTATAAAATTTATAGTAAATATATCATTTTTATGAAATATGTTTAGAATTTTGATTAGTATTATATTTCATATAGATTAATCTGAGGAGAACTGACATTTTTGCTCTACTGAATAATCTCATACATAAATGTATAACATTTTTCCATTTACTTAAGACTTCCTCATTTTAACAGTCTCTACATCTACTAAACTCTAAGCCCAGGAAAACCCATGCAATTTTTCAAGTTTGAGAATGATATTAGTAAGATGACTTGACTTTTTATATTGTCTTAAATCTGATGCTACTTTGGCTGAGACAAAACTCCTGCACAGAAGTCTATTGTTCTCACTTTATTTTTCCTGGATTTTATCTTGAAAAAAGTCAGTGATATGCAGAAAATCAGTCAAGCACATTGCCTTTGTCAAAGTGACTTGTGTTTATATAAATCCAGTGTGGTTAGGATTATTAACCTCAATTCCAATGAGGTTTAAGATGACAGTGCCTCATTTATATTAATCTCCTAAGATTTGCAAGGGAAGTCACAAAGAAAAAATAAACAGATTTCTTTCTTTTAACCAGTGTTTTACACTGCTTACATTTAATAGTCCCTAGAGTAACCACTAAAAGAAAAAGAGACAAGGCTAAAAATACAATACATAAAGTAAGAGAGAATACTGAAAGTATTTAAATAATCCAAAAGAATATAAGAAAGGAAGAAGAGAGAACAAAACATAGGAAACAAGCAAAAATAATAATAAAATTGTGGATCTATCTAGTCATATTAATAATTATATTAAATGTAACTGGTCTAAACACTCTAATTAAAAGACAGGGCTTCCCTGGTGGCGCAGTGGTTGAGAATCTGCCTGCCAATGCAGGGGACACAGGTTCAAGCCCTGGTCTGGGAAGATCCCACATGCTGCAGAGCAACTGGGCCCGTGAGCCACAATTACTGAGCCTGCGCTTCTGGAGCCTGTGCTCCACAATAAGAGAGGCCACGATAGTGAGAGGCCCACGCACAGCGATGAAGAGTGGCCCCTGCTTGCCACAAGTAGAGAAAGCCCTCCCACAGAAACGAAGACCCAACACAGCCATAAATAAATAAATTAATTAATTAAAAAAAGAGACAATGATTCTCAAACTGGCTATAGAAATAGATGACCCAATTATATGCTATCTACAAGAAAGCCAATTTAAATATAATTATATAGGTAAATTAAAATATTGGGGAAAATATATGATGAAAACACTAATCAAATGTTATTATTTTTCTAAAGCTGCCATAACAAAATACTACAGACTGGGTGGCTTAAACATCAGAAATTTATTTTCCTCACAGTTCTGGAGACTGGAAGTTCAAGATCAAGGTGCCAGCAGGGTTGGCTTCTCCTGAGGCCTCTCTCCTTGGCTTACAGATTGCTTCCTTCTCTCTTTTGTCCTCACATGACCTTTCCTCTGTGCTAGTACCTGCTTAGTGTCTCTTCCTCTTCTTATAAGAACACCAGTCATGTTAGATTGGAGCCCAACCATATGACTCCATTTAACTTTAATTACCTCTTTAAAGACCCTATCTCCAAAATATAGTCACATTTTGAGGTACTTGGGGGTTAGTGCTTCAATATATAAATTTGGGGAGTAGGGGCACAATTCAGTCTATGACATCAGAAGAAGGACTAGTTACATTTATATAAAATAAAGTAATTTCAGAACAAGAAAAATTACCAGGGTTAAAGACAGACAATATAAAATGAGATATGGATTGATTTGTCAGTAACACAACAATCTTGATGTGTGTACACCTAAAAATCCAAGGCCAAAAATACACAAAGCAAAAACTGATAGAAGTGAAAAGAGAAAGAGACAAATATACAATTATACATGGAGTCTTCAACACTCCTCTCTCAGTAGTGAGTAAAACAAGTAGACAAAAAATCAGAAAGGATATAAAAGATCTGGAAATTAGCACAACATTATAAATCAAATATACTTCTATTTAAAAAAAAGACTTGAATACTCTAGTCACCAACTTGGCTTAACTGAAATTTATAGAATAATCTGGCTAACAATAGCAAGATACACAAATGTTTCAAGTACACAGGAAAAACTGAAATCATCCTAAGCTTTTTCTCTGATCATAACAGAATTAAACTAGAAATCACTTATAGACTATCTGGAAAATCCCCAAATATTTGAAAATTAAATAATTCACTCCTAAGTAATCCATTAGTCAAAGGAGAAACCACAGGAAAAATTAGAAAATAGTTTGAATGCAAATACAAAATATCAAAATTTGTGGGATGCAGCTAAGTGTTTAGAAAAATATTTATAGCATTAAATACTTTTTTTAAAAGGAAAATACTCAAACCAATAATCTAAGCTTTCATGCTAAAACAAAACAAAACAAATGAGAACAACAAAAAACAACAAATGAAGCCCAAGGTAACTAGGAGATAGGAAATAACAGTATTAATAAAATAGAAATTGAAAAAATAGTAGAAAATATCAATGAACATAAATGCTGGTTCCTTGAAATAAATCAATAAAATTGGTAAGCCTCTAGTTAGACTGATCAAAGAAAAATAAAATTTATAAATTACCAATATCAAGTTAATAAAAAATATTAACAACTTTATGCTAATAAAGAGGAAAAAGAAAACTTGAAAAGCCCTATATACATTAAAGAAATTGAAAACTTCAAGCCACTAGTGAATTTTATGAAACTTTAAAAAAAGAAATAGTAAAACTTTTCAATAAACTTTTTCATAAAATAGAAAAGGAGGAAAAACTTCCTAACTCATTTTATGAAGCCAGAATCATTCTGATACCAAACCAGATAAACACAGACAAGAAAAGAGAACTACAGAGAATACAGGTATAAAATCTCTTAACAAAATTGTAGCAAATTGCATCCAGCTGCACATACACATGTTGTTGTACCTGTGTGTGTGTTTATATGCGTTAAACATATTAAAGGAATTCAGATTAAAAAGAAGTAAAACTGTCTTTATTTGCAAATGACATGATGATTTATATAGCTAATCCAATTGAATCTATAATGAAGCTACTAGAACCAAAAAGGAAATGTAAAAGGGTCACAGGATACAAGGCCAATGCTCACACACACAAAAACTGAATTTCTATTTACAAGCAATGAACAACTGAAATTTTTTAAAAATTACGGTAGCATCAAAAAAAATTGTATTTCTATTTACCAGTGATGACTGAAAGTTTTAAAAATATTTATAATAGCATAAAAATATCAGGAATAAAAATGATGAGAGATGTGTAAAAGCTATATACCTAAAACCACAAAATATTGCAAAGAAAAGTTAAAGAAAACCTTATAATTAAATGAAGAGATATACCATATTTGTGGATTGGAGGAATCAATTTGGTAAGGTGGCAATGGCCCCTATATTGTTCTATAGATTCAATGCAATCCCAGCCAAAATCCTAGCATACTTATACAAAGAAATTGACATGGGCTTCCCTGGTGGTGCAGTGGTTGAGGGTCCGCCTGCCAGTGCAGGGGACACGGGTTCGTGCCCCGGTCTGGGAGGATCCCACATGCCGCGGAGCGGCTGGGCCCGTGAGCCATGGCCATTGAGCCTGCGCATCCGGAGCCTGTGCTCTGTGACGGGAGAGGCCACAACAGTGAGAGGCCCACATACCGCAGAAAAAAAAAAAAAAAGAAATTGACAAGGGCCTTCCCTAGTGGTCTAGTGGGTAAGACTTCGCACTCCCAACGCAGGGGGACTGGGATTGATCCCTGGTCGGGGAACTAGATCCCTCATGCATGCCGCAACTAAGAGTTCACATGCCGCAACTAAAGATCCCACATGCTGCAACTAGGACCCAGTTCAGCCTAAATAAATTTTTTTAAAAAGAAGAAATTGACAAGCAAATATGAAATTTATATAGAAAGGTAAAGGACTTAAAACAATTTCTTTAAAAAGCCACTCCCACGGGCTTCCCTGGTGGCGCAGTGGTTGAGACTCCGCCTGCCGATGCAGCGGACACGGGTTCGTGCCCTGGTCCGGGAAGATCCCACATGCCATGGAGCGGCTGGGCCCGTGAGCCATGGCCGCTGAGCCTGTGTGTCCGGAGCCTGTGCTCCGCAACGGGAGAGGCCACAGCAGTGAGAGGCCCACGTACCGCAAAAAAAAAAAAAAAAAGCCACTCCCACATTTTAAGTTTTTATTATAGCAGCACCCCATTTCCAGGTACCAATATCTGTTTTAGTTATGAATTGCTGTGTAACAAATTACCCCTTGCAGCTGAAAATCACAACCATTTATTGTCTCACCATTTCTTTGGAGAAAGCGTCTGGGTGCGTCTTAGCTGGATTCTCTCATGAGATCGCAGTCAAGCTGCAGTCATCTGAAAGCTGGACTGGGGAAAATCTGCTTCCACACTTGCTCACTGATTTTTGGCAGTCCTCAGTGTCTACCTGGATTTTGGCCAGAGACTTCAGTTCCTCCTCACGTGAGCAGCCTGAGTATCTTCATGACATGGGACATGGCCACTGGATTCCCCTAGAGCAAGTGATCCAAGAGAAAGGGCAGGAGGGAGAGAGAGAGAGAGGCCAAGACAGACCAGGAGAGACCAAGACAGATGCCATTGTTTCTCTTAGGGTTTATTTTTCATTAAATAATATTAGAAGAATTCATGCATTTTTATCAAATATCATATTTTTCAAGAAAGAAGAGGTTTTAACTTTTTTCCATGAGAAAACTATAGGGCTTCATTTTAGACAAATGATAATAATATTATTCATAAAATAAAAATGAGCATTTACTATGTCCCACTCCACTGAACACAGAGGCTAAGATGATGGTCTGCAGCACAGACTGTCTGATGTTGCCTTTCTGATCCACCACATACTGGTTATGTGTCTCTGGGCAAGTTATTTAACTCTCTGTGCCTCAATTTCCTCATCTATAAAATGAGGGTAATAATAATATTTACCTCATAGAGTTGTTATGAAAATTAAGTGGGTCACTAAGGTGCTGGCATCTAATAAGCATTTTGTCAGATTTCGCTAATATCCATATTAGGTAGTATTTACAAATATCACCTCATTTAATACTCAAAATACCCTAGGAGGTAAGAACAATTATTATTTGACTTCATAGGTAAGGCAATTGAGCCTTGGAGATGTAGGTTAAGTAATTTACCTAAATGTACACAAATGAGTGGCAGAACTGAGTTCTATGCAATTCTCCGGCCAGAGGTTACTTAAGAAAATAAATAAAAAGTCCCAGATGTGGGTGGAAAGAGATCAAAAGTGAAGGTAGAATCTAGATTAGAGAACTCATTAGCAACTGTAATTGTTCAGAAGTTATTGTAAAAGAATATTGAAACAGAAGAAATTTTAGAGTGCTGTCCAATCACTACATAGTTCTTACAGGAAAAGTGAACATAGAATATCAGATAGTAGATAACCTGCCAAGAATATAATGAAGCAGAGGAAAGACATTTGAGAACATGCCACCCATCTCCAAAGTCTGGCCAACTGACATTGGGGTCCCTTTTCTATGCTACTAAGTTGGAATGGTTCCAATAACCAGAATTGCTTTGCTTTAAATACCCATCTGCCACTCAGGGTGTGGTAGATATTAGGCTTGTCCACAAATATTCCAGTTGTCCTCCTCCTGGGAATATGGTGGAACTACATTTCCCACCCTCCTTTTAAATCAAGTATCGCCATATGACTTGTTTTGTCCAGTGAAACATGAGTGGAAATGACGTGTGTCAGTGCCAAGTGGAAACTTTAAGAACTAATATACCTTTTGCTCATGTCCACGTGATACCTCCTTCAGCCTGGATCCTTGGGGGACTATAGTAAGCAGAGCCTCCCTCTGACCTTCTTTGGACATGTAGTGTGAGCAGGTGGTAAACCACTGCTGTTTTAAGCCACTGGGATTTGAGGGGTTGTTTGTTACCCCAGGATAACCCATCTACTCTGCCATGATTATGCACGGTTTCAAAACTTTCTTTTTAAGAATTGTAGTATCTACAAAACTTTAGTGCAGAAAACATTTTGTTGAACTCTATTACTAGTTTATAAGGTACCAAAAGTACCTACAGCTAGTATTTAACTGCTTATAAACTGGCCTGTAGCATCCCTGGAACTGAAGCCATCCTCGGTCCTGAAGGAGAGAGCTCCTCAGCTTTTAAGGCTCTTCTGCACTGGGTCAGTTGTCCTGCAACATAAACCATCAAAAGTCAGCAGAGCTTACAGTAAAGAAAGCCAACACTAAACATTATATATGTTGGGCCTCCCTGGTGGCGCAAGTGGTTGAGAGTCCGCCTGCCGATGCAGGGGATACGGGTTCGTGCCCCGGTCTGGGAGGATCCCATATGCCGCGGAGCGGCTGGGCCCGTGAGCCATGGCCGCTGAGCCTGCGCGTCCGGAGCCTGCGCGTCCGGAGCCTGTGCTCCGCAACGGGGGAGGCCACAACAGTGAGAGGCCCGCATACCGCAAAAAAAAAAAAAAAAAAACATTATATATGTTAGAGTGGTAAAGTTCCTGTTGGATTATAGTCATCAGAAAACAAACACACTGGCTCCTGTTTTCATCATTTAAAAAACAATAGTATAGCACAGGGAACTATACTCAATATCTTGTAATAACCTGTAATGGAAAAGAATCTAAAAAAGAATATAGATAGATAGATAGATAGTTAGATAGATATAAACAGATAGATAGATCTGAATCACTTTGCTATATACCTGAAACTAATACTACACTGTAAATCAACTATATTTCAATAAAAAAAGAAAAACTTTGTTAAACACCCACTCACCCCCAGGGTACAAGAATGTCAAGTTTGGGTAAGACCTGTCAACTCTATATCCATGTTGTAATGTAATCCTGGGATGACACAGTGGTTACCTGAAAGTATCCATTTTTGTACTAATTTATAACCCTAGTAAAACAAGGTGGCCTGAAAACATCAACAACAACAAAATAGAAAACAACTAAACCTGACAGAGATTGGAGAGATGGTATCAAGCCAGGAACACCAGGAGAGAAGCGTAGAACAGATTCCCCCTCAGAGCCCTCAGAACGAACCAGCCCTGCTGACACCTACCCTCCAGAACTGTGAAGGAATAAATTTTTGTCGTTTTGAGCCATCCAGTTTGTGGTATTTCATTATGGCAGCCCTAAGAAACCAATACACTCATCCACTCCAAATAAAGACCTTTCAAAATAGATAAACAGCATACAGAAAAATTTTTATTAACATAAACTAATATCTCTAAACTTTAGAGATTGTCAAAGGTATCAAAGACAAAATAAAGTCTAAAACGTTCTTGCAAAACATTATCGTCTTTTTCTGAGGTGACGCATTGATGACACACACTAAAAAAAAAACCTCCCTAGGTTCAGAGTTATTTTACCTCCATTTTTTTTTTTTTTTTTTTTTTTTTCTTTTTGCGGTATGCGGGCCTCTCACTGTTGTGGCCTCTCCCGTTGCGGAGCACAGGCTCCGGATGCGCAGGCCCAGCGGCCATGGCTCACGGGCCCAGCCGCTCCACGGCATATGGGATCCTCCCAGACCGGGGCACGAACCCGTATCCCCTGCATCGGCAGGCGGACTCTTAACCACTGCGCCACCAGGGAGGCCCTATTTTACCTCCATTTTATTTCAGTATTGATTTTGCAACAATATGTAGAACAAACAGCACATCTGATAAATGGATCCCCCAAATGTCATTTGCAGTAACAAGAGAGGCACAATAAATGTCTCACATTTTAGAGTACGATTTCCCTCAGGTATTGGCCTCACACAGTCTTCTATGTGTACAATATAATTAAAGCTGCTGCCAGGGGTTTAGGGGAGGGGGAAATAAGGAGTTATATTTTCAGAGTTTCATTTTTGCAAGATGAAAAGGGTTCTAGAGATGGACAGTGGTGATGGGTGCACAACAGTGTGAACGTACTTAATGCCACTGAACTATACACTTACAAACGGTTAAGGCTTCCCTGGTGGCACAGTCGTAGAAAGTCCGCCTGCCGATGCAGGGGACATGGGTTCTTGCCCCGGTCCGGGAAGATCCCACATGCTGCGGAGTGGCTGGGCCCGTGAGCCATGGCCGCTGAGCCAGGGCCGCTGAGCCTGCGTGTCCGGAGCCCGTGCTCTGCAATGGGAGAGGCAACAACAGTGAGAGGCCCGCGTACTGCAAAAAAATCAAAAAACAAACAAAAAAGATGGTTAAATAGAAAAATTTCATGTTATGCATATTGTACCACAATTAAAAAAAAATTTATGCAAATACACTGAAAATAAAGAAATAATACTTTTTCACTGTATTCAAGAGTGTAGATATATACCTCATACAATAATCTATATTTACAAAATAATTCCCACTTTTTCATTGGTGTTGCGGAGTAGAAAGACTTTTATTGAAGAGGACCACCACCACATTAGTTGGGGTACTTTGAGTTATAGGGCCAGAGCAGACTAGGGCAAAAGAGAGAATGCATTGGCACATATAACTATAGAGTTTGGGTGTAGGCTGGTGATGACTGGGACCAGTGGATTCCGAGGATATCATCAGAACTGGGTCTTTCTCCAGCTCCATGTCCTGCCTCCCTGCTTCTGTCTGGGCTGAATCACCCTCTGGTAGGGCCTCTCCCCAGTATGGCGTCCAGCTGCTCCAGACTGCACTCTCCTGGCCAGTGATCCCACCAGCTCTGGCCAAAGTCCTGGAATTGAGAGCCTGGCTTAAGGCTCCTGTCCATCTTGAAGCCAGAAACGTCAGGGAGTGAGGGAGTCCAGCCCCACCAAAGCAAACGGCTGGGAACTAGTGAGGATGTCTTTCCCCTCCCCCTAAAAAGGATGTGTTGTTAATAAAAGGGGAATGAATGCTAAGTAGGCAAAAACAATACATGTCCACTATATGAACCAATTGAATGTCCTCTAAAAGTAATGTCAGATAATTACATTTGTTAAACATGTAGGAACAGCCTCTATACCCTCAAGCTACTAAATGTCTCCCTAGCTGGTTATAATTATCCACAGATATGTCCAATTCTCTTAGACTGGAGAAAACACAGATAGAAATTAGGAGAGATTAACCCAAAAAGTAAAAAAAAGAAAAAAAATTAAAGTGGGTAAGTTCTTTTAACCAGGGTCTGTACATAAAGTAGCTAAAAAACTCTGTGACGAGCACAGTAGCTTTTATTCCCCAATCCTCACAACCGCTTCAATGAGAAAAAGATCTTTCCTAAAAGTCAGCCTGGGAAGGTATCTGTGTCAGGCTGGTCCTCCTTCCCATGTTCCCTTTCACAGTCACTCTTTATCTTCTTTGCAAAAGAAAGGCACATCTCTGTCCCAGCCTGATTCTAACTCTGGTGTATTTCCTTAGGTGTAAAACTAAGCAAAGGTACAGTTCAACATGCTGCCAGCAGTGCTGAGGTCATTAAAAGACTATAAAAGCTGTGTTGGTGTACAAGTCCTGTGATTCTGATTCTTTGCAGTTAAAATTGAAGGAATGAATCATCAGCTAATAGATGACTGAACATAATTTTTATATGATTTTGGCATATAACTTAGATGAAGTGCAAAAATTGTAGTGGCATTGGTACAACAAAATTCCTTCCATTCCCATCTATTCTTTTCATGTGAACAAGGTTTCTCCAAGCTATATCTGTAACACCGAAAAACAGGAAAGGAATTGATGTCAAGCCCTGTCTCAATAGTAGAAGAAAAAGTTTTACTATCATTACTATTAAACCTTCTAGCAATAGTAGTACCTTTATTCATCCAAAATACATAAATTAATTTTTTTAAATGCAGCCTCATTCATCTCATTGAGATGCACTTCCAAAAACATTTTTACTTTTTATGTTTAATAATTATTCATAGGGCTTCCCTGGTGGTGCAGTGGTTGAGAGTCCGCCTGCCGATGCAGGGGACACGGGTTCGTGCCCCGGTCCGGGAAGATCCCACATGCCACGGAGCGGCTGGGCCTGTGAGCCATGGCCGCTGAGCCTGCGTGTCCGGAGCCTGTGCTCCGCAACGGGAGAGGCCACAACAGTGAGAGGCCCGCGTACCGCAAAAAAAAAAAAAATTATTCATAAAATTTGTAACACATGTATGGTACTTCAATTAATAATCTGCTGGTAGTAATAGTAACTCAAACTAGGAGATAGTTTAAAATATTTACAGACTTAGGTCACAGGAAATAAAAATAAAATTTAATTTCTGTATTGCAGAGAATTATGCTAGAATGATAAATGAAATACTGTTAGGGAGAAAAATACATTACATTAGGATAAAATTTTCTGGGAGAAATGGAATGGAAATATGAAATAAAGAGCAAAAAGGGACAATATAAAATTTCCAACTATTAATGAACAGCTGGCTTAAGTATATTAAAAATCCATGATAGTGAGTATCAAATTGCTGTGATATTTAATTCTTTTGAATACATTTAAAAGAATAATACTTTATAAATATATCTAATGCACCAGAAATTATATTCTTTGCATTGCTTTAAACTTGAGAAAAAAAATTTTAGATGTCAATTTAAAAATGTGTGAGGGGGGTATATTGTTTATACATGTAATAAATGTGTATAAATGTAGTCCATGCTAGCCAAAAATACTTGAAGAACACTGATCTAAAGGAGGAGACAAGATGTATACTCAGAAAGAAAGTAATACAATAAGGAAATATATGAGTCCTAAGGGATCCCACATAGAAGAAGATACAAATGCTTAGGAAACCATCATATATGTAGTGGTTTGAGAGAAGGTAAGGTTCCCCTGGGTAGAGGCAGGCTGGCTGCCAAACCTGGATCAGAGTTCCAGCTTTTAGTCACAGAGACTTAGTTTGGTCAGAATACTTTATAGTTAATACTTCATATTCACCACACTGGCAGATTATTTAATTTATAGTAAGAACTGCAACTATCACACCCAGTACAATGTGATAGAAACCAAATTATATACAAGCAGAAGGTCATTTGCTAGGTCTGGTGGAATCAGAAGAAGGGATGAGAGTGGTGTGACATGAGAACTTAATGACCTGAGGTTCCGACAGCCTCTGCTTGTATCAGATGGCAGCAGGGGGACCCCTGCCACGGGCACTGGAGGACTCCAATTCAGGGGTCAGGCTGTAGGCATGGGCAGGGCTGGGAGGGATTCTGCCACTTTCTGGCTTTTGGGGCTTCCTGGTTTATGCTAGGCCATGCTTTCTCAGACTGATTTTATTAGAATACTAGGAACATATTAATCATAATCAAATTCCAATCCTCCCTCCTTCATTTGACCTGCTGACCACCTAAACTGAAGTTCTGGGCAAACCCATTCCTCATTCATACATTTACAGACAATATCTGGCTTTCTTCTAACATAAGATGGACTATAACCATTATGTGTGGATTTTTTCTTGTTTAAATATCAGGTAAGGACTTCCCTGGTGGCGCAGTGGTTGGGAATCTGCCTGCCAATGCAGGGGTCACAGGTTCAAGCCCTGGTCTGGGAAGATCCCACATGCCGTGGAGCAACTAAGCCTGTGCGCCACAACTACTGAGCCCACGAGCCACAACTACTGAGCCCCCATGCCACAATTACTGAAGCCCGTGTGCCTAGAGCCTGTGCTCCACAACAAAAGAAGCCATCACAATGAGAAGCCCGTGCACCGCAATGAAGAGTAGCCCCCACTCGCTGCAACTAGAAAAAGCCCGTGCACAGCAATGAAGACCCAACACAGCCAAAAAATAAATTAATTTAAAAACAAACAAACAAATAAATAAATAAATATCGGTAAAATTTTATTTTGAAATCTTTGTGGGAATAGAGATGATTGGGATCTCATTCCCAGGTATCATATATAAAACATGTAATAAGTGCAATTATAAAATTAACATATGAGAAGAAGAAAATTGAGCATATGAATTTTGCAAAATAGGGCTAATTAAGACCACTCACACTGCCCTGTACTAATCACAGCCACTTTGAAGACAGTTGGCTACAAAGGAAGCTTAATTTATTCAGCACACATTTATTGAGCTCCAACTCATGTGCTGAAGCATGCCAAGATGAGGGGATAGTGTTACCAAACGCAAGTTTGTGTGTCCCACACACAGTGAGGCCAAACAAACTGAAACGGAGTTTGGAGCAGAGGAAGGATTATTGCAGGGACGAGAAAGGAGAACGGGTGTTCAAAAACCTCCGACACCCTGAAGGGTTACAGCAAAGCATTTTTAAAGGCAAGGTGAGGGAGGGGCATCCCAGGGTAGGTGATCACCTCCTGCTTAATTCTCTGATTGGTTGATGGTGATCAATCCCAGAAGGTCTGGGGGCTATGAGCTCAAGATCATCAAGCAGTTAATTTCTTCCATTTCGTGGTGGTTTTAGCATCTGAAAAACTCAGGAAATATGCATTAGATATTATTATCTAGGTACTTCAGAAAGGAGCTAAAGCAGAGGATATGGGGCAGAGGTCTGTCCCGGGAAGCCCCTATAGGGTCCTGCTCAGTTACAATAGGAAGAGAAGTAAGGCAGACTCTGCTATTAAGCCCTCACATGTAAGCAGATAATTCTCATACAGTGTGATAAATGTACAATCAAGGGATAAAAGAGGGTTATAGGAGCACAGTGGAAGGGAGTGAGGGACGGGCTTCACAGAAGAGACATTTTGTCTTTGTCTTGAAGGAAGAGTAGAAATTTACTAGGAGGATACAACCAATATTGAGAGTATAATTGGTATCTGGAAACCTGCAAGGGCATTGCCTATCTTGAGAATGCTAAAAGTTCAGTGTTCCTGGAACTTAGGGTTTGGTGGGGGAGGTGCAGAAAGTGAAGGAAGTTTGGATTCTACCAATCTGCAGTGGGAGTATGAATATGATTTCACATGGATTGGACCTCTGGGCAAGCAGGGAAGTAGCACTTTTTAGTAGAAGAAATCAAGTATAGGAGACCACAAGCCTAAGAGAGGGTACCCCAATAAGAAGTTACAATACCTTGCCTGGTTTCAGGATCAGATTGTTTTCAGACTTAGACTCATTGACTGAGTCCCCAGGAATAAGAATCCTGCAGCACCATGGTGAGTATGCATGATAATGATAACCTGGGTCCCTCTTAAAAGGGACCCATGGATATTTACTTACATAAATGTACACTGGGGAAAAGGTAATACCCAGACCTTTCAAGGACTATTGGACACAGGCTCTGAATTGAATTGCTACCTTATCACAGCCCCTGTTAGAGTAATAAAAGGAGATCTGACCAAGGCCTGGCTTACAGTGGGTCCACTAGGTTTGCAAACTCACCCAGTGATCATTTCTCTGATTCTCAAACGTAAAATAGGAATTCACATAACTGGCTGCTGATGCAATCCCCTCATTGGGTCCTTGGCCTGTGGGCTAAGAGCTCTGAAACCATAATTCCTTGGCTAAGATAGTAAATCAAAAACAATATCATAGTCTGAGAGTGGGTGATGGTGGAGATTAGCACCACCCTTCAGCATCCAAAGAATGCAGAAGTGGTGGTCCCCATAATGTCTCCAATTCAGTGGTCCATCCCCTACAAAACCAAATGGATCCTGGAAGATGACTGTAGACCACAAGTAGTAGCTTTACCGTAGCTGCCTGTCAGATGTGGTATCTCTGCTAGAACAAATTATTATGGCCTCAGTTACATGGTGTGCAGTCATTGATTTAACAAATGTGTATTTTTCTATTCCAATCCAAAAAGAAGGGCAGAAACAGTTTGCATTCACATAGAATTGGCAACAATATACACTTATGGTTTAGCCCCAAGGCTATGCTTCTTTTCTCATCTTCTATCATAACACAGTATGAAGGGGTCTAGACTTTCTGGACATCCCAGAGGACGTCATGCTGACCCATTACAGTGATAATATTATGTTGATAAGGCCATATGACCACGAGGTGCTGGCACACTGAATGCTTTGGTGAGCCCTTGTCATGGTGCCATTCCCCAAGGAGACCAACCAGTCATGTGGTGGCAGCATGTTGACTACATTGAACCCCTTCCATCGTGAGAGTGCCAGCAGTTCATTTTCATAGAAACAGGCATGTATTATTGGTATGGCTTTGCCTTTCCAGCCAGCAAGTCTTCATCCAACACCACTATCTGAGGACTTATGGACTGTTTGATTCCTCCTGGCATGGGAACACAGCAGGCCAAGACCCACTTTATAGCAAAGGAAATGTGGGAGTGAGGCCAAGACTGAGGCATCCACTGATTGTGTCCCCAACCATACAAGCTGGAAGCTGCCGGCGTGATGGAGCATTCACACAGCCCAGCAAGACAGCACAGCCAACAACTGAGAGGCACAAAGGCCACTGCTTTGTCCCAGAGGAAGAACGGTTCTGCAGGGTGGTTCATGCTCCGCAGCTTTCCCCTGTGGATCAGGCCAAGTCAGACTTTACTTGAGACCACATTCCTGCCTGGCTCTTTCTCTTTATTTTGCTTCCTTCCCTCCTTTAAAGGCTTTTCCCGGAAAAATGCTTTTCCATCAACAAATCATGGTGCATTGAATTCCTCTTCTGGCTCTGCTTGTTTAGAACCCAACCTAAGACAACCACCTCCCCCTGCAAAATGCCCCTGAGAGAGGCAGCGTCAGGAAACGTGAAACCATGCTTGCTCAGATCCTCAGAGCGGCCAAATTCCTGCTTTGGACAAAGGATCTGCCTTCATTAGTTCTTCCTAATTAAACAGATCCTGAGGGCTGGGAGTCAGTCTCTGGGTTTTTATACTCTGGGAACGTGGAACCACATGCTAGGAGTTACTGGAAATCATAGGATAAACCCACATCCTCCTGGAGTGACAAATGGTTCAGATAATTTGCGGTAAATATGTTACATTATGCACGTGTATTATGAAGTAGGGTACAAGATGGGCAAAAATTTTAGATGAAATACACAATCTCAAAAGGCATGTCTCTCCTGAAGCAGGCAACTGAGGGTCCCCAGAGTTCAAGTTCCTTCTCTGTAAGAGGTGCTGAGGTGGGAAAGTTTGATGTGCGTCGGAGAGTTTGATGAGCAGAGCTGGTGGTGGTTGCTTTGAACAAGAGAAGGAAACAACCTTCAACCCTAGGACCAAGGCAAGAAAAGGAAAGAAACTGGAGTTCCACCAGACCAATTTATAGTACGTTTCTATACCTTCCCTTTGTAATGTCTGACATATTTGAGGGCTTATTTGCTAAGCACTTTACATGCATGAACTCACTTAATCCCAGCAACAATCTGTGAGGTGTGTACTGTGAGAGGCCTCATCTTAACATGTGGGAAACGCGAAGTTCAGGCAGGTGAAATAACCACCAAGGCAACTGGAAAATATGTGGGTATCCACATCTACCTCCACATTCTGTGTCTTCTCTAGTCTTTGTGCTCAGAGAATGTGGGACATATAAAAATAGAAAGACCCAGGAACTTGTTATCTCCAGAATTAAATGTCACTGAAGTCAAAAAGAGCTGAAATCCTGCCTGAACTAGAACATTTCATTTCCCACCTTTTACCCTAATGTTCATTTGATACTTTTGTTCCCTTGATTTCATATTTTTCAGCTGGATATTTTAAATTAAAAACTTTGACTTCTTTCTTTTACCATGCTGTATTTAGTTCTCTCTTATCACTTACCTAAATTTTGCCCTGGATATAACCTCCTAGGCCTGGTATGCTACATGAAAACAAATAACAGATAACTATAAAAATATTAGAGATAAGAACAAGTAGGTTTTACAAGTCTAGAAGTCATAAAGAATCTCTTTGTAAAGGTAACATTTTATTTCTTTATTAAAAATTTGCCAGGTTCAATGTATACTGTTCATCTGCCTGTAAAAAAAAGATTTAAATGCTGTTTCAGGGTCTCATAAATACAACCTCAAACCTATAACCCCGAATTTTTCATGAGAAAGGATGGAGGTTGACTTATCCCTCACTCATCAATATCATCAATTAAAAAATGCTTTAGTACTTTCTTCCTACTCTGCTGAGTTGCTGGGCATAAATCCAGGAATATGAGGCATATATAGCCAGACTCTAAAGATGATTTCTATCCCTTTCCGGCTTGCAGTTTTATAAGTCAGTCTCATGTATCAATTAACATTCATATTGATATATTTCCTCAGAGTATTCTAGCTTGCATTTGTGATATGGTAGCTGCTGTCACAGTTTGTTGTATCTCCTTAAAAACTTTGCCCTGGTGGATACAGAACATTATTTTTCATAGGTAAGTTAGCCAAGAGCTTCAGAAATTTTGTCAAAACATATGGTTTCTAACATTTAAGTTTACATGCACGGAGTACAATAGTTACATACAATTAAAATCAATTTTATTTTTATTTTATTTTATTTATTTTTGGCTGCATTGGGTCTTCGTTGCTGCTCATGGGCTTTTCTCTAGTTGTGGCGAGCGGGGGCTACTCTTTGTTGTGGTGTGCGGGCTTCTCATTGTGGTGGCTTCTCTTGTTGCAGAGCACGGGCTCTAGGTGCGAGGGCTTCAGTAGTTGTGGCACACAGGCTCAGTGGTTGTGGCTCACGGGCTCTAGAGCGCAGGCTCAGTAGTTGTGGCACACCGGCTCACTTGCTCTGCGGCATGTGGGATCTTCCTGGACTAGGGATCGAACCTGTGTCCCCTGCATTGGCAGGCAGATTTTTATCCACTGCACCACCAGAGAAGTCCTTAATATCAATTTTAAACAGATGATTTAAAACACTGTGAAGTACAGATGGCCAAAAGGCACATGAAAAGATGCTCAACATCGCTAATTATTAAAGAAATGCAAATCAAAACTACAGCCAGGTACCACCTCACACCAGTCAGAATGGTCATCATCAAAAAGTCTACAACAATAAATGCTGGAGAGGGTGTGGAGGAAAGGGAACCCTCTTGCACTGTTGGTGGGAATGTAAATTGGTGTAGCCACTATGCAGAACAATATGGAGGTTCCTTAAAGAACTAAAAATAGAGCTACCATATGATCCTGCAATCCCACTCCTGGGTAAACATCCAGAGAAAACCGTAATTTGAAAAGATAAATGCACCCCCATATTCACTGCAGCACTATTTACAATAGCCAAGACATGGAAGCAACCTAAATGTCCATCGACAGATGAATGTATAAAGAAGATGTGGTAGGGGATTCCCTGGCAGTCCAGTGGTTAAGACTCCGAGCTTCCAACGCAGAGGGCACGGTTCAACCCCTGGTTGGGGAACTAAGATTCCACATGCCACGCTAAGACCCCACGTGTCCTCACAGCCAAAAAAATGATGTGTGTGTATGTGTGTGTGTGTACATATACACACACACACACATAATGGAATATACTCAGCCATAAAAAAGAATGAAATAATGCCATTTGCAGCAACATGGATGAACCTAGAAATTATACTAAGTGAAGTCAGACACAGAAAGACAAATATCAAATGATATTGCTTATATGTAGAATCTAAAAGAAAAAAAAAGACACAAATGAACGTATTTCCAAAACAGAAAGATATTCAGACACAGAAAACAAACTTATGGTTACCAAAGGGGAAAGGGGGTAGGGGGAGGGATAAACTGGGAGGCTGGGATTAACATATACACACTACTATGTATAAAATAGATAACCAACAAGGATCTACTGTACAGCACAGGGAACTATACTCAATATTATGTAACAACTATAAGGGAAAAGAATCTGAAAAAGTATATATATATATATATATATATACACATACACATATAACTGAATTGCTGTGTTATATACCTGAAACTTACACGATATTGTAAATCAATTATACTTCAATAAAAAATTTAAAAGAAACACTATGCAGGCCTTTCTGATAAGCATTCAATAATTTTAATACCTTTTTCAGGGTATCATCTTACTGCTTATTATATAAGCGGTTTTCCATCTTTTTAAGCTTGTTTTTTGATATGTAAACAACTCCTAACCCATTAATTAAACTTCACAGATACTAAAACTTATGTGATCTTGTAGATACAAAGACATCATATAAGCCTAATAAATAAATGTAAATAATAATAAATATAAATATGTTAATTGGAAATCAGGCTGTAACAATGTGGCAGTTTTAGAAAATCACAAACCAAGCATTTTGGCTCCAATCCCATGCATTACTCTGGCAGTCTAGGCCACCTAAGAGTATAAAGCAGTGGTAACAAAAGTAATGATGAAGATTCACTGCAAATGAATACTATGAAGAATAGAAATGGAGGGAAGAAAAAGAAAAGGAAGGAGGAGAGGGAGGGGGGAGTAAGGAGCAGAGAAGGGAGGGAGGGGAGGGATGGAGGGGGAGGGACCCAAACTACAAGCGGTTCCCTTTACTCTCAGTTCAGGTATTTTCTGAAGAGGACAGCAATTCAAGGGAAATCAAAGACAGCTTCTAGAGAAATAGATTTCTTTGTTCTGACGAATTGAAAGACACTGTGTTGAAGGAAGCTTTTGCCAAGCACACCACATTGGATCTTCTGTCCAAGGCCATCATCAAGGTCAGGTTAATGGCTGGGCTTCTGAAAAATGTGGTCTTAGTGAAATCTAGAAGGAGTCCTAATGCTCTTTCCAACAGCCACATAAATAACCAAGAGGCATGTGGCACAGTGGGTTTCTGTCTTACTTTGGCCAGTCACTGGTATTATAACTTTTGGCAATTCCTTTAACCATTTGGAGCTTCACTTTTAACATGTGGAGGTGACAAGCAGGCATGGAGTGAAAGTCCAGGTTCATCTCTTATTACTGTATGATTTTAGGAAAGTTATATAACTTCTATGAATTTATTTCTTCAGCTATAAGATGTGAATAAAACATAAAAAGATCATTCAGAAGTAGTCTGACCAAAAAAAAAAAGGACATAATGTATGATTCTATTTATATAAAGCTGTGGAAAATGCCAACCGATCTACAGTGACAGAGAGTAGATCAATGGTTGCTTGGGGAGCTGGGGAGCTGGGAAGCAGGGAGGGGTGGGGAACAAAGAGACCTCTCAGGTCGTGGATCTGCCCCCATCTCGATTTGGTGATTGTTTCACGGGTGTATATGTATGCCATAACATCAAATTATACATTAAACATTGTAAACATTTATTGTTTGTCAATTATGCATCAATAAAGCTGTTTTTTTAAAAGGGTGAGAGAATTAAATGAGATCATATGTGCAAAACAATTAGCACAGCATGTGGTACAAGTAAAAGTCTCCAGAAATATGGGCTCCTTACCCACTGATGTCAAAGGGCTATTTAAAATGGTACTGTGCTCCATAAACATCCATCAGTACTACAAACACTGAAATCTTCCCAGAAGTTTTATAGCTTGATAAATATTTTCAAAGAAAAATATGGGACAATATGAAAATATCTCTGTGGCTTCTTAAGGATATAATTTGGAGGCTTTCTTTCAAATCTTCATTAGAAGCATATTTTCATTGTTGGAATCACATTACACATAGGACTTGCATGCCACTTTCCACTCCATGTTTTTAAGAAAAATGTCTTGCATGTTGTTTTTAATGGCTGCCTTGTAATTTTTTCAGTGGTAAGAATTCTAGATATATTTCAAAGATAGAGCTGCCAGGATTTGCTGACAGATTGAATTTGGGGCATGAGAGAAAGAGGACTCAGGGATGATGCTGAGGTTTCTGGCCTGAGCAATTAGAAGTTCAGTAAAGTGGATAGTTTTTGAGATGAGGAAGAGTGTGAAAAGGGCAGATTAGGAGGGGAGGATGAGGAATTTAGTTTTGGACAAGTTAGGTATCAAACATCAACATGGAGATGTGGAGTATGCAGTTGGATTTGATATTAGAGAGGAGGTCTGGCTGGAGATAAAAATTTGGGAGTCTCCAATATGAAGATGGGCTTTAAAACCATGAGCTGGATGAGTTCTTCAAGGGCGTGAGTATAAATAAACAGAAGAGGTTCAACCGCTGAGTCATGGGGGCCATCTAGTGTCAGCAATCCTGGAGCTGAAGAGGAATCAGCAAAGGTGACAGAAAAGGAGTGTCAGGAGACTGGAAATCCCAGAAGAGGTGGCCGTCCACAATGTTTATATGAGAGAATGCTGCTGGGCATTTAAGTAAGAGTGGCTATATCAAGGGCAATTTTGGTGGAGTGCTGTGAGCCAAACTATTTTTGGAATAGATTCAAAAGGTTATCATAAATAGAATTTTCTCCAAGGAAGATAATGGCCAATAAGCACATGAAAAGATGCTCAACATTAGTAGCTCTCAGGGAAAGACATATCAAAATGACAATGAGATACCACCTCACATCCGTAAGGATGGCTACAATCAAAAGGAAAATAAGTGTTGGTAGGATATGGAGCATTGCTTTTATAAAGGGGTAAATTTTTAGATAGTCTTGCACTGTCATTTTCCCTGATGTCTCAGTTAGCATTCCCTGTTTTATCTTCTCAGGAGTAGTTTATGTAAGAATGTTTACGATCTATTCCTTGAATATTTGGTAAGATTCACCATAAAAGAATTTAAGTCTGGATATTTCTTCATGGAAAGATTTAAAATTACTGCTTTATTTGGCTTCACAATGCAGGCTTTCTATTTTTTTTCTAGGTATTTGAAATTTTTCTCTAAGTTTTGAAATTCATTGGCATAAAATTGTTCATAGTATTATACTCTTACTGTCTTTTAAATTTATAATGCATATGTGATTCTCATTTTACATCCTTAATATTATCTATTTGTGCATTATCTCTTTGCCCCCCCATAAATCCTGCCAGATGATTGTCTATTTTATTAATCTTTTTTTTTTTTTTTTTTTTGGCGGTACGCAGGCCTGTCACTGTTGTGGCCTCTCCTGTTGTGGAGCACAGGCTCTGGACGTGAAGGCTCAGCGGCCATGGCTCACGGGCTCAGCCGCTCCATGCCATGTGGGATCTTCCCGGACCGGGGCACGAACCCGTGTCCCCTGCATCGGCAGGCGGACTCCCAACCACTGTGCCACCAGGGAAGCCCTTTTTTAAACTTTTGTTTGTTGGTCATCTCTATTGTATTTTACTACATCATCTATTTCTGCTCCTTATTATCTACTTTCTTCTACTTGTCTTGAGGTTATTTTGCTATTCTTTTGCTAACCTTTTAGGCTGGATGCTTAGCTCACTAATTTTCCACATTTCTTCTTTTCTAAAAGAAGCATTTAATGTGATGAATTTCCCTCAAATATTACTTTCATTGCATCTCATATGTTTTGATATTTAAACTTTTATCATTGCTTAGTTCTAAATATTTTCAAATTTCAATGATGGCTTTGACCCATGATTTACTAAAGAGCATGCATTTAATTTCCAAAGTTAATTTTAAAAGTCTCACTTGTCATTTTATTATTGGTATTTGAATTAACTGTATTGCAATTAGAAAATGTCATCTGCATAATACTGATTCTATAAGATGTGTCGAGTCATGCTTCATGACTAGGCACTTAATCAATGTTTATAAATGCTCCATGAATGCTTGAGAAGAATGCACATTTTAAAATTGTTGGGTACAGAGTGTTATATACGACCATTAGATTAAGACTGTTTTATTGTGGTATTCAGTTTTGTTTTTTAATCTTCTATATGTCAGAAGCTCAGCCAGCTGAGCTGGGTGAGACAGAGAGAGAGAGAGAGAGAGATAGAGAGAGAGGAGTGAGCTGCCAGGTGTCAGAGTAGCTGATGAAAACAAGCCAAAAATGAAAGGGCTTAACCACTTACTGCTTTGGAACAAGCAAGTAGCTAAACTGCAGAAAGTGCAGACTCCTCTGTTCCGCTTTCCCCCAGGGAAGTACACACTGGTCCAGGTCAGCTGGATCAGTGAAGAGGTGGGGATCATCTCACTGTTGAGGGAGCCCCGGAACAAAAGACACCAATAGTTTTATGGCCCCTGGGGTCGGGGCTGAGGGCAGGGGGGAAGGGTGAGGTGTGGAAAAGTACTGAGTGAGCCTGGGCAAAGGTGCCTTCGATGGTTCCCCTCTGCTCCCCATAAGGAGGCCTCAACCCAGGCACCTGAAGGAGAGATCTGCCCAAGGCTTAGATAAAAGCTTAGAAATAAAGGTTCTGGGAGTAGGAATGCAAGTATGTCAAAGAGCATGATTGGCCAGAGGGGCCTGAGTCCTTGCCTGCAGGTCCTCTCAGAGGCTGCAATGCATTGGCTGTACCTCAAATCTGATGTAGGCCTCTTCCCCAAGAGGCCTGCCAGGTAAAGCCTTTGTAACTGCCTGTGATCAGGCCTGAAAAAAACCACACATAGGTTTTAACCAGGTACCATACTCCTCACTATATTGTCAGTTTGACTTATAAATAATTCAGAAAGGTGGGTACAAGGTAATGGTGGATTTATCCATTCTCCCCTGCAGTCCTATCAAATTTTGTTTTACACATTTGAGGCTACTTTATTAGGAGCATGCAACTTTAGAATTGTTGTATCTTCCTGATGAATTAAATAATCATAATGATACCCTTATCTCTAATCATGCTTTTGCTTAACAATCCATTATGTGGATATTAATATAGTTACACTAGGTTTCCTTGGTTAATAATTTTGCTGGAAAACTTTTCCCCTTCCTTTTACTTTTGATTTTGCCATATCCTTATGCCTTAGGCATGTCTCTTAAAAATAGCACGTATCTAGATTTAAAGAATCTAATTTGATAAAACGTGTTTAGTCCATTTACATTTAATATGATTTTAAAATTTGGACTTTTTTCTACTTTTCTCTCTCTTACCTTATTATTCCTATTTGTCCTGGATTTTCTATGCTTTTTTTCCTCTTATCTTGCCTTTTGGGGGGGTTTGATTGTGTTTCTTCCCTTCTCCTATTTAGCTCTAATTGTTTGGATTTATATGTTTTTTTCTTTTCTTTATCAATTGCGCTTGAGACAACTTAACAAAGCCTAAAGTTAAATAATTTCTTAACCTCTGCCAGAACAATAAAGAACCTGTGAATACATTCACTCTCCTTGCACTTCCTCACATCATATATATTATTATGCAAAATCGTATTTTAGCACTATTCTATTTATTTGGATTTACATATATGTTTCCACTGAATATTATTTTAATCCCTTTTCTCAGACCAACGACTGGATCATTTTTTCTTCTTTAATTACATCTTTTAGAAGTTACTTTTGTACAACTCTCTAAGTAGTAAACTCAGCTTATGTTTATATGTAAATTTTTTTACACCTTTGTTTTTGAAAGATAGTTTTGCTGAATACGAAATTCAAGGATGACAGTTATTTTCTCTCAACACATTGGAGGTATGATTCCATTGTCTCCTGGCTTCCTTGGTTGCTATTGAGGAGACTGATGTCATTTTCATTTATGCTTTCTTTGTGGCTGATTCTAAAATCTTTCTTTGTTCTTGGTGTTCTGCAGTTTCACTACTTATATCTAAGCATGGATTTCTTTTTATTTTTCCTTTTAGGGATACGTTGTGTTTCTTTAATTTGTCCCTTCTGAGATACAATGTACTTCCCACTCTGCTTAAATGTTTGAGGTCCTCTTACTGAGATAGGCATAAGGCTCTGTTCTGGTCAGTTTTCATAAGGGCAGTTTTTAAGGAGTAGTGGGCTGCTGGTGAAAGTTTGGTAGCTGATAAAAAGAAACAAACAGGGTATAAACTCAAAATGGATTAAAGACCTAAATGTAAGACCAGATACTATAAAACTCTTACAGGAAAACACGGGTAGAACACTTTTTGACATAAATCGCAGCAATTATCTTTTTGGATCCACCTCCTAGAGTAATGAAAATAAAAACAAAAACAAACAAATGGGACCTAATTAAACTTAAAAGGTTTTGCAGAGCAAAGGAAACCATCCACAAAACGAAAAGACAACCCATAGAATGGGAGAAAATATTTGCTAATGATCTGACCGACAAGGGATTAATCTCCAAAATATACAAACAGCTCATACAGCTCAATATCAGAAAACAAACAACCCAATCAAAAAATGGGCAGAAGATCTAAACAGACATTTCTCCAAAAAAGACATACAGATGGCCAAATAGTACATGAAAAGCTGCTCAACATTACTAATTATTAGAGAAATGCAAATCAAAGCTACAATGAGGTATCACCTCACACCAGTCAGAATAACTATCATCAAAAAGGCTACAAACAATAAATGCTGGAGAGGGTGTAGAAAAAAGGGAACCCTCCTACACTGCTGGTGGGAATATAAACTGGTGCAGCCACTATGGAGAACAGTATGGAGGTTCCTTAAAAAACTATAAATAGAGCTTGGGGACTTCCCTGGTGGTCCAGTGGTTAAGAATCTGCCTTCCAATGCAGGGGACGTGGGTTCGATCCCTGGTTGGGGAACTAAGATACCACATGCGGTGGGGCAACTAAGCCTGTGTGCTGCAACTAGAGAGCCTGTGTGCTACAACTACTGAGCCCATGTGCTCTGGAGCCCGTGTGCCACAACTGGAGAGCCCACGTGCTGCAACTAGAGAAGGCTGCATGCTGCAAGGAAGAGTCTGCGTGCTACAATGAAAGATCCCACATGCAGCAACTAAGACCCAACACAGCCAAATAAATAAATAAATAGAATATTAAAAAAAACCCTATAAATAGAGCTACCATATGATCTAGCAATCCCAGTGCTGGGCATATATCTGGAGAAAACCATACTTTGGAAAGATACATACACCCCAATGTTCATAGCAGCACTATTTACAATAGCCAAGACATGGAAGCAACCTAAACATCCATTGACAGATGAATGGATAAAGAAGATGTGGTATATATATACAATGGAATGTTACTCAGCCATAAAAAGAATGAAATAATGCCATTTGCAGCAACATGGATGGACCTAGAGATTATCATACTAAGTGAAGTAAGTCAGATAGAGAAAGACAAATATCATATGATACCATTTATATGTGGAGTATAAAAAAATGATACATATGAACTAATTTACAAAACAAAAACAGACTTACAGACTTAGAAAACAAACTTATGGTTACCAAAGGGGAAAGGTTGGAGGAGGTATAAATTAGGAGTTTGGTATTAACATATACACACTACTATATATAAAATAAATAATCAACAAGGACCTACTGTATAGCACAGGGAACTCTACTCAATATTCTGTAATAACCTAAATGGGAAAAGAATCTGAAAAAGAATAGATATATTTGTATGTATAACTGAATCACTTTGCTGTATACCGGAAACTAACACAACATTGTATATCAACTATACTCCAATATAAAAGAAAAAAGAAAAAAACAGGGTATCTGCTTCTGGCATTATGGCTGACCTAGTGCTCTAAGGGGCTCTTCCATGGAAGGTCTACTAATACAGTGCATAGGACACACTGTTTGAAATACTGTCTGTCTCACAAGAAGCAAAGGAGTTCTCCAGTGACAACCTCCCTTCCTCTTCCTTGCCCTCAACGATCCCCCAAAAGAAAATAGACTTGAGCTGGGGTCTAAGAAAGCAGTATGGAGTTGGGACTGGAACAGTGGGCAGCCAAGTTAGAAGGAAGAGGATAATAAATATCGATAGCAACAGGGTTTGCTATACAGATGGCCAAGTACTAGAAGGAATATGTGGAGAAATGAAAAGGTAAATTCCTTAGAGTAGTGAATTTATGTATGGGTTGAGTTTTTTTTAAATTGCTTCATGTTCTTAGGCCACTGAAGCTAAATGTCCAGGTAAGACCAAGACACTAGACATCTATAAATTGATCTATTTACTCAAAGGATTCTGAAAAAATGCTTGGTTAGGTCTTAGAACTCAGCAGTGTTCTCGAGAAGACATTTCCTGGTATATTTATAGATTTAATTTTTTTCTGCTTATCATATTCCTCATATACTAATCTCCTGGTAAAAGGATATATGTAACAAACAGCTCAGAAGCACACTTCAGAAACCAATTTTAACTGATAAATCTTGTTTATTATATCCTAGTCACATCAAAGAGGGCTAATGGCTAAAATTAAGGAATTAGAGATGAAAGTAGACCTAACCCAAATTTTTATATGATTTGGTCTATATATCTTTTATTTTCTGCTGCTCAAGGTCCTTGGGATGCTAGAATTGGGAGAAATTGTAGTGTCCCTGTAACACTCATTTTACTGTTGAGGAAACTGGGATGTAAAGAAGTTAATTAAACTGCCTGTGTTCACATCTTGGATGGCTGATCTGGGTCCACCAAAGCCCTCTGACTTCCAATTTCACAGCTCCACAAGAAATAGTGACTGAGGGACACTAGGGCAGGATCTCTATTTCACCTGTCCTGAGGACGCCTCTCATTATCTGCTACCAGTTGCCAGCTGTGTCATATTTCTCCTATGTCCTCAAGCCCTTCCTCTATACCTTAGAAACAGAAGGCATTTCTTTTTCACCGTGGACAGTGCATGCTGCTAGCTGTCCTGAACACAAGTTGATTGTGAAGAGCTTGATAAAAAACAGAACCAGTGTTTCCTTGTGTCTAAGATGCACCCGTTTTTCACGTTTAAACATTTTTGAAAAGAGAGATGCCTTACAACTGATAAATACATTTGATGCTCAGGATCTGCCCCTTCCCCCTACAAAAGAAGCTCTTAAATTGATCATTTATCTTAAAATTGACGAAAGCCCAGAAAACATGGTCTATGCCTTATAGCTGTCATCTGCTAACCTCACCCCCAACCCAGGTAAGCATAGTATAGTGTCTGACACATAGTAGTAGGTGCTCAAAAATATGTGTTGAATAAATACATGACTATATGAAGTAAGGTATAATTCAATGAGGACATGCACTCTCCTCTCTCACATTTCTCTTTCTTCCTTCTGACATATTTGTGGATACCCAGTTAATGAACCGCTTTTAGGAAACAGGATGAAAATTGACTTTACCATGGGAACTAAGTGCGGTAATTTCTCGGCATTATATGCAACTTTTTATTGTGTTATTTTTAACTTTAAAATATCTGGATGTCAGAACCTTGCTTCTGGGGAAACATTATTGACAGAGGAATTGCCAAGTAATTTTTCTAAATGTTGAGGAAGTACTCTGTCTGTCAATAATTTATGTGCTAATTATAAATTCAAACTAGACTCTCAGAACTCAAAGTGAGCCACGCTTATCAGAGTTGGGTGACTTGCTCTGGCCCTGGACACTGGGGAAGTCATTTTAAGTGCCTTTTTCTCAGCGGTTGATCTTCATCTTATTATGACTTACTATGACTAAGGCTGTAAGGCTGGCCCTTAGATGGAAGTAGGCAGGACAGTTGAACATGCACAAGTTTTTGAATCAAATAAACTTGGGTTGAAACCCAGACTCAGATACTTAGTAGCTGTGTGACATTAGCAATTTAAACAGTCTCTCTGAGGCCTCAGTTTACTGAGTTTACTTACCCGCAAAATCAAGGTAGAAGTATGAATATCAGAGGATTGGTCTGAGGATTCAATGGGGATGACAAATACAATGTCCTTTGTATAACAAAAAAGGCTAGTGCTCTTTCCTTCCTCATCTCCCTCCTTGGGTAACTTCTGATTTCAGGCAGAAATACCCACTTCTCAAAATATTTGGGGAGCACTGCTTCAGTGCTTGCGTTGCCTGTCTTCACAAAGACACTGTATACTCTCCCCCTTCAACTAGTAACAGTCTTTTGTCATTAGAGTTTTCCTATCTTTGAGATTTATGAATGACTCCTTTTTTTTTTGCAGTATCCTTATAGACCAATAATACTATTTGCTTAGTATATGTTAGATTTGCCCAAAGATTTAACAGCTGTGAAATCACAAACTTGTTCTAATTATACACACGTACAAGAACACACAGCTTTTATGATGTGCATTAAAACAAATAACTATTACATGTTTGTGATTCACCTGAAATCATCTCATGTACTTCTACTGGTATGCCTGCAATATAGCAATGCAGGAGTCCAAAACTACTTTAGGCATTTTAAGTAGAATGGAATTTAATACAGGGAATTAGGTGCTTACAAAACCACTGGGAGTGCTGGAGAACAAACTTTGTGGGCTGAGCCTTCAGGATTGACTCCCATATACTGTAGGACTGTTCTACCAAGGATGTTTGAATATATCTGTCTTATTAATTATCAGAATCAAAAAAAAGTTGGTTTCTAAAGGGTCAATCCCAAATCTTATTGCTAAAAAACAAAACAAAACAAAAAAGCCACTTATGATAAAAATCCTATTACTGGTGAATCAGAAATGGCAACTTTATTTATGAAGGACAACTTATCCACTCACTGATTTTGTTTTTCCACCTCTAACAGGCCTACTCCATATTTACCCTGCGTATTTGATTTTTTTAAAAAATGGTTTTCCTTCTGATCTTTGTGTATTCATTTTTAATGTTTATAAACAAAATGTTGTGGACTTGTTTTTCACTTGATATTTTCCACATTATTACATACGTTTACAACCACAGAATCAAGAAAAAAGTGACTATAAAGACCAACTGTACTATGATAATTGATGTGCAGAGCTTCATACATATCCCTACAGAATTTTTAACACCTTTGCTAAGATAACATTCACCCATTTAAAGTTTTTTGATATATTCATAGGGGTGTACAACTATCACCAAAATCTCTATTAAATATCATCATTTTATTTTTAACTCATTTTTCTGAATCTCATGACTCTGCCATTTAGTTTGCTTATTCTCACTTGCATGTGCTCTCTCCCTCTCTCTCTCTGCTCCAATAAAACTGCACAGGACAGGATTAGAACCATTGTCGGGTGGCTACAGGTTGAGATTACTTCATTCAGCAGCACTTCTTTTTTAAAGGTAGAGTAACTTAAATAAGCTATAAAACCACCTCAATTTTAATATCAGTTGATGTCAACCCAGGCAGCATGAAGAAAGAATACAATGAGAAGTGTTCTCCCAGTCCATCTAGCTAGTAAGCCCCAAAGCATTCTATTTTTTCAAAGAATTCACTACTTATGAGTCCTAGAATTTGGCTAATGATTGATATCAAATCTCCTGGTCTACAGTTTCAGTGATACATTCTCCCCTGGCTCTCCCCTCTTTTTTTTAAAAAAAGATCAGGATACAGTTTGTTCATGTCTAGTCTCTGGCATCCTCTTGTAAGCAGGGAGCTGTTTTATTCATTGCTCTGATGCTTCCTGGCACATAGTAGGCCCTCAATATATATATATTAGTTGAGTGAATGAGTGACTACCTTTAACGAAGATTTCAGAAAGTGTTATCATTACTTCTTTTTTTATTAATTAATTAATTAATTAATCAATCTTTGGCCACGTTGGGTCTTTGTGGCTGCGCACGGGCTTTCTCTAGTCGTGGCGAGCGGGGGCTACTCTTCGTTGCGGTGCACAGGCTTCTCATTGTGGTGGCTTCTCTTGTTGCGGAGCATGGGCTCTAGGCATGCGGGCTTCAGTAGTTGTGGCATGTGGGCTCAGTAGTTGTGTCTCACTGGCTCTAGAGTACAGGCGCAGTAGTTGTGGCGCACGGGCTTAGTTGCTCCGCGGCATGTGGTATCTTCCCAGACCAGGGCTGGAACCTGTGTCCCCTACATTGGCAGGTGGATTCCTAACCACTGTGCCACCAGGGAAGTCCCTCATTACTTCTTTTTTAAAAATTTTATTGAAGTATAGTTAATTTACAATATTAAGTTATCATTATTTCTTTTACTATTTATTTTGGCAATAACTGTAAACTGCTAACTTCTACAGGTCCCTCAGGCCTTATATTAAATGTCACTTCCTTTGGGAAGCCCTCCCAATTCCCTACGCTAAGCATTCCTGAACTCTACTCCCTCTCACACCACTCTTATTACTGATAAGAGCTCGATGACAGAGGTTACTTTGTTCACCTTTGTATCCCCGTTACACAGTAGGTGCTTAATTGGTACTTGTTGAAAAAATGAAGTAAATTAGGATGTAATTTGTCTCAGTCTTAAAGGCAAGAACTCATTCAACATAGCCAGGTATTCTTGTACTACTATTCACTTGTCAAGACTTTCAAGTCTTCTATTATTTTTTTTTTTTCCAGAGAGCAATGCTTTGGATTTTTTAAAAAATTAATTAATTTATTTTTTGGCTGTGTTGGGTCTTCGTTTCTGTGCGAGGGCTTTCTGTAGTTGCGGCAAGCCGGGGCCACTCTTCATCGCGGTGCGCAGGCCTCACTATCACGGCCTCTCTTGTTGCGGAGCACAGGCTCCAGACGCGCAGGTTCAGTACTTGTGGCTCACGGGCCTAGTTGCTCCGCAGCATGTGGGACCTTCCCAGACCAGGGCTCGAACCCATGTCCCCTGCATTGGCAGGCAGATTCTCAACCACTGCGCCGCCAGGGAAGCCCAAGTCTTCTATTTTTAAAGAAACAACTTTAGTGAGGCATAATTTACATACCACAAAATTCATCCATTAAGTTCTTCTTACTAATGTCTTTTCCTCTCTCATGTTCCATGTGAAGGTCATTTTTCTGATAGTAAAAATGGGAAGAAAATAGAAGTGGAATGTAGTGGAATTTTGGATAGAGAATGGGCTCCTTGAGCCCAATTTACGAGGGTTTGCTTCTCAGTTTTACTTTTCAGTTGTGACCTTAAAGCAAATTAACCTCTCTAAGCCATGGATTCTGAGCTGTAAAACTGCACTACGAAGAGTTTCTTCATTGGCTTCTCTAAGGGTTGTGAGATGACATGCAAAAAATCTGATCCACAGTAGAGATGATAACTCAAAAACAGCAGATCCCTTCCCTTCTCTCTGTCATCTTTTAACCTTGGATCCCCTAAACAGTAGGTCTATTTTTTCACCATCATCATTATCTTGTTCTGAGCATAAGTGAAAAAATACCCAACCTTCTTCTTTTCTTAGGATTCAGCAAGCCCCACTTCATTCTGAGGTTTTGTTTTCCTGCACTATTCTTACAGAGTTTGTTCCACTTTTTATTCATTCTTAGGCATATGCTATTTGTTTCCATCTTTTGAATATGCTGGTAGAAAAAAAACCCAAACCCCACCTGAGATCATTAGAGAACAGTGGTTTTTAAAGTTGCCATTACCTTTCTTCTTCACTGGGAGTATTCTATTGTGAACTTAACGTTTTATTTTTCAAAGCCTCCCATTCCCTGAAAAAAATGCGTTTCCTTTTACAGCCTCTCATCCTGAAATTATACCTGTCTTTTTCCCTGGATATGTTTCCTAAAGTCTCCGACAGCCTACCTTCTCTGTGTGTCGTATTACAGCCACATCCCCCAGGTCTCTACCGCTTCCCCAAGACCAACCAATTCTTCCCTGGGAGTCACATTACATCAGCATCACTAATGCAATATGTGCTATATTACAGACTATGTTTTATTCTAGGCGGTCAATTAAAAACGAACCTCGGTGCTGGTTTGCTTTAACATGGAGGATGAATTATCTAAGGTCAAATGCAAACTGCTCCTAGATTTATATTCATGTTAAATATATACCTGTTGAATTTGGGCTTTTTCTCAGTGCTTCAGAGACTCTAAGCTTTCAGGTAACTGGGATGGTCGAAAGTGTGGGTTTCCAGAGACTTCTCAAAAAATCAGACTCCATCAAAAAGGACTGCTCCACACGGTCAAGGAACACCCACCAACAAAACCCATCTCCACAACCACCAGATTATCTCACCAGCAAGTGAGACTGCAAGGTTTGGGGGCTTGGCCGTACCACTCCGCGCTGCGCAAGGGGGGGGTTCGTGCCCATTTGGCTGCGACTGACCGTTTCTCCTCGCTTGGTTTTGCCTCTGCTCCCCCTGCGCAGGCACCCACAGTGCGTCAGGCCGGTGCTTTATAGCTGCAGCCTGGGCGGCTCCGCTCTCTGTTTTTCCTCTTCTCTGGGCCGTGCATCCTGCTGTTGTTCGCGAAGATGCAGCTGAAGCCGATGGAGATTAACCCGGAGGTGAGCATCAGGTGCACTGTTACTCGGGGAGCGCAGGGCCGAGGTCAGCCCTCACCAGGTAGCGGTATCAATGACTGCTTTTATCTTTGCATTTTTTTTCTTTGCATTTGCCTTTCAGATGCTGAACAAAGTGAGTGACGTCTCGGGCTGCCTCTGTCTCCCTCCCCCGGGAGCACCGAGGCGGAGGCGCCCACCGGCTCCGGCTGTTTCTCGGGGACCGAGCGGCGCCCTGCGCGCTCCGGAGGCGGCGGGGCTGGGGCGCGGCCGGGGTGCCCTCCCTCTGCCCCTGCCTCGGGGGCTGCGGTGACTGCGAAACCGGTCAGAGGTGGGATGGAGGAGGCTGCTAGCCCCGGGCGTCGCGGGAGCCACGTGTGGGCCGCGCTTTGTGCTGTGTCATTGCGCTCGGCTCGGGTGGGGGGCGGGGCCGGGCTCCTCCCAGGCCCGGGGAGAGGTGCGAGGATGCAGAGCCCGCCCCGCCTCCCCCGCCTCCCGGTAGGTGCCCGCCACTTGCCTGTCTCCGCGCCTGGCCGCCATGTTTTTTCCCCCGCAGGTGCTGGCCCGGCTGGGGGTCGCCGGCCAGTGGCGCTTCGAGGACGTGCTGGGACTGGAAGAGGAGTCTCTGGGCTCGGTGCCGGCGCCTGCCTGCGCGCTGCTGCTGCTCTTTCCTCTCACGGCCCAGGTAGGGCGTGGGGCCCGGGGTGCGCAGGCGCTCCGCGCGCTGCCCCTAGACCAGAGTGAAGCATCGAGGACGGTGCAGGCTCTCCTACCGTCCTGGCCTGGGCGCCCAGAGCTGGCACACTGCCCCTTCCTTGTGGCGGGTGGAGGGAGGAACTCGCACTTTCATGGTACCTACTCACTGGGCTGCTGTTGTAACAGAGTTTATTGCCTGGTCGTTCATCCATCCAGTATTGCTTGAATTTGGAGGAGAAGCAGTATCTCAGTTCCATCATCCCAGTTATCCAGGAAGACAGTTCACCCTACTCATGAGTGCAGTTTGAGCCTAGGCCTTTTGGCAGTTTGAGCCAAGGAATGGCTGGCTGGTTGTTCCCCTTTAACGGCTGTGACGTGTCGTTTTATTGTTTGGTTCTCAGACTCCCACCTTGCTGTAAAATGGAGGGGGATGGGCTTGCCTAAACCACAAGAAAACAATAGGTTCTTTAATTTTCCACCTCTGCTGCCTGGGTCTTCAGTGGGTTCAGGGGTTTCTTCCCAACCCTTCACTCCCTACAACGTACACACTTGGATTTTAGTTTCTCCAATGTGTTTTTCTAAAGCTTAATCATTTGTGTGTGGTTCCTGTGTGAGAATCTCCCTTCTACCTCTCAGCCTCTTTCCTCTCTGGCCTTGTAGTTAAGTGAATAGGTGGGCATTAGACCAGTCTTGGAAATGCTTTTTCATTTCCCTTTAGATGGTCTTCCACCTGCAAGTATATATGTACCTCAAAGACTGAGCATCAGATATAAAAAGGTAGCTGGGGTAATTGTTGCCTTGGATGTGTGGAATCCCACTAATTAGCATGGTTTTGTCTATCGTATTGCTGCCACTCGACCCCTGATTGAGGAGTGGTTGAATTTTGCTTTAGTGAAACTTGGGGCATTAGCGTATATGGCATTGGTCCAAACAGAGTGAGCTAAACTGAAGCACCATCCTAATGCCGGGTGCTCTAGAAGCATCCTCAGCATAAACTAAGCCCTATGGGAAGTTCCAGGTGTTCCGCCTAGTAAATGGGCTAAGTATTGTGGGTTAAAAACACTTATTAAAGCTATTAGGATAGTCCCACTGACACGTTTGTTATTGCCAAAGCCTTTACTTAGGTGAAAATGGAGTTCACAAATAATTGCAAGTCAAATTAGCTTCCCCATTGATCAAATCAAATGCAATCTTCTCTCTCATTTGAGCCTCTCCCAGAGGTTTCTTATTAGAGGAACCATGATGACTCGGAGGTTTTAGAGCAGCAGCACTCAAAGGCAAGGCCTTTGGGAGGCAGTGGTGCAGCGTGTTTGTCTTGCAAAAGCCCACTGCTCTCATTTTGCTGGATCAAGCAGATCTTGGTTAGTAGAACATTCTGGGTAGAATGTTTTATGTTTGAAAGAGCTCGATACTTTGTCTTTTCGCTCCAGTTCTGTCAGATTTTACTGAATGCCTATTATGTGGCACAAAACACCTATTGGGCTAAATACTGAAGCAAATTACAAGAAAAGTCGAGGTTTATAGGTTGACTTCCAAACAAGCTAATATTAATTTAGAAAGCATCTAATTTTATCTACGAATATTATGAAATCCTAAATGGACTACTTTTAACACATTTTAAGGGATATTTACAGAAATGTCTGCATGCAAGAGCTCAAAAAACCCTAAAGGATGATGCTATCCCATTACAAAAAAATTAAACCTTTTTAGAAAAGTGAAAATCCTTAACAGTCAATGAGTAGCTCAATTCAAGGATCCAGTAGGTAGATACATGATGCTAGAACTTCTACTAGTTGGAGTTTAAGTTGATCTTGTGGGACAAGAGAGCTTATTCCTCTGATGGTACCACACACAAGGCTTACTTCAGTTCTGTGTACAGTAATGCAAGGCTGCTAGAATTAGAAATATATCTACTTCTCGAGTTCCATACGGTTTATACCAGTAGTAAGACATTAGTTTCTATAGCATCAGCACTCTGCTTTTAACTGAGCAGTCATACCTTTAAGGTCTTTAGAACTTGTTAGTGAAAGGGCCAGACAAGCCCTCTATATTACTGTACAAAGAGATAATGCTTTGAGGACACTAGTCTCCTCAAATTGCATAGTTGTCAAGGAAAACAAGACTTACATCTTCCTCTTGTAGGATGAGAAAGTTTTGTGAAATCACAGTCCAGCACCCCAGACCAGTTGTCTTTCCTTCCTAAAAAAGGATGAGGGAATAGTTAATTTCTTTAAATTGCTCCTTTCTTTAGTTAAGTTTTGTATTGTTTTGTTTTTGAAGAGACATGTATTTGGGCAGAATAGAAGTAGAACTTCAAAGAATAGTGAGGTATAAACTAGCTGGTGTTCTTGGGCATTCAACTGACCAGCGCTTGATTGGAATGCCTGTGTGAAAGTCGTTAGTGTTAAAGGAAGAAAATAACGAACTTGTCTGTTTTTCTGACTTCAGCACGCCATCCATTTCAAGCTAAAAGGTTGCAGTGGTGTCTAGACAAAGGCGTGGGCAATATCCAAGGCCGCTACTGCACTGCAGCATCAGGGTGGGGTGTCAGAACCTCTCAGAACCCCACGGGCTGACGTGGGCGTGGCTGGCAGACGGGCCATTCTCTGGGCGCCAGCCAGCACCTAGAACAAAGGCTCCTGGTCACATATCCCACTTCTGTTTCCATTTAGGTGCTAGAACTTACTGTGCTGCTGTCTGTTCTTTGCATTTTCATTTTGAGATGTAAAAATGTTTTTTTGCACTCAAAGCATGAGAACTTCAGGAAAAAACAGATTGAAGAGCTGAAGGGACAAGAAGTAAGTCCTAAGGTGTACTTCATGAAGCAGACCATTGGCAACTCCTGTGGAACCATCGGACTCATTCATGCAGTGGCCAATAATCAGGACAAACTGGAGTTCGGTGAGTGGGTTTTGAGGCCAGTCATCCTCTGGTTGACCTTTAATTAACTGTAACGCTTCCTTCCAACACCCGCAAGCCTCTGTTTGGCAAAGCCATTGCCTTAAATTTTTTGAAAATCTGCTTATGCAAATAGAATCAGTGGGTGAATTCTCATTGTTCCTCCCTTTTGAGGAAGGGAAGTGCATCCAAGAAACATAGTGTGGTCTCCTCCGCCTGGAGAGGCGGGGCGGGTGACAGTGCCGTTTTGTACTTGCCTCTCCACCTGGGTTCTTCATGTGCAGATCCTCCTGCTAGTCTTGACAATTCTAAAGAATTAGAGATGCTGTTAAGGCATAAAACGCCAACCTTCAGGACCTTTCTTTAATGGTGCTATGTCTCATAAGCAACAGGAGAACCAAAACAGCCTAAAGCAGCAGGACACAGCACGAGGTCCTGCAGGGAGGCATTAGCCGCAGGCTGGCACCTTGAGAGATCCATCTGTGAACAAAGCTTGGTCAGGAATTTTAGCTCGTCTCCAGTGGATGCCATGGAGGATAGAGAAGAGATGAGTCTCAGCCCTTAAGTTGTCAGCAGCGCAAGTAACAGCATTGAAATATGTTAAAATACACGGCATTGTGTATGATTTTGGCCAGGGGTCAGCAAACTTTCTTAAAAGGCCAGAGAGTAAATCTTTTAGGCCTTGAGGGCCATATAATCTCTGCCCTTGTAGTGCAAGAGCAGCCATAGGCAAGATGTAGAGCAGTGGATGTGGCTGTGTTCCAATAAAACTTTATTAGGTGGCAGTAGTCTGCCAACTCCTGATTTAGACAGTGGATGGGGGTGGCTGAGAATTGAATAAGTTCAACTAACAGTCCATGCTGTTGCTTGTAGCAGGTCAAATACTTTTTTTTTTTTTTTTTTTTAATTTAAACAAGGGAATTGTGGCCAAGATTCTACTCCTGGTATACTTCTGAAATTTAAAAAAAAAAAAAAAGGCTTGTCTGGCCACAAAGGTCCAGATATTCTAGAAGTTGCTTTTTCAAATATTGACTTGAGTGAGTCATTAAAAAGTCATAGTTTGATCCTTTTTATTTTTTCTGTAGTTAGTATAATTTCTTTTAGAATACTGTGTTCCTGAGGTCACAGATACTGTAACTCTTCCATAAACATGGTCATGACGGTACCATTGGCTTAATCTGAGTCACAGCCCTCATAAAGTTGAGAGGATTCCTATAATTTCCAAATTTTAAATGGTCCCCATTTAACAAATTTGTTTAAGTTTAGAGCTGAAAGTTCAAATTGAGGTCTTTTGAAATACAAGTTGCTCTTGCATCCTAGACTCATCCACACTGAGCAATGGCAAAATGCTTATGCCAACCATCAGCTAGTTAGCTGTCTCTAGACCAGACTGTTAGGGTCTTTGTATTTCTATTTAAGATCTGTAGGTTGATGTCTCTCTGGATAACCATATTACTAAGATTGCATTTTCTACCCTGAAATAAAAGTCTTGGTTTGAGAACTGTTGATATTGATAGATTAGAATGTTATTGTTACATCATGTATGCAATAAACATTAATTGTGCATTGCTAAGTGCTGTAGATAAGAGCAATAGACAAGACAGTTCCTGCCTTTATGGCATTGAAAGTCTCACAAATACATGTTACCACTGGATCAGTGCTGTAACAGGTGGTAGGAGATCTGAGACGTGAGGGTGAGATGGAAGGTGGGGAGGGGTCGGGGGACAGGGAGGATGTGAGGAAGAGCTTGGCATGCTGGAGGAACTGAGAGTTCTCTGGCTTGAATGCAGTGAGAGGGTAGTGGTTGGAAAAAGAGGCTGGGGAAGAGGCACCGCTCCTCCACATCCTCAGAGGCCATGGTAAAAAGTCAGGTTGCCACACGTGACAGACTATGCAGTGGCTTAAGTCAGCAATAAATGTGCAGCCATTTGCATTATATCGGTACTAACATATGCTTCTTTTTTTTTTTAAAGAGGATGGGTCAGTTCTGAAACAGTTTCTTTCTGAAACAGAGAAGTTGTCCCCTGAAGACAGAGCAAAATGCTTTGAAAAGAATGAGGTAGGAAGAGAACTTCTAGAGCATCGATTTTCAGTAACTCTGGAGGTTTTCATGCTAACTATTCTGTTTTCTGCAGGCCATCCAGGCAGCCCATGATGCTGTGGCACAGGAAGGCCAATGTCGGGTAAATACAAGTTAGAGCCAAGCTGTCCAGGTGTCACCCATGTTTCCCCAGAAATATGTGCAAGAACCTCTTACTGGAACACAGCACATGTTTCCACCCAAGGCTGATGAATGCCAGAAAATTCTACCAGAATAATGCCTTGACCAGACCTGTTCATAGAAATGGCTCTTCAAAATATCTAATTGGCAGTTGACACAGTCTTGAGTAAATTCAGGCTGGTAGTGTTTTATATAGATCCAAATGGGTCTAATAGAGTGAGTAGCGCCCCTCTTAATAACTGAACATTTCACATACTCTTCTCACAGTCTGTTGGCGAGCAAGCTGGACCAACAAGGACTAAAAGTTTCTAGATGACTTAAATGTACCATTAATCTGAACACAGCCTTCAAGTCAACTGTTGATGAGATTTAAGTCAGTGATAGTGTCTGTATAACTGCAGTTGACTCTGTCACATTCTAGTCGTGACCTTGGGTGAAGTACTTACCCTCCCTAAGCCTTAATTTCCTCCTCAGTAAAAAGCAAGTCTTAGAGTTCTGAGAGTTACAGTATATCTACTTTAATGGTCTTAGAATAGTACCTAGTATATAAGAAATAAATATTAGCTATAATCATTTAAAATAATACGTAGGCAGGTTGGTTCAAGCATATTCTACTTAGAGAATTTATTTTTAACAAATTAAGTTCTGCTTATAAAATAATCACATTGCAAAATGTGTATCAAATCAACAGGTTGTAGACCTTAAACTTACATGATGTTATGTCATTTGTATCTTAATTTTTAAATGCAGTTTATAATACAATAAAAAGTACTCATTTTTGAAAAAATATATTGACTTTCTGCAGGTAGATGACAAAGTGAACTTTCATTTTATTCTGTTTAACAACGTGGATGGCCACCTCTATGAACTTGGTACGTTTCACTCCAGTTTTGGAATCTAATATAGATGCGTGCGTTCTCTCAGACATAATTCCTCTTACAGTACTGGTGTGTGACTTTATGGCAGCACTTAGTATATCCATTTATGAAGCCAGAACACTGAGGTATTCTCAAGGGGGCACTTAACCCTTTATCATGCCCAGAGCACCTCCCTCAGGAACCTGGCCTGCGGGATGAATGGCTTTAGTCACAAACCAGTAAAGAGAACTGATCAGACAGTTCAAAGTATACACGTTCAGATTTTCTCTTTCCACCTTCCACTATTAGCATCACCAGTATAAGGTCTCCACCGCCATCCTTTCCAGGCAAGGAATACTTTTGGAAGGAGGTAAACGCCTAAACACAACCTGGCTTGTGTAAAAAGAATTCAGACATGCCCATCTCTGTGTTAAGAAGAGTCCTCTCCTTTGTATTAATGGAGAAGGACTTGCAGCTGTGTCATCGCAAGCCAAGGTACTACCTATGGCGAGCAAGGGCAAAGAAAACTTGGGGCCGCTCAGCAGTCATTGAGGGGCAAATGAAATCTCAAGGATCCTTTTTCTTCCCTCCACCTTCCCTGTACCTCATAGACTGCTTCTGACTTTTGCTTTGTGGTCCTTCCCAAGAGATGGGCACAAGCCCTCCTAGTAGGGTAGCTAGTTTGGCCTTGTGTGGTCTTGTGGTCTTGGTGCTTAGATGAGAATTGCCTGGGGTGGATATCTAGGAACACTTGAACCTCATTTCCAGCCTATTGCTTCATAACCAGCCTAACCTTTGTGGGAGTGGCAGTGGTATTTGGAAGAATCTAAAACCTGCCTTTAAGCTGGACAAGCACAGTAGACAGAAAACGTGCAGAGAAAATTGACATGCCTGGCTTTTTCGTTACAGATGGACGGATGCCTTTTCCGGTGAACCATGGCACCAGTTCAGAGGGCTCACTGCTGCAGGTAGTCTTTGGAATCCATTTCCACTAGGGCCCATATTTCTTTAGCCAGTTTGTCTACTCTAAAGTGCAAACCTTTTTTTTCAGCCTCTCACTACTGTGGCCTCTCCCGTTGCAGAGCACAGGCTCCATATGCGCAGGCTCAGTGGCCATGGCTCACGGGCCCAGCCGCTCCGCGGCATGTGGGATCTTCCCGGACCGGGACACGAACCCGCGTCCCTTGGCATCAGCAGGTGGACTCTCAACCACTGCGCTACCAGGGATGCCCTAAAGTGCAAACCTTTTTCAGTACAGGCCGCATCAATCTGGAATAAGAGCAGTCTTTAGGGCTTAAAGATCATCTCAGTAATTCTGTCTGCTTTATTTTATAGCAAATAATTTTAAACAGCATCCTTTAGAGCAGCCCTGCCTAATCTGTATCGCGTGCTTTCTTTAGCCCACAGTTTGATTTAGCCTGAAAGCCATTGTTTATTTCCTTGTGGGATTAAGGTGACTCTTGTCCTCTTGTCAGATTACATCATAGCCAGTGACTCAGACTCATGGAACAGCAACCCAAGCCTTTCCTAGTCCCTCTCTGACTGCTGGATTTGGGTCAGTCTTGTAGTCCCTCTCTGACTGTGGATTCTGGTTAGGCAGTTAACTCTGTGATTGTTTTCTTCCCACACGGTCGGTCCACTGTTAACAAGTCAAAGGAAGCAAATTCAAAACATGCCTGACCAGAACTTTACGATCCAGGGTAACCGTCCTGGTAAAAGTGACGGCAGAAATCTCTTAATTCTGAACACGAGTTGGTAGACTAGTCCTCTTCCCTCTAAAAATGAATCTCTAGAGTTTAGTCAGTTTGCTGTTAGAAAGGAAAATGGCTTGTGATAAAATTAAAAATGATGTTAAGGTATAATTACTTCATTTGTCATAATAACAGCTAAACTTTTTTGCGTGCTTCTTGTGTGTAGACCGGGGATTGGCAAACTTTTTCTGTGAAGAGCCAGGAAATATTTTAGGTTTTGTGTAGCATATGGGCTCTGTTGCAGGCATTCATTTCTGCTGTGACAGTTCCAAAGCAGCCCCATAGGTAGTGTCTAAGTGAATGTGTATGGCTGTGTTCCACTAAAACTTTATTAACAAAAACAGGTAGCAGGTTGGATTTGGCCCACAGACTGCAGTTTGCTGACTCCATGCTAGATGCTGTTCTAAGTTAGTTAACCTCTATGGACTCCTTTTAATGATGCTCTGAGGTAGTTAGTATTACTTACATTTTACAGATGAGGAAGCAGAGGTGCAGAGGTAAGTGATGCCCAAGGTCAATGGCAAACTACAGAATCATGGTTCAAATCTAGACAGTCTGTCTCTAGAGTCTGTGCTCTTAGCCACTGTACAATACTACCTTTATAGTAGACCTATGTTTGGAACATCACAGACCTGATGACCTCAAGGTACTAGTGGACTAAATTATGCAGTCCTAGGAGGGACAGTCACTTTCTCTAGCCTGCTGTCCTATACACCTGAGATCAGTCAGAGCTAATTCTTGGATATACTAGGGGTAAATGAGAATAGTGATATGGAATGAGAACTAGACCTAGAGAAACAGAATGGGGATTTGCATGAGAGTCAGGATTCACTTAATGGGAGAGAATAAGAACAGGGGCAGAATTTCTGGTTATGACCTGTCTGGAGGAAAGATTCTGGTCCATCTAATAAAGCTTCCTAGGTACTACCAACTCCTATCAAACACTATCCTAATACAGGCACACCTCACATTGTGGGTTCAGTTCCAGACCACTGCAGTAAAACAAATATCACAATAAAGAGAAGTTTTGAGTTTTTTTGCTTCCTATTGCATATAAAAGTTATGTTTACACTATACTGTAGTCTGTTAAGTGTGCAATAGCATTATGTATAAAAAACCAATGTACATATCTTAATTTAAAATATTGTTAAAACAATGCTAACCATCATCTGAGTGTTCAGTGAGTCAGTCTTTTTGCAGTAGTAGCATCAAAGATCACTGATCACAGATCACCATAACAAATATAATAATAATGAAAAGTTTGGAACATTATGAGAATTACCAAAATGTGACCCAGAGACATGAAGTGAGCCAGTGCTGCTGGAAAAGTGATGCCGATAGACTTGCTCCGTGCAGGATTGCCACAAACCTTCAATTTGCCAAAAAATAAAAATGGAGTATCTGCAAAGCACAATAAAGTGAAGTGCAATAAAATGAGGTGTGCCTGTACCATAAAACGTGCTCTGCATAGGATACTTAAAACTGTTACGTGAGTAGAATTTATGAGGTGTGGGGAAGGTAAAACTTTTTTTGTTTAAAAAAAAACCCCACAGAATCTCATTTTAAATTAATTGACTAGAAAATAGCATCTTAATTAGTGGAAATTCTTATCCTAAGTAAGGCTGGTTCTATATGGTTAGAGATTTTTTTTTTTTACAAAAGTCTATTCTTAAATGTACCATAGGTTCCAAGACAACACTTCATTCTAGCTATAGGTGGCAACAGATGTTGTGGCAGGGAATCCAGATGTTTAATCCAGATGTTTAAACAGGAATGGAACTAAGGATCATCATTGCCTCAGGCACAAGGAACAGCTTACTTTTTGCCAGATTTCTTAATTGCACCTGTGGCCAGGGGGCCTTTCCCCGTGGCCTTCGCTTTTAGCTCCTCAAGTTTCTTTTGCTCCTCCTTCTGCTTCTGCTTGAATGCCTTATCTTCCTCGTCCATCTCCTTGGCTTGCTTCTTGGGCCGCTTCAGGGGCTTCTTCTTGCCACCTTTGCGGCCTGACATGGCGCCTGCCGCCCCTTCCTCAGACCCTGCCATCGGATGCCTAGAGATGTTTTAGGTTGTCTAAACTATACCCCGAATTAACTTGTTAAATTGGTGAGAAAATCCATAAACAACCCAAGTATCCTAAACTTGAGTGAATTAGGTCACTGCCTCTCGTCTATATAGGAGATGGCTGTTGTTACAGGCACATCCTTAACATTAATCAACAGCATGGGTCCTAAAGGAAAGTGGCTTTGGGGAAGGCAGGTCTGGGATATCAATATATTAAAAATTCTGATAGAATAAAATGTAGATATTACTCTAGATCCTCTTCAGTTTTTCTAAGTGGTTTCAAAGCAGAAACAAAACCGGGGTGGGGTTGATGCTTTTTTCAGGGCCAGAACTCATTATCAGGTTGGTGTTTTTTAGGCCTTGGGAGCTGATGTTCCGTGACTGTTCTCTGTCATAGCATATCCACTGTCCTCTTGAAGGTCTCGTATTTAACGTTGGTGGGGCTTTCTTTCCACTGGACTTTTTACAAATTGAACAGTGATTGATATTCTGATCCCAAGGCATTTAAACCCCAGAATTTCTCAAGTAACATTGGGGTCAGTTTTCTATTCCCAATCTTTGTAATCTAGGGCTTAGAATTAGTAACACATGTCATTCCCTAAATATGTAGGAGTCCATCACTTATCTGTACTTGGAATACCAGGTATTTAAACTTCAAGCCTGTTTTGTAAAATGTTTACTTGAAATAAGTCTGTCTTTACTCTGGGAATTTCTGAGTTAGAACTTTTTCCTTATGGAAGAGAAAGCAATTTTTTATCTCTGGATTTGAGGGAAAGAGCACCAAGAGTATAGTTTTCTTGTCAAAAACAGGCACAAGGTGGCAGAAGCACCAGAGCATTTGGTAGAAAGAATAAAGGAATCAAAGCTTCTGAAGCTGGGTTTGTGACGTGGGTCCTTCTTTCCCATCACCTGATTTTTTTTCCTCTTAAGCCCTGGTTTTCAAGTTTATTGGGAGGTTTAAAGTGGGTCAGGTAATAGACCTTACTGATACTTTCCCCTTGAAGCTTTCATTTTGAGCTTCTGCTGTTTAGACCTTAATTCGTGACATTCCTCCTTCTCAGGACGCCGCCAAGGTCTGCAGAGAATTCACTGAGCGTGAGCAAGGGGAGGTCCGCTTCTCCGCCGTGGCCCTCTGCAAGGCAGCCTAATGCCTCGTGGTGGGGCACTTCGCTTTCTCCCCCCTTTCCTTCATCGTGAAAGTATATCCCTACCTATGTGGTCTAAATGCTTCAGTACTTGTAGAGCACAGCTGTTCTCCTTCGGTTCCGCAGATACGCACTTACCCGCAACTTCGCCCACACACTAGCAGAGCTCCATCGAGCAAGTTTGGTGTCACCCTCTGATGGCAAAGCATTCCCCTCACTGTATGTCTTATACCTCAGTATCTAATGCTTTAATGGCTACTTTGGTTTCTGTCTGTAAGCTAAGGCCTTGGATGTGGTTTGTCCTTAAAAGGAATAAAATTTTTCTGCTGATAAGAGATGAGCCTAAACTGGTTTTCATTTTTCCTTCCCCCAGTATATCCCAAATTATCATAGTAATTACATATATATCTTCCATATAAGAACTTACACAGTACAGGTAAGAAAATTACCATACAAATATTACCGGTTTAGTGTGTTTCTACACTTTTTTCTATACATTTATGTTACTGTGTGTACCTGTAGACTTAAAAAAAATTAAATACTTTATTTTTTGGAACAATTACTTTTATTGAAATATAGTTGATAATAAATATTACATTAGTTTCAGATGTACAACAGAGTGATTTGACATTTAAGTACATCATGAAATGATCACCATAAGGCTAGTAACCATCTGTCCCCTTACAAAGTTATCGCAGTATTAGTGACCATATTCCTTATGCTATAAGAATGATTTTAGATTTACAGAAAAATTGAGAAGATACTAGAGTTCCCATATACCTTTCATTCGTTTCCCCCATTACATCTTACATTAGTATGATACATTTGTAACAATTGATGAACCATTATTGACAATTCTGTTGACTAAAGTCCATACCTTATTCAGATTTCCTTGGTTATTACCTAATGTCTTTTTTCTTTGGGAGGATCCCATCCAGAATACTCTTTAGGCTGTTCTTGGCTGTGACAGTTTCTCAGGCTTTGCTTTTGATGATTTTGACAGTTTCAAGGAGTACTGATCAAGTATTTTGTAGGATGCCCCTCTTGGGATTTGCCTAATGTTTTCTCATAATTAGACTAGTGTTATGAGTTTTGGGGGAGGAGAACCACAGGTAAAGTGCTGGTCTCATCACGTCATATCAGGGTACATAGCGTCAACATTCCTTATGGTTAATGTTAACCTTGATCACCTGGCTGGTTGGCGTTTGTCAGGTTTCTCCAATTAAAGCTACTTTCCCCACCCTACAGCCCTCTATTATATACTGGAAAGAAGTCTATGCACAGCTGACCCTATAGGAGTAGGGGGTTGAATTAAGCTCTACCTTCTTGAAGGTGGAGTATCTATAAATTATTTGGAAATCTTCTGCAAGGGAGATTTGTCTCTTATCCCCTATTTATTCATTTATATCAGTATGAACTCATGGCTATTTTATACTCTGGGTTATAATCCAGTACATTTTGTTCAAATTGTTCTAGCTTTGGCCATTGAGAGCTATTTCATTCGGCTCCTGTGTCCCTTTGACATACTCCAATCGTGGGTTTTGCTTTTTTTTTTTTTAGTGATAGTTTACTTTCCAGAAATTAGTTTTTTTTTTTTTTTTTTTTTTTTTTGCGGTATGCGGGCCTCTCACTGCCGTGCCCTCTTTCGCCGCGGAGTACAGGCTCTGGACACGCAGGCTCAGCGGACATGGCTCACGGGCCCAGCCGCTCCACGGCATATGGGATCTTCCCGGACCGGGGCACGAACCCGTGTCCCCTGCATCGGCAGGCAGACTCTCAACCACTGCGCCACCAGGGAAGCCCCAGAAATTTGTTTTTTAAAAATCAGTGTCATTGGGGGCCCGGATGGTGCCTGGAAACGGGGCTTCCTGGGAGGAGGAGGGCACCGGTGGGGATGCAGCAGCTCCACAGCCCCAATCCCTGACGAGTGCGCCCGGGGCTCGTCTCGAGGCTGCCTCTGGTGTGACTGAAGGCCTTGGTGAAGGCGGACCCCGACGTGATGCTCGTGGGACAGGAAGCCAGCTTCATTTTGGCATGAGCCGTGGAACTGTTTGTGGACACCATAGCAAAAGATGCCTACTGTTGAGCTCAACAAGGGAAGAGGAAAACCTTTCAGAGGAGAGATTTGGGTAATGCAATAGAAGCTGTGGATGAATTTGCTTTTCTGGAAGGTACTTTGGATTGATTGCTGAGCTGGGCAGTTTTGTGAGCCTGTACCTGCATCCTTCAGCTAGGCCCTCTGCAGGCCTCAGCTTTGAAGAAGAGTCTTTGGAATACTGAACTTACACACTTTTCCTGTTCTACCTTCACCGAAGCCTGGATAAGCAGAGATCTCACCTGTTACCTTTTCTTTGTAAGGTCTTGCACTACTTGTGTCTTCCATTTCTGGCCTGGATGCAGCTGCTGCTGCTTGTGGTAGATACATAGAAAATGATTTTGTAGGTTGCTTAATAAATGATAAGGACCAAATGAAAGTTTCTGATCAACCTCAAAAAAAAATCAATGTCTTTGCCATTTGTTAAACCTTAACTATTTTATAGATTATGATACATTAATATGCAACTTATAGGCTTGCATTAAATGTTAAATGACATTTGTTCTCAACAATTGATACTTGAATATAACAGTTACTCTCTAGTAACAGGGATTAAGCACTGTGGGGAAGAAACCCCCAGACCTCCTGCTCTTAGTGTGATCCTCACAGAAGAGCTTTATCCTGTCTGTTGCCAGGAGCCCAGGTAGCTTGGGTTTCAGCTGCCTTAAAGTTTTCAACTCTGACTATTCTATGGTGATAATACTTCTGATTCCAACTTCTAAGTGAAGGATATTTTGGTTCCTAGGGGGAAAGTGATCACTACTATTCCTTCTAATGTAGAAAACTAAATACATGGTGACTCAGGTGATTCTAATTGCTTGGAGTTGAAGCCAGAGGGATGCACTTTCAGTTCTAATTTGGTGTGTGACTTTCATGCAGTCACCTTGGAGATCGACTTAGGGGAAAAGAAACAGAACAAGCCTCCTTCCTGCTAATAAGAGCTGGTGAAAATACTACTTTTGGTCTCAGGAGTACAATTATACCACTAAGTGTAGCTGTAAGACTTTATGCATGAGAAGCATTATTAAAATGCTCACAAACTCCTAACACACCTTAGCATGTCACACCATGGAGGGTCATGTAATGGCTGTTGTATGTGGGAGATTGCAACCCTAGAGGTGCAGAGAAATTTCAGTTTTACTGAGGAAACACAGGTTAGTTTACATGCCCAAATTCTCACTGCTAATTACTAGGGAAATCGGTTTAGACCGTGGACTGACCACCTAGAGGTAGCTGTCCTCAGGAGTCAATATTATAGACTTCAGGGCTTATCAAATGTCTTTGACCTCCACTCTGCCTCTCGGTAACTTTGGGCAAAGAAATTTCCCTCTCCCACGTCTTCATTGTTTCACGTTAAAATGGACAACACAGAGTGAAGATGTGTTGGGAAGGGCCTGGCTTCTAGAAGTTTCCCTCTAGCACCAACATCTTCCCTACTGCTCTCCCTGAGACCTCAGCCATGTGTAACCCCATGGGGTAACATCAACTTTGTATTCTATGTGAGGGCAGTACCCCCTGGAGTTGTGCAACTCAAGAGGTTCTTGTTTCTCCAATAAACCCTATTAATTGACATCTTGGATTTATCAAATATCATGTCCAGTTGGCTTATTCTTTAGAATGTTACTAATCTTTGGCAATGAAAGTAATTTTGGTTTTTTTAATTGAAGTACAGTTTGCTGTACAATATTATGTAAGTACAGGTGTACATAATTTTTAAAGGTTATATTCCATTTATAGTTATTATACAATATTGCCTACATTCCCCTTGTTGTACAACATATCCTTTTATTTATTTATTTTTGGCTGTGTTGGGTCTTCGTTGCTGTGTGTGGGCTTTCTCTAGTTGTGGCAAGTGGGGGGTACTCTTCATTGCAGTGCATGGGCTTCTCACTGCAATGGCTTCTCGTTGCACAGCATGGGCTCTAGGTGCGTGGGCTTCAGTAGTTGTGGCATGTGGGCTCAGTAGTTGTGGCTCACAGGCTTTAGAGCACAAGCTCAGTAGTTGTGGCGCATGGGCTTAGTTGCTCCGCAGCATGTGGGATCTTCCCAGACCAGGGCTCGAACCCGTGTCCCCTGCATTGGCAGGTGGATTCTTAACCACTGTGCCACCAGGGAAGTCCCTACAACATAGCCTTGTAGCTTATTTTATACCTAATAGTTTGTACCACTTAAGCCCCTACCCCTATATTGTCCCCCGCTTCCCTCTCCCTAGTGGTAACCACTAGTTTGTTCTCAATACCTGTGAGTCTGCTGCTTTTTTGTTATAGTCACTAGTTTGTGTACTTTTTTAGATTCCACATATAAGTGATATCATACAGTATTTGTCTTTCTCTGTCTGACTTATTTCACTCAGCATAATGCACTCTAGGTTCATCCATGTTGTTGCAGATGGCAGAATTTCATTTTTTTAATGGCTGAGTAATATTCCATTGTATAAATATATATATGTACCACATCTTCTTTACCCATTCATCTGCTGGACACCTAGGTTGCTTCCATACTTAGGCAATTGTAAATAATGCTGCTATGAACATTGGGGTACATATATCTTTTGGAATTAGTGGGTTTTTTTTCTTTTCCCCCCTGTATATATACCCAGGAGTGGAATTGTTGGGTCATATGGTAGTTCTAATTTTAGTTTTTTGAGAAACCTCCATATTGTTTTCCATAGTGGCTACACCAATTTACGTTTTCCCACCAGTGGTGTACGAAGGTTCCCTTTTCTCCACATCCTTGCCAACATTTGTTATTATTTTTTATTTTATTTTATTTTATTTTAATTTTTATTTTTTCTCATTAAACTTTTTTAATGGGTCTCAAATTCTGTGACAGATTTTTGGTCAAGTTGTTTCCATTAAAAAGTACTGATTTTAAAAACTAATAACTTAAAACTGCCACACACAAAACAAATGGTCCACAACACATTCTCCTTTCCTTCTGAAGGTTTTACGATGCATTGTTATCATTAACCAGTCTTTTGCTATTAAACTTAAATAGCCAATTGAGACAAACCATTCTGAGACCGTTCTTCCACCACTGATTAAGACTGGGGTGGCAGGTATTGGGAATAATATTCATTTAGCCTTCTGAGCTTTCTGGGCAGACTTGGGTGACCTTGCTAGCTCCAGCTGCCTTCTTGTCCACTGCTTTGATGACACCCACAGCAACCGTCTGTCTCATGTCACGAACAGAAAAGCGGCCCAGAGGAGGATAGTCAGAGAAGCTCTCAACACACATGGGTTTGCCAGGAACAATATCAACAATGGCAGCATCATCAGATTTCAAGAATTTGGGGCCATCTTCCAGCTTTTTCCCAGAACGACGATCAATCTTCTCCTTCAGCTCAGCAAACTTGCAGGCAATGTGAGCTGTGTGACAATCCAGCACAGGTGCACAGCCAGCACTGATTTGGCCTGGATGGTTCAAGATAATCACCCGAGCTGTGAAGCCAGCTGCTTCCATTGGTGGGTCATTTTTACTGTCACCAGCCACATTGCCACGACGAACATCTTTGACAGACATGTTCTTGACATTGAAGCCCACATTGTCCCCAGGAAGGGCTTCACTCAAAGCTTCATGGTTCATTTCAACAGACTTCGCTTCAGTTGTCACATTGACTGGAGCAAAGGCGACCACCATGCCAGGTCTGAGAACACCAGTCTCCCCTCGACCCACAGGGACAGTGCCAATACCAACAATTTTGTAGACGTCCTGGAGGGGCAAATGCAAGGGCTTGTCAGTTGGGCGAGTTGGTGGCAGGATGCAATCCAGAGTTTCAAGCATTGTGGTTCCACTGGCATTGCCATCTTTACGGGTGACTTTCCATCCCTTGAACCACGGCATGTTAGCACTTGGCTCCAGCATGTTGTCACCATTCCAGCCAGAAATTGGCACAAATGCTACTGTGTCGGGGTTGTAGCCAATTTTCTTAATGTAGGTGCTGACTTCCTTTACAATTTCCTCGTATCTCTTCTGGCTGTAGGGTGGCTCGGTGGAATCCATTTTATTAACTCCAACAATTAGTTGTTTCACACCCAGAGTGTAGGCCAGAAGGGCATGCTCACTGGTCTACCCATTCTTGGAAATATCTGCTTCAAATTCACCAACACCAGCAGCAACAATCAGGACAGCACAGTCAGCCTGGGATGTGCCTGTAATCATGTTTTTGATGAAGTCTCTGTGTCCTGGGGCATCAACGATGGTCACATAGTACTTGCTGGTCTCGAATTTCCATAGGGATATATCAGTGGTGATACCACGCTCGCGTTCAACTTTCAGTTTGTCCAAGACCCAGGCATACTTGAAGGAGCCCTTCCCCATCTTGGCAGCCTCCTTCTTGAACTTTTCAGTGGTTCTGTTGTCGATCCCACCACATTTGTAGATCAGATGGCCAGTAGTGGTGGACTTCCCCGAATCTACGTGTCCGATGACAACGATGTTGATGTGCGTCTTCTCCTTTCCCATTTTTGCTTAGGTTTAGCGGTGGTTTTCACGACACCTGTATCCTGGCGGCAAACCCGTTGTGAAAAAGCCCAACATTTGTTATTTGTGTTCTTTTTGATGATAGCCGTTTTGACAGGTGTGAGGTGATATCTCATTGTGGTTTTGATTTGCATTTCCCTGATGATTAGCGATGTTGAACATCATTTCATGTGCCTGTTGGCCATCTGCATTTCCTCTTTGGAAAAATGTCTATTCATTTCTTCTGCCTGCTTCTTAATTGGGTTTTTGTTTTTTGATGTCAAGTTATATGAGCTGTTTATATATGTTAACTATTGATCCCTTATTGGTCATATCGTTTGCAAATATTTTCTCCCATTCAGTAGGTTGTCTTTTGGATGGTTTTCTTTGCTGTGCTAAAGCTTTTAAGTTTAATTAGATTCCATTTGTTTATTTTTGCTTTTATTTCCTTTGCTTTAGGAGGCGGATAAAAAAAAGTGCTGCGATTTATGTCGAAGAGTGTTATGCCTATGTTTTCCTCCAGGAGTTTTATAGTATCCAGTGTTGCACTGAGGTCTTTAATCCATTTTGAGTTTATTTTTGTATATGGTGTTAGAGAATGTAATGAAGGCGACTTGTTGTGCTTTCAATAGATAAAGCCACCTGATGCTAGGTATCCCCCCTTTTCTAACTAATACCCAGAATGTCCAATTGAGGAATATTTAGGTTACACATCTATTCAGTATAATATGATCTGTCTTAAAGACCCATGATAATAAAAAAAAGTTTATGCATGAAACTAGTGAGATAGTTTTGTAAAATGTGTATGCATATGTGTTTAGAAAAGACAGGACCATAATAGCTAGATGTTTACTATATTCTAAGTTAAACTTAGTCACAGCGAAGCTTAAGCAACTTGCCCAATCTTACTCAGCTAGTGAGGGATGTTGCTGACATTCAAACCCAAGCAGGGTGGCTCTAGGAGCCCACGATATTAATGATCATTGCTGGGCAGAGGTGAACCTACCTTAAGGTGAGTGAAGTTTAAGCTTTAGGGCCTCACAATTTAATGGCTCGTTCCAGTTTCCTGGCTTTTGTGTCCTTGTGAAATTTACAAATCCTTTAAAAACGTGGGTCTGCTCCTGCCTCTGGATGTTGAGATTATGAGTGATTTTAACTTTATATCCTCATTTTCCAAGCTTTCTAAAATTGCTATATTACTTTTATAGTAAAAAAGCTTAAGTTTTTCTCTAGGACTGCAATGAATGAATTATGGAATTAATTCTGTCTGAGCTGCTGCTGGTTAGTTTAGCTTACCTCCCAAATTTCTTCAGTTTATAACTGAAGTCCGTGCAACTTAGTCTTCTAAGATGAAATGGGCTTCATTACAAGGCTACTTTAGAACTTTAAATGATCATCTTTATGTTCTCCTAAACCCCAAGTTACTTGGAACCTGTTCAGTTTCCTGCACATTGTGACATGTTCAATAATGACTTGACATTTGGGAGTTAACTTTCTGTGTCCCTTGAATGATGTGATCTTATTAATTCATTTGTATTATAGTGTTAAGTTGTTCATCCTTTTCATTCTTGACCTGGCTTGGTGTAGCGGCGAGGAGTGGGGTGCTGTGGATTGCCTGTGTGGTTAGGTTGTCTGGTATAATCCTGTAGAATGCGAATTACAGGACCTCTCCCAGGATTAGGAGGTTGGAGCTAAGATAAGGCACGTAGAGCTCAGCACATCGTGACCATGCCTTGAGCATTTTTATTAATGTAACATAAACTGTTATAGGAGTTGAGTGTGTGTGTGTGTGTGAATATTTATGAACAAAAAAGAAAGAGAAGTAGAGAAGTCTCAGCAGATGAAATAGTATGGATAATGTTCCCTCCTAGTACAAAATACCTGGATTTGGACAATTTAAGTCACTTGGTGGTTTCCTTTCCCTGGTCATGTTAATATTCTTAACCTGATTCAAAATCAAATTTTATAGTAATGCATCTCTTCATTCTTAGGAATCAGATGCTTTCCACAGTGTTCATCATTCTCTAAAAAACAGGCTTTTTTATTTTTTTAATCTTACCTTAGTATGGTAGTACATTTGTTACAATGAATGAACTAACAATGATACGTTGTTATTAACTTAAGTCCAGACTTTATTTCTTTAGTTTTCACCTAATGTCCTTTTTCTGTTCCAGAATCCCATCTAGGACACCACATAATATGTAGTTGTCCTGTCTCCCTAGGCTCCTCTTGGCTGTGATTTATTGAACTAAAACCAATTACGTTGATCCAAGGTGCTGCTTTGGCTCTGGCTCTTAACAGTTCCACTGTTTGTGGTCTCCTGGGGCCAGTGCAGGCAGCACAGCTTGTGGTTGAGACCTGAGGGTTGTGCCATCATCTCTGCCCCTTACCAGATGGGTGCCTTGGCCAACTTAACCCCTCCTAAGCCTTGATTTCCTCATCTGTAAAGTGGTTCAGTATCTGCCTCATAGGGTTGTTGTGAAAGCACATGAGAATACTTGTGAAGTACTTTGGGGTGTGCTAGAATATAGCAAGTGCTATGGTTTTAATTTTCATCACCACCTATCTGTTTGCATTCATCTCTCCTTTTTATCCCACTGAAATTCCAAGCTACCATGTGTCCCCCATTTCCTGGGATAAGGGCCCATTTCCAAAGCAACTTTTCCTAAAAGTTATCCTAATTCATGGCTCCCAGTCCGTCAGTGCCTCATTCTTTGCAGTGAGTGGGGTACATTCTGTTTCACATCAAGACATGAGTAATACAAGTGTATTTACCCTCTTGTAGGCCACTGATTTTTAAGAAGGGAATCATATGATTGAACTTTAAAGTATAACTTTATAAGGACAGAAGAGGGGCTTTGAAAACGGAGATTCATAGGTTTATTTGCTTTGCTTGACATTAAAGTTGCTCTAGTCATTAGAGGAAACAACTTTAAATGTCCAAAGTTTGGACGTTTGAGTCCAAATTGAGTGGCCAATACCTGAATTGCCTATTTCACATTAAAATACAATACGTAGGAAGACAAAAGCTTTAACTATACTCACTACATCCAGTAGGTGGCAGCAAAGGAAAGCTTATGGCAACTTCAAAGCTAAGTAGGTTTGAACAAAGTTGAGCCAGGAAGGAAAAACCAGTAGCTTTTGGTGACTGGCCCCTCTGGGCAAGATGGAGAAGTGTGATAGTGCTCGGGCCTTCATTTTGGCCCACTGTTTTGGACTGGACTAACCAGTCCTAGTGTAGATTGGCTAAAATCAGCCTTGTGAATTGCTTGTTGGGCTATTCAAAATTTTGCCCAGGTTCTGTTTATTTTATCAGAAAAATAAATAGAAATGAGCAGGAATAATTTCAAATCACAAGGTTATTAAAAAATGCTTCCTGGGGCTTCCCTGGTGGCACAGTGGTTGAGAGTCCGCCCCAGTCCGGGAAGATCCCACATGCCACGGAGCGGCTGGGCCCGTGAGCCATGGCCGCTGAGCCTGCGTGTCCGGAGCCTGTGCTCCGCAATGGGAGAGGCCACAACAGTGAGAGGCCCGCATACCGCAAAAAAAAAAAAAAAAGCTTCCTCTGCTTATGTTGAGTTAGCTATTATCCCAAATCCAATTGATCTTATCAAATCAATTCTATAATCAACTCTACATTAGTAGAATCTGGCTTTCAACATCTTAACATTAGAAAATAGTAGACTTAATTGTATAATATTAAATTGTTATAACAGATGTTTAGGATAATATTTTTCTCAATACTTCAGTTACACAATGTTAATTTTATTTTCAAGTAGTTTCTTTCTTCTTTTCTTTTTTTTTAAGACTGCACCAGGCCGCTTATGACATCTTAGTTCCCCAACGAGGGATTGAACCTGGGACACCACAGTAAAAGCACGGAGTCCTAACCACTGGACCACCAGGGAATTCCCTTTCAAGTAGTTTCATATGGATGGATTTGACCTTTACCATTAGGAAAACTGGGTCTGGTCCAGTATTAACATATAAGTAGTTGGGTGACATTAACCAATTCCCTTTTCTGGCCTCAGTTTCCTCTTTTTTAAATTAAAAAATCGACTCAAAGCTCATTGAAGTGCCTCATCTCCACGAGTTTATATACCACAACCTCCACCATTCTCGCTCTTGGCCAATCCCAGCTTCAGGAGGTGCATGCAGTAGACCTTTGTCTCTCAGCTCTTCAGATCCGTGGCCCCTTATTATAAGCACTATGTTGAAATGCCCCCTTTACAATCCTGAAAGAGTTCATAGCTAATATAACCTACCTATATACATAATCTTAAGAAATCAATTTAAAGAAAATATGTTTCAATGGGTAAGTGCTCCGGTATCATCATATGAGAATATATAAAGTGAGGTGAGGCTTGTACTTAGAATCACGAAGACAGGGACAGCTGCAGATGGAGCAGGGGATGGTGCGTTGACAGTTCAGATTCCACGAGCAGCCTTGTTATCGGTCATGCAATTTTCCCCAAATGGTGAAAATCTTGGTAAAGTCCCAAACAAAGTAATTACGTTCTTCCCCTGACTTATTCACTATTGTATTTATGGAAACTTCAGTGCAAACAGCATGCAAACAAATAGAGTTTCAGACAATTATACACAGATTTTTCAGCGACACAAATGCCTCGAGGGACCTTTGAAAGCTGTGTAACATACAACACGATTCCTCACTGTGTGAGGCTTTCTTTTTACGACCTGGCCCTGAATACGAAATGCCGGTGGAACATATCCCCGTTACCACAACAAAATATTTGCCCATGAATTTACAAAACATCCATTAGGGCTTGGTACCACCCGCCCTGAGGATCACTTAGCTGCACTGGAGAAGCTTTCCTAAGTAACTTGTCGTAGGTAGAATTCCAGAGTGGCCCCCAAGCCTCCCAGGTCCTGGTGTATAAACACCTTCTCCTGGGCACTCAATCAAACACTAAAGGGAGTTTGCAGATGTAATTAAGGTCCCCAATAAATTGGCATTAAGATAGATTATCCTCAGTTGGCCTGACCTAGTCCTCAGAAAAGACTAGGCCTTTCTTGGCAAAGGAATGTGGGCAGCCTCTAGGAGGTGAGAGTGGCCCCCAGCTGACAGCAGGGAAATGACGGTCTCAGTTCTAGAGCCTGAAGGAACTGAATCTGGCCAACAACCGGAAGCAGATTCTTCCCCAGAGCCTCCAGAAAGAAACACAGCCGACACCTTAATTTCAGCCTTGTAAGACAACCCAGCCAGGCCAAGCTGGACTTCTGGCCTACAGCACCGTGCGCTAAGAAACGGGTATTGATTCAATCCTCTAAGTTTGTGGTAATTTGTTATGCAGCAAAAGGAAACTCAGACATAATAAGCCAATGCAACATGTTCAAGAGTCACTGGACTGCCCTGACCGTCCTGTCTAAACCACCCCTACGTGGTCCCCACCACTGACCCCCGTGGCTGCCCCAAGAGCAAGTCACATTGGTTCTTCTCAGTCCCTTTGCCCTCCCCACGTCTGGGAGCTCGAGGGCGTGAAGAATCTGCTGACATTCCGGGAGACGACAGCCCTCCCTTATATTCTGCGTCTCCTGCTGGGGTGTGTCCAGCCCGCAGCCCGAGTTTGCCTCACGAGCACCCTCCCAGCTCTGCCGGTGCTTGTCCTCAGCAGACACCAATTGGGTGACGTGTAAACAGGTAAGGTGATGCGTAACCTTAATCACTTACTGAAATCTGGCCTGCACGTTTGACTCATTGCTACAGAAGGTCACATAAATCCAAACTGTATGAATATACTTTAAAAAAGAATGGCCTTAAGATGCATAGTACTTGGGGGTTCCCTGGTGGTCTACTGGTTAGAATTTGGTACTTTCACTGCCATGGCCTGGGTTCAGTCCCTTGTCGGGGAACTGAAATTCTGCAAGCCGTGCCTCGTGGCCAAAAAAAAAAAAAAAAAAAAAAAGGCATGGTACTGAAAAGTCATATTTTGTGTGTAGTGAAGAATTCCAGGCCTTCAGGTATGAGCTGCTGCCTGCTTCTCTCGGGGACTATTTTTTCTATAGTTCCTCCTGTAGTCCCCTCCCCACCCCCAGTACTGCTCAGAAAGGCCACCAACAGAGCCACATCACTCTGGAAGGCTCCCTTTTTTATTCCTTTTGAAAACATGATGCTACATTTGAGAGCTTTATAATAATTATTATTTAAACATTTAAGGCCCATAAAATCTTCTTTGAAATAAATGAAGAATAACAGTTGGCTCAGAGACCAGGCCTAGTTTTTTTTGTTGTTGTTGTTACCTTGGTGCCTTTATTTGCTTCTGTGGGATGCTATGGGCCCATGTCCCTTCTTTAAAGACACGTGCTGACAGTATAGAGGCCATAAGTTCTTATTATTTGTGCCAAGTCGACTCACTTCATGGATTTTCCGTGGGGGTATCTTCTGATAGTCTTGAGCCATCACAAAAGGGGCCCTCAAATATATATATGACATTTCTCTCTCCCTTTTCCTTCCTTCTTTCTTTCTTTCTCTCCTTCTCTTTCTTTCCTCCCTGCCCCCCTTCCTTTCTGCCTTATGCTACTTTTTATTCCTCAAACTTTTAAAATCACAGCATGCATTGTATATGAATTTTCTTCCTAATCTTTCCCTCTGATTACATTTATTCCCAATTCCCTTAATGACTTTATTAAGGTGTAGTTTTATGTACCATAAAATCCACCCATTGTAAGTATTCTATTATTTTAGTAAATAGAGCTGTAAAATCATCCCCACAAATCCAGTTTTAGAACATTTCCATCATCCCCCAAAGTTTCTTGTTTCTGTTTGCAGTTAATCCCTGCTCCTACCCCAGCCCCAGGTAATGACTGATCTGCTTTTTGTCTCTACCAATGTGCTTTTTCTGGACATTTCATATAAATAGAAGCATACAAATGTATGCTTAGCACAAGCTCATTCATATTGTAGCATGTACCAATTGTTCTGTCCTTTTTATTGCTGAGTAGTATTCCATGGTATGAAAATACCTCGTCTTTTTTATCCATTCATCAGCTGATAGACATCTGTGTCATTCCCAGTTTGGGGCTATGACGAACAATGCTGCTCTGAACAGTCATATACATGTGTTTGTGTGGATGTGTTTTCATTTCTTGTGGGTAGACTCCTAGAGTGGAATTGCTGGGGCACATAATTAAGTTTATAGACTGCCCCCAACACAGGGTAACATTCCTTCTCAACAAGTACATACTACTCAAAAAGTATGATAGGAAATCAACTTTGTAATCGGTATCAAAAGTCTTATAAGTATGTAGCATCTGATCAAGTGACTCGAATTCTTAGAAATAATCAAAGGTCTATGTGAAGATTTATGTAGTAAGATGTTGTTCTTAACAATATTATAGTAGTGAAAAAGGAAACAATATAACTGACTAGGGGAAAGTAGGGGAAAGACATCTATATAACCACAAAATAGACAAAAATCTCTGGGTAAACAATAAACATATAAATAAAGTATCTGGTATGGTAGGAGGTGATGAAAGCTATGGAAAAAATAAAAAATAAAACAGCAGAGCAAGGTAAGGAGGTGGGGGAGAGGCAAGTGGTTGAATGGAAATGTCAGGGTCAACCTTGAATGTGTTGAATGAGGCAGTCAAGGTCAATCTCATTGAGGAAATGACTCTGAGCAAAACTGATGCATCTGGGGAAGAGGATTCCCCACAGAGGGAAGAGCTGGTGCTGAGAGGCCAGTGGGGTCGGAGTGAATGAAAGGGGAGAAAAGTAAGAGCTGAGAGCAGAGAGGTCATGGGTGGGGGCAGGTCATAGGAGACCTCGCGGGCTGCTGTTAGGACTTTGGCTTTATTTATTTTATTTGGATTGATGGGAAGCCATTCCAGGATTTTAAGCAAAGGGGTGACATGATATGATTTTTGTTGTAAAACAATCCCCCTGGCTGCTCCTGCGTGGAAAATGGACTATAGGGAAATGAGAGAGAAACAGAACAGAGGTACAAAGTGAATACTGTCCAGGTTTGAATGATAGGAGAATGGAGAGTTTACAGTACTGTCCTTGCCCACCTTCCCTCTCACATCTGCCTCTTTTCCTTGCCCTTTTTACAAAACACAAACACACCTCAATAGACACACCCCATCAGATAGGAGTGGCAGTGTAGTGTGATAGGAAGCCCACCTCCCGGTTCTGATTTTCTTATCTCCAGTAAAATCATGCATGGACATGGTGATGGTTCTGGAGGCACAGAAATAGCAGCACACAGTCCCTGAGAGAGACAGAGACAGAGACAGAGGGATGGAAAGAGAGGCAACTAAGAGCACGGTGATGACATGACCCAGCTGCTCATAGGTCTCTGGCACAGACTGGGTGCTTTGTGAGGGGAGAGTGAGGTCTCTAACTCTGTGGCGGGCGGGGGGGAGGTCAGGGGACAGTGGAGCCTCACAGGTGGCTGGGGGCTGAGGTAAGCCTTGAGGAGAAGGAGAATGTCAGGAAAACCTGGTTAGTGGGGAAAGTGTGTTGTGGGCCAGGCAGAGTGAAGTCCCAGGCACAGGGGAGAGAGAAAGCTTGCTTTTCTGATTCAGAAACTGCTGACAGTTGAGGGCTGGGTGAGGGGAGTGGGACGGCAGTGGGAATACGAGGGTTTGGGAGACTGTGCTCAGGACTTTGGCTTCTGTCTCTGTGCAGAGAGGAGTTATGAGTTTTAAGCAGCCCAAATGGTTTTCCATGTAACCTCTGTGATCCTCACAGAGGTGGCAGCCCCCGCCCCTTTTCCATCAGGGGCGACTTGGAATCAAATTCATTTAATGGGCGCTGGCGCCATTGCCCTTTACTGTGAGCGTTTACAGCTGGGTGGTTTCTCCACTAATGCAAGCCAGGCTCGGCAGGGCAGGAAAGAGGTAAATCTCCTTCATACAATAACAGCAGAGTCTATGTTGCTCCAAAAGGGCAAAGCCAACAGTTTTTGCCTTCTGTTCGCTAAACTCCCTGCGAAAGAGCAGGGAGTAGTGTCCTATATTTATACTGTATTCCCAACACCAAGGATTATGTCTGGAGCTCAGTAGACAGACATTCAAGACTTAAAAAAAATTTTCTTTTAAAAGGGGTGGCCGGGCTTCCCTGGTGGCGCAGTGGTTGAGAGTCTGCCTGCCGATGCAGGGCACACGGGTTCATGTCCTGGTCCGGGAGGATCCCACATGCCACGGAGCGGCTGGGCCCGTGAGCCATGGCCGCTGAGCCTGCGCATCCGGAGCCTGTGCTCCGCAATGGGAGAGGCCACAACAGTGAGAGGCCTGCGTACCGCGAAAAAAAAAAGGGGGTGGAAAGGCCAAAGCCATGTTAATAGGAGAATCATCCTTGCCTCTGCACGAGGCATGGATAGCATGCTGACTGTGTCATGGTGAGGTGTGCTTAGTCCCCTTGGGTGCCTGGGAGGGATCATCTATAACTCTCTGTGGTGGGAAGACTGAATACGGTACTTACAGCTGCCCTTGTTCATGGCGCTGGGAACTCCCACCCTCATCCCCCCGCCCCAAGCCCTAATCTCAGCCCCGTGCTGACACTGAGAATAAGACCCTCAGCATCCTCAGCCTTGAATCTACAGTAGGTACTCAATAGATGTATTCACTGACTGAGCAGAGGAGAGCCTGAATGAACATCTGGTTGAATCCAAACCATTGCTCATGTTTGCAGAATGCAGAGAGAGACCAAGGGCCTGAAACTCCTTTTCTTGAGGGGAGGGACCAAGTTTTCTGACTGGGGCTACTGGGCTGAGGAATTTGATATGGGGCTCAGAGAGTATAAAGCAGGTTTGGGAAAGGAGAAGGTATTCCTGGGAGACCCTCTCCTGGGGAAGAGGCAGTAGAAGAAAAGACCAAGTTAGAATTCCAACGTGTTTCCTGTCACACTTGACCGGCATTCAGAGGTTCGTCTACCCGCCTCTTCATTGCAGGACTTTGAGAAGTCTGGTGCTGGTTTGATGGTGTCCATCCAGGAACCACTGCCTTGTGAAGTGTCTACAGAGAAGGAGGGGAGTGGAAGGGGCAGGTCAGTGTCTTATCACCGGATATTGGCTGAGCCGCCATGTGTGGCAGTGGTCTCCTCAGGCATGAGAATCCCTAAGGTAGAATCCACTGATGGTCCCTGGGGGTTCTCAAGGAGCACACTTCAAGACCTCCTTTTTAAATGTTCTCTGTTACTCTTGTGAAGTTACAGTGAGAGGGAGTGTCAGTAAGAATTTCAGATTCAAAAGACTTGGACTTGAATCTTGGTTCTGTCACTAAATATATACATTTTGTGTGGTCAAGCAGCTTAATGTCTCAGGATCATTATCTAAACAGGAAAATACCTACCTAGGAGGGCTGTCATGAGGCTTAAAGGAGATAATGCTTTTAATGCACTTAAAAAATTAGAATGAATATATTTTATTGTTTAAACCTTTCAAATTATAGTATATAACACAGAAAGACCTGTAAAATAATTGTCCAACTTGATGACAAAAATTTTCAAATAATGAGTGGTTTCCTAATCTTTTATTTCCCACAGCAGATCTGCCCTTCTAACATGTTATTTACCTGGCTCAGCACTGGTTCAAGGTAAAGTTGAAATGTAACAAGTATTTTGGATGGCTTTCACTTCCCTTTCTGTGGTCCTTCCCTTATTGTTACCAGCTCGTGAGATGGTCTGTGATCAAGTTCCGTAACTCTCCAGGCATCAGGGTTGGGCAGGCAGTTCAGGCGTCCTTAGAACATCTTACATGTGAACACCTTACATGCTTCCTCCTAAGGCCAGCTGTCTAGCTGCTGAACCTGGGATTGCTTTTTCTCTCTTGACCAGACCATATTTTTTAGTCTTCTTGTTTGCCTTGAAATAGATATTTTGGATACCAGGTATCAGAGTCCTTGATTTTCTGTTAAATGCAATGCCAAGTGGTACCCACACCTTGCCTGCACAGCTTTCAGCTCTCTGTCAAAAAACAGGATCTTTTATTGTCCTAATCGTCCTAAGCCCCTAAAGATAGGATTGCTCCTTGGGTGATTACTGATGAATTATTATAAGGCAAGCACACTTGGAATCACCACCCAGGTGAAGAAATAGAACCTTGCCAGCCCCCCAGGAGTTCTCTGTGTGCCCCATCTCAGTCGCAACCCCCTGCTGCCCCCAATAAAGGAACCATTATCCTGACTTTAAAGATAACCACTTTCTTGCTTGTTGTCACTGAAGTGTACATCCCTAGATGCTATAATTTTGTCTTAAAAAAATTCTGTCTCTTAAGTCCCTTTTTACCTACAGGTTTTTTTTTTTTTCCAATCTGCTTTTAAAAGACTGTATTTTAGAGCAGTTTTAGGTTCACAGCAAAACTGAGAGGAAATACAGAGATGCCCACATCTCTCCTGCCCCCCACCCCATGCACAGCCTTCCCCAACATCAACATCCTCCACCAGAGTGGTACGTTTGTTACAGCTGAGGGTCCTACATTGATACATCATAATCACCTAAAATCCACAGTTTACATTAGAGTTCACTCAGTGTTGTACATTCTATGAATTTGGACAAACATAATGACATGTATCTACCATTATAGTATCATACAGAGTAGTTTCTCTGCCCTAAAAATTCTCTGTGCTCCACCTATGAATCCCTCTGCCCCCATGATGCATTTTTTAATACAGTGTCTCCAACTGCCTCCCTGACATATTTTGAGAATGAATTCTAATAGAGATGGCTAATCAAAATCTTCAGACATAGCAAGTCCAAACGATTGCAGCCCCATTCGCCTTTTTTTCTGTTTTTGTTCTTCCTGTTCCTAAAACCAACTGAGATCATCCCTGCCTTGGCTTCTTTGTGTGTGACGTTGCTTCCATCTGACATACTCTTCCTCCATATCTTTGAAAAACAGACTCTATCTCATCATTTAAGACACAACTCAATTATCACCTTGACAACCTCGTCCTCTTTCATTTCTCCCGTACCACTCTCACTCTCTGCTTTTATCTTGGATGTTACCTATTTTCCCCAGTTGAAATCTCCTTGAGGCTTGTGTAGTTTGCCTTTTTACTCTGTTGATTGTGTCCTTTAGATATAGAATTAAAAAAATCTTAGTTGCCCGACCGGGGATCGAACCCATGCCCGCTGCAGTGGAAGCTTGGGGTCCAAACCACTGGACCACCAGGGAAGTCCCAGAATTTAAAAATTTTGATGTCACCCAATTATCTATTTTTTCTTTTCTTGTCTGTGCTTTTAGTGTCACATACGAGGAATCATCGCCAAATCCAATGCCATGAAGCTTTTCCTGTTTTCTCTTAAGAGTTATATAGCTTTACCTCTTACTTTTAGGTTTTTGATCAACTTTGACTTAATTTTTATATATGGTTTTAAGTCAGGGTCCAACATTATTCTTTTGTGTGTGGACATCCAATTTTCCCAACAACACAGCAACCTTTTAACTAATAGGCTTTCCTTACCTTGACCCACCTAAACCATCCTCGTCCCCTGGTCAGGGTGACCATTCACAAATGTTTAAAACCCTGTTTATTGCTTCCACATACAATCTACACATAGCCCTAATAATCTGGCCCCTGCCTTCTCCAGTCTCAGCCCTCCCCACTTCCCAGGGTTAGCTACACTGAACTGAAAATTTGGCAGTACATTTTCTCTCTGCCTGGAATCTTTCTCCCCCCATCTTTGCTAGTAAGCTTCAAATAGTGCTTCAACTCTTCCAATATTGTTAAATTAAAAAAAAATTTATCGGAGTATAGTTGCTTTACAATATTGTGTTAGCTTCTACTGCACAGCAAAATGAATCAGCCATATATATACATATATTCCCTCCCTTGCAGAAACAGAGACACAGAGGTAGAGAATAAATGTATGGATATCAAGGGGGAAAGGGTTGGGGTGGGAGGAATTGGGAGATTGGGATTGACACATATACATTATTGATACTATGTATAAAATAGACAACTGATGGGAACATACTGTATAGCACAGGGAACTCTACGTAATGCACTGTGGTGTCCTGGTATTTTTAAATTAATTAAAGAAGGAGGTCATTAGACTAAGTGTTCTAATGCCTTAGCAGACGACAAAAGCAAACCCAAACCTATGTCTGTAAAAGCCTCAATCAACATCTAAGGACAATCACAAACAGCCAGTTAGGCTTTCCCTTAAATAAGGCAACTGCTTAAGCTATAGCAATCAAATTATTTCCTTGCTTCTCTTCTGCATCTTCTCTGTAAAAGTCTTGCCCCTAAGTCCTGTGAGTGGAGCACTCCTAACCACCTCGGGTTTGATGCTGACCAATTCAAATAGATTTTTGCTCAAATAAATAATTAAAAATTTTAACATGTCTCAGTTTATCTTTTAACAGTTCCATGTTTCTGAAACACCCTCTTCCCTTTCCAGTGTGTATTAGATCAGGAGATGGAGAATGTCAGCCCTCAGATCAAATCAAGCCCACCACTTGACTTGTAGCATTGCCATGCCCAGTCATAGATGTATTATTTTCTATGGCTGCTCTTGTACAAAATGGCAATTGCAGAATTAATTAGCTGTGACAGTTGTATATGGCTCCAAAAGGCAAAGAAACCTATTCTTGGCTCTTTACAGAAAAAGTCTTTGGATCCTGGTTTAGATACCTCTCTTTATGTATTCCCATTTTCATCTTGCTGTGATGGAATGTCACAGTGTAGGCCATCTTGTCCTATATCTGCTTTTTCCCTCGATTCCCATCATGAGAGTAGGGCCTGGGCTAGCATAATGCCTGGCACATAATTGGTGCTCCATCTGTGTTTACCAGATTAGTTAAACAATTGCTTCCTAAAAATATCCTTGTAAGGTTACTCTAAATAAACTCATTCAACTGAATGTGAACCTTTGGGATCAGGCCCATGACTAGGCCCCCAGGACGGGTACGAAAGCCTTAGGAAATTTTGTCACCATTTCTGAGAAGGACATAAGAATTTAAGGGTCTTAATGGGGTATGAGAATCAAATTAATCAAATTAGTTAAAAAAGAGAATGAATAAAGCAAAGTAAGGATGTACTTGGAATGCAGAGGACCAGGATGAGAGACCCTGGTGGGACAAATTAACAAATGCTTTCAGAGCATAGGAATCCTGAGTGGTTCCAAAGTTGACTGCACATTTTAATCAGCTGGAATGTTTTAAAGAGTACTGATGCCTGGGTCCCACCCTGGGGCTTCTCAATTATTTGATTTGGGTACAGCCTAGACATCTGGATTCTTTTTTTGTTTTTGTTTTTGTTTTGTTTTTTGCGGTACGCGAGCCTCTCACTGTTGTGGCCTCTCCCATTGTAGAGCGCAGGCTCTGGACGTGCAGGCTCAGAGGCCATGGCTCATGGGCCCAGCTGCTCCGTGGCATGTGGGATCTTCCCGGACCGGGGCACGAACCCACGTCCCTTGTATCGGCAGGTGGACCCTCAACCACTGCGCCACCAGGGAAGCCCGCATCTGGATGTTTTAAAAATCCCTAGATGAGTGATGAAAATGTTCTGGAGCTAGATAGTAGTGATGATTGCACAACATTGTGAATGTATTAAATGTCACGAATGTGACACGTGTAAATTTCATGTTTGTGTATTTTAATACATACATGTGCACTCATGCATGTGCTCATCTCTGAATGTGTGCAGACAGACAGACAGACACACACACACACACACATATACACGCACAGAGTTCCCAGGTAATATTAATGACAAGCCAAAGCTGGGACTCAATGAGCCTGTATTACCATTTCTCAGATAATAAGAATCAAGTGGAGATCTTTATTAAATAAATAGGCTGCCAGACCTCTGAGCTAGAAATTTTGATTCTGTTGGTCTTGTTGGGGGCAAAGAAATTTTCTTTCCAGCTAGAGCCCCAGGTGCTTCTTATCACAAGAGAAGTTTGGGAAATCCAGCCTAGTTTAGTGCTTCCCAAACTTGCTCAATGTAAAAAACACTTGGGGGCTCTCTTAAGCTTTAAGATTCTGGGGCCACCACCTCAGACCTATTAAATAAGGGTCTACAGAAGAAAGATGGGACTCAGAAGATTTAATAAGCTACCCAGCTGATTCTTTGGACCAGGCAGATTTAAGAAGCACCATTTAGTTCAGTCCTTGATATTGGTTGGCTCTTCCACAAAAACTTCTGAGGGCTTGAAAAAGTGTCAAGTTCTCTTCTCCTAGAGATGCTGATTCTGGGGCAATGTCTAAACATCTATAGTTTTTTTTTTTAAGGCACCACCTCTGAGTTTGAGGAATAACTAGGGTGAATTATTATTGTAGCCATTTTTTGTCTTTCTACTTCCCTACTTTCTCCCTTCTCCTAGTTTTACTGAGGTATAATTGACAAAATTATAAGATATTCAGAGTGTACAGTGTGGTGATTTGGTATGTGTATACATTGTGAAAGGACCCCTCCCCTCGAGTGAATTAACATATCCATTACCTCACGTATTTACTTATATATTTTTTTTGGAGAGAACACTTAAGTTTTACTCTCTTAGCAAATTTCAATTATGCATAGAGTGTTATCAGATATAGTTCCTATCTTATACATTAGATCCTCAGACCTTGTTTATCTTATAACAAAAAACTTGTACCCTTTTTACCAATCTTCCCCTATTTTCCCCACCTCAGAGCCCCTGATAACCACTTTTCTACTCTCTGTTTCTACAAGTTCGACTTTTTTTCCCCTAATATAAGTGATATCATGCAGTATTTATCTTTGTCTGGCTTACTTCACGTGGCATAATGTCCTCCAGATTTAGCCATGTTATCACAAATGAGAAGATTTCCTTCTTCTTTAAGGCTGAAAAAAAGCCTTATTGTATATTTACAACTGTATATTCTATTGTATATTTATATATACCACATCTTCTTTATCGATTCTTCTGTCAGTGGACACTTGTTTCCATACCTTGGCTATTGTGAATAATCCTGCTATGAACATGGGAGTACAGATAACTCTTTGAGATAATTATTTCATTTCCTTTGGAGATATATCCAGGAGTGAGATTGCTGGATCATATGGTAATTCTGTTCTTGAGGAACCTCTATACTGTTTTCCATAGTGGCTGCACCAGTTTACATTCCCACAATCAGTGCACAAGGGTTTCTCTCCACATCTACTCCAGCATTTGTTATCTCTTACCTTTTTGATAATAACATCCTAACAGGTGTGAGGTGATAGCTCATTGTGGTTTTGATTTGCATTTCCCTGATGATTAGCGATGTTGAGCATCTTTTCATCTACCTGTTAGCCATTTGTGTGTTGTCTTTGGAAAAATGTTCTTTGACCATTTTTATGTTTAATATTTTTATTTTTTTAAATTTATTTTTTGCATTGCGTCTTCACTGCTGCGTGCGGGCATCCTCTAGTTACGGCGAGCTGGGGCTACACTTTGTTGTGTGGTGCACAGGCTTCTTGTTGCGGTGGCTTCTCTTGTTGCAGAGCACAGGCTCTAGGTGTGCAGGCTTCAGTAGTGTGGCATGTGGGCTCAGCAGTTGTGGCTCGCAGGCTCTAGAGCACAGGCTCAGTAGTTGTGGCTCACAGGCCTAGCTGCTCTGCTACATGTGGGATCCTCCCGGACCAGGGCTCGAACCCGTGTCCCCTGCACTGGCAGGTGGACTCCCAACCACTGTGCCACCAGGGAAGTCCCTGACCATTTTTAAATTGGGTTGTTTTATTGCTATTGAGTTGTATGATTTCCTTGAATATTTTGGATATTAATTCCTTATTAGATATTGTATCTATTCTTTTGGAAAATGAATTACTCTCATGTTTCATGGTTACATATTGACTCATCAGGCATGTACAGCTATACCTGACACCATATCTAGAAGCTGAAAATTGAAAAGGTAAGGGGTCTGGACCTGCCTGCTCAAAGGGTTAAGAAACAGTCACAAAGGAAGGAAGAGAGGGATTAAGATGTATCTAAACTAAAGAAATAGGATCCCCAGTGACAACTTGGTGTCATGTGGTGGGAAGTAGAGTCCCCTGGTAAGCTTGGACATCTCCAAAGGGCATAGTTGGCAGAGTGACCAAGGCTCAGTCTTGGGGGACAGTTCTGGTGGGCTGTGTCCATCCTATGGCCTGGTCCCACCCTAATTAGGAAGTTAGGTATCTTCTACCTTCCTCCCAGCCAGGAAGCTCAACAATTGATTCTGACCAGGATATAGTTCTACCTGGGGCTGACAGGAATAATGCAAGAGTCTGATAGTAAATTAGAGTGAATCAAAATTCATTTATTTTAGTAATCTTTATATCTACACAAGGCAATCCTCTATTCCTCTGCCTTTCCAAGTTAGGAGTTTTAAATAGTCTTCCACAGTCATATGAGCTTATTCTCTCTGTCTTGCAGGATCTTAGTTCCCCGACAAGGGATTGAACCCAGGCCACGGCAGTGAAAGCACCTAACCACTGGACTGCCAGGGAATTCCCCAAATACTCTTTTCTTATGTTGAAAGTGTAGGGGAAAATAGACACAGGCATGGCCTGTTGTCCCATAGCGCCTTGAATGGTCCTCAGATCAAATGCATTCCAAATCCAGACAGACAGAATTCCAGCCAAAGCAGTAACCCATAATAACAGTGCTGCTTATCTAGCTTTTCCTGTTCTGGTCCCTAGAATCTTGGCGGCCATGGTCAGATGGGGTTCAACAGTTCAGTGCTTATTGAATGTGCTTAACTATAAGGAGACAATTATATTGTAAGGATTAGTAATCTTCCTTCAGATTACTTATTTACATGTCTGTCTCCTGCTGGATGGTGAACTTCTGGAGACAGGAGCTTTATTTATTGTTATATCTCCAGCAATTACCTCAAGGGTTTGGCACAGAATGGAAAGTTGTAATTGTTGATAAAATTAATGATCGGGATAGACTCTGTCTCTTTGGAAGTAACAAAATGATGGTAAGTCTAAATTTATAAGAGAAATATAAACGGTTGCACAGCTAATAACCCATGCACTTTGATGTGTATGTATCTGCACCATGCAAATTATGTTCCAGTGCCTCGCTGTCGCCAAATAAACACTTTCTACTTCTACTCCTGTTGTTAGGTATTAAGATCTGCTTCAGATGGCTTAATTAAGTTTTTATTCTTTTGTTCCGCTCTCCATTGTGTGATTTGAAGAAAATATTCACGCTTTCATAATGTACTTTATTTTGATTGTCAATTTCCCCCCCACATTTTTCATTTGTCAAATTTTATTTATTCATAGTTTGCTTTCTCATCAGAGCAACACGTTCTGAACTCATCTACCTGCGGGATTTCCACCTTCAACAATAATAGAGCGTGAAGGTGGAGCACATAGAAAAGTAAACATTAAATTTCAGCCTAAAAACACAGTAGGAAACCTCAGAAGTTTTTGCCTGAATGATTGCCACATACAAAGGAAAACCACAGCAATCACCAGCTGAAATGTTAGTGTCCACTGGAATCAGCACTGGTGACCTATTTTGGCAGAGACAAAGCATTGTGTTGCTGCATCCTCCCAACATAGAACTTGAGTCAGCGTTTTGGGAAAAAAAAAACAACACTCATTTTCAAACTAAGCTTGAACTTGTGTTTTATGAGCTTTTATAATAGCAGCATCATAGTGTTTGCTACAGTTTAATTTTTTTCTAAAGAATCTCTGTCCCTGGGCCTTCATCTAAACTAAAACTGACATTATAGTACTTAAAATGAAAAACATTCAGAACTAACAGAGTAGAAAGAACGGGCTGATTTTCATGTATGTCTAAAAGACAGTGGATCATACCGACTGCGATTTTATTTGGGAATCTCCTCACATGGTAGGATTTTTCAATATGAAAAATTCAGGTTTGGGTTAGCCAAAGGCAGAGGAAATATTTTGTCCTGTTTTTGGGTCCATGTGGAGATGGAAGAGAAAAATCTTCTCTTGCAAAGATCTAGGAAAGTCATGCTGATATCCTTTAAAACATGATTTGCTAGTGAGTAGGGTCTGGTATATATTAGAGAACTTCTACCTTACATTTCATAACCCCCTCATTTGAGGGTAAGATTTAAAGAAGCACCAAGATGTAATACCCCATTGGTAGTTTGGAATATTTCTCAAGTACATCTCAATTCCAGGCTGGTCTTCCCTCTTGGTTGCAGGCTTCAGCTGCTCTCTAGTGATCTGATGGTATTTGTGTCTGACTGTTACTACATCTGGTTGGTACTGAAGATTTAGAAGAATGTTTACGAAAAGACTTACCAACTCTTTTTTTTTAAATTAAATTTATTTATTTATCTTTTTTTTTTTTTTTTTTTTGGCTGAGTTGGGTCTTTTGTTGCTGCACGTGGGCTTTCTCTAGTTGCGGTGAGCAAGGGTTACTCTTCGTTGCGGTGCACGGGCTTCTCATTGTGGTGGCTTCTCTTGTTGCAGAGCACGGGCTCTAGGCGCATGGGCTTCAGTAGTTGTGGCTCGTGGGTTCTAGAATGCAGGCTCAGTAGTTGTGGCACATGGACTTAGTTGCTCTGCGGCATGTGGGATCTTCCTGGACCAGGGCTCGAACCCGTGTCCCCTGCATTGGTAGGCGGATTCTTAACCACTGTGCCACCAGGGAAGCCCAACTTATCAACTCTTATATAGGTTTTCATTGTCCAAAAGCATCAGTGACTGACATCTCTAATATCTACGCCTGTGAGACCTGTGCCCTTCCTCACTCACATGGCCACTGTGGGAGATGCATTTTCTTCTGTGACCCCAGCCCTTAATCTAAGATGAGCTGGGTCTCTTCCTTGAATTTATTGTAATACGGAGAAAGCCAGTCTACAGTGATAGCCAACAGAGCCAAAATATAGAGACTAAGAAGAGTGACCAAGAGAGGAAGGAGCACTGGCTGGTTTTAGGACCCTAGTTCTAGTCCTGGGCTCAGCCACATCCCTGCTGGGTTTGGTCTAACTCTTCTTGAGTTCTGCAAACCAATAAGTTCTGCTTTCTCTCTCTTTTGCTTAGAGAAGTGTTTCTATCACTTGAAACCAAGCAAATATTGGGTTGACCAAAAGGTTCCTTCGGTTTTTAAAGTAAAAATGAAAGACACATTTTTCATTTTCACCAAGAAGTTTATTGAACAATGTATTCGCCCTTTTCTTCCACTACCTTCTGCCATTTTTCAGGCAGCTTCATAATTCCATCTTCCCCAAACTTTTTATCTTTTTGAGCAAAGAACTGTTCCAGGTGCCTTTGCAGTCTTCCAGGGAATTGAAATTTTTTCCATTAAGAGAATTTTGTAAAGACCGAAATAGATGGAAATCCAAAGGTGCAATATCTGGTGAATACAGCAGATGAATCAGAACTTCCCAGCCAAGCTATAACAGTTTTTGCCTGGTCATCAAAGAAACATGCAGTCTTGCATTATCCTGATGGAAGATTATGCATTTTCTGTTGACTAATTCCGGACGCTTTTCGTCGAGTGCTGCTTTCAAGTTGGTCTAATTGGGAGCAGTACTTGTTGGAATGAATTGTTTGGTTTTCCAGAAGGAGCTCACGATAGAGAACTCCATTCCAATTCCACCATATACACAACATCGCCTTCTTTGGATGAAGACAGGCCTTTGGTATGATTGGTGGTGGTTCATTTCACTTGCCCCATGATCTCTTCTGTTCCACATTGTGGCACAGTATCCACTTTTCATCGCCAATCACAATTTGTTTTAAAAACGGAACATTTTCATTACATTTAAGTAGAGAATTGCATGTGGAAATATGGTCAAGAAGGTTTTTTTCACTTAACCTATGTGGAACCCAAACACCAAAGTGATGAACATAACCAAGCTGGTGCAAATGATTTTCAATGCTTGATTTGGATATTTTGAGTATGTCGGCTATCTCCCATGTGGTATAACGTTGATTGTTCTCAATTAACATCTTGATTTTATCGCTATCAACTTCAACTGGTCTACCCGACCGTGGGGCATCATCCAGTGAGAAATCTCCAGCACGGAACTTCACAAACCACTTTCGACACGTTCCCTCAGTCACAGCACCTTCTCCATACATTGCACAAATCTTTTTCTGTGTTTCGGTTGCGTTTTTACCTTTCTTGAAATAATAAAGCATAATATGCCGAAAATGTTGCTTTTTTTCTTCCATCTTCAATATTAAAATGGCTACACAAAAATTCACCAATTTTGATATATTTTTTTAAAATGCACACTGATATGACAGCTGACACAAGATAATCTAAGAAAATTGTTTTGAATGAAGTTAAAGACAACTAAGCGCTATTGGAGCCATCTTACAGAAGGAAAAAAATGAAAAATTTGGCCAACCCAATACAACATCAAGAACAGTTTATGGTCACCACCAGGCAAAGTTCTTTTTCCGGCACTTACTTGAATGATCTGTATCTCTAGACTCTATTTGACTGCTGGAAACAGTGTTATCTGAGTTGATATCTTCAGTAGGAATAGGTGGTGGAGATAAAAGGGAAGAACTAAGCTCTATGAAGATGTGTTTTTTCCTTAAGCCAGGAGATACAAAAAGATAGCATTACAGACACATGATAGATGGCTTTTAAAACAATATTTATTTGGCTGAACCAGGTCTTAGTTGTGACACACGGGATCTTCGTTGCGGCATGTGGGCTCTTTTAGTTGCGGCATAAGGGATCTAATTCCCTGACCAGGGATCGAACCCAGGCCCCCTGCATTGGGAGCACGGAGTCTTAACCACTGGACCACCAGGGAAGTCCCTAGAATGACTTTTTTTTTAAAAAAGTATTTGTAAGTACACTTATATGTGTTTAAGCCTTCATTCTTTTTTTAAAAAATTTATTTATTTTATTTATTTATCTTTGGCTGCATTGGGTCTTCATTGCTGCACGTGGGCTTTCTCTAGTTGCGGTGAGCAGGGGCTACTCTTCGTTGTGGTGCGTGGGCTTCTCGTTGTGGTGGCTTCTCTTGTTGCGGAGCACAGGATCTAGGAACGCAGGCTTCAGTAGTTGTGACATGTGGGCTCAGCAGTTTTGGCTCGCAGGCTCTAGAGCACAGGCTCAGTAGTTGTGGCTCACGGGCCTAGCTGCTCCGCGACATGTGGGATCCTCCCAGACCAGGACTTGAACCTGTGTCCCCTGCATTGGCAGGCAGATTCTTAACCGCTGTGCCACCAGGGAAGCCCTAGAATGACTTTTTGAATAACTTTTCTAACAATTGTAATTATCTTTCATGTAATTCAAATAAAAAAAGCATACACAAACACCTCCTATGTGCTAGGCATTGCACATACAGAGATAAAAGGCCAGTTCCTTCTGTACAAGAAGTTCATGGTCTAGGGCAGTGATGCTCAAAGTGCGGTCTTTGAGCTGGCAGACTCAGCATCACCTGGGAACTTGTTAGAAAGGCAAATAATCAGACTCTGGAGGTGAGCCCAGCAGTCTGTTTTAACAAGCCCCCCCTCGATGATTCTGATGTAGCTAACGTTTGAGAACAACTGGTGCAGGGATTTGTTTATATATACCTGAGTGTCCAGTCTTCCTTCTCACTCATGGCACAATTTGTGACTCTCCTGAACTATAGTTAATGCAAACCCGTGCCTCACCCCTTATTTAAATGATTGAAAATGGAAATCACTCTGAGCTCTCTGAACAATAAAGCCAAGTGTAGAAACCCTAGGAAAATCTCCTTGCCCCAGGGCCAGCAAGAAAGGAAGGTGTGTGCTCTAGGCCTGTCTGAAGTGGCTCCAGTTTATCGTGGCAGAGCAGACAACATATGGAAATAAGTGTGAATGGTTGTTCGTGCCGTCCTGGACTCCATCTTGACACCACCTCACTAAAACCCAGTCTATGAGCACGGTCTGTGCCAGAGCCTCTGAGAGGAGGTGTCTGAGAAAAGTCAGTGATATCAGCCCTCAAACCCCATTGCAGGGCTCTTCATCCTCTATTCAAACTTACCACTTGGTTCAAAAAATAGAGGGATAGTTCTATTTTTAGGTTTTTTTTTTTTTTCCCCTGGGAAAACCAGAATTCAAAAAGAGTCATGTACCACAATGTTCATTGCAGCTCTATTTACAATAGCCAGGACATGGAAGCAACCTAAGTGTCCATCATCGGATGAATGGATAAAGAAGATGTGGCACATATATACAATGGAATATTGCTCAGCCATAAAAAGAAATGAAATTCAGTTATTTGTAGTGAGTTGGATGGACCTAGAGTCTGTCATACAGAGTGAAGTAAGTCAGAAAGAGAAAAAAAATATTGTATGCTAACGCATTATATATGGACTCTAAAAAAAAAAAAAGGTTCGGAAGAACTTAGGGGCTGGACAGGAATAAAGATGCAGACGTGGAGAGTGGACCTGAGAACACGGGGAGAGGGAAGGGTAAGCTGGGACGAAATGAGAGAGTGGCATTGACATATATATACTACCAAATGTAAAATAGATAGCTAGTGGGAAGCAGCCGCATAGCACAGGGAGATCAGCTCGGTGCTTTGTGACCACCTAACGGGGTGGGATAGGGAGGGTGGGAGGGAGATGCAAGAGGGAAGAGATATGGGGATATGTGTATACGTATAGCTGATTCACTTTGTTATACAGCAGAAGCTAACGCACCATTGTAAAGCAATCATACTCCAATAAAGATGTTGAAAAAAGAAATAGAGGGATAAATTGAGAACCAACGAAAATCAGTGTTTAGAGAATGTAATGATTCTTCCTTCCTGAGAGCTTCTACTTGACTTTGTCTTTCTTAAGACTATGTCTCCTCCTTGCCTTCTAATTTGTTGTTTTCTATCCTTTTGCTTTCTTGCTTCTTAACTTTTCTATTTCCCATCGCTCAATTCAATCAAATCCTCCGTGAATACCTATCATGTTCCAGGCTCTGAACCAAGCACCATGAGATGAATGAGATTTAGTGCCTGTGAAACCGTGAGTAATCATTAGTCAAATCCATTTCACCTCCCTTCACTAAGCAGGGTCATTTAAATTGTTGCTATAAAAGACTTGCATGTCCTCCAAGCAGCATGTAGTCTAAACAATAAGTTTGCCCAAGTTGTTTTCCCGGAACTTGGAGTCAGCTGTGTCTAGTTCAAGCTGACTTGGTTAAGACTGGGTAGGACCACTGGCCCTCCAGCTAGGCATGTGTGAGTGTCTGCTCAGTGATCTTTTGGTGTCAGAGGGCTGGAAACTCCACACTCAATTCTTGCTAAGTGCCTCCATTTTTTCATGGGCAGCAGCTTGTAGCTTAGTTACACCTGTGCAGAAAGACTATTTACTACACTTTCTTCCAATCACCTTTCCCCACGCTCCCCACACCTCAGACCACCCTGTTTCTTTATTCTTTGTGCCATAAATACCCCAAGCCCCTTGCCGTCAGGGAGGCAGATCTGAGACTTGTTCTTCCTGCTTCTCACTTGGCTGCCTTGTAACCAAACCGGCTCTTCGCTGCAAACCCCTCCTCTCAGCGTTTTGGCTTGTTGGGCAGCGGGCAAAACGAACCTGTTTCGGTAACACCTGCTCACAAGAAGCACATAGTCAGCAATACTTCACAATCAGTCAGTCGCCACGGATGGCTGAACTACATGGCAGGCATTGACCTAGGTTCTGGGGGTTCACAAATGAACACAGCATGGTCCGTGCAATGAAGGAGTTTGTCAGTAGGAGGAGATGGGCACAAGTGAAATGTGGTAAGAACTGCAGTGAAGGTAAGAAGGCTCAAAGAGACAAGAGCGGTGGACTCTATCTGAAGGAGCTGAAGGAGGGCTGGAAGGAGAATTTATCCTTGGAACCGGGTTGGGGGGTGAGGGGGGTTGGACAAGGATGGCATGGGACAACATGGTGGGACCAGAGTAAGGGGAGAATTTCATGGTGTGTAGAGCGCAGGCTTCATGATTGAAGGCTAGGATGGAACAGTAAGTGAGGGCTAAGTTGTGGCATATGCCACATGCCACAATGAGGAGCTGAGACCTGATTCTGTAAAGAGAGGTTCATCAGGGTTTTCTTTTTTTTTCTTTTTTTTTTTTTTTGCGGTACGCGGGCCTCTCACTGTTGTGGCCTCTCCCGTTGCGGAGCACAGGCTCCGGATGCGCAGGCCCAGCGGCCATGGCTCACGGGCCCAGCCGCTCCGTGGCATGTGGGATCTTCCCGGACCGGGGCACGAACCCGTGTCCCCTGCATCGGCAGGCGGACTCTCAACCACTGCGCCACCAGGGAAGCCCTATCAGGGTTTTCTTAAGCAGGGAAGAGAGATGTTCAGATACAGGCTTGGAAAGAACTGGGAAGCAGTGTGGAGAAAGGATTTGAGGGGATAAAAGCAAGGAGTGTTTTAATTATCACTATAACAAATGACCCCAAACTTAGTGAATTAGAACAATGATGATCTAGTTCTCATAATCTTGTGAGTCAGTTGGGTGGCTCTTCTCGTCTCACCTGGGCTCACTCACATGGCAGCATTAGCTGATAAGTCAGCAGAGGGCTGGACAGGCCTCTTTATCCACATGGTCTCAAGGCCTTTCTCTCTCATCCTGAGTGCTTGGTCATCATTTAGCGTCTAGGCCATGTTTTCATACATAGTGGTGAGAGCATTCCAAGAAGGCAAAAGCTGAAGCTTCCGATCTTCTCAAGGTCTACCTCAAAGGTTGCATGATGTCATTTCTACTTCAGTTGACTGGTCAAAGCCATGTGGGAGGAGACAGCACAAAGATGTGACTACAGGGAAGCATGGTTTATTGGGGGCCACACAACTAGGTTATTTTTAGAGAATAGGGAATAGACAGTGAGGGGCTGAACTAAATTAGCAGTTGTGTGAGTGGAGAGGAGCAGATATTTAGAAAACGTAAGAATTAATCATACCGTGGGACATTGTATTAAAGCTCAGATGAGAGTTATAGGCAAAGTGTAGTGAAAAACAGGTCACAGGTGTAGTGGTTGCTGTCGGTACTCCCTCCCCCATCCTATTCATCTGCAAATCTCCCATCCCCTAGCTGCTGTGCTGGCTGATAGCAACTCACAGCTGGCCCTTTCTCTGGAAAGTTGCTCCTGGCTGAACAGGAGCTGTCTTCTACTCCACCCCACGATTGAATGGCACAAGGTGCAAAAGGCCACCCCTTGCCTCTGGTTGTTACAATGGTACAGTTTGTGTACCAGAGCTTTCCTGTGGGATCGGACTCAAGCTCGTCTCAAGCGAGATGACACCTTTGCTTAGCTGCCCCCCTGCCCTATGCTACTTCCCTCGCTCCCCTTCTCCTGAGAGCATTCCCTGGATCTGCTTTTAGGAAACCCAACGTAAGAAGCAAGGAGAAAATATTCAGATAGACACTGGAATTTCTGATGGGCTTTGTTCCTCTATGCTTTCTTAGTTATGGCATTTTCTCTGTCTATTTTCAGTTTATGCTTCTCTCTCTACTTTCTGTCTTCTCCCGTATAAATTAGTTTCCCTTCTTCTTAGTTACAGATTTTTTTTTTTTGGCGTAGCTGGACAGATTTATTTAAGAATGCTTACATGATTCTTTCTGTGAGCCTGAATAGATCTGCAAAAGATATGGCCTTTACAGAAGTAAAGCCAACAAGTGAGGCTTAACTTAAAAAAATGACCTCAGTCTTATAAAGTAATGGTTGTTCTGTGGACAAAGAATGCAGACTATGAGTTTGAAGACATGGCCCAGTAGACATCTGTTATTTTTGTCCTTCAGCATCCATCCACCCTCTGGCAAATAGCCTGATTCCTCCCCCCAGGGACCGCCCCCCTCCTTATTCCCTGGTCTTCCGGTGGGGTTGCATTTCTGATTCAGAGGAGAGCATGTAGTCTAGATATGAACTAGTCAGAATCTGGAGTCAATGACTGGCTCACAGATAAAGAGCTCAAGTCAGGCCAATCAGAGACAATCAGACTGGATTCATGGCTTTTCCTTGAGTTCTCAGAGAAGGAGCTTCCTGCTTTTTTCCGGTGGTTGTGAATCAGGAAGTATGTAACTCCAGGAGCTACTGGCAGCCATTGTTTGTTGTTGAAGGGAGACTTAAAGCCGAAGGGAGTTAACACAGAGGAAACAGAGCTAAGAAATAGACAAACTGGTCCTGATTGAATCACATGAGCTCCTAGCCGCGCCTGGACTCCAGAGCTACATGAACCACTAATTTTTTTTTTTTTTTTTTTTTTTTAATTTTTTTTATTTTACAAATTTAATCAGTTATACATATACATATGTTCCCATATCCCCTCCCTTTTGCATCTCCCTCCCACCCTCCCTATCCCACCCCTCCAGGCGGTCACAAAGAACCAAGCTGATCTCCCTGTGCTATGCGGCTGCTTCCCACTAGCTCTCTACCTTACATCTGGTAGTGTATATATGTCCATGCCGCTCTTTCACTTTGTCACAGCTTACCCTTCCCCCTCCCCATATCCTCAAGTCCATGCTCTAGTAGGTCTGTGTCTTTATTCCTGTCTTACCCCTATGTTCTTGATGACATTTTTTTCTTAAATTCCATATATATGTGTCAGCATACAGTATTTGTCTTTCTCTTTCTGACTTACTTCACTCTGTATGACAGACTCTAGGTCCATCCACCTCATTACAAATAGCTCAATTTCATTTCTTTTTATGGCTGAGTAATATTCCATTGTATATATGTGCCACATCTTCTTTATCCATTCATCCGATGATGGACACTTAGGATGTTTCCATCTCCGGGCTATTGTAAATAGGGCTGCTATGAACATTTTGGTACATGTCTCTTTTTGAATTATGGTTTTCTCAGGGTATATGCCCAGTAGTGGGATTGCTGGGTCATATGGTAGTTCTATTTGTAGTTTTTTAAGGAACCTCCATACTGTTCTCCATAGTGGCTGTACCAATTCACATTCCCACCAGCAGTGCAAGAGTGTTCCCTTTTTTCCACACCCTCTCCAGCATTTATTGTTTCTAGATTTTTTGATGATGGCCATTCTGACTGGTGTGAGATGATATCTCATTGTAGTTTTGATTTGCATTTCTCTAATGAGTAAAGATGTTGAGCATCCTTTCATGTGTTTGTTGGCTGTCTGTATATCTTCTGTGGAGAAATGTCTATTTAGGTCTTCTGCCCATTTTTGGATTGGGTTGTTTGTTTTTTTGCTATTGAGCTGCATGAGCTGCTTATAAATTTTGGAGATTAATCCTTTGTCAGTTGCTTCATTTGCAAATATTTTCTCCCATTCTGAGGGTTGTCTTTTGGTCTTGTTTATGGTTTCCTTTGCTGTGCAAAAGCTTTGAAGTTTCATTAGGTCCCATGTGTTTATTTTTGTCTTTATTTCGATTTCTCTAGGAGATGGGTCAAAAAGGATCTTGCTGTGATTTATGTCATAGAGTGTTCTGCCTATGTTTTCCTCTAGGAGTTTGATAGTGTCTGGCCTTACATTTAGGTCTTTAATCCATTTTGAGCTAATTTTTGTGTATGGTGTTAGGGAGTGATCTAATCTCATACTTTTACATGTCCCTGTCCAGTTTTCCCAGCACCACTTATTGAAGAGACTGTCCTTTCTCCACTGTACATTCCTGCCTCCTTTATCAAAGATAAGGTGACCATATGTGCGTGGGTTTATCTCTGGGCTTTCTATCCTGTTCCATTGATCTATCTTTCTGTTTTTGTGCCAGTACCATACTGTCTTGATTACTGTAGCTTTGTAGTATAGTCTGAAGTCAGGGAGCCTGATTCCTCCAGCTCCATTTTTCGTTCTCAAGATTGCTTTGGCTATTCGGGGTCTTTTGTGTTTCCATACAAATTGTGAAATTTTTTGTTCTAGTTCTGTGAAAAATGCCATTGGTAGTTTGATAGGTATTGCATTGAATCTGTAGATTGCTTTGGGTAGTAGAGTCATTTTCACAATGTTGATTCTTCCAATCCAAGAACATGGTACATCTCTCCATCTGTTTGTATCATCTTTAATTTCTTTCATCAGTGTCTTATAATTTTCTGCATACAGGTCTTTTGTCTCCTTAGGTAGGTTTATTCCTAGATATTTTATTCTTTTTGTTGCAATGGTAAATGGGAGTGTTTCCTTGATTTCACTTTCAGATTTTTCATCATTAGTATATAGGAATGCCAGAGATTTCTGTGCATTAATTTTGTATCCTGCAACTTTACCAAATTCACTGATTAGCTCTAGTAGTTTTCTGGTAGCATCTTTAGGATTCTCTATGTATAGTATCATGTCATCTGCAAACAGTGACAGCTTTACTTCTTCTTTTCCCATTTGGATTCCTTTTATTTCCTTTTCTTCTCTGATTGCTGTGGCTAAAACTTCCAAAACTAGGTTGAATAAGAGTGGTGAGAGTGGGCAACCTTGTCTTGTTCCTGATCTTAGTGGAAATGGTTTCAGTTTTTCACCATTGAGGACGATGCTGGCTGTGGGTTTGTCATATATGGCCTTTATTATGTTGAGGAAAGTTCCCTCTATGCCTACTTTCTGCAGGGTTTTTATCATAAATGGGTGTTGAATTTTGTCAAAAGCTTTCTCTGCATCTATTGAGATGATCATATGGTTTTTCTCCTTCAACTTGTTAATATGGTGTATCACATTGATTGATTTGCGTATATTGAAGAATCCTTGCATTCCTGGAATAAACCCCACTTGATCATGGTGTATGATCCTTTTAATGTGCTGTTGGATTCTGTTTGCTAGTATTTTGTTGAGGATTTTTGCATCTATGTTCATCAGTGATATTGGCCTGTAGTTTTCTTTCTTTGTGACATCCTTGTCTGGTTTTGGTATCAAGGTGATGGTGGCCTCGTAGAATGAGTTTGGGAGTGTTCCTCCCTCTGCTATATTTTGGAAGAGTTTGAGAAGGATAGGTGTTAGCTCTTCTCTAAATGCTTGATAGAATTCGCCTGTGAAGCCATCTGGTCCTGGGCTTTTGTTTGTTGGAAGATTTTTAATCACAGTTTCAATTTCAGTGCTTGTGATTGGTCTATTCATATTTTCTATTTCTTCCTGAGTCAGTCTTGGCAGGTTGTGCATTTCTAAGAATTTGTCCATTTCTTCCAGGTTGTCCATTTTATTGGCATAGAGTTGCTTATAGTAATCTCTCATGATCTTTTGTATTTCTGCAGTGTCAGTTGTTACTTCTCCTTTTTCATTTCTAATTCTATTGATTTGAGTCTTCTCCCTTTTTTTCTTGATGAGTCTGGCTAATGGTTTATCAATTTTGTTTATCTTCTCAAAGAACCAGCTTTTAGTTTTATTGATCTTTGCTATCGTTTCCTTCATTTCTTTTTCATTTATTTCTGATCTGATTTTTATGATTTCTTTCCTTCTGCTAACTTTGGGATGTTTTTGTTCTTCTTTCTCTAATTGCTTTAGGTGCAAGGTTAGGTTGTTTATTCGAGATATTTCCTGTTTCTTAAGGTGGGATTGTATTGCCATAAAATTCCCTCTTAGAACTGCTTTTGCTGCGTCCCATAGGTTTTGGGTCGTCGTGTCTCCATTGTCATTTGTTTCTAGGTATTTTTTAATTTCCTCTTTGATTTCTTCAGTGATCACTTCGTTATTAAGTAGTGTATTGTTTAGCCTCCATGTGTTTGTATGTTTTACAGCTCTTTTCCTGTAATTGATATCTAGTCTCATAGCATTGTGGTCGGAAAAGATACTTGATACAATTTCAATTTTCTTAAATTTACCAAGGCTTGATTTGTGACCCAAGATATGATCTATCCTGGAGAATGTTCCATGAGCACTTGAGAAAAATGTGTATTCTGTTGTTTTTGGATGGAATGTCCTATAAATATCAATTAAGTCCATCTTGTTTAATGTATCATTTAAAGCTTGTGTTTCCTTGTTTATTTTCATTTTGGATGACCTGTCCATTGGTGAAAGTGGGGTGTTAAAGTCCCCTACTATGATTGTGTTACTGTCGATTTCTCCTTTTATGGCTGTTAATATTTCCCTTATGTATTGAGGTGCTCCTATGTTTGGTGCATAAATATTTACAATTGTTATATCTTCTTCTTGGATTGATCCCTTGATCATTATGTAGTGTCCTTCTTTGTCTCTTCTAGTAGTCTTTATTTTAAAGTCTATTTTGTCTGATATGAGAATTGCTACTCCAGCTTTCTTTTGGTTTCCATTTGCATGGAATATCTTTTTCCATCCCCTTACTTTCAGTCTGTATGTATCTCTAGGTCTGAAGTGGGTCTCTTGTAGACAGCATATATATGGGTCTTGTTTTTGTATCCATTCAGCCAGTCTGTGTCTTTTGGTGGGAGCATTTAGTCCATTTACATTTAAGGTAATTATTGATATGTATGTTCCTATTCCCATTTTCTTAATTGTTTTGGGTTCGTTATTGTAGTTCTTTTCCTTCTGTTGTGTTTCTTGCCTAGAGAAGTTCCTTTAGCATTTGTTGTAAAGCTGGTTTGGTGGTGCTGAACTCTCTCAGCTTTTGCTTGTCTGTAAAGGTTTTAATTTCTCCATCAAGTCTGAATGAGATCCTTGCTGGGTAGAGTAATCTTGGTTGCAGGTTTTTCTCCTTCATCACTTTAAGTATGTCCTGCCACTCCCTTCTGGCTTGTAGAGTTTCTGCTGAGAGATCAGCTGTTATCCTGATGGGGATTCCCTTGTGTGTTATTTGTTGTTTTTGCCTTGCTGCTTTTAATATGATTTCTTTGTGTTTAATTTTTGACAGTTTGATTAATATGTGTCTTGGTGTATTTCTCCTTGGATTTATTCTGTATGGGACTCTCTGTGCCTCCTGGACTTGATTAACTATTTCCTTTCCCATATTAGGGAAGTTTTCAACTATAATCTCTTCAAATATTTTCTCAGTCCCTTTCTTTTTCTCTTCTTCTTCTGGAACCCCTATAATTCGAATGTTGGTGCGTTTAATGTTGTCCCAGAGGTCTCTGAGACTGTCCTCTGTTCTTTTCATTCTTTTTTCTTTATTTTGCTGTGCAGCAGTTATTTCCACTATTTTATCTTCCACCTCACTTATCCGTTCTTCTGCCTCAGTTATTCTGCTATTGATCCCATCTAGAGTATTTTTTATTTCATTTATTGTGTTTTTAATCGATGCTTGATTCGTCTTTAGTTCTTCTAGGTCCTTGTTAACTGTTTCTTGCATTTTGTCTATTCTATTTCCAAGATTTTGGATCATCTTTACCATCATTATTCTGAATTCTTTTTCAGATAGACTGCCTATTACCTCTTCATTTGTTAGGTCTGGTGGGTTTTTGTCTTGCTCCTTCTCCTGCTGTGTGTTTTTCTGTCTTCTCATTTTGCTTATGTTACTGTGTTTGGGGTCTCCTCTTTGCAGGCTGCAGGTTCGTAGTTCCCGTTGTTTTTGGTGTCTGTCCCCAGTGGCTAAGAGTGGGTTGTGTAGGCTTCTTGGTGGAGGGGACTACTGCCTGTGTTCTGGTGGATGAGGCTGGATCTTGTCTTTCTGGTGGGCAGGTCCACGTCTGGTGGTGTGTTTTGGGGTGTTTGCGGACTTTTTATGATTTGAGGCAGCCTCTCTGCTAATGGGTGGTGTTGTGTTCCTGTCTTGCTAGTTGTTTGGCATAGGGTGTCCAGCACTGTAGCTTGCTGGTCGTTGAGTGAAGCTGGGTGCTGGTGTTGAGATGGAGATCTCTGGAAGATTTTCGCCGTTTGATATTATGTGGAGCTGGGAGGTCTCTTGTGGACCAGTGTCCTGAAGTTCGCTCTCCCACCTCAGAGGCACAGCACTGACTCCTGGCTCCTCAATTTGGGATGATTTGTTGTCTATTCATGTATTCCACAGATGCAGGGTACATGAAGTTGATTGTGGAGCTTTAATCCGCTGCTTCTGAGGCTGCTGGGAGAGGTTTCCCTTTCTCTTCTTTGTTCTCACAGCTCCTGGGTCTCAGCTTTGGATTTGGCCCCGCCTCTGCGTGTAGGTCGCCGGAGGGCGTCTGTTCTTCGCTCAGACAGGACAGGGTTAAAGGAGCAGCCTCTTCGGGGACTCTGGCTCACTCAGGCCGGGCGGGAGGGAGGGGCACGGAGTGCGGGGCGTGCCTGCAGCGGCAGAGGTCGGCGTGATGTTGCACCAGCCCGGGGCGCGCCGTGCGTTCTCCCAGGGAAGCCGCCCCTGGATCCCGGGACCCCGGCAGTGGCAGGCTGCACAGGCTCCCGGAAGGGCGGTGTGGACAGTGTCCTGCGCTCGCACACAGGCTTCTTGGTGGCGGCAGCAGCAGCCCCAGCGTCCCACGCCCGTCTCTGGGCTCCGCGCTTTCAGCCGCGACTCGCGCCCGTCTCTGGAGCTGCTTTACGCGGCGCTCTTAATCCCCTCTCCTCGCGCACCAGGAAACCAAGAGGGAAGAAAAAGTCTCCTGCCTCTTCGGCAGCTCCAGAGTTTTCCCGGACTCCCTCCCGGCTATCTGTGGCACATTAGCCCCCTTCAGGCTGAGTTCTCGCCGCCAGTCCCAGTCCTCTCCCTGCGCTCTGACCGAAGCCCGAGCCTCAGCTCCAGCGCCGCCCGCCCTGGCGGGGGAGCAGACAAGCCTCTCGGGCTGGTGAGTGCCGCTCGGCACCGCTCCTCTCTGCGGGAATCTCTCTGCTTTGCCCTACCCAGGTATGTGGGGAGTTTCTTGCCTTTTGGGAGGTCTGGGGTCTTCTGCCAGCGTTCAGTAGTTGTTCTGTAGGAGTTGTTGCACGTGTAGCTGTATTTCTGGTGTATCTGTGGGGAGGAAGGTGATCTCCGCGTCTTACTCTTCCGCCATCTTACCCGGAAGTCCTGAACCACTAATTTTTAAAGCTGGTTTGAGTTCAGTCCTGCCATTTTCTACCAGAAGAGACTTAAGCTCCAACTAAAACACATGGGATTTTTTTTCTTAATGAACTACTTGGTTTATTATACTCAGACATCTACTTTCTGTTTGTCAAACATGTGCTGTGGATATGAAGAGTTTATATGGACATTTAAGCAGGGCTGCAGCTTCTTAACTAGACTATAAATAAAGAGCAGACAGTGTTGGCCTAAATGAAGGAAGACTGGCTGGTAGGGGAGGAAAACACATGGATTCTTATGCTGATCTTGCCACAGAATCACCCTGAGACGGCTGGTGCAGCATCCAGCTTGTCACGTGGCCACTCAATTCTCAAGCACTTTTATGCTGCTGTTCTACTTGCTCCCTTGTTTCTATTGAGTCTTTGGATATTTTTCCCCCTCATTTCTTTTTAATCTCTAATCAAGTGATGGAGCTAAGATTTGAGACATTCATGCAAACAAAGCCCTTTTCAAATATGAGACCCCGGTTTTCATGTCTCTGGCCTCGTTTCAGATATTTAACCTCAAAGTGCACCCCAAACCTTACCACAGTACAGCCATGCACACAGACTGTTTCACCAGTAATTTATGAATGCTTGCACAAGTGACCATCAATTCACATATATTAATGCCTTCAATTCTTAGAGCAACCTTGCAGGGTAGGTATTACTGGATCCATATTACAGATGAGAATATTTAAGTTCAGAGTAACTTGCCCAGAAAAAAAAAGCTAAAAGCTGGTAAGTGAGAGGATTCAAAGTGAGTTCTGACTCCATATACTTTGTTCTTTCTATTCCCTTCCAGGAGAATACAAGACTTTCTACAACAGGTACTTTTGCACACACTTTCCCCAACCCTGAAACCTCTTTGAAGGTTCTCCGTGGGAATAAAGCTGTACATTCATTCATCCAGTAACTTAAGAAAAAATTAATGAGTGCCTACTAGGTGCCAAGAATAGTTTTAAATGCTGAGAATACAAAAGAGAACAAGACAGAAAACTTTCCTTGTCCTCAGAGAGCTTACATCTCATTGGGGAGGACAGACAATAAACATGCCAACATGTGTATGTCATGTCAGGTGGTAATAAGTCCTATGGATTAAAAACGAAGCAGGGTAAGGGTGTTAGAGAGTGATAGAGTGCTATTTTAGATGGAATGTTCAAGGAAGACATCTTTGAGGAAGGACATTTGAACAGAGACCCAAATGGAGCGACAGAGTGAGGTATGCAGTTTTCCGGAAGAGAAGTGTTCTGTGCAGAAAATTTTCCACTACTGTGGAGTATCATCAGCTGTAACTTTTATCTGGCTCACCATCCTTCTGCTAGATGGGATGTGGGGAAGCCCTGCAGAAGAAGAGCAGAAGCTCCAGTGGTGATGGGAGTGCCTGGGAATGAAGGGAGATAAGCAGATGCTGACCACAGACAGGAATCCGCTCTCTAAACATGCTGGCCACCTAAATACTATGTGGTAACCTGAAGTGGATCCTGGAATAGAGAAAGGACAGTGGCATAATTGGTGGGAACCTGAATAAAGTCTGCAGTTTAAGTTAATAATATTTACCAATGTTAATTTTCTTAGTTTTTTTTTTTTTTTTTCGATACGCAGGCCTCTCACTGCTGTGGCCTCTCCCGTTGTGGAGTACAGGCTCCGGACGCGCAGGCCCAGCGGCCATGGCTCACGGGCCCAGCAGCTCCGCGGCATGTGGGATCTTCCCGGACTGGGGCACGAACCCGTGTCCCCTGCTTCGGCAGGCAGACTCTCAACCACTGCACCACCAAGGAAGCCCAATTTTCTTAGTTTTGATCAATGTACTGTGATGTTAACATTAGGCAAAGCTGAGTGATGGGTATGTGGGAGCTCTGTACTATCTTTGTAACTCTTTCATAAGTCTAAAACTATTTCAAAATAAAAAGTAAAAAAAAAACAAAAAAATGCTAGACACTGTACACTGGAAACTATATAATATTACTGAAATAAAATAAATGAGACTGAAATAAATGGAGAAATATATCATATTCATGAATCAATGGACTTCAAATTTTAAAAATACTGATTTTCCCCAAAATGATCTATAGATTTGATATAATCCCCCCAAATCACTGCAGATTTTGTGTATGGGAAATTGATGATTCTAATTTATATGGAAGTGCAAAAGACCAAGATAGCCAAGGCAGTCTTTAAGGAGAACATACTAGACTTACCATTACTAAGATAGTGATGATACAAGGGTAGACAGAGACTGGAACAGAATAGACCGTTCAGAAGCAGACCATATAAAGTCACTAGATTTATGCCAAAGGGAAAATAAAGTACAAGGAAAATAATGGTCTTCAGTAAATTGTGCTGAATCAAATTGGAAATCCACAGAGAAGAAAATGAATTATGATCTCTATCCTACATGATATGCAACAATCAATGCTATATGAATTGTAGGAAAACAAAATAAAGCTTCTAAGAGAAAACAAAGAAAATATTTTCATGACCTTGGTGTAGGCAAGTATTTCTCAAACAAGGTACAAAAAGCACAAACCACAAATTATGTGATAAATTGGATTACGTAAATAAGAACTTCCTTCATTAGAAGATCCCATTAAGAGAATAAAAAAACCAAAACATGAGAGAAGACATCTGGTATTTTTTTTTTTTTGCGGTATGCGGGCCTCTCACTGTTGCGGTCTCTCCCTTTGTGGAGCACAGGCTCTGGACGCGCAGGCTCAGCGGCCATGGCTCACGGCCGCTCTGCGGCATGTAGGATCTTCCCAGACCGGGGCACGAACCTGTGTTGCCAGCATTGGCAGGCGGACTCTCAACCACTGCGCCACCAGGGAGGCCCCATCTTGTATTTTATATAACTGACCAAGGATTGGTATCCAGAATATATAACTAACTCTTACAAATCAATATAATTCAACAGATACTTTCAGTACACAAAGTAACATGGATGAATATCACTAACATAATGAGTTCAAGAAGACAGACCAAAAAAATGTATATATTGTAAAAATTAATTTTTAAAGTTCAAAAGCAGGCAAAAGTATTCTGTGTGCCATGCTGGTTACCTTTAAGGTGGCTATGTAACTGGAAGAGGCTTCTGGGATCTTGGTAGTATTTTATTTTCTGATATGAGTGCTGTATAAAGGGATGTATTCTTTTAGGATTTGTATACTTTAAAAAAATATTTTTATTTTTATTTTTGGCTGCATTGGGTCTTCATTGCTGCATGTGGGCTTTCTCTAGTTGTGGCGAGCGGGGGCTACTCTTTGTTGCGGTGCGCGGGCTTCTCATTGTGGTGGCTTCCCTTGTTGCGGAGCCCGGGCTCCAGACTCATGGGCTTCAGTAGTTGTGGCACGCGGGCTCAGTAGCTGCGGCTCACAGGCTCTAGAGCACAGGCTCAATAGTTGTGGCACACGGGCTTAGTTGCTCCACGGCATGTGGGATCTTCGCAGACCAGGGATCGAACCCGTGTCTCCTGCATTAGCAGGTGGATTCTTAACCACTGCGCCACCAGGGAAGCCCCAGGATTTGTATACATTTTAACATATATGTTATACTTCAATAAAAGTTTATTGAAATGCTATATGACTTAACTGGAAAGAAAAGTCTAAGTTGGGATTACATGAATAATTTTCTGGTGAACTGTTGAACTCAGTATTGTATTATGTACTGCTATATAACAATTATTCCAAAACTTAGTAGCTTAAAACAACAAACCTTCTCTCCCATGGTTTCTGAGGGTCAAGAGTCTAGGGGTGGGTTAGCGGGGTAGTTCTGGCTCAGAGTCTCTCATAAGGTTGCACTCAAACTGTTGGCTGGGGCTTTAGTCGTCTGAAAACTTGACTGGGCCTGGAGGATCCACTTCTCCCCTCATTCACCTCTTTGGCAGGCCCCAGTTCCTTGTCAGCTGTTGGCTGGGTTCTCAGTTCCTCATAATGTGGCCCTTTCCATAGGTTACCTGAGTGTCCTAACATCATGGCAGCTAGCTTCCTCCAGAGTGAGAGAGGTGAGGGAGAAAGAGAGTCCACGATGAAAGCCACAGTGTTTTGTTTTGTTTTTATAGCCTAATTGTAGAAGTGACATACCATCACTGCTGCTGTATGCTGTTGGCTACATAGATCAACCCTAGCACGGTGAAAGGAGACTACCCAAGGGCATGACTGCCAGGAGGTAGGGATCCTTGGGGGCCATCTTGGGGACTGGTGCCCTTGCCCATCTTTCTCACCACCTCTTACTAGATTATTTGTAGAAATTCTAAGATTCCCAAACTTCCTATTTCTATTGTTACAATTTCTTCAATATGCACAAAATTCTCCAGCTGCTTTCAAACTGGTGACCTCATTGGAAGAACTTGCTGGTAGAGGCTCAGAGAAACCTGGGAAGGGGGACAAATTCTCCCATTGCTGTCCCATGGGACATTTGCACTGTGAAGATGGCCTTTCATGCCTGTGATTACAGAAATTCCAGCAGGCCTCCTCATCCCTATTACCTCAACATAACTTCTTTTGATCACCAATGGCTGAGATTCCACCAGTAGAAACCTACACCATTAGCAAGAGATGTTGTTTTCTGGCCAAATGCAGGTACATGATCAGAACATTACAACAGTGTTTCTCAGTCTTGGCTGCTCATGATAATCCCTTGGGAAGAGGTTAAAAGCATGAATTCCTGAGCCCACCTAGACCCACTGATTCAGATCTTCCAAAGGTAGGCTCCCAGGATCCATATTTTGAGAAAACTTCTTAGGAGATTCTGAGTTAGCCAAGCATCTCACAACAAATCCCACAGTGGCGCTTGGAAATCACTGATATATACCATTAATGTATGGGATTTCAGAACCTTTCCAGAGAGTGAGTTTCAGTGAGGGGAAGCCATTTGTTCACAAAGAGCCCATTTTCCTTTCTACCTCCATCTGCTCAATGTACTGAGTGAGATAATGCTTCTTGGCCGCTTTGAACGCTTTGTGGTCTCAGTTTGGTTCCCATCACGTCAGCCCTGAAGGTGGAGTGGACTGTCAGCACCATGGGCTTCTGAGTGGAGCCACAGAATCAACTTTATCCTCCTCAGCTTCAGACTCTGCTGTGTGAATTCAGTCTAGGAGGGCCCAGAGACTTAGGGTTGAGAGCATGGCCATCCCTTGACACAGCCAGATGTTTCCTCTTTGGCAGTAGAAGGACACAGTGCCTTCTAGAATTCCCACTTAATATACATGAGATTACAGTTTGTGGACTGGATGAATCTAGAGATTTTTCTCACCTATGGGAAAATACACAAAACATGTGAAAATCCTGCAAAGCACATTCTAAACACAAGTGTTTGTTTTTTCATTCATTCCCTTGACGAACATTTACTGAGCATCTCTGACCTTCCCTTCTGCTCTCTTGCTTTCTCCATTCCAGCACACTGGCCCCGTTGCTGTTAGTAGAACAAACCAGGCACCCCCCTGCCTTAAAAAATGTGCTTTACCTGATCCTGGGCCGAGAACACTATTAACCAGGTATCTGCTTGGCTAACTTCCTTCCCTTCTCCAAGTCTTGTTCAAATCCCACCTTCTCAATGATGCTTAAGCTGACCACTTTATTTAACACTGCAAGGAGCTTCCCTTTTTGACCTTGCTCTACTTTTTCCTTTTTCGATGGTGCTTTTCATCTTTTAACATACCATGTACTTTATGTTGATCATTTATTGTTTGAGTTCTTGCTCTTGCATGTAAGTTTCATCAGGTCAGAAAACTTTGTTTTGTTCACCAAGCATCCCAAGGAACTAGTACAGTGGCCTGGCACATAAAAGACACTTGATAAATATTTGTTGAATTGGTAAGTTGGTACTGGAATAGTGGCAAACAATACAAATGTGACCACTGCTGTCACAGAGCTTATGATTTATTGCAGGGGACAACGAACAATTATAGAAATGCTTATTTAGTGATCATCGTGAGCTAGGATGGAAATATATGGAGTTCTATAAGAGAGTGTATGAAGGGCCCGACCTATTAGGGTGTTAGGGGTGGTTTGCTGAGGGAGAAGTATTTAGCTGGAGACCAGGAGGTTGAGTGGAGAAACCCGGCTGAAAGAAGGAGGGAAGGCAGAAGAAAGACCCGTGAATCTACTTGCATCCCAGATTTCAATTAGTTTACAGTAGCCTAGCTTCTTCTGACAACTGAGTATGCCCATAACAGCCTCATCTGAAGGTGCCTCTCTTTTCTCTCAAAGCAGCTATTCAATTAAGTTTCAAAGAATCTGTAAACAATTTCCTCCACCACTTGTGTGAACATCTGAACATTACTGCAGAACATTTCTCCTGCTATAGATGGATATTCTTTGGTGATTACATTCTTTATCTTCTGAACTTCTCCTTAATCAGATGAAAACACATATAAATAAATGTTTCTAAAAATTCAGGGATCAGTCCATTGAATAAAGTAAAGCTTAAGTGTGCTTGGCAATAAATTGAGAGTTTCAGAGATGTTGTCTCAGAAACAAAACCAAATAAAGGCTGAGGTAAAAATGCATCATATGGAGATCAGAACCTCAGTTGATGAGTAATTCTTCAGGTATTCTTCCAAGCACTTGAAATAAAGTACTTTGCACAAGGCAACTGAAAAAAAGCTCTGTGGGGATTCCAAGGTCAAAGTTATAACAGTTGATCACCGGCTAGAGATCACCTGACTGCATAAGGCAGCTTTTTTCTTTCTCAGGAGAACAAACACATTTAAAAGAAAACACACATGTATGGAATACTGAGTAAGTGGTAAACACTGTGAAAACGATTAGTAAAGCTCATGAACACTAACAGACCTTGAATATTCACTTGTTGACAAGGATGTGGAAAAAAGGGAACCCTGTGCACTATTGGTGGGAATGTAAATTGGTGTAGCCACCATGGAAATCAGTATGGAGGTTCCTCAAAAAATTAAAAATAGAACTACTGTATGATCCAAAATTTCCACTTCTAGGTATTTACCTGAAGAAAGCAAAAACACTAACTCAAAAAGATATATGCACCCCCATGTTCACTGAAGGATTATTTACAATAGCCAAGACATGTACACAATCTAAGTTTCCATCAACAGATGAATGGATAAACAAGATGTGGTACATCTATACGATGGAATATTACTCAGCCATAAAAAGGGAATTCCAACATGGATGGACCTTGAGGGCATTATGCTAAGTTAAATAGTCAGATAGACAAAGACAAATACTATATGGTCTCACTTATATGTGGAATCTAAAGAAACAAAACAAAACAAAAACAAAAAACCCAGCTTATAGAGAGCAGATTGGTTGTTGCCAGAGTCAGGGGTAGAGGTGTGGGCAAAATGGATGAAGGTGGTCAAAAGGTACAAACTGCTAGTTATGAAATAAATAAGTCATGGGGATGTAATGTACAGCATGGTGACTATAGTTAAAAATACTGCATTGCATATTTACAAGTCACTAAGAGAGTAAGTCTTAAAAGTTCTCATCATACACACAAAATCGTAACTAAGTATGGTGACATATGTTAAGTGAACTTGTGGTGACCATTTCACAATATATACATATATCAAATCATTATGTTGTACACCTGGAACATAATATGTTATATGTCAATTATATCTCAATAATAATAAAGAATAAGAAAAATTCACTTGTTAACTCACCTCTGGGAACTCAACCTTGGAACTGGAAGCAGGAGGAAAAACAACATCCTTTCTGGAGCTCTGTGTTCCCAGCTTCAGAGATGCCCCTGTGATCAAGCCACAGATGAGATGGTACCTGAGAACCAGACTTAACGCTTACTGGAGGAACATGTAAGTCCCTCCCCAGAGGACTTTAGCTCCATTAATAAAGCCTCTGAGGACTCAGTGTTCTTTTTGCTTTGTTTCTATTTTATTTTGTTTTTGCTCAGTTAGGCAGATTATGGAGAGGAATGCATAACTTCACTTGAGGCTTGTGATGGTTGTGATCATTTCAAAGGAAGCAGTAACTTTATTTCAGGATTTCTCTCTATATCAGTCAGGAAAAGCTAGGTTATGCTGCTGTAACAAACAAGCCATAATCTCAGTGGCTTAAAACAATTTTTCATGTAAGATTACATGTCCATTTTGGATTGGGCAGGAGGGATTGGCTCATCATATCTAGGAACTCCTGCTCTCCTGCTGATGGAGCAGCCATCATCTCGAACACTGTGGGTCATCAGACCAGAGGGAAAAACTGGAGGGTTTTGCACTGGCAATTAATTGGTTATAACTCATTGCCCCAAACTAATTACATGACCCCACCCAATCCCAAGAGGAATAGGTGGTACAATCTTACCATATTCCTGGAAAGGAGGAAAACAAGAAATATTTGGCAAACAGCTTTAATAGCTATCATGCCAATCCTTGACTTGGCCATGTATTATTGGGTGTAAAACCCTCTCTGAAACACATGAGAGTGCTTCTTTGCAAGGGTCAAAAAGAGCCTGGAAATTGCTGTCCTTCTGGTCTTAAAGGAGGAAGTATGAGTCTCTGCTGAGTCATGGAGGGAGTAACTGAAGGGGAATCATGAATCCACATCCTGTTATACCCCTGTTACTTTTATTTCTGATGAAGACGTGTTGTTGTCACCCATCCTTTACTTTAATACACATACTACACTAATTTTAGCCAGCTGCATCTATCAGGCTAGACTTAGTTTTGCTGTGGTTATAAATAGTCTCCAAATCTCACGTCCTAACTGTAACAAGTTTATTTTTCATCCATGCTACTCTCCACTGTGGGTATGTATATATCTGCTTACCGCAGTCACTCAGAGACACAGGAGTTTTGAAGCTGCATCACCACGTGTGTTTCCACATCACCCTGCAGTTGGAAGGTGAGTTGGTGACCCCCCAAACCACTCTTCAAGTTTCTTCTTGGAAGGGACACACATCACTTAATGCTCAAAATTCACTGGAGACACCAACTCACATGGCCATATCTGATTTCAAGAAGACAGGAATGTGCAATCCTACCATGTGCCCAGAAAAGGGAGAAACCAGGAAAAGTTGGGGAGCAACCCCATAGACTACCCCACCAACCAGACATGGAACAAAGGTTAGAAATCCTCTTGGATGGAATTGCAACAGTAATCTCTAGACAGCCCAGGATTGGTAACTAATACAAGCAGCTGAGCAGTTAAGGAAGAACTTGACTTTCCCAAAGCATTGTAAAGTTCAAAACTATTTTCATATTCCTTCTCTCTTTGGCGAGATAAACCAGGCATGAGTTATTATCCCCATTTTAAAGAAAAGAGAGGCTCCGAGAAATGACATGCTTTTCCAGATTCCACACTGCTTCAGGTGACAAAGGCAGACCAACCACCAGAGCTCCAATTCAGAATCATCTCCCATCCCTCTGTGCCAGCCACCACACTGGGTACATCTTCGGGCACCAGCGACTCCTAAGCCCCAATCTGTATGCTAAAGTAAGGCGTGATGTGGGAGATTGGAGTGAGTGGCTAGAAAGCAATAAGACTGGCAATTAGTTTGGTGTTTTAAGTAAAAAGATGCCTTGTTCATCAAAAACAAAGAATGCAATATTACTCTTAATATAGACTTTTTGACTATATAAGCAATATATGGTCATTGTAAATATTTGGAAAATATTAAACATATTCAGAAAAAAATTAAAATTATCCACCCAGATTTCAATACTTTTTTTTTTTTTTTGCGGTATGCGGGCCTCTCACTGTTGTGGCCTCTCCCGTTGCGGAGCACAGGCTCCAGACGCGCAGGCTCAGCGGCCATGGCTCACGGGCCCAGCGGCTCCGCGGCATGTGGGATCTTCCCAGACTGGGGCACGAACCTGTGTCCCCTGCATCAGCAGGCGGACTCTCAACCACTGCGCCACCAGGAAAGCCCTCAATACTGTTTTTGAAAAGCTCCTTGTTCAAATGAAAATTCTGGGCCTGTAAAAACATATGAAAGAAACCCAAGTGTACTCACCATGCAGCTTTAGAACAAGTCATCATTGTAATTGCAGTTGAAGCCTCCTCCTCTGTAGCTTTCTGATCCTCTCTCTTTCCCTCCAGAGGTAACCAGTATCCAGGATTTGGTGTTTATAAAATTTTCTGCATGTCCTAATGTCAACTACATATGAATATACTCATAAAAATTTGCTCATGTTTTCAAATTTTATTTAAATGGCATCATACTATACTAACTTTTGGCAACTAGTATATATTTTTCTCTGAATATTATGTTTTTAAGAGTTATCCAGGTTGACACTAGTTCATTCATTTAACTGCCTAGAACCGCACTTCTCAAACTTTTATAGGCACAAGAATCACCAGGGGATCTTGTTAAAATACGGATTCTGTTTGGGTAGGTCTGGAGTTCTCAGGTGGAGTGAATGAGGCTGTTGAGGAATCACATTTTGGGGAAAAGGGCTGTATAGTATTCCTTTGAATGCACATGGCACAATTTATTCATCTAGTCCCCTGCTGATGGACTTTTAGCTTGTCTGTAAATTTTTTTTTGCCATTACAAACAATGTTGCGGTGAGCTTTTTTTTTTTTTTTTTTTTTTGCATCTCTCTTGGTACACCTGTGCAAGAGATCTCTACCTTACAGCGGAGGAAAGGAGTTCCTGGGTTATAGACCTGCAGCTGTTCAATTTAAGTCCTGCTGAGTTGCTCTCCAAAGTTGTAGTTCCAACTGATCACTACCAGCAGTTCAGAAGAATTCCTTTTGTTCCACATCCTTGCTGCACATGGTATTGTCAGCGGTGAGTTGTTTTTTCATATATTTATTGGACATTGACTTTTTTTTAACATCTTTATTGGAGTATAATTGCTTTACAATGGTGTGTTAGTTTCTGCTGTATAACAAAGTGAATCAGTTATACATATACATATGTTCCCATATCTCTTCCCTCTTGCGTCTCCCTCCCACCCTCCCTATCCCATCCCTCTAGGTGGTCACAAACCACCGAGCTGATCTCCCTGTGCTATGCGGCTGCTTCCCACTAGCTATCTAGTTTACGTTTAGTAGTGTATATATGTCCATGCCACTCTCTCACTTTGTCCCAGCTTACCCTTCCCCCTCCCCATATCTTCAAGTCCATGCTCTAGTAGGTCTGGGACATTGACTTCTTTAGTCTTTCTTCCAATCTTATGTGGTGGGTACTCTTTTCAGTGCGTAAGTCAAAAATACAATTTTTTCACTTTACCCAAACACAATTGAATTTTAATTTTGAACTTGTATTTTGCTACGCTGGTAGAAAATGAATCTTGCTCAGTTTGGGGTTCTCTCACCACTTCTTCCCCCTGAGTTTAAACCTAAATTCCAGGAGGTGTATGTAGTTCCAGGGGGTTGGGAGCAGGCTCCAGGTCCCTCATCTCTATGTTGACAGTGAGTTGTTCTTTATTCCTTCAACCTGGCTCTACTGTGCCAACTTTGAGTGCAGCTAAACTATCTGCTTTTCTTGCCATACTGGGTGAAGAAACATCTGAAAGGCTCTCTAAAGACCCAGGGGCCTAGATTCCTTAGGTAGCAGTTTTCTCCCTGAGCTTTTAAGGGGTCTTCTTACTAAGGATATCACACTGCCCATCCAACAACCCCCTTCTGGGACCCATTAACTCCCAGCAACTGTCTTCTTTTTGTCTGTTTTGCCAGTCTTTACTGGTCCCCTAAAGGTGTATACTTTTTTTTTTTTTTTTTTTTTTTTGCGGTACGCGGGCCTCTCACTGTTGTGGCCTCTCCCGTTGCGGAGCACAGGCTCCGGACGCGCAGGCTCAGCGGCCATGGCTCACAGGCCTGGCCGGTCCGCGGCATGTGGGATCTTCCCAGACTGGGGCACGAACCCGCATCCCCTGCATCGGCAGGCGGACTCTCAACCACTGCACCACCAGGGAAGCCCAAGGTGTATACTTTTGGAAATGAAAGTCAGGAACACTCCTTTGGTTTTTCTTTCAGTCAGTCACATCCTTCCCCTGAAGCAATGGGAAAAGAAAGGCCTAGCTGCATGAATGGAGGGAAGGAGGAGGGAAGGGGAGATTGTGGCCGTGTGAAATGGTGCAGCCAATTTAGAAAACCATTTGGCAGTTTCTCAAAAGGCTAAACATAGTGTTACCATGTGACTCAGCAATTCCCCTCTGGTGTATACACCCAAGAGAAATAAAAATATAGGTCCATATAAAAACAAATGTTCATAGCAACATTATTCATAGTAGCCAATAGTGAAAATAACCCAAATGCCATCAGCTGATGGATGGATAAATAAAATACTTTGTATCCATACAGTGGAATATTATTTGGCAATAAAGATGACTGGTGTGATGGTACCTGCTACAACATGAATGAATCTTGGAAACATACAAAGTGAAAAACGCTTGACACATAAGACCAGGTATTGTATGATTCCATTTACATGAATGTCCAGAATAGGCAAATCTATAGAGACAGAAAATATATTAGTGGTTGCCTAGGTCTGAGGGGAAAGGGATTGGGGAGGAATGGGGAGTGGCTGCTAATGGGTCTGGGGTTTCCTTTTAAGGTGATGAATGTTCTAGAATTGATTATGGTGTTGGTTACCCAACCCTCTGAATATACTAAAAGTCATTGAATTGTACACTTTAAAAGTGTGTATTGTATGGTATGTGATTTATATCCCAATAAAGTTGCTAAAAAAAAGTGAGCCAATTGAAAACATACTGGTTGCTCCCCACCAAATGATGTATTTTCCAGCTACATGAACATCATATTTATTACAGATATTTAAAAAATTGGAAGCAGATCCTATATACAGGTTATCCTACTTTCCCTCCTAAATATGTATTAGACACCTACTTTGATCCAAGTACCATGGTGGATGCTGTGGAAATACAAAGAAGGATAAGGCATGTCCCTTCCTTTGAGAAGCTTACAATATGATTGTTTCCATCCGCTTGACTTCTAGCTGCTGTGGTCTGCAGGTGGTATCAATTATTTTTTTCACCTGTCCAAATTAAGATTACAAACTTTACTGAGTTGAGAGCAGCAGTTAAAATAATCAAGAGGTTAGAAGAATTCTGTAAGAAGTCATACTAAAAAGATTTAAACTTTTCAGTCAGTAAAGACAGATGTGGAGAGGGCTAAGTTGCCTTGAACTGAAATGTATGCTCCAAGTCTAAGAATTCTCAACTTTGCAGCCTTTGAAGAATCCCTGTTGCAACCTATACTTATTAAGTCAGACTCTGGGGGTGAGATACAGGCATAGGTAGGTCTTTAAAATGCCCCACTGGATTCTAATATGCATTTTGGAAACTATGGGCTTAGATGCTTGAACCAAGTGGTTTGTTGTGAATAAGGAAAAGTGTTACAATATAAAGAAGAGGGGCAATTAACTTGGGGAATGCATTACCCATAAAAGAGTATGTCTGGAAGGTTAGGCCATACTCAGTGTGACTTGCCTGGGTGAAATGGTGATGTAAGTAGGTAATGTGGCTCCCAATAGCATGTTTGTGACAAACAGCAGTCATAGGACATAGGCGTTTACAAAGCAAGAACTAGAACCTTAGGTTAGAATCCATAAGAGGCAATCATCAGTCCATTAAACTGGAAAGGCTAAGCCAAAAAAAAAATGTGTTGAAGGATGTTCAAAGAGAATTGAACAGGAGGAAGTAAGAGAAGCAAGAACTTCAGGAGTTAACTCCTTGAATGCTGAGTGATGACTCTATGTGTGCCCCAAGGTAATTTGGCTGGGTCAAAGGTGGAAGTGTTATATGACTGAATTAGGTTTATGAGGACTTGTAGGCTATAATTAAGGGCAATTAGAGATATTTGGGACCTAGCAATACCTTTTGGGCTTAGATCATGAAGGGCAACAACACTATTCCTTGAAACAGTCATGAGTCTCCACTCTTAAAAACAAAATATTGGGCTGAATGAGATTGCCCTCTGGTCTGGCTCAGTCATTCCAATGTTCTAATGTCTTACTTTTAATTTTCCATTTTTTAAAAAAAGGATTGATTGATAAGATGAGAAGGGGAAGAGAATTATGACTGGTAGTCTTTGTCCACCATACGATAGAAGCAGGGACAAATGTTTCTGTGTTTGCTCAAGGCCCTATGCTGAACAGGATGCACTATAGACATCATGGCCTTTTGCAAAGCATTATTCCTTTAGTAGCAGTGGAACTGAACACAGATGTCAACCTCCATATGATTGTGGTCTTGGCATTGGAGTTAGAGTCTTGGCACTAGGAGCTATTTCCTGTTGCAGGAACCTGGAGGAACCACTTCCCTGTTATGTTTCAACTGTTGAATTCATCTATCTTCTCTTCCAAAGGATCCATAGAAGCAGGCTAACTCGGTTGTGGCGAAACCCCACCCAGGCTTTTTGGACTGATAGGCAGAATTTCCCCTGGCAGATAGGCTGTCTGCAAAGCAGGAACAGAGCATGCATGGGGAGGGCCCAAGAGAGGGTCTAATCACAACACTATGGAAGACTCTGGCATTCAGCTGGAGACGCCCAAGGGCATTTGGTTTAGAACCAAGTCAGAATTTACTCAGCATCTCTGAAAAAACTCTAAACTGAATATCTGAAGCTGTCTTACAGGGGAGCCATTTGATAGTTCATTTCTTTCTTTGATTGCATTTTAAAGTACATTTTAATCCAAGTTCCAATTCCTTGTAGGATTCAGCCCTTGTACTTTGAAAAAATGAGGGTATTTGAGATTTTAAAACCCATGTGCTGGGAAAGATAAGGAGTCCCAGAATTTTAGTTCTGCTAACACTGTCATAAGAGAAGATTGTAGCTTTTGCAAAAGAAAATGGGTTTTTGGTTGGTTTGATTTTGATAGAATGGATTGATTATTGATATTAAAGTTGGAGAAGGGCGAGATTTTGATATGAGACACTGGACTTGTTTTGTTTGTTCTAATATCTCTTTATTTGGCTACTGGTCAAATCTTTGAGCTGGAAAAACAAAGTTGTTGTTAAGGGTTGGAATTGTCTCAATTTTGTTCTTACTTTAATATATGTGGGCGCTGTTTGATTAAAGCAGTTGCACATTCAGTTTATTTTCTTAAAGTTTGTTATAGACATAACCAAAGTTCTGCAGATTTGTAAATAAATTATATCTAACTGTACATAACCTGGGTTACATTCCTGGGTGAATCATATCAACATTGGCAGAACGTTTAAATAAACATTCTAGAGAAGGTTAAACAGAGGTTAAACAGTTTATTCTCCCCTTCATACCAAGTTCCTTAGATGTTTGAATTCATCCTTAAAGTTTCTATTTGACTCAACAATTTCAAGAACAAAAAATTTCAAGATCAATCTAAGTAAAAACTATTAATATTCTTTGATATGAAACATGTTAATCTTTCACTAATCACTCAATTGAAACAGATCCTTAAAAAAAAATCACTGCTCCCCCCAATGTTACAATATAAAATATGTTTGCTGAAGAGATTTTCTCACTATAACATCAACAGGAGTTTCAACTTTTAATAAAGTTTATGGGTGGAGTGGACATTGAGGTAAAAGGGTTAAATAAATGAGTTAGAACGTTGGAATTCCTTTGTGTTTCTAGTGAGGCCCAGCATCCCTAACTTCTTTCTATAGTAGAGTTTATCCCTTTGAACACAGGAGTTGACACATGACCTCTTGGCCCCAGTGCTTTTTCCAAAATAGACATGTGATCCAATCTGGACCAATTTTAGTCCTTCCTTGAAATTGGAGTTGGAAATAAATAATTCTTTTTCCTCTCAGAGCAGGGAACTTTTGGGATGTAAGTCCATCACAATGGGCCACCATATTCCTCTTTGCATGGAGAATGAGCTTTTGGAGTGTGAGAGAATGAGAGCAACAGGTAAATAAAAGGGAAGAGAAACAGAGATGGATATAGTTATAGGAGAATTGTGAAAAATGGAAGACACTAGAGTTACTGAAGTCCAAATTGCTGTTAGGTAGGAGTGTTAGGAATGCCAGGAAACTGTTATGTTTATTATTTGGATACTACTGAAGATGCTCATCCACTAAATCACTCAGTGTACTCTTTGTAAGGGAATGTATTTCCCACTCCTCTTGTTACCTTGTGGAGAGGGATCCCTACTGTCACACTCTTGGCCTCTCTTGCCACTTCTTACCCCATGGCAAAAGGGGTGCCTGGTTTAATTGGTAGTGTGAAAGAAGAAACTGGGTATGGTCAGCTAACCTCTTCCCTCTTTCTTCTCTTTAGGGATCTGCCTGCCATTGAAGAGCCTATGTTTTGGTCTGGTTCAATGATGTGCATGTTGAAGTATTGGGGAGAAAAAATAAGATTGATTCATGGACAGAGAGGACAGGTGGATGCCTAATTACAGAATAAAGCTAGAATAGTAAAATGTTAATGTAGCATTTAGGTAGAGAGTGTATGGGTGTTAACCGTGAAATTCTTTCAATTCTGTTGTATGTCTGAAATTTTTCAAAACAAAATTTTGGAAAAAAAAACCCAGTGTGCATTATGATGTTATAGCTTGACACAGGCATTTGATATAAATTGAGAAGTAGATAGAAACTATTTTCCTTAAAAAGAGCCTGTTTTGCATCAGATATTGTTTTGCAGATCATGTTGGCATTGCAACCACATGTAAGTCTAGCTGTACAGCTTCAAAAAGTGACCAAGAAAGGAGGGGGAATGAAAAAGACACTGAAGCTGTGTGGCTGACAGGGTCTTGCTGCTCCAGCTGCGTGTCAGGCCTGTGCCTCTGAGGTGGGAGGGCCAAGTTCAGGACATTGGTCCACCAGAGACCTCCCGGCTCCATGTAATACCTAACAGCGAAAGCTCTCCCAGAGATCTCCATCTCAATGCTAAGACACAGCTCTACTCAACGACCAGCAAGCTACAGTGCTAGACACCCTATGCCAAACAACTAGCAAGACAGGAACACAAACTCACCCATTAGCAGAGAGGCTGCCTAACATCATAATAAGGTCACAGACACTCCAAAACACACCACCGGATGTGGTCCTGCCCACCAGGAAGACAAGATCCAGCCTCATCCACCAGAAATCAAGCACTTGTCCCCTCACCAGGAAGCCTACACAACCCACAGCATCAACCTTAGCCACTGAGGACAGACACCAAAACAACGGGAACTACAAGCCTGCAGTCTGCAAAAGGAGACCCCAAACACAGTAAACTAAGCAAAATGAGAAGACAGAGAAACACACAGCAGATGAAGGAGCAAGGTAAAAACCCACCAGACCAAACAAATGAAAAGGAAGTAGGCAGTCTACCTGAAAAAGAATTCAGAGTGATGATAGTAAAGATGATCCAAAATTTTGGAAATAGAATGGAGAAAATATAAGAAACATTTAACAAGTCCCTAGCAGAACTACAGAGCAAACAAATAATGATGAACAACACAATAGATGCAATTAAAAATTCTCTAGAAGGAATAAATAGCAGAATAACTGAGGCAGAAGGACAGATAAGTGACCTGGAAGATAAAATAGTGGAAATGACAACTGCAGAGCAAAATAAAAAAAAAAGAATGAAAAGAATTGAGGACAGTCTTAGAGTCCTCTGGGACAACATTAAACACACCAACATTCAAATTATAGGGGTCCCAGAAGAGGAAGAGAAAAAGAAAGGGACTGAGAAAATATTTGAAGAGATTATAGTTGAAAATTTCCCTAATATGGGAAAGGAAATAGTCAATCAAGTCCAGGAATCACAGAGAGTCCCATACAGGATAAATCCAAGGAGAAACACTCCAAGACACATGCTAATCAAACTATCAAAAATTAAATACAAAGAAAAATATTAAAAGCAGCAAGGGGAAAAATAACAAATAACATACAAGGGAATCCCCATAAGGTTAACAGCTGATCTTTCAGCAGAAACTCTGCAAGCCAGAAGGGAGTGGCAGGACATATTTAAAGTGATGAAAGGAAGGTTTCATCAACAACCAAAATTGTTTGTTTGTTTCAACAACCAAGATTACTCTACCCAGCAAGGATCTCATTCAGATTCGATGGAGAAATTAAAACCTTTACAGACAAGCAAAGGCTAAGAGAATTCAGCACCACCAAACCAGCTCTACAGCAAATGCTAAGGGAACTTCTCTAGGCAGGAAACACAAGAGTAGGAAAAGACCTACAATAACAAACACAAAACAATTAAGAAAATGGTAATAGGAACATACATATCGATAACTACCTTAAATGTAAATGGACTAAGTGCTCCAACAAAAAGACATAGACTGGCTGAACGGATACAAAAACAAGACCCATATATATGCAGTCTACAAGAGATCCACTTCAGACCTAGGGCCACATACAGACTGAAAGTGAGGGGATGGAAAAAGATATTCCATGCAGATGGAAATCAAAAGAAGGCTGGAGTAGCAATTCTCATATCAGACAAAATAGACTTTAAAATAAAGACTATTACAAGAGATAAAGAAGGACACTACATAATGATCAAGGGATCAATCCAAGAAGAAGATATAACAGTTGTAAATATTTATGCACCCAACATAGGAGCACCTCAATACATAAGGCAAATGCTAACAGCCATAAAAGGGGAAATCGACAGTAACACAATTAGTAGGGGACTTTAACACCCCACTTTCACCAATGGACAGATCACCCAAAATGAAAATAAATAAGGAAACAGAAGCTTTAAATGACACAATAGACCAGATAGATTTAGTTGATATTTATAGGACATTCCATCCAGAAACAGCAGATTACACTTTCTTCTGAAGAGCTCATGGAACATTCTCCAGGATAGATCATATCTTGGGTCACAAATCAAGCCTTGGTAAATTTAAGAAAATTGAAATCGTATAAAGTATGTTTTCTATGAGACTATGAGACTACGCTATGAGACTAGATATCAATTACAGGAAAAAATCGTAAAAAATACAAACACATGGAGGCTAAACAATACACTACTTAATAACCAAGTGATCACTGAAGAAATCAAAGAGGAAATCAAAAAATACCTTGAAACATATGACAGTGAAAACACAATGACCGTAACCTATGGGATGCAGCAAAAGCAGTTCTAAGAGGGAAGTTTATAGCAATACAGTCCTACCTCAAGAAACAAGAAACATCTCAAATAAACAACCCAACCTTACTCCTAAAGCAATTAGAGAAAGAAGAACAAAAAAACCCCAAGTTAGCAGAAGGAAAGAAATCATAAAGATCAGATCAGAAAGAAATGAAGGAAACAGCAACAAAGATCAATAAAACTAAAGCTGGTTCTTTGAGAAGATAAACAAAAGTGATAAACCATTAGCCAGACTCATCAAGAAAAAAAGGGAGAAGACTCAAATCAATAGAATTAGAAATGAAAAAGGAGAAGTAACAACTGACACTGCAGAAATACAAAGGATCACGAGAGATTACTACAAGCCACTATATGCCAATAAAATGGACAACCTGGAAGAAATGGACAAATTCTTAGAAAAGCATAATCTTCCAAGACTGAACCAGGAAGAAATAGAAGATATAAACAGACCAATCACAAACACTGAAATTGAGAATGTGATTAAAAATCTTCCAACAAACAAAAGCCCAGGACCAGATGGTTTCCCAGGCGAATTCTATCAAACATTTAGAGAACAGTGAACATCTGTCCTTCTCAAACTCTTCCAAAATATAGCAGAGAGAGGAACACTCCCAAACTCATTCTCAACATCTTTCACAATGGTGAAAAACTGAAACCATTTCCTCTAAGATCAGGAACAAGGCAAGGTTGTCCACTCTCACCACTATTATTCAACATAGTTTTGGGAGTTTTAGCCACAGCAATCAGAGAAGAAAAAGAAATAAAAGGAATCCAAATCAGAAAAGAAGAAGTAAAGCTATCAGTGTTTGCAGATGACATGATACTATACATAGAGAATCCTAAAGATGCTACCAGAAAACTACTAGAGCTAATCAATGAATCTAGTAAAGTAGCAGGATGCAAAATTAATGCACAGAAATCTCTTGCATTCCTATATACTAATGATGAAAAATCTGAAAGAGACATTAAGGAAATACTCCCCTTTACCACTGCAACAAAAAGAATAAAATACCTAGGAATAAACCTAACTAAGGAGACAAAAGACCTATATGCAGAAAACTATAAGACACTGATGAAAGAAATTAAAGATGTTACAAACAGATGGAGAGATATACCATGTTCTTGGATTGGAAGAATCAACATTGTGAAAATGACTCTACTACCCAAAGCAATCTACAGATTCAATGAAATCCGTATCAAACTACCAATGGCATTTTTCACTGAACTAGAACAAAAAATTTCACAATTTGTATGGAAACACAAAAGACCCTGAATAGCCAAAGCAATCTTTGATGTGGACCTTTTTTCTTTCTTTCTTTCTTTTTTTTTTTTTTGCGGTACGTGGGCCTCTCACTGTTGTGGCCTCTCCCGTTGCGGAGCACAGGCTCCGGACGTGCAGGCTCAGCGGCCACGGCTCACGGGCCCAGCCGCTCCGCGGCATGTGGGATCTTCCCAGACCGGGGCACGAACCCATGTCCCCTGCATCAGCAGGCAGACTCTCAACCACTGCGCCACCAGGGAAGCCCCAAAGCAATCTTGAGAAAGAAAAACAGAGCTGGAGGAATCAGGCTCCCAGACTTCAGACTATACTGCAAAGCTACAGTAATCAAGACAGTATGGTACTAGCACAAAAACAGAAATATAGATCAATGGAACAGGATAGAAAGCCCAGATATAAACCCACGCACATATGGTCCCTTTATCTTTGATAAAGGAGGCAAGAGTATACAATGGAGAAAAGATAGCCTCTTAAATAAGTGGTGCTGGGAAAACTGGACAGCTACATGTAAAAGAATGAAATTAGAACACTCCCTAACACCATACACAAAAGTAAAGTCAAAATGGATTAAAAACCTAATGTAAGGTCAGACACTATAAAACTCTTAGAGGAAAACATAGGCAGAACAGTCTATGACATAAATCACAGCAAGATCCTTTTTGACCCACTTCCTAGAGAAATGGAAATAAAAACAAAAATAAACAAATGGGACCTAATGAAACTTAAAAGCTTTTGCACAACAAAGGAAACCATAAACAAGACGAAAAGACAACCCTCAGAATGGGAGAAAATATTTGCAAATGAAGCAACTGACAAAGGATTAATCTCCAAAATTTATAAGCAGCTCATGTGCTCAATATCAAAAAAACAAACAACCCAATCCAAAAATAGGCAGAAGACCTAAATAGACATTTCTCTGAAGAAGATATACAGATTGCCAACAAACACATGAAAGACTGCTCAATATCACTAATCATTAGAGAAATGCAAATCAAAACTACAGTGAGGTATCACCTCACACAGGTCAGAATGGCCATCATCAAAAAATCTACAAACATTAAATCCTGGATAGGGTGTGAGGAAAAGGGGACCCTCTTGCACTGTTGGTGGCAATGTAAATTGTTACAGCCACTATGGAGAACACTATGGAGGTTCCTTAAAAGACTTAAAATAGAACTACCATATGACCCAGCAATCCCACTGCTGGGCATATACCTACCCTGAGAAAAACCATAATTCAAAAAGAGTCATGTATCACAATGTTCATTGTAGCTCTATTTTTACAATAGCCAGGACATGGAAGCAACCTAAGTGTCCTTCGACAGATGAATGGATAAAGAAGATGTGGCACATATGTACAATGGAATATTACTCAGCCATAAAAAGAAATGAAATTGAGTTATTTGTAGTGAGGTGGATGGACCTAGAGTCTGTCATACAGAGTGAAGTAAGTCAGAAAGAGAAAAACAAATACCGTATGCTAACACATATATATGGAATCTAAAAAAAATGGGAAGAACCTAGGGGCAGGACAGGAATAAAGACACAGATGTAGAGAACGGACTTGAGGACACGGGGAGGGGGAAGGGTAAGCTGGGACAAAGTGAGAGAGTAACACTGATATATACACTACCAAACGTAAAATAGCTAGCTAGTAGGAAGCAGCCGCATAGCACAGGGAGATCAGCTCCCAGGGAGATCAGCTCGGTGCTTTGTGACCACCTAGAGGGGTGGGATAGGGAGGGTGAGAGGGAGTCACAAGAGGGAGGAGATATGGGGATATATGTATATGTATAGCTGATTCACTTTGTCATACAGCAGAAACCAACACACCATTGTAAAGTAATTATACTCCAATAATGATGTAAAAAGAAAAAAAAAAAAAGTGGCCAAACAGGTCATACTAGTGATTGTCCAGGGGCAGCAATTCTTCTTCCCTTGTGAAAGCAGTAGCTTTACTCCCTGGCAGGAATTTTGAAATGCTACTCTCCTTACCAGAAGGCAAAGTAATGGAAACTGGATCTTTGAGTATCGGATGGGAGGTGGAAGGTTAGGGTGGGGGAAAGATTTTGTAACCTTAACTGAGATAATGCTCATAAAATGCTTAACACAATGCCTGAATAAATTCTCAATAAATTTTAGCTGTAATTATAGTTAGCTCCTTATCTAAAAAGAAAATCATATATAGGTGTAACATTGTAGTGGGTTGAATTGTGTCCTCCCAAAAGATATGTCCAAATCCTACCCCCCAGTACCTGTGGATGTGACCTTATCTGCAAATAGGTTCTTTGCAGATGCAGTTAAGTCTTGGTGGTAGCATGCTGGATTCAGGGTGGGTCTTAAAATGAGAGAGAGAGAGAGAGAGAGAGAGAGAGGGAAAGAGAGAGAGAGAGAGAGAGAGAGAGAGAGAGAGAGAGAGAGAGAGAGAGAGAGACGGAAAAGAAGGGCATGTGAAGATGGAGGCAGAGACTGGAGTTATGCTGCCACCAGCCAAGGAACGCCAGGAAGAGGCAAGGAAGGGTTCTCCCCTAGAACATCAGAGGGAGAGCGGCCCTCCTGACACCTTGATTTTGGACCTTCTGACCTCCAGAATTGTGAAATAATAAATTTCTGTTGTTTTAAGATCCCACATTTGTGGTAATTTGCTTCAGCAGCCCTAGGAAACCAATGCAAATGTTACACCAGGAAAAAGGATGTGACAAGGTACTGTGTGATTTGTTACAACTGAACAGTATAGATCAGACAGGGTATCTGGGGGAGAGATAGTAGAATCTCCTGGAAGAGGTATCAAGCGCCTCCTTTCCAGGGAGGGGAGTACCGGGAAGGGAGCAGGTTCTCCTTGAAAAATCACTACCTGTTGTTGGGAGTCCTATTGGGCTGGCTCTGAATAAAAGTAGGAGAACCAGCAGTATAAATAATAATTGTGGTATAGCAGATAATTATCACCATAAAGACGCTATATTTTGTTGCCTCGGTAATGTAGGCAAGGGAAAATAAATGATCTGTATTTAACCATTTACATGAGAATAAAAATGTTAAGATATTGGCTCTAGTATTAATTCGCAAGGTCTCTCGGTGACTGCTGAGAGAAATGGCTCAGTCATTTTTATAGTTATGTTGTTTACTGGGATGTTGAAAAAAAAATGCCTTGAGCTCTTGATCCGATCCCTGAGCACTTCTCCATTTCCCATCCTTATCATTCGTTCATGGTCATCGTAGGTTTTAGCCTTCCTCAACTACTTTCTTTTTTAAAATAACGTTAAGAAAATCGTTACACAAGTAATTCATATCCATTGATAACAATTAGAAGATACAGAGAAGTCCAATGGAAACAAAATTTAAATGATTCATAATCATGTCAGTCAAAGACTGTCACTGTTAATACATTGGTGCATATCCTCACAGATTTTTTCCTGCAAGTATAAGTAGTTAAAAGAATTTGATCATAATATACACACCATTTGGACACTTGCTTTTCTCCACTTTAACTATATATTACAAGCATTGGATATGTTAGTAAGCAGAGAACTACCTCAATTATTTTAATGGCTATGTGTTGTCCCATTTTAATAATTTATTATAATTTACTTAATAAATGCCACTTTTGTTGGATATGTCACTGTAATTATTCACTATTGCAAGTAACACTAAACTGCACGTTCTTTATATATTGAGTGCACGTCCAGCGATTTCCTTAGAATGGATACATGGTGCCACAATGCCCTCAAGAGTGTTTATATTGGTTTACTCTCCCACCAACAGTATTTGAGACTGCCTGTCTCCCTGCAATCTCACAAACGTAATTATCAACCTATTTAGTGTTTGTCGATATGTTAGGGAAAACAAATGGAATCTTATTATAACCTGTATTTCGGCAATTATTAGTGATTCCTAAAAGATGCTATGACACTTGGTCCTCAGCTCAGGTGTTTATTTTTCTGTACTCAGTCTATTTTCTCAGTCTTTGGGTTCTCATTCCACTGGGGAGATGGGAATTTAATCTCAGTCCCACACACTTTCCCCTGGGATCACAGCCAAATTCCAGGGGACTAAGTGTGAGGCATTGGGTATGAGTCCTGGCGTGCGTTTTGGGGGGAATCCAACTGACTGGTGATGCTACTTTCCCACTCTAGTGGGTATTGGGATGAGATGGCCATCTATTCACTTGGTCTTTGATCATCGGTCCCTGTGGGATTAGGGATAAAAACATGTCACGATGTCCCTTATTCCTTTCCAGGAGGAGCTTTCAGTTCTGACAGCCCACTTCACCATTTCTGAGGCCCCTTTTGGGGCACAGGCATCGTTGTGCTGCCCTGTGACAGGCTGGCACGTGAGAAGGATCGTGAGGCTGTCAGAGGCTCCACCTGTCTAGTCATACCACCATTTCCTTGAGGTCATCGGTATGAAACACCAAGCTGTTGAGATGCAGGGCAGGAAGGGCAAAGGGAGAATGTAAATACTCATTTAAAAACATCTGCTGATATTTCAGAGTATTATCCCACCATGTTATTGGCCAATTGTACTTATCCTTTTGTGAAATGCCTCTTCTTGTTCTTTGCTCACGTCAACTACTTTCCCCAAGCACCATACTGTGTTGTGCTTCCAAATGTCTTTGTGCATACTTTTTCTTCTGGTTAACCCATGCTTCAATTCTATGCATTAGCATAGATCGTTCTACTTCCCTCTAAGATAACATGTAATTGCATATTTATTTGTTTGTGGGCAGTGTAGGCAATAAAATCTGCTAAAACAATGATTCTTCTCACTGAAACGCTATATTCCTTGAAGGAAAGGACTGTGTCACAGACTTTTTTGTCATTCTGAACATATTCTAAAGCAGATTTAGAAATACAGAAATAGTTTAAACTCTTGGTGAAAACATTTACCTAAAATGAGGATAAACAAGCTGTAGTGGTTTATGTGCAGGCTCTAGAATCAGAAAGAATTGAGTGAAGCTGGAATTAGTTATCTACTAGCAAGTTACTGATCCTCCCAAACCTCAGTTCTCTCATCTGTAAAACGAAGAGGATTATAGAGATTTGATATGGTATCGCTATAAAGCACAGTAAGCAAACAACAAATACAGATGATTGTTACTAATAACCATTCTTAGGTAGAGAACAGAGAGGCTGATATGCTTACCGTCTTCTTCTTTGCTGATACTTGATGGGCAGCATTGCAAATTATTTAAATCAAGTAATTTATGCTAGAGAAGCAAACAAAAGGGATTAATATCACTGATCTATTAGTGAAAAGGATTGATTATTTGCTACCCTATGTGTTAGGCTGGTAAAAATACTGTATTCTGTGAGCTAGTGCGTGCTTGGGTTTTTGAGTTTATGTATTACTCTTTTTTTTTTTTTTTTTTTTTTTGCGGTATGCGGGCCTCTCACTGTTGTGGCCTCCCCCGTTGCGGAGCACAGGCTCCGGACGCGCAGGCTCAGCGGCCATGGCTCACGGGCCCAGCCGCTCCGCGGCATATGGGATCCTCCCAGACCGGGGCACGAACCCGTATCCCCTGCATCGGCAGGCGGACTCTCAACCACTTGCGCCACCAGGGAGGCCCTATGTATTACTCTTTAGGAAGTGAGCACTACATGAATCTAAGGCAGGAATTGTGAATGCAAGTGTCGTAGAGGCAGGGCAGCTACTACTAATGAAAGAAGCGGGCCAGTGTGAAAGGGTAAGGAGTGCAGGGGACTGTGACAAATGGGAGACCCCCGCCTCTCCCCGGGGCAGCCGCTCCTGAGCTCTGGCTTCAACAATGAGAATGCGGAGCTGACCACATCTTCCAAGTTGTTTTTTTTTTTTTGCGTTACGCGGGCCTCTCACTGTTGTGGCCTCTCCCGTTTTGGAGCACAGGCTCCGGACGTGCAGGCTCAGTGGCCATGGCTCACGGGCCCAGCCGCTCTGCGGCATGTGGGATCTTCCAGGACCGGGGCACGAACCCGTGTCCCCTGCATCGGCAGGCGGACTGTCAACCACTGCGCCACCAGGGAAGCCCTTGCAAGTTGTTTTTTAAAGAGAAGTTGGAAATCCAGAGGGCTTTCTTCTTTCTCTCATGAAGTTTTCTCATTTCTAGAAGTTGGCCACTAATTCAAGCATTGTTTTAAAACACTGTGTGGGCCAAAAAACCGTGTCTGCAGGCCACAGCTGATTCATGGGTCACCAGCTTGTGACCTTTGATTTGAGATATCATTAACATTTTCAAGAAGCACATAGAAATGTGGCAATTTTAGAGTTTAAAGGGATGATAAAACATTACACAAACTTTGTCCAATGTAGTGTGAACTCTTTTTAATATCCCATCTAGTCAATTGGTATTAAATATGGGTTAATTTTTTAAAAAACCTCACATAGTATATTTTAACTCCTTTCATCCTTCAGCTAATTCTGCACTAAGGTTCAGCTGGATCTGTTTTCAATCTTGCCCGCCTGTTGGGACAGCCCAGGGAGTTCCTAAGTAAACTTCATTCTCCTAACAGGCCTCTGCACGATATTAGCTAAAGAAAGCCCTGTAGCTCAACAGGCAGATGGCGGTAAGAAATTAACTTGAACTTCAGCAAGGCTGAGGTTTCCATAGGAACAGAGGAAGCAGCCATACTGCCTGGCATTTGAACTGAATAGGAAACAGGCTCCCCATCAGGATAGTTTAAGAAAGGACTGTACTATTCTACCATTTTCCGCAGAGATGTTTAGTAGTTCCTCCTAAAGTGCTTTAACTTTAGTTAATGACAGGAAAATAAATGATACGATACTCAGGTACATGCTTAAATATGTTAAAGTGTCTGTAAGTATCAGATACGAGAAAGACAGTGCAAGCATCTAATTGCTGAAATCTGAAAATCATTAATAAGCTTTAGTGGTCTCCAGCACCAAAACTATATTCTTTACTAAGTGAGACAATGACAAGCAGAAATCATTGTTTCAGTCTTCATTTCCTGTAGAGAACAGACTTTCAAATAAATGTGATTTTTTCTGTCAATGTAGTTTTCTTCTAGGAATAAAAGATATCATTAATATATATTTTGCCTGAACTTCCAGACACTCAATTACCATGTGAGGAATAAGCAACTCTGGAGAGCCCTATGCATTTTGGAATTAATGATTGAAGAGAGTTCATCTCGCTTGTGTCTGTCTCACATTCAGAGGTGGATTAACAGGGAAGCTAAGGAAGTTTAAGCTTCATGTCCCCTCCCTCACTTTGGCCTCTTCCAAGAACCTGAGGTGAGCCTCCAGAATGTTCACATGGCCATATATTTTTGTAAAATTTTTGTAACATTTGTAAAAGAGATTTTAACTGCAGTGGTTAAGACTGCTGTCCCTTTCCACGCAGACTTCCCCTCTATCCAATTCCCCTCCTGTTGGGTGGTGAGGAAATGACTGCAGGTATTTTGGGGGTCTGGGTAAGGAGCAGTTGAGTTGGGGAAATATTAAGTATGGATTTAGTGGGATATATTTATGTGGATGGCGGTCGTTCTGGCGTAGGAACAAGTTGTAGTAATATTTCTACTGCCCACTATGCGCATTCACTCAGCACCATGACACAAAGGTGCTGGGTCAGAGACGGGATTGAGGGATGACCATGTCCTGTGGTACCTGGCACCCTGGGATGTGGGTGTGGCAGAGAAACAAGATGGAAGTGGAGCGAGGAGCTAGTCTGTGGGAAATTCTTTCCATCATCAGACTTGTAAAACCAAAGATGGAGGATTTGGTTCTCAATGAATTCTAGTCAAATTGGAAGTTCTAGCCAATCAGAAACAGTCTTGCTAATGCAGTGTGTATAATTATAAACACACTGTACATTTTTAACAAAAATTGCTTCATACAGTATTTATCAGAACTCCTATGATTAAATTTCCAGCTGAATTAACACGAAATACTGAGGGCAAAGGAAACATAAAACTCAATAATAACTACCACAGGAATGTTAATAGCAAAATGGTTAATGAGAACTGTTGATTGGAAGAGCATTTAAGATGGGTCACTATTACAGTAACTGAGAATTACAGGAAACTTGAAAGGCCTGGGATCTTATAACTCATATAAAAAAAACTTGATAGTTTTCCTAGATTCGATAATAATCTTAAAATTTTATATCATGTTTCAACAGTGAGCTGTACAGTTGCAAGAAGCTTTCTGAACCATCAACAAAAATCCAGATTTTAATATTGCCATGTTCCAGTAACTTAACATTGTTAGTGATAAAAAAAATCCTCTCTCACAAAGTCTTCTGTTGGTCTAAGTTCAAAGCAATGGCTACCTTTACTACTGAGATTTTATAACACAATAGTTGTGTAAAGTTTAAATTAGTCCATTTTTAATTACTCATCCTTTAATGAGCATTATATTCCACATGGGAGTTATGTTTGATAAACTCCCAGTTATACAGTTAACCTCAAGACACACACTGATGCAGCCACACATGTCTTTTTGAGAGTAGGTTCATCATAATGGTTCAGAATAATTTCAGTTTGCTTCAAACACAGATGTGTCTTTAACCTCTGATAATACATACCCTGCATTTAAACAGTAGCTTCTGAATAAGCAGTGATAGATAGCACAGTGATTGTAAAACTGAAGAAACAACTTGAACTACTTCAATGCTAATATTCTTAGTGCAAATCAATCTCTCAACTTTGCAGTCTACTTATTGGAAGCAAAGTTTCATGTGTTTTTTCCGCATGTTAAAGAATATAGTAATGTTACTAAAAATATTAATCCATTACTTTTTTCTTTTCATACTGTAATGTATATTGTGGTTTTTAATATTTTTTTCATGAGTATATTAAGTCTAATAAAAGAAAATTTCAGCGAAAAAAAACAAACCAAATGTCAATTTACCATGATAAAGACAAGACTGAATATTCTCGCTTTCTCTTCTCTGTATAGAAAAATGATTATACAAAATGTAATATGAAGAGGTAATCAAAGAGGATGCACCCTCCCCCCCAAAAAAACATTATAGAGATGTGTCAGGCAATTAACAAAAATAATTTTATTATTTTTCTGGATTTTGTAATGGTTGTGGTATTTGAAAGCTTCTTAAAATTTGTATTTTGTTTTAGTTCTTTTTTCATTCTAAATAAATATTTACTTTCAAACCTAATTTCATATTTGTAATTTGTAAAAGCCTCAGGCCCAGTAGAACCCAGATTTACTTTTGTTCTCATTCCTCCAGTAACAGCAAAGTCATTTTTAAGGCAAAATTTACAGAGTAAAATGCACAAATCATAATGTAGAGCTCATTGACTTCTGTTTATATAACTGTATAACCACCCATGAAGATGCAAAACATTTTCATAACCCCAGAAGAAAATTTTAATTTCTAATATATTCATGTTTAAGATGTTAATATATCCACAAAACAAGAATATTTTGCTAAGAGAAAGCAACACTTGACACAAGCAAACTCTTAGTGATAAAATTATAGTTACTAAAATTAAAAATTCCATAGGAAAACCAGAAAAAAGAAGTCACTCAGAACATCAAGCATAAAAACAACGAGATGGAAAATATGAGAGAAAAGATGAGACATAGAGGACCACCAAGAGGAACAACTCCAACAAACAGAAGTTCTAGAAGAAAGAAAATGGAAGGGAGGAAACTTTGAAAGAAATGAAAAGTTTTAGACTTGAAGAATGATCTGACTCTTCAGATTTTAGAGAGTTACTCAGTACCCAGAAAATCAATAGTTCAGAAATGCTAGTTCAGTATAATTTTTACTTTCATTTCTCTTATGAAATCTCCTTAAAATTTTGTGAAACAAATGCAATTGAAAAATTTAAAAAGAACATGTTAGAAGTATATATCACCTTCACTATAGATTGGTTTAAACTATTTGTCCTAGATTACATTTATCCATCATCATTCATTCATACATTCAGCACTCACTTGGTACTAAGCCATGACAGTGTCAGTCTCAAAGAAAAGAACTGATTCCTACTATACATCTAACCATAGGACAGTATTATATGTGTAGAGATGTAGAGATATAAAGAAGCTGTTATCTCAGTGTTTTTCATCATCATTAAATAATGTCTTTTTAAAATAAATATAATACTTTATCCTGGACTCATTATGCTTTCTGAATCTAATTGTTCATGTACTTCATTAATTCTAGAAGATTCTAGCCATTATCTTTTGAAATATTGCCTCTCCTCATTTTCTCCATTCTGTCCTTCTATAATTCCTAGGAACTGTTTTATGGAATATTCATATTCTCTTAACCCCTTTTAAACATTTTTTTCCCCTATTTTCCTAGGCTTCATTCCATATAATTTCCAAAGATCCATCTTCTAGTTCACAAATTCTCTTTTCACTTGTGTCTAACCTGTACTGTAACACATCCTTTGAGTTTTACATTTATGACTACACCTTTCTAGTTGTTCTGGGGAGCCTAATTAGTTCTTTGTTGTGTCTCTTGAATTTTGTTTAGGTTGCATGGTTTTTGCATGCATTTTGTACTTTTGAATTGTAAGCTTATTTTCAGCAGTTTGTCTGGTGGGGGTGGTGGTCCTGTGAGGCTTGGATAGAGGGCATGTCTTCAAAAGGGATTTTACATTTGCTTCTTCTAGGTACCTAAGAGGTTCTAGACCAAATTCTAAGTTAATTTCTAAGCTTGGGAGGCCACAGATCTTGTGTAAGTTGTCCATAAAGTGGGTTAGGCCTTTGTTCACATATTCTCAGGGGAGGTTCACCCACCTCCCAACCAGAGATGAGGTCAAGAAAAAGAAGTTCCCTTATTGTTTCCTTCTGTGGTGGTGGTGGTAGTGGAATATTTTCTGGTCTATTCTTTCTCTGTGAGAGTATTGCACATACGTATGTGTTTGTGTGTGTGTGTTGCTGCTCAGTTTCATTTCTTCACGTGGCACAGGCCCAGGGCCTCGACTTCTAGGACTAAAACCCTAGCCCTATGTTTCTGAGTCTAGTGGTCACTGTTCACTAGGTCTCTCTACAGGGCAGTTGAGGGTCAATTCATAAGCTCACTGCTCTAGTTTTATGTTTCTTCTCCATTTTGCCTTCCTGGGAATTTCTTTTGAGTTCGGCTATTCATGTAAAAAATAAAAAAAATATTTTGTGTGGCATTTATATGAGTTTTATAACAGGAAAGTTAGTCTGTCATAGTCTGGGAAATTAAAATTGTTATTCACGTTATTTTTAAATGGCTTTAAAATCAAACAGTGATGAATTTGGACTATTTTTCAAAACCCTTCCTAAAGATTCTCATACCTACTTTGTTAGGTTGAGAATCACTACTATGTGGGAACACAGAAGAAGAGATGACTAGTTTTGACATGGTTGCTAGCGAAGTCATCAAAAAGGTGACATTTAAGTCAGATCTTGGAGGATGAGAAGTTTAGTACATTTATTTACCACCAACCATAATTCTTCAAAGTATTACACACAATGAAATTTAGAGTTAGTCTTTGTCCAATTGATTTTTTGCATTTTATATATTAATAGATATATATTTATATATACATAATATCATCAAAACTATTATTACCCCCTGATTTCTACGTCCCAGGTAAGGAAACAGGTGCTTAATCAAGAAAACGGAGACTCAGAGAGGTTAAATAACATTTTCACTTACGTAACATGTGGCATCTATGAAATGCACCCTTCAGGGAGCTGAACTGACCAAGGGCCCCAGCAGTTGTGCTCTGAAATCCATTGCCATGTTTGCATTGAACAGCATTTCCCACTGAGCTGCCCCCAGCCAGTTACTAAATATAGCAGGGATACAGCAGGAATACTAAGGCAGGCTTGTTTCTAGGAGACCCAGGACTCTTCTGGTGGCTGACTTTGGTTCAAGGACCTTCTGATGGCCTTGCTGAAGCTTCCTTGGACTGAAAGGCAGCCTACAGCAAGGTTTCTACCTGACCTTCCTTCTCCTCTCTTCACTCAGGTCAGACTGCTTGTGCTCTGATTGTTTTCCCAGCATTTTCTCTCACAGTCATTTCCCTAATAAAATCCTTGCACCTTTAATTCCATCTTGGTGTCTGTTTCTCAGAAGACCCAGACTGTCACACTAAGTTTGACCTCAAAACCCATGCTTTTACAAAAATAACTAAGTACGGATTAAGTATCTAAATGTAAGAATGACAACTATAAAACTTAGAAGAAAACACAGGCATAAATCTTCACGACCTTGGATTAGGCAATGCCTCCTTAGATATCACACTAAAAGCACAAACAACAAAAGAAAAAAACAGATTCATTAGACTTTGTCAAAATTAAAAACTTCTGTGTTTCAAAGGACAGGTTCAAGAAAGTGAAATGTTAACCCACAGAATGGAGAAAATATTTGCAAATCATATATCTGATAAGTGACTCCTACCTAGAATATATAAAGAATTCATAACTCAATAGTAAAAAGAGAAACGACAATTTAAAAATGGACAAAAATCTGAATAGACATTTCTCCCAAGAAGATGTCCAAATGGCCATTATGTACATGGAAAGATGCTTAACATCATTAGTCATCAGAGAAATGCAAATTAAAACCACAAGGAGATACCACTTCACACCCTCTAGGATATCTGTAATCAAAAAGTTGGAAAATGACAAGTGTTAGCAAGGAGGTGGAGAAATTGGAACTCTTTTACACTGTTGGTGGGAATGTAAGATGGTGTAGCTATCAATACTTTGGAACACGGTTGGTAGCTTATCAAAAAATTTAAACATAGAGTTATCGAATAACCCAGCAATTCTACTTCTTGGCATATGCCCAAGAGAAACCAAAACATATGGCCACACAGAAACTTGTACATGAACGTTTAGAGAAGCATTATTCATAATAACCAAAAAGTGGAAACAACCCAAGGCCCTATCAACTGATATACAAAATATGGTGTAGCCATACAGTGGCATGTTATTTGTCTATAAAAAGGAATGAAGTACTGATACATGCTGCAACATGGATGAACCTTGAAAACATTCTGCCAAGTGAGAGAAGCCACACACAAAGGACCACACCTTGTATGATCTCATTTATATGAAATGTCCAGAATAGTCAAATTTATAGAGACAGAAAGTAGATTAGTGGTTGCCAGGGCTTGGGGGCATGCGAGGTTAGGGGGATAACAGCTACAGGGTATGAGGTTTCCTTTTTGGAGGGATTAAAATGTTCCACAATTAATGTGGTGATGGTTGCACAACTCTGAATATACTAAAAAACACTGAACTATACAGTCTAAGCGGGTGGATTGTATGGTATGTGAATGATATCTTAAGAAGTCTGTTACCAAAAAATCCATGCTCTTTGAATACATTATATCCCTCATTTGGCATTTACCATATATTGTCTTATAGTTTTTTTCCTAATCAAAATGTTGTTTCACACCTCCCAAGTAGTGATGATGATCTCTGAATTGTAGGGTTTCTTCCAGATTAGTTTTCTTCATTATATTTTTCAGATTTTTTCCAACAAGCATTACTTTTATATATGAAAACTAGACTATACGAAATGAAAATTCTGTGTGTCCCTTTGTGGATTCTTCTGATGCTAGTACAATTTCTTACACATAGTAGGTGCTTAACAATGATTTATAAATATTATTGATAATGACGCTAGGTTTGAACTCTATTATGGATTTAAGTCTTTAGGTCTTTGGTAACGTGAATTTGTTATTGGTAGCAGAGTTCAGGAAAAGCAGATGTCACCTTGTGATTATAAACCTGAAAACACTTAGAAAGTACTGAAAGAAAAAATATGCTTTAGTACGAATGCCAATTTTGATAGCAGATACTTCAGGCATATGGTGGATTTAACTTTTATACTCGTTTTCAAATGGATGCAGATATGTCATTTGGGTCAGCAGGCTTCCCCTACTCCTAGTCACCGCATGCAGTGGAATCGGCCCAAAGTGGCATCTCATGTCAGTGTGCTGCATCATTTTGCGAATTATTTTACTTTACCATGTTTCTTCATGGAGACAAGGTCATCTTCTGACTATATTTTACTAACCCTTTTCCTCTGCTTGCCTTCTTCACTCTTCTTTATAACTTCTCCCTCTCGTCCTTTCTGGAAGGCAGGACGGGAGGGAAGCTCAGCTGGCTTGTACTGAGCAGTAATTATATGCCAGGCCCAGTTTTGGTCCTTTCACATTCAGAGATCCTGTTTGTTCCTCACAGTGATTTGCTGAAATGTTGCCATTTCAACCTCATTTGAGATGAGGAAACTGAGGCACATAGTGTAAGCGGCAGAGCCTGGACTGGGACTAGTAAGGCAGCTTGGTGTGCGGTTAAGAGCAGATCTGGCGCCAGGCTGTCTGGGCTTGAATCAGGGTTTCACTGCTCACCAGCTGTGTGACACCCCTCTCAGTCCCCAGTTTTTTCATAGGCATGGTAATAGTGTATCTTACAGGGTTGAAATAGGGAATGAGTTAGTCAATTATTTGTAATGCACTTAAAACAGTGCCTGGCACAATTCAAGTGCCATGTAAGTGTTTTAAAAGTAAATAAACTAAAGCCTGTCTGACTCCAAAGCCAGTAATAGTGGAATCTCAGGCCTGCTTTTTGTTCCATTCTCCCATTATAGCAGCAGAATTAGACAAAGGCTAAACTTGGACTCTGAACAGAAAAGAGACTTAGCTGCTGAGGCACCCACGGACTTCTTGCCCTGCCCACTGTGGTCTGGCACCCCCCATCTTGCCTGTCTCTCCCATGCTATCATTCCCACCTGATTCTTTGCTCACCACACTCCAGTAACGCTGGCTTTCTGTGGGTTCCATGAGCCCTACCAAGCTTACTTCTACCTCGAGGCCTTTGCACCCATCTGGAAATGTTTCTCCAGATTTTTGCATGATTAACATCTTCCTCATTCATGTCACCTCATCACATCATCTTGTCAGGAAAACCTTCCTTGATCATCATTTGGGCTCTCAGGCAAAACAGCAGGCGTGCTCACATAAAGGTGGCTGAGAAGAGTTTATTAAGAGACCATTAGCAGGGAGTGGGCAGGCCAGAAACCAGAATAGGATGGGGAAGGCTTTACACCCGCTGGGCCTGGGGAAGTGGGGTGGCACAAGAGGAGACCGGGAACCTTCAGAGAACAAGGAGAGGCCCCAGACAGAGTGGCAGCCTTGGCGGAGTGGTGCCGCCCGTCCCCCAGCCTTTTGCAGAAGAGGCAGCAAAAATACCCCCACTTCCCTCTCCTCCAGCCTGCTGACCTCCTGCCTCCCTCCCATCACCAGAAACTGGACTCACAGGCCAGCCTCCCAGGTGAAGGTGGAGAGGCAGTCCGAAGTTAGCCAATACTCTCTTCCCAGGTCATAGCCGATCCTTTCTCCTCTTTTATCTTCTTAGCATATATTACTCTCCACCATTACCTTCTTTTGTTTTACCCCATTCCCTCTAGAATGTAATTATTTTGAGGGCGGGATCTTCCAGTTCTTCCCTCCCCTTCCCTATCCTTTTTTCATCTCTGTATCCCCAGCGCATAGTAGGTGCACAATAAAGATGAGTTAAATCAATCAACAGACTGGGACACAGGTAGCTTGCCCGCAGAGAAAGAAGTTTATAAGGGTCGTTTATCTTTTTGTTTTTTTTCCTTACAAAAAGATCAGGTGACTGGACATCCCTGGCATCGGGTCAGAGGGCTGCGCCTCTTGCCCCCCACTTCTGCGGCCGTGAGTGGGGGACAGCAGGTGCGGGCGGCCACTGCTAGGCTGCGGCAGCGCGGGCTCCCCCGGGACGCGTGCGCCCAGCTCGTCGCGCGTCTCCCACGTGCAGCCCGACCCGCTTGCCCCTCCGCAGCCGGCGCGCCGCGGGGACGTGCGGGGCGGCTGCCCGAGTCCCTCTCCCAGTCGCGTCGTGGGGAGGGAGGGAGACACCCAGTGCTCACTCTCGGTTATTTTTAGTTGGTGGCTGACACCCCCGCCCCGGAGGGGGTGGGTGGAGCGGGCAGAGGAGGTGGGGAGGAGGGAGCTCCTGGCGCCTCCGCGCTCGCTCCCGCGGCGACTCACGGCGCGGCCGAGCCGGGCGGCGCTGGGAACAGCTGCGGCGGCGTCCTCGGCGGCAGCGCGGCTCTCCTCCGGGACCTGCGCCGCGAGGGGGAGGGGCGGGCAGGGGAGGAGAGCGGGCGGGCGGGAAGGGGCGGGGAGCGCGCTCCTGCGGCGGCGGCGGCGGCCGTCCTCATCCCGGCGGCCCAGCGCTTGAGTGGACGCGGGGCTTCGCAAATGGCTTGTGCCGCTCTCGGTCTGGAAGCTCTTCAGCCCCTGCAGCCTGAGCCGCCCCCCGAGCCCGCCTTCTCCGAGGCGCAGAAGTGGATCGAGGTAGGTGCCCGCGACTGGCGGGGGCTTTGCAGAGGCAGTCCGGAGCCACCGACCTGCACACACACTGACGACAGGTCCAGCCTCGCCTCCCCCCACTTTCTTTTGCCAGCTGCTCCGGGGCACCCGTCAGGGCCTCGAGCGAGCTGCGACCCCCTGACGCTTTGTCACTGGCGTCTCGGGTGAGGGTGGGCGCGAAGGGGGGACACTGCGGTCTAGCTGTGCGTGTGGGGGGCAGGAAGCGGTCCCCTGAGCCTCCATCCCTCCTGCCCGCCAGCCGCGCAAATCTCAGCTCCTGCCGCTTTCAGGCGCTGCCAAAGGAAGCGCAGTGCGAGCAGAAGCGCCGCAAAGCCTCATTATGCGCGAGCCCCCGGTGTCCTTGCCGACGCAGCATGTCGGGGGTCCTGCTCCCAGTCCTACCTCCACCCGTTGGCTCCCTCTCCCCGCCCTTCCCGAGCGGAGTTGTGCGTGTCTCCACGGAAGCGCATACCCACCGGAGCCTCTGGCTGTATTCCTGGCACCGGGTCAGGTGTGAGGCTGGCACAGCGCAGAGGGCCGGGGAGCCTGCAAGACCCACCTGCGAATGCGCCATCCGCAGAGACGTTGCCCAGCCATTGGCAGCTCCCACTCCATCGCAGAGGCGGTGGGACGGGCTCCCAGGTGCTGGGTACCCGGCCCCGTTGGCATATTTCACTTCTTAAATGACTCGGTGGCAGGCCAGGGAAATCACTGGAGCTCTCGGCTCAGTCCAGGAAGCGCTCGCTGGGCGATCCTGATTCTCGATGTTTATCTGTAGATGCAGCTTGGTGGCCCTGCGCTCCCGAAATCAAGTGTCTGCGGGGGTCAGGACGCTAGGAGGTTGCGAGCGGGGAAAGGTGACCCATTATGATCCGTGCAGTGAGCCTCTGTTTTGCGGCTGGCGGCCTTTCTTGAGGCTTAGTGGAAGGCGAATTTGACCATCTTTTCCTCAAGGACAGGGCAGCTCTCCCTCCCTGGTAGTTCAAAGGAAGATATGTACCGCTAAGTCATGATCCAGCAATGGTGAAGCCTGTTAGTACTCAGACTGTCACTTAGTGACACCCTTGATGCTGCTGGGGTAACAGAGCTACGATGGTACAGATTTAAATCTGCTGAGATGCCTGGAGAAACCACCCTCACTTAATGCTGCTCTAATGCTCCAGCCACAGGCCTGCACCTTACAGGGTTAACCTGCTTCATACAAGCAAGAGTGTCAGGCAGAGTTTAGAAAGATCTATTTAAAAATAGGGTTAAAGAAACAGAAGAATAAACTCGAGGCTCTATTGCTAAAAGCCCCAGTCATGTCTCTCATAATTTGATGGCTAATGAGCAGATGAGAAAAAGACCTTGGCTTTTTATTTGTGAGATGTGGTTGGCACGGCTTGGGCTGTGACAGGTGCTTTCTCTGTGCTGCATACTTGGGCTCACAGGACATACAGGAAACATTTGTAGTCACTGGCTTGGTTGAGAGTTGGAGAGCTGTGTTTTTCATGTTCTTGAACTTTAGAAGTCTCAGGAGAGATTTTGGATGTGGATGGTGATGAGGGGAGGGTATAAGAGGAGAGCACTGTACGGTTCTTGAAGGCAAGCGGTTTATTCCCCATTTCCTTAATTGTAAGTAACACGGGCATACATACTATACTTTAAAAAAATGTATTGTGGGATCAGTTGCACGCAGGAAAGTGCACACATCTCAAGTGCACACCTCCATGAATTTTCACCTAGGTATATAGTACTCTAGCCCCCACTTAGATTACGGTCTAAAACATCTTCTTCAGCCCAGGTCACAGTCTGTTTTCAAGTGGGGGTATATTTCAAGCTAAATATTATGCAGTGCAGAATATCAGCTTTTGTCCTGGTTCCACAGGTTTAAAAACAAGAAGGGCTTCCTTAAGAAAGCAGGGCCCCATTGGGCCCTATAGACAGTTGGGCATTGTTTTTGATGCTTTACCAGATCTACCAATTTGAGAATGTGAAAGCCGTAACGGGCAGTGCGTGGCTTTAGGACGAAGCAGTCGTGGCGCTGTGCGTGTGCATTATTGAAGCGGCCTATCTCCTTTCAATCGCGGAGTTGGGTTTCACGGAAAGGAGAGCTTCCCCTCCCAGGCTGTATAAAAAGGTGTTTGCTCCGGGGAGAGATAGAGACCGTCCCTCTTCCTTCCCGGAGATTCCTCTTGAAATGTAAATGCCGCGTCTGCAAACCGGGGGAACCTAGGAGCAGTAACAGATGGTTCTGCGCGCAGTTGCCCAGTGAACAAAGATTCCTCGGCTAATATAGCAATAATGTAGTACTTAGTGCGAGCCGAGTTCCCAGGGGGACTGTTATCTCGAGACAATTGCATCTCCTTTAGGGGCCCCGTTGTCTTCGGCAACATCCTCATTGGTAGGGCTTTGTTTTTCACTTTTATTCAGTTGGTGATTAAATTTCCCACAGCCTTTTTTTTTTTTTCCTTTTTCTTTTGAGTAGTCAGGAATTTCACCCTTTCAGAAAAATGTTCCCTTGGGTGCAGCAGGTTAATAAACAAACTTTGCAGTTTTTCTCTCCTCTTCAGTCCCTGGTCTTCGTTGAGTCATGGATTGGTGAGAAAACTCTTCATTCTTAATAAAGGCTCAGGGAACAAGCTCCAGGAGATAACTTGTTAGTGAGGAATTTCTCTCGGCCTGCAGTCTTGGCTGTTTGAGGGCTGTGTTACTGGGCAGGAAACTGTGGCCTGGGAACCATGCCCCCGTCTCACCCCACCCCCAGCTTCTGCCTTGGCTGGCAAAGGTGAAAGCCCTGACGGAGGTCACAGGCCAGGTGGGAACAGTTCCATAACACTTCCAGCGACTTTTTATAGCCGTCGGAGCAGACTACGTGTCTTAAGGTGGCTTTGGGGAGACTCCTGAAGGAAACAGCAAACTTCACATATTAACTCTGGCTACCAGCAGGCAGGGGCCTAATTTCCTTCCACATTCCTTTTCTAGAAGGCCTTCCAAAGCAAAGGGGCAGTGAGTGCAGCACAGCGGTTAGAGGTCAGGCTTTGGGGCTGGGCAGCCTGGGTTGGAATCCCAGGTGTATTGCCTTCTAGCTGTGTGACATTGGACAGGCTGTGTTTCCTCTTCTTTTGGTTCTAAATAGTTTCTTTGAAAGCTAGCGCTAGTCGTTAACAACAGCAAAAATAACAAAGAGATATTGTTCAAAGCATCTGTAAAACAGGGGTACTAATAGTAGCTTACCTACCTCGAAGGAGTGCTGTGAGAATGAAATAAGTTAATACATTTAAGATGCTTAGAACAGTACGCAGCATTTAGGATGTGCCGGTTAAGTAGTGGTCATTATTATTATTACCATTATATTACTACTGCTATTAATATCACTACTACCATTACTACTATAGTACTGCTACTATTACCACTGCTATCTTTATTAATACTGTTATTGCTATTATTGCTGTTGTTTCTATTGTTGTTAATAACAACTACAGCTGATTTTGGAAGAAAATCTTCAGAACCCTGAGTTTTTTAGTGTAAAAAATATAATTCAGTTGTCTACTGACCTAATTCTATTGTCTTACCTTATTAGCTTCAGATACCTGGACTAGAAGTTAAGTAGGTGTTGTGTGTTACTCTGACTTGAGTTAAAAGAGATTTAGGCATCAGAGGAAAACCAGTAATACCAACTGATAAGATGATCCTGATGGTCCATTAAGGTTTAGAAAATTATTCCTCAATACTGTGTTGACGATTTAAGTTTAACGCATAGTCTTCGTTAACCAAACTCCAAGCAGAATGCTCAATTCCTCTCTTCTTGCACACAATCCAACATTAAATTGTTAAACAAATGGTGGTTGTCTGAATATTCAACTCCAGTGTAGCAGTGTTTTGTTCATTGACACTGTGTCAACTCCCTGTAGAAGAAGTCCCCCATTTATTTTCCTTCCTCCTTCCTCCCTTCTTTTTCCTCTTTCCCTCCCCCGCCGCCCCCCTGTGATGGTAGTTATTGAGTTACAAGACTATGTTAGCAGGTAGATGATTCTAATTTTCTTGGTCTCCCCCCTCCCCTTTGCTTCTCCACCCACAAGACTGTTTATCTGTTCTAATCTGTAGTTCTTCTCTGCAATGCCAAACACTTTCTGGAGAAACAGATGTCGCTTCAACTCAGTTTCAGTTGTGATTTGGAGCAAGTTGCCAGGGCTTTAGGGAGGGGTTGGAAACTTCAACCCAACTCAGCCTTACTTCTCAACTTGAGACGTTTCTGGACTCCTTTAACTTTAATCATAGCATGCCTGTGGGGCTTGGTGCTGCATATAATCTCATTTGTGACCTAATCCGTATTTCACATGAGTGGGAACTAGTACTGGGAGAGATCAGTTCATCATTTTGGGTCATCTCCCCCCTGCCCTGCCCACATATAATTGTTTTCTTATTCAACTGGGACCTGCTTTTGAAGATTAAAAGCACCGAGTGTACCTTAGCTCTCCAAGACTGAAAGCTGTTGTATTGTTTGGCAGTTGGGAGAATTTATCTGTAGCCTTTGAGAGAATGTAGCATTTGGTGGCCAGGAACATACGACATTTGCGATGTAATGATGAATGAACATATGCCATGAGTTATATAGTCATTCTAATTCTCCTTCTCTGTCAGGACTTGATGACTCTTACATCATTTTACTACAACAAAGATTTAACTTTGCATATGGTTCTCTACTCTGCATGGAGAGCTAGGGAAGAGGAAGAAAAACTTTTCTGGCTGGCTCAAGAAAGGAGTGGTGGTCTGAATAGATATGGAAATGAGAGCAGGCAGCATCATTCTCACAGTGACATTTAAATAGTCTAGCTTGTTTGTATACAAGGGCTGCTATGACACAATGCTGTCACGTGGTAGGAGAACAGTGAGGTCCCACAGATTTGGGGAAAGGGGAAGTGGAGTGGGAGGTGGGGCTGGCTCTTCTGGCCCCAGCATCTCCCTGGAAACCAAGTTTGCATCAGGCAAGCTCCAAATGAGCAGACTGAGCTCCGGCCACCAAGAGGGCGGTAGAGTGGGGGGTGTGTCCCCAGCAACTGGATCTCTGGGTCCCCGGCTCTCTATTGATGGATGACAATGGAGCCGTGATGTGGACATCTGGCCGGTGATTCTGTGAGTGGCAGTTGGTGCTAGGTGGGACCAGGCAGCTCCTGGAAATTGGCCTGGAAACTTCTCTTTTTGCTTTGGACTATCCTGAAACTTAAAAGTGTCATAGCTAGGGGTAACATGATAATGATAAAGATGGTGATGAAACCAGTGCTCATGATGATAATAGCTGATATTTATTGAGTACTTACTATGTGTCAGGCACAGGGTGAAAAACTCATTCATCCCTTATAAGTAAGTACTGTTATTATCCCCATTTACAGGTGAGAAAACATCTTCCCCAAAGTCACAAGTAAGTGGCAAAACTAGGACTTTAACTGAAAGCATCCTTTCTTAACTTCTACAAATATATGTACCCAGATATCCAAAATTTACAGCTGAAGACATTGTGGCTTCCAGGAATTAGGAGACTTGCTCAGGGTCACCTAGTCAGGAAGTGCTGGTTAGAGTCAGTATTCGAAACCCAGGCTGTCTAACTTGGAAGCCCTTGTTATCTTTTTAAAATTTTTTAAAATTTTTATTGAAATATAGTTGATTTACAATGTTGTATTTGTTTCAGGTGTACAGTAAAGTGATTCAGTTATACATATATATATATAAACATATATATATATATATTTTACATCCTCTTCCATTATAGGTTTTTACAAGATATTGAGTATAGTTCCCTGTGCTATAAGTAGGTCCTTATTGGTTATCTATTTTAAACATAGTAGTGTGTATATTTTCATCCCAAACTCCTAATTTATCCCTCTTCCCCCCTTCCTTTTGGTAACCATAAGTTTGTTTTCTATGTCTGTGAATCTATTTCTGTTTTGTAAATAAGTTCATTTGTATCCTTTTATTAGATTCCATGTATAAGTGATATCATATGATATTTGTCTTTCTCTGACTTACTTCACTTAGTATACAATCTCTAGGTCCATCCATGTTGCTGCAGATGGCATTATTTCCTTTTTTATGGCCGAGTAATATTCCATTGTATATATGCACCACATCTTCTTTACTTATTCATCTGTTGATGGACATTTAGGTTGCTTCCATGTCTTGACTACCGTAAACAGTGCTTCTATGAACATTGGGGTGCATGTGTCTTTTCGAATTATGTTTTTCTCCAGATATATATCCAGGAGTGGGATTGCAGGATCATACCTATGTGTGAAAATTTCTGTAAGGACTGAGCTTTCTGTCCCTCTGACTGTGCAGAGGTTCCCCCCACCCCTGCCTTTTTTCTGAGACATGATGTGGATTTCAGAAGCTATGGCTCCCTAGTTTGTTTTTCTTCACAGTTTGTACCTTTCTGCTGCCAGGACTGAGGGGCTGTCCTCACTGGGACAGACCTTACATTGGGTGGGGGAGGGGCGGGACACCAGGTAGGTGGTGCTCCCAAGGCCCTCAGGCTCTGCACCTTTGCTGGCTGCCTTCACACCTCACTTTGCTAAGGCGGAACTGGGCAATGGCATTGTCTGTAGTACAGAGTTGCTAGAATCCGGTTTCTGTCTCCTGTTGTTACAGCTCCCACTCACTCCATTGAAGTTTTATTAGGGCAAATGGCCAATAAGTAAGTAATTAGTTTAAAAAATTTTTTAAAAGCTTGCTGATTCCTTAACATACGATTATTTAAGGGGACAGATATTCTAGAATATTTTATGTTTATGATATTAGGGACTATGGCTCTCTTGTTACAGTTTAACCTCCAATGGCTGTTCCATATGGGGATGCATAAATGCATAGTCCATGTGTGCTTTAGCATTTTCTAATGGAGAAGTTGAGTAGCTGTATTATTCCGTACTTTACCTTCCCCAGAGAGTTTGAGTAAAGACCTACTACCTGTGTGATCTTGTGCTCCAAAACACAAAAGGCTATGGGTGCAAAGGGCTGTCTCTTCCCCATGCTGATGTGTTTAAGCGCTGTCGGCACATCTGTCTGAGGCCTTTGCCACAGCTCCTTCACTCTTACCTGAGAGTTCTCCTGTTTGGACAGGAGCTCACCTGGGAACAGTTTTGTTGTTGAGTTCAGCCAGAGGCAGATCCTTCCAAGAGAGGAGATTGATGGCCTCTCCTGCAGGTATCCCGGTCCCATCCTGAAGAACTGAAGGGTCTAAACAAAGTAGCTCTGTGACGTCTGGGAATCTTGGCTATAGTCAGCATCCCTGTCACCTACATTCCAGTCTAACCCTAGTCATTTCGGCCTTTATTTTCATGGTTAAGGACTGAATCGCTTAACACTGGTTGATTTTTTTTTTCTACTTTAATAGCTATATCAAAACTTTTTTTTTAACATTGGTGGATTTTTGACTAAACTACTTTCATTGGAGCTAGATTTTTTAATTTTTTTGAAGCCCAGTTCACTCTTCCGTTATTTAGAAAACTGTGCAATACAATTGTATAATATTTCCCCTCATTTGTTCCTAAGGATGTGTGTGTGTTTACTTTTGAAGCAAAGGAAAGGTATCAGATAGGATCTTTTTGTGGGGGGGAGGGTAGAGTGGGAAAAAGAAGGACTTCAGTGCAGGCAAATGAGGAAAGGAAAGGATAACAGAACTTTATTTTTAAGTAATTGAGAAATATAAAAATAGCCTAAATTAGAGGGTTACTAGAAGATACAGGAAAAAAAATAGTCCTTGAAAAAAAAATAGTCCTTATAAAAAGACTGATGGAATATTGGAAAGACTTCTGCCTGGACACGGGGACATGTTATATCTCTCTTTGCAAAGAAGAATGATGTCATGGAGTTCAGCTCTGCCGTGGTAAAATTCCATGTTTGCAGTGTTGAAAACGATAATCCCAAAGAGATGCCCTCATGTAGCTAACCCTGATGGGGTTGCCATCGAATCTCAGGGAATTATCTTTGGCATAGGGGAAAAAAACAAGGTGACGTCATAAAACATGCACCTAAGGAATATCTTGGCTGACATCTTTTCTCACTAAACTTATACTATCAGCAAAACTGTATCCTTTTATTTATGCTGGGACCTTAAGGATAAAATATTGGTTAGGCTGAGAAAGCTCCATGTTTCCACGGCTCTGCATTCTGACTGTGACAGTTACAGCCATTGTAGGAGGCAGCTCGGCCTCCTGGTCAACCTTAGAAGTTAGGGATGTACCCCACCCTTCTATTCCTAAATAGCCCATTAGGAGACCATGTGAGAATAGACCTACACTTGTTTTTGTTTTTTATAAAAGTGAAGGGCAGAAGGGCTTTTTAAAATGTTTACATCCCAGTACTGTTATAAAAAGTCCTCAGCCTTATTTTTTACCAAGTGGGACACTAAGTGAGGAATTGAAGTTATTTATTGTGGAGTAGACGGCTCTCTTTTCCTCTCCTAAGAAATATTTTAAAAAATGATATTCAAACAATTATTTTATTCTAATGGGAAACTGAATGAAGGCTAGGATAGGCTCAGTCAAATGGTTTAAGATATGAAAATAATTATTTGGGATGCTTGGCTGTCACTCACTTATAAGTTCACTTCAGCATAAACACTAAAAATAAGCATTAATGGTGAAAATAAGCATTAATGTGTGAAAGTGTTTTAAACAAATTTTAATATTCATTACCTGAAAAGTGTTAACTAAGCTCCAACCATATACCAGGCATAGTGCTGAGAACCAAGGTTAGGTGGCGAACAAAATAAACATGATTCCTGCCCACAGGAAATGCACAGTGTAGTTGTGGTGTGTGTGGGGTAGAGCTTAAACAATAAATTCATAATAACAAATTGGGATAATTGCTATGACAACAAAGAATGGGGGACTTAAGAGAAAAGGACTTTAAGCAGACAAGGACTCATAGTGAAAGTAATATTTAAGCTGCGACCAGCGAAGGGTGCTGAGCAAGGGAATTAGACTGATGCTAATTTATTGAGATAAGAGCTTGTGTGTACACACAACACATGCTTTTATGCTCTTATAGTTTTCCAGGTGTGTATGTAGGGGAGGGGGCGGAGAAGGGAGCTGAGTCAGAAATTCTCAAATATTCTTGCCGGCCACTCAGAGTGGGGTTTGCATGATGGTCTACATACCACTTAGGACCAAGGCACAATAAATCAAGAGACCCTCTTCTCGGAGAAATGGCAGAGAAGACTTCGGGATTTACATTTAAGCTTGGACTCTGGGATTAAAATTCTTACACAGAATAGGGGCTGTAGACGCTGCATTCCACTCTGAAGTGAGAAGGGACTGCAAGAAACCTGCCTACTTTTCAGTGAGTAAGCAGAGCAATTTTGTGTGAGACTTCGGGTGGTGACCCACAGATGTCCTTTGATTTGGGAACTTGTCTCCCAAATTCCTCTGAAAGAAGGTGCTTTATAAACGAATAAAGTCACATGTCAACTGGGAGCCCCAGAAATTGTAAACTCTGTGACTTAGGTTCCTTTTACCACTAGATCCCCTTCCTCATCATCCAACGTGGCTGCTAGAGATTCATCATCACGTCACCTTTCCAGGAAACAAGATAGAGGAAGGGAAAATGAAGAATGCATCTTCTCCTTATAAGATGTCTTTTAGAAAAGTCTTCCTGACACTTCTGGTTCCATTTTATTGCCCAGAATTTCAGTAACATAGCCGCTCCTGATTGCAGGGGAGGGTGTAATGTTTCCATGTAATAATCTGGGTTCTATTCCTTAGGAGAAAGGGGAGAATGGTGGTTGAGGTAGGGGCACCCTGGAGTGCCCCTTCTCCACTTCTCCAGGGACAAATCCTTCCAGACAGGGTTTACATATGACCGCCTCTGAGGCAGACTCGCTGATTCCTTTAAGCCCACTAATCCTTCTCTGTGCACACCTGACATTTAGAATTCACCTCTGTTAGAAAATCGTCATATTTCATTGTAATGAATATATCGTTGCTTGGGATCTGCCTACTTTGATAAACCCCACAGCTCTTGTGGCCAAGGTCTGGGTTCTTAGTGATCGTCCCACTCCTCTTCAGTTTATTCACTTTGCTCCCCATTAGGGCCTCAGAGCCATATTCCCCACTGCCCGAGAGATTTCTCAGTGAGCTTGTGCCCAGCTACGATTGCCTGATTGGCACTTGGACTCTGCCGTGGCAGAGAAAATAGACTCTGTTGCTGCCCTGACAGGAAGCAATTTTTTTTTTTTTTAAAGACTGATTAAAAAAAGCAGTTTACCCAGTAGTTGCCTGGAGACAGTCAGTGATTGGACACTTGGAAAGTGATTCCACTCTTGGCTCTTAGGTAGGTGATATCAGTTGAAGGAACTATTTAGGAGGCCACCCTTCCCCTCAGGCTGGACTGGACTGGTGCAGGGCTCACTGCACTTGGCATTTCTGTCTGCAGGGCTGGAGAGCAGACATCTCCTTTCTTTAAATAAACATGCTCCCCAGCATTCTGCCCCGGGACTCTCACCCCCTCTTTCTCTCCCCACCTCTGCCAATCAGTCAGGCTCCTCTCTCTCCCCTGTTGTAGGATCTAGCTAAAGAAAAAGCACAGAGGAATTTTATTGTAGTGGTCATCTGTATGAGTTCTTATTAGATAGGTATTTTTAAAAGGACAATACCCCGTAAAAACTAATGACCAGCAGCTGGTATTAATAAGTGACTATGGCTATGACCATTCATTGTCATGACCCAATGGAAACACTGAGAACTGGCATCCTCTCTGCCTTTCCTACAGAAAATTAAAAAAGGAGCTTGTGGAGCTGAATGTTATCAACCAACAGATGTGGTTGCCGCCTGTTTCCTCAGGAACCTTGCAAGATGTCATAAATAGGAGGGGTGGGTGACAAGTGGAAGCCTGATTCATCATGTTGCAAGAGTTGACGGAATGTGATAATGTAGTGATAAGGTAGCTAGTTCAGTGACAAATAAAAATAATAATAGTTAGCACACTTATAGAGCACTTATCTTGTGGCATTGCTAGTCCAGGTGCTTGAGTTACTATATAATGCAATGTAATGTAATGTAATGTAACACCTAGCACTGTGCCCAGCAGATAAGGTGCTTCTCAGGTAAGCACCATTTTATGCCCATCTTATCAATACATGATGGGAAAACTGGAGTACAGAAATGTTAATTGATCTGCCTGAAGTCACACAGTTAATAAGTGGCAGAGCTGGGATTTGAATCCAGGCAGTTTTGTTCCAGAGCTTGAGCCTGGGCTGGTGACTGCTATGCTCCAGAAGGAAAAGCAAAACTTCTAAAAGGATCATGATCCCAACTATCTAAGCAAGCAGGTGACCTGCCTTCCCTCTGGCTTCCTCTTTCCCTTAGCAGCTGTTTAGTGGGCATCTTCTGTGTGCATGGTTCTGTTAGTTGCTAGGAAACAGTTCCATCTCTGTGATTCCTGAGCACATTTTGTGGAACTGGAGCCCTTTCATTGCTTTTAAAAAGATAAATTTTGGCAGGCGAATGGTTACAACTATGATGAAAAACCATTACAGGAGCAGAATAAACCATAGCCGATGGGTGGAACGATTTTTACTTCCTTTGTCTTCACCAGTCTCTTTCCCTCTGGTTGAAACCTGGCTCGCCATCTGTGTTCAAGTAGTCCTGGAACAGAAATTATTATTAACAGGAGGAAGAAAAGCATGTGTAGTTAGTGTGTGTTCCTGCTGGCTGCTCTACATTTGTCATCCTATTTAGTCCTTGTGTAACACATATCTGTGGCCCACCGAACCAGTTCAAGGGTCTTTACTGTGCCTGTTCCAGTAAGTTTTAGTCATGTTAAGGCTGGCAGGCAAGTTGGTCAGGACTCTGATCCGATGTGGCTCCAGGGCCCTTAAATGATGCCCCTCGCAATGATACTTCTCTTGGCTCACACATCTGGTACCTCCTGGTCGCAGCTCCACTCAGACCCCTTACCCGGCGTGGACCCCTGGTGTTCTGAGCAAATACAGTTGGCTCTGCCATAATTTATGTTTCCGTAGTGTGAATTATCTCATATGCAGTTGAGAAATAGGGTGTGATGCTTTTAAGATGCAAGTTGCAGTGGTTTGTATGAGATTTTTCTTAGCACCTTAGTATTTTGCATCACCAATTAGCAGTAATTGAAAGCAAAGGAGGCTAGTGGAAGTGAACGGGGGAGGCGATGGCACCTTGTTCTTGCTCTGGGCTCCATTTGGCTTTGCACTTATTAAAAATTCTGATTTCCCCAGATATTTGTGTGTTTTATCTTATCTCCATAATGCAGCAGCTTCAGTCTTTCCTCACATGCTTTCCATACTGCTCCCTTGCCCCACCCCACCTTTTTGGTAAAATTCCCGTATTTATTCTATAATAGGAAATAGAAAACATCTTTTTATCTGTGCTAGTAATTCTCAGTTTCTATTGTTTCTGTGAGTGTTCTGGTTACAAAGTTGAATGGGATTTGAGCCTTCTGCCCAACTCTAAATTTTCCATAAGCCCTGTTATATTTTAGTGTTTGATTTTGCAAAATATGAGGTTTTTGGTTGTTTGTCTTACTTTGGGACATTATTGATTCATTTTTAGGAATGTGCGTTGTTGTTTTATAGTAGAAATACTTGGATCTTAATGTCTGTGCAGACTTACTGACTCTCACTCACAGGCTCACACACACACAGATGTATAAAACAACAGCAGGAAGATTCCTGATGCTGGAATTGAGGATCTTGGGTCCTAAGGAAACATTTTTAGGAACTTCACATTTCCTATCTACTGTCAGATGACCTTGGACAACATTCCTCAGAGAAGCTCCTACTGATTTTGGAGAGGTGGTGGAATAGTGCATTTTTTTTTCCTGAGGCATTTTTCTTTGGGATTTTATGCCTTGGTAGTACTTAGAGCAGTGTCCTTCTCCCCAAGGGAACCTATGAGAATGATTTGTTGTGGGCGAGAAGCTCTTGGAAATGAGGCGAGTTGGAAATGAGGAAACTGAGACTTGAGGGTAAGTGTAGGTGGTTTGTCCGGAGGGTTGTTGGCTTCTAGGCTGCGACTCGTGTGGCCTTCCTGAGCCAGTATATACATATTGGCAACTTGTCTCAGTTTGGGACGTTATTCGTTCATTCATTGTATATTTACTGAGCATATCCTAAGACCTCAGGAGCAGATGAGACAAACGTGATCCCTGCCCTCGTGAAGTGACACTCTTCCAGGAGAGACAGACCCTGAACACAGAATTCTGTGTGTGTGTGATGCACATTCAGAGCCGGTTGTGTAGACATGGAGAGGGTTGGGCCTCATTTGGTCTGTGGGGTCTCAGGCGGCCTCTCTGAGGAAGTGCTGTCTAAGCTGAGACCCAAAGAATGAGCAGGGACTGGCCAGACAAAAGAGAGCAAGAAATTGTGTTCCAGGTGGAGGCTGAGGGGTGTGTGAAGACTCCAAAGAAAGCGTTGGAGGAGCCCAGTGAGGTGGGTGTGTCGGAAGTCAGGGCGAGGGAGGTGTGGGATGAAGCTGGAAGGCGGGGTGGAGGGAGGGCTGCTCAGCTTGGTGCAGCAGGTGGGAGTCCTCAGGGCTGTCTGGCCCTAGCCTGGGGCCATGGCTGGCTCTCTCTTGGACGACAGGGACCAGATTTTCTCCACCCTTCCTCAAATTATCATAGTTCATGATAATAATTTGTGAGGGCTTGGGACTTCCCTGGTGGCGCAGTGGCTAAGAATCTGCCTGCCAATGCAGGGGACACGGGTTAGAGCCCTGGTCCGGGAAGATCCCACATGCCGCAGAGCAACTCAGCCCATGCGCCACAACTGCTGAGCCTGCATTCTAGGGCCCGTGTGCTACAATTACTGAGCCCACACGCTGCAACTACTGAAGCCCACGCACCTAGAGCCCATGCTCTGCAACAAGAGAAGCCACCACAATGAGAAGCCCGCGCAATGAAGAGTAGCCCCGGCTCGCCGCAACTAGAGAAAGCCCGTGCACAGCAACGAAGACCCAACACAGCCAAAAATAAATAAATTAAATAAATTAATTAAAAAATAGTAATAATTTATGAGGGTGTATCGCCTATGGCCCTATTCTAAGCATTTAACTTCTCAACCATCGTGTGAGCTAGGGGCAAACTCTTATTACTCCCATTTTACAGAGAGATAAGTAAATAGTCGAAGGTCACACAGTCATTAGGTGGTGGAGCTGATCTTCAAACCCAGGCAGTCTGGCTGCTTTACCTCTGCTAGTAACCACCATGCTGTGGGATGTGATACAGGCTTGTCACCAAGGGCAACCTTGAAGGATATTGGTGATGGGGGGTGGGGGGCAGTAGTGAAGAGGTGGGGTGAGGTGGAGATGGGGATGATGCCCCAGGATGCTGGAGGCCTGTGTTGGCTTTAGAAATGTTTTCAGTATTTTTAAAGAAACTCCCCAAATGAATCTCTTTACCCAATACACTGCTTGACAGTTGCTGCTACCTGGAAAAGGGAGTGATTTTATCCAGATGAGACCCTAGGCATCTCTCTAACCCTACATTCTAATGCATATGTCATGGTCTTGGTTCCCAAGTGGCCTGATGGACCCTGGGGTTGCTCTGACATAATAAACCACTGACTTTTAACTTGCATCAAGAGTTGTGAATTGTATAATGTGTTAAAAATGTTTTTTTTATTCATTTGGCTTTTATTTGAGTGTGTTTAGTAATTTTTTTCATTCAAACATTCTTTTGTGTGTTTTAGTTAGTATTCTGATGGTTGCAACAAACAGAAATCCAACCTAAACTGGCTTTAGAAAAAAGATGGTGTATTGGCCTATTGACAGTCTGGAGGTAGATTCCTACTTCAGATGAGGCTGACTCAGCAGCTCAATGGTATCAGTAAGGACAAGGATTCTCAGCCTTTCAACTGTGCTGTACATTGCATGGCTTTATGCTCTGGCTTTATGTAATATATCCATGCCTGCCCTACACCATTCCAGAAAGTCCAGGCTTTTCCATTTGAGGACTTGGTGGGACAAGAGCAATTCCAGTCCTCATATTCTCTTTACACCCTCTGGCCACAGAAAGGAGACACAGCCCTCTTTCATGATCACCAGGGGAGTGGATCAGTTGGTTAGCTGAAGTCAGTCGGGGTCCACCCTGGTCCATCCCTACCACTGGCTGCTACCCAACAGTGAAGTGGTGAATTCCCTAAAGGAAAACCTAGGAGAAGTAGATGATGATGAGATCACCAATAAACGTTACCAGTATTTTAATTAAAATGCGATAATATATAGGAATGCATACGTGGGTGGCAAGACTATAGAGAAAAACAAGGAAATAGTTAAAAAACTGAGAACAATAGCTATTTCTTGGAGGTGAGTTTGGGATTATAATCTAAGATTCGTTAAAAAAGGCATTAATAGATTGTTTCATTCCTATTTTTAGAAGATTAGAAAAGGGTCGGTTTCAGAGATATCACTGAGTGTCAGGGGCCCAACCCAGCACTTAAGTGGTTCTACTAGGTGTAAAAGTGTGATTGAGTGAATCAGATTGATTTTGAAGTGTTGATTAAAAAGTAATGTAACTCACACAACTTAATAGCAAAACTACAAACAACCTGATTAAAAAATAGGCAGAGGAACTGAATAGACTTTTTTCCAAAGAGGACATACAGATGGCCAACAAGTACATGAAAAGGTGCTCAACATCGCTAATCATCAGGGAAATGCAAATCAAAACCACAATGAGATATCACCTCACGCTTGTTAGAATGGCTATCCTCAAAAAGACAATAAGTAACAACTGTTGGTGAGGACGTGTAGAAGAGGGAACCCTTATGCACTGTGGGTGAGCATGTAAATTGGTGCAGCAACTATGGAAAACAGTATGGTGGTTCCTCAAAAAATTAAAAGTAGAACCACCATATGATTCAGCAATTCCACTTCTAGGTATTTTTCCAAAGAGAACAAAAACACTAATTCAAAAAATATATGTATCTGTGTGTTCATCACAGCATTATTTACAATAGCCAAGATATGGAAACAACATAAGTGTCCATCAACAGATGAATGGATAAAGAAGATGTCATACGCGTGTGCGCGCGCACACACACACACACACACACACACACACACACACACAGTTGAATGCTACTTAGCCATAAAAAAGATCTCACTATTTGTGACAACATGAATGGATCTTGAAGGCATTATGCTAAGTGAAATAAGTCAGACAGAGAAAGACAAATATTGTATGAACTCACTTATATGTGGAATCTTTATAAAAAAAAGTTGAACTTGTGAAAACAGAGAGTAGAAAAGTGGTTGCCAGGAGGTGAGTGTGGGGGAAATAGGAAGAGGTTAGCAAAAGGGTACAAACTTTCAGGCATAAGATGAATAAAGACTGAAGATCTAATGTATAACATGGTGACTGTAGTCGATAATACTGTGTAATTGAAATTTGCTAAGAGAGTAGAACTTAATGTTCTCACCAAAAAAAAAAAAAAATCCCATATATATGTGTGTATATATACACACACACACATATATATAAACAAATATATAAATAAATATATGAGGTAACAGAATGTGTTATGTAATATACACACACACACACATATATATATATATAAACAAATATATAAATATATGAGGTAACGGAATGTGTTAACTAGGTGGGAGGAATCCTTTCACAATATATATATACATATCTGTATCAAATCATCACAACGTACATTTTAAATATCTTATAATTTTATTTGTCAATTATATTTCAATAAAACTGAAAAAAATAACATAAAAAGGTCCAAACTGGGTACTTCAATTCTCCTTTTTTCTCAATATATATTGACCTTTTTACTGAATTATAAAAGAGCAGCTTTTAAAAAATGTTAGAAATGAAAGTATCCAATACCAGAATCTGATTTGTTTTCCTCATTAAATTTCATATTCCTCAGGTAAGGATGTATTTTGTGGAGGCTGAAGCCTAGAAATAGCAAAACCACACAGTTGCTGTTTGCTGGAGAATGCTCGGCCCTGTGCCTGTGCACTCCCCAGGCATGTGGGCCTTCTAAAAGTGGGTACGGCGGCTGTCACCCACTGATCCTCTGGCTGAGTGACCCAGATTGGCACAGCGCAGCTGGATCCTATGCAAGCCTGTATGGGAAAGAGGAGGGTAAAAATAAAAACCGGTTGGACAGTTTAGGCGGAGTCAGGGTACTTGAAAGCTCACTGGTAGCTTTGCTAGTCCTTGGTCAGATTTTCACTTTTTTTTTTAAGGGATAGTACTGGTTACAGGGACAGTTTCCTAGGTTTCTTAAATGGTAAAATAATTTCATATAGCACAGCAAAACACAGTCTAAGTTGCTTTTTTCTATATGTAGAAAATATGTTTTTTGAGTTTAGAATATTTTGCCTATGAGTTTCTTATTTATCCCACTATTCAACATTGAAGTCTTTAATAAAACTTTTTTTCCAAAGACATCTCTTTAATGGAATTACTCTCTGAAATAAGACCTCTCTCTCTTTGATAATAGAGTGAAATGAGCTTGTCATTATAGGGTTTTTAAAAAAACAGTTTTCTTTGTTATAAAAAGAAAGAGTAATAGTGTTTAAGTATGGTGTCAATTATCTAATGAGAATAGTTTTTCAATCCTGTCATTTTTTGGATTTTGAAATTTCTGTTTTAAAGTGCGGATTTGCTAATTTTTGAAGCTCTGGTCCTTATTAGTGGAAATTTCGAGATTTTTATTTTTGGCATTTGACCAATATATTTTGTTAAAGTGCAAAAGCAAATTCTGTGTCACGTTTTCCTCAGTTACTGATAGCTTTGAAGCATGTGACAATTTTTTTCCTCCTGAATGCTTTGTGTCTTTTAGTGTCAGCATCTGTCTGTGATCTGTAGATTGAAAATTAAATCCCCAAATGGACTTTGCCTTGCAATAGCAATATAGAAGAATATTAAGTATTGATATTTAAAATATATGGTGATATATGGAGAATGTGAGTATAAATTATTTTTAAAATAAAATTTAAAAAAGATCTCAAAATACCCTTTTGGAGACACATCTTTTTAATGCAATGTTTATATCATTAATGCTAGTTTGGAACAAGAGTTCTAAGAATTTTCTTACATATCATTTATTAAGTTACTCATTATTTTGAAATCTACTAAGAGACTAATAATGCCTATGGATATCTTTTGGCGGTGATAGAAATATTCTAGAATTAGATAGTGGTGATGTTTGCCCATTTATTTATAGTACTTAGTGGAAATAGTAAAATATTCTGAATTAGACATCTAAAAGAGTGAGTTTTATGTTAAAAAATCTATTAAGAGCTCTTAATGTTGTTATAACTATTCTCAAGATGTGTAAAAAACACGTGAAATTAAGGTATATATTAATTAACGCTTGGTACAGCAGTGCAGTGTGACACACCACCCACTAAAACTCACAGCGGCAGATAGCAATCTTTTTTGGCTCAAGGTTCCAGTGGTCTGCTGGAGCAGTTCTGCTTCAAGCTCTGGGTTCGCTGCACTTGGGTCAAGACTGTGGGTTGGGTTCAGATCTGCTTCATGTGTGTTTGTTCTCCTTGGACCAGAGGCTACCTGGGAGATGTCTTCATGGCAAATGAATGACAGGTGCACCAGAGCCCAGCCAAATCATGCAATGGATTTAAATTCTCCACTTGCATCACATCTACTCACATTCCACTGCCAAAGCAAGTGATGTGGCCAAGTCAGTGAGACAGGGAAAGACATTTTGCTCACAGTAGGAGGGGAGGGGAGTGAATATTCTTCAAACAATACTCCAGTCTATCACAAAGTGTTTGTGGTTCCTCGTATCCACAAAGGGAGAAGAGAACATTTCTCCCTGGGTAGGGATCAGTATCTTTGAGGAGATGGGCATTGGGTTGAGTCTTGATAAATGAGCAAGTGTTGTCAGTTGGATGGGGAAGGTAAGGGTGAGGAGAGATGAGAGCAAGTGTTGGAGAAGGGCCTTCTAGATCATGAGAGCAGCTTGAGCAGAGAGATGGCGATTTGCAGGAGCAGGGTATGTTTAGGAAGCAGCAGGGCCAGAGTATAGCATTTGGAAAGGGCTGCTGGGAGAAAAGACTGGGTCCTATCAATGAAGACCTTGTGCACCATGCCTTAGGGTTTGGTGTTGGAACTAAAAGGGCTGGGCTATGGAATCAGACAGCCTGCGTTCAAAACTTCACCCTTCCATTTACTAGCTCTGTGACTGTGGGGAACTTACTTAGCATCTCTGTGCCTTAGTTCATCGTCTGTAAAATGGTAAGACTATTCTCAGTGTCTACCTCATGAACTGTTAGGATCAAAAAGTTAACACACAGAAGGCCCCTATAAAAGTACTTGACATATATCAAGTGCTTAATAGGTGTTGGCAGCTATTAGTATTTTTATTTTTCAATTTTTTAAAAATTTATTTTATTTATTTTCATTGCACCAGGTCTGTGTTGCTGCAGGCAGGTTCTTTAGTTTCGGCTGGTGGGCTCCTTAGTTGCAGCTCACGGGCTTCTTGGTTGTGGCTCGTGGGCTCCTTAGTTGTGGCATGCATGTGGGATCTAGTTCCCTGACCAGGGATCGAACCCCCGTCTCCTGCAGTGGAAGGCAGATTCTTAACCACTGCACCACCATGGAAGTCCCAGCTACTAGTATTTTTAAATGGAGTTTAGATTTTATCTTTAAACAATAAGGAGTAACCAAAAGTAAGGAAGGGACATAATTATATTATGTTTTGGGAAGATGACCTTGGTGGCAAGGAAGAGAATGATTATGGTAGTCAGTACTGAAGGAGGGAAGCCAGAGGTGATGATGGCAGCAAAGTGGGAATGAATGGGAGAGACATTAAGGATATAACATTGATGAGATTTAGTGACTGAATGGATGGGGGAGGTGAGAGAAACAGAGAAATTGAGAGTGACTCCCAAATTTATGTCTTGATCAACTGGGTGGTTTGATTTCCTGAGATAGGGAACATAGGAAGAGGAGTGATGTGAGGAGAAAGAGGATGAGTTCAGGTTTGAATGTGTTATTGGAGGAGCCTATGAGACATTCAAGAATGTTTAAGAAGCAGGGTCCTTTGGCTGAAAGAGGACAGTGTGAATTGCTTTGAGTGATTGCAGTGATTTAAGGCTTGGTGGGAGGTGTAAAAGCTGGGAGAGGGAGTGTAGATTATCATTTCGTGGTGCTTGACAGCAACGAAAGGAGACAGCTGTAAATAGCAGGGAGAGAGGAACATAAGGTTTCAGTAGGATTTGTTTTGTTCTGTATTTGAAGATGGGAAAGACTTGAACGTATTAGATGGCTTTGAGAGAGGAGGAGGGGAGACATTGATTGTATAACAGTGAGAAGGTATGATGAATAAGAAAAGGTTCCTGGGACATTCAGGAAGGGGATTTAGAGGAGACGTAAATAGGAGAAAGGACACTTCTAGATACTTGTCAAGAAGACTGTTAAAAGTTTTGTGATGGTGCCTTAATTATCTATTGCTGTATAACAAATTAATCACAAACATAGCAGCTTAAATCAATGAATATTTATCATTTCTCAGTTTCTGTGTGTCAGAAATTTAGGAAGATTAGATGGGTTGTTCTGTCTCAGGGTCTTTTTTGAGGCTGCAAACAAAATGTTGGCTTGGGCTGCAGTCATCTGAAGGCTTGACTAGAGCTAGAAGATCCTCTTCGAAGACGGCCCACTCATGTGAGCAGGAGCTTCAGGTCTTTGCCGGCTGTTGGCAGGAGGTCTTAGTTCCTTGCCATGTAGGCCTCTCTGTAGCGCTGCTTGTGTGTCCTTAGGACAGCTCACTTCCTGAGTGAGTGATTCAAGAGAGTAAGGAGGATGCCACCATCCTATTATGACCTGGCCACAGAATTCACAGGCTTCCATGTCTGCCACATTGTATTCCTTAAGAATCAGTCACTAAGTATAACCCACACTCTAGAGGAGGAGAATTAGATTTCACTTTTTTTTTTTTTTTTCGGTATGCGGGCCTCTCACTGTTGTGGCCTCCCCCGTTGCGGAGCACAGGCTCCGGACGCGCAGGCTCCGGACGCGCAGGCTCAGCGGCCATGGCTCACGGGCCCAGCCGCTCCGCGGCATATGGGATCCCCCCAGACCGGGGCACGAACCCGTATCCCCTGCATCGGCAGGCGGACTCTCAACCACTTGCGCCACCAGGGAGGCCCCAGATTTCACTTTTTAAAAAAAAATTTTTTATTGGAGTACAGTTGGTTTACAATGTTGTGTTAGTTTCAGGTGTACAACAAAGTGAATCAGTTATACATATACATATATCCACTTTTTAAAGATTCTTTTCCCATATAGGCCATTACAGAGTATTGAGTAGAGTTCCCTGTGCTATACAGCAGGTTCTTACTAGTTACCTATTTTATATATAGTAGTGTGTATATATCAGTCCCACTTCTTGAAGGGAGGAGCATCAAAGAATTTTAAACCACCATAAGTGGCTACAGAATCAACATGTACTTTTAATTGTAATTGATCATGTGTCATGCTTTATATATAGGGGATTCAGTAGTAGATATTCTGACATACAATCATTTGTCCTAATCTAGTCTATTTGGATAAACGGTGAGTTTAAGATGTTCTCCTAGATATATTTTCCAAAATGGATCTAGTCTTTTAAACTGTAAAAGTGTAAACAATAACAGCAACAAATAATACAGGAATAAAATAGCCTCTGAGCCCAGAATCTCACCTGATACAGATAATCACTGGTAATATGGACCATTTATACCTAAACCCATGTTGCTCAAAATTTTGCTTGATTCTGAAGCTTTTTGTTCCAACAAAATCTTACAGAGATTTGGGGTTTTCTCAAATTTTATTTTTTTAAATAATTACTGCCTCCCTGTTAGTGGAGAGCTTGAGCTCAGCAGTTCTCAGCCCTGGCTGCACATTAGAATCACTTGGGAGCTTTTGATTTAAAGTGATCTGGATCAGGGCCTGGGCACTGTTATTGCATAAAAGTTTCCCCCGAGTGATTCCAACGTGCAGCCAGGGTGGAGAACACAGCAGATGACAAAACAAGCGAGAGTAAGTTGCACAGGGCAACATTGGCAGATGTAAGATTTAAAACATATTTTAATGATTATTTCTGTGGGGGGGTGTGAAGGGATGTGCATCTGGGGAATATAGTTACAGTTTCTGCCAATAACATCATTCCTAGTTCATATAATGGAATAAAATATCAGTATTTCATGGTGGATTCTAAAGAAGAGTATGACATTCCAGATACCTGAGCACATTTGACAACAGTTTCTTTTAGGAGAAGCTTCCTATTTTCTGCATCGGATCACAGACATCCCAGAGTGTAAGCTCATATTGAAGTTACTGTCCTTTGTGTGAATACATTCATTTATTAAATAACACATTCTTGAACACCTACAATGTGCCAGGTACTGCCAGGCACTGAATGCCCAAGGAAGAATAAGACAGAGATTCTTGCTTCAAATGAGTGACTCTTCATCTCAGTGTAGGAGATAAGCAGGCATACAAATAAGAGGAAGCAAAGGTAAGAAAAGTTTAAGAACTGTTACTAAAACAGCACAGCAGCAACCAGTCAGAATAACCCAGTTGTAGTGGTGCCAGCCACGGGTAGTCGGTTCAGTGCATACTGGCTGCCCTGAGTGTAGGTAACACAAAATATAATATTTTAAATATCCAAAGAGAAACGTAAACAAGAGGGAGCAGAGAGAAAAGAACACTTTTATAATTCCAAATTCATGTTTCCCTCATAGAGGGAAGAGAATCAGTCTGGTTGGTTGCATCCATTCTTTTTTTTTTTTTTTTTTTTTTTTAATGCAGCCATTCTTCATGCCGTCCAATATGCACCCTTTCAGGTGGATGCAGTCCTTCTAAAAAAGGTGGAGTCTGTTTCCTTACCCCGTGGATCAGGGAAGGCCTTTTGACTTGCTTTGGCAAATAGAATGTGGCAGAAGTAATGATGTGCCAGTTCCAAGCTTAGGCTGTAAAATGCCGCGAGTAACTCTGCTTGTTCTTGCTCCTCTGCCATCGCTATGACGTGATGCTGAAGACAGCCTGTAGGAGGATGAGAGACCACGGACAGAGCCAAGTTGCCCCAGTTGTCCTAGACGCGGCCAGCCAGCCAACACCTATATCAGGGTTCCTCAACAGAGGCACTGTTGACCTTTGGAGCTGGGTAATTCTTTGCTCTGAGGATGTCCACTTTAGGGTGTTTAGCATCTTCCTGGGCCTCTACCCACTAGATTCCAGTAGCACCCAATTCCCTCCAGTTGTGACAAGCAAAAAAGTCTCCAGACACGCCAAAGAGAAAAATGCCCCTGATTGAGAACCACTGCCCTAGACTTAGGAGGTGGTCCATCCAAGATCAGCAGAACTACCTAGATGCTGACCCCAGATGCATGAGCAATAAATGCTTATTGTTGTTTGCTGTTGAAGTTTGTGGCTGTTTGTTATGTAACATTATTGTGGACTAGGTAGCTAATACAATGAGTGAAAACGTGGAAACGTGAAAATGGGAGGTTGAACTGGACAAGTAATCCAGCGTGGTGCAAGCGTGAAGAATGGGTTTGTAGGTAGAATGGGGTTAGTATGAGGTACAGACAAGACTGAAAAGCTAGGTTAGGGGCTGTATCCATGGAGACTTTAGGTGCCTTGGTGTGAATTGTGAACATGATTATTCATGGGCAAGGGAGAACTGTCAGAAGTTTTATGTGTGTATTTACCATTTATTTATAGCAGAGAGAACAGTATAATCAGTCTGTACTTTAGGCAGCAATAGGGAGGGGGAATTGGAGGCGGGAGGGAAGGTTTTGCTGTAGTTCAAGTGATTGGTGCAGAAGACCTGAATTAGGGAATAATCGTAGGTTTGAAAAGGAGAGGATGGTTGCCAGCGACATTTGGGTGTAAAATCGATACAGTTTGGGAATCTCTACATTTCTGCCTTTGCACGTTTGGTTTCCTCAGTGTGAAATATCCCCTTTCCTCTGGGCATCCTCTACTGCAGTGGTCTTCAACCTTTTTGGTAACAGGGACCGGTTTTGTGGAAGACAATTTTTCCACGGACAGGGCAGTGGAGGGTGGGGGCGTGGGGGATGGTTCAGGCGGTGATGCGAGCGATGGGGAGCGGCTGATGCAGCTTTGCGCTCTCGCTGCTCACCTCCTGCTGTGCGGCCTGGTTCGTAACAGGCCGTGGGCCGGTACCGGTCCATGGGCCCGTACCGGTCCATGGGCCTGGGGTTGGGGACCCTTGCTCTAATTAATCTTCAGAAGTCAGCTCAACACTCAAGACAGTCTTTTTGGTGACATCTTCCGTGTCTCGTGAAGGTAGCGCCCTTACAGCTCTTACCACTGTTTTTTTCCCGTCCATAAGACTGTGTTAATCTTTTTAGCATTGAATTTTCCATCTTCTAACAAATCAGTTGTAAGTCTGTCTCTTGAATATTATCAACTGCTAATTCCCTTATTAAGCACCTACTCTGTGTTTGGCTTGGTAGTGTAGGTGCTTTGGAGACAGCTGTGAACTGGAGAGGTATATGCTTTCCTGGAGCTTATGGTCTGTCTAGTGGAGCAACACACAGATAAACAGGCAATCATGATACATGCTATGATGAGGGGAGTAAGAGAGGGCATGGACGGGGGGCCTCTTGGGGGAAAGAGAGGCCTCTTGGAGGAAAGAAAGCAAAGGTAGGATTTGGTAATGAGGAGTGAAAGCCAGGAAATTGTGGGTTTTATGGCCCTGGATTGAGAGGAAACACAGCACATTTGAGAGACAGAAGAAAACTCAGAAGAGCTTAATTATGAAGGGCCTTGTAGATTATGATCAGAGCTGTGCTGGGGAAAATCACACTGATTGATTTTTAATCCTGGCTGCACATCAGAACCACCTAATGGAGTGGTGTTTTTTTTTTTTTTTTTTTGCGGTACATGGGCCTCTCACTGTTGTGGCCTCTCCCGTTGCGGAGCACAGGCTCCGGACATGCAGGCTCAGTGGCCATGGCTCACGGGCCCAGCCGCTCTGCGGCATGTGGGATCTTCCGGGACCGGGGCACGAACCCACGTCCCCTGCATCGGCAGGCGGACTCCCAACCACTGTGCCACCAGGGAAGCCCTAATGGAGCTTTTAATAATACAGATACCTGGGTCTCACTTCAAACCTACTGAATCATCATAACCAGAGTATGTGGCTTGTATGTGTATGTGTATATATTTAAAACTCCATGGGTAGTGCTGGTGTCTGGCCAGGCTTGAGAACTGTAGGCCTACAGTGGAGAGGAAGGACTGGAGGGAAGGGCAATATTGGGTCAGGGACACCAGGGAGGCATCAAGTAATCTACGTGGGTGATAATGGTTTGAGTGGGCTTGGAGAAAACATGTATAGAGTAAGAGATATTTAGGAGTTAAAATCAATAGAACTTAAGATTGATTGCTTGTAGGGGGATGGAGGAGTATGATTCAAGGAAGTCTCCCAGGTCTCTGACATGATCATGGAGAGGTAGGTAATATGCTTCACTGATTTAGGAAATGTCGGAGGAACAGGTTTCGTGAAGATAAGGCTTATAGTTTTAGTTGAATTTGAGATGCTCAGTGGAACCTCCATGTAGGATTGCCCACTAGATAATTGGTTATAAGAGTGTGGAGTTCAGGAGAAATTACTAGCCTGGAGATAAAAGAACTGTAGATCATTACTGTGTGATGATCTACATCACTGGGGCCTATGACAGTGGGTGAAATTGACCAGGGAGTGTGAGAAGGAAAAAGGGAACTGGGAAGAACTACAACTTTTAAGAGATGAGTAGAAGAGGAACTTACTGAAAAACTAAGATAGGGAAGACAGCTTAGTTGGTGGACAACTAAGAGAGTGGAGTCTTGGAAGCTAATTTTTTTTTTGCGGTATGCGGGCTTCTCACTGTTGTGGCCTCTCCCGTTGCGGAGCACAGGCTCCGGACGCGAAGGCTTAGTGGCCATGGCTCACGGGTCAGCTGCTCCGCGGCATGTGGGATCTTCCCGGACCAGGGCATGAACCCGCATCCCCTGCATCGGCAGGCGGACTCTCAACCACTGCGCCACCAGGGAAGCCCTGGAAGATAAGTTTTTAAGAAGGAAGGGGTGAACACAATTGTCAAATTAATTGTCAAATGCTGCCAGGAAGGCAGACAATGAGCTGAAATGTGACTGCTGGCTTTGGCTACTGAAGGCTGTTGGCAATCTTAGCTGGAGCCGGTTCAGTGGAGTGGTGGGGTAGAAACCAGACTATAGTGGGATGAGCAGTGAGTAGGAGATGAGAAAGTGTCAACAGTGAAAGGGCATTCACATTAGGCTCTGCTTTCTTGGTTATCATGGAATCCTCTGCACTCAAATTTTAAATAGGTGAAAGAATGGGTAATGGTGAAGGAAGGGGCTAAGGTGATGCAAAATTTTTAACCTGGCTGATTAGGCCTATAGTAATGGCATTTGTTGAGATTTGCAGCAAAGCAGGAAGAACAGCCTGAGTTTGTTTTTGTGTTTTAGGTGTACAAGGGAGAAGATACTAGGTGGGATTTTGGACACGTTGAATTTGATGCTCTTTTTTTCTGATTATTCTATGAGTAGAACATTGTCTTCAAAATCCAATCTAAATACAACCAGGGATAACTTGCAGATAACCAAAGCTAAGGTTTTCCCTTAATTTTATAAGCTTGGGAATGTAACAGAACTTACATAAAAAAGAATAAGAAATCTAGGAATTTAAGACAAAAGGAATGAAAAAATATATTTCTGGGTATAAGTGAACTAAAATTGATGGCGGGGGGGGGAACACATCCTCTTTGGATGAACAAGTAGGACTACTTCTTTTATGGTAGTTTCAAATTGAAAATTTGATTTTTCAATGTATTTAACTTCTCTGTTCTTTGAAATTGGGAAAATTCAGTTGTACTCTGGACCAATGGATAATTGTGATCTGGCTCTGTTCCACTTGGGCAAGCTCTGTTTCCTTAATAAATGCACTTCCTTCATCTGTTAGCGATAAGTAGGCAAGTGAAGAATTCTTATCTACATATATGGATTGGACATCTGTTCTATTCTACTGTTTCAGCACAGACTTCTTTGCTAGGAAATTAATGCAAATATGTAAGCCGCCTCTTATGTAAAGGCACTTTAGATTGAGAATATTTGTTATCTGAGCACCTTATTTGGATTAAATTGATAATTCAGATTTTTTTCTGATATTTTGAGTGATGCAGAAATCATTGTCATTGGTTCCCTAGATGTTGCAATAAGTTAAAAAAATGTAATTTTGTAGATGATGACTCCCAAGCAGATCCTGTGGGTGTTCACATTTGTCAGAGTGCTGTAACACATTTTATTCTGCCTATAAACAATGTTCTAGAGAGGAAAGCAAAAAAATCACCATGGAAACTTGGTAGAATGCTCTTACTTGTTTTTCTGAAAGGAAAATTCTGAAACTAGATAATGAGGTGTAAAAGAGCAATGCAGATTGTGTAGCCAGCTATCCAGGAAGTGAGCTCAAAAAAGAATGGATTTGGTGCCCTGTGTGGGTCAGTGTTATTTATGATCTCATTTCCCTTTTCTCATGAAGAAGGGCTATAAAAAGGCCCAGCAAATAGCCTGATGAGTTTTTCTTTGTAGTGCAACCTTTTTGGAGACACCTGTAAGTATCAGGGCCAAGGATGAACGGAGAACGATGAGAGTTGGTAGGGGAAGGCCCTTGAGATTCCATTAGACAGCATCTTGACCACTGGAATAGTGTTACTATAGTGACTTGATTAGAACAATTTTGAGAAGGGGGAGATAAATATCAAAAAAGATATAATATATAGTCAATGAATTGCTGCACTGATCAGTAAGAACTAAAAAGTGGAATCAAGTCCAGCACCATTTTTGTGGAAGGACTGTAGGCAAGCCAGTTGTCAACAGGACATCCAGTTGTAGCACCAAATTGGTCATCTAGAACTCAGTGTCTGACCTCCAAAAGGCTGCTACAGTAGGACTTCTGTGACCTCTCTTGGAGAAGCACCATCAGACTTACAGGGACACCAGTACACGTATTCAGTAGGGGAGGGATGAAGCACTCAGGCAGAGAGCCTGACTGACTGGTTGGAATTCCAGCCACAGCATTAGTAGCTGGGAGAGCTTAGGAAGGTTGCTTAATCTCTTCAAACTTCCGTTTCCTTATCTATGAAATGGTTATGATAATAGCACCTATCTCATAGGGCTGTTTTGAAGAATAAATGAGTTAATATATAAAAGGCATTAGAAGAAATTTCTGAAACATAGAAAGCACCAGTTATAAGCTCTGATTATTCAAGAATCTATGAGCAATGCTTTTTTGGCTGTGTCTTTTTCTGAATTGGATATGTTTACAACGTGACCAGCCAAGCAATTACTTTTTGTTGTTGTTGTTTAGCAATTACTTTTGATGAGTTAAATGGGATAAATATAAATGGGGAGGGGAGATATTGAAACCCAGTTTTCAGTCATGTGGCATCATGTGGAATACTGGGAGATAATTGACAAAACATTCTGGTCTCAAGCATTTAGGAGCAGTGTGGCTATTTAGCAAAGGTGTATCAAAAGGACAGCCTGGATAACCATTAGATCACTTCAAAGGTGGGGTTTCTGATGTGCACCAAACTCAGGGGTGAGTTTTCTGGTGTGCACTGCAGGAAAATAAATTGTATACTTAATTTTTTTAGCTAAAAGAGCCATTATATCTCTGTGCTGTGGTGGACGCTGCAGCTTTTGGTCCAAAGGAGACTTTTTGATTATCTGGGCTCTCCTTTCTCACTCTGAAGAGTGATGAAGAATTGGCTACCAGAAAGTACAAAAAAGAATAAAACAGTTTTACTTCCGAGATATAAATTGTTATCCATGATAATAATTCAGTAAATACTCATGCATGTTGTATTTTTTAAAAAATTAAGCAAAACTTTCTTTCATTTGTTTTATTACAAAGATATGGAAATACAGAAAATCAGAAAATATAAGTAAGTACAAAGAAAAATGTTCATAAGTCATTTCGTATGGAATCTACTTATGTGAGCATTTTCCAGGTACATAAACATTTTTATTTAAAAGGGGATCATATGATTTCTATTTTAAAATATATTGTAAACACATTTCCTTTACGATGAATATACATCTATGATATCATTGAGCAACTTATTTAAAAAGACAGATTAATAAAAAAGCATTTAATTATTACTCTAATCAACATGTAAGGTTTTACAGTTTTTGTAAACCTATTATTAAATAACCAGGACTGGCCACTTGCCAGCTGTGCATAACAATGAAGCTCCTTCAACTTAAAAAATTGTTTATTTTAACAGCCAAAGAAGCAGCTGCCCTCTGCATATGTACCACAGTGGGGACCATTTCTTGATGAAGACATTTCATTTGATGAAAAATCCGTATTGGTTTTGTGCAGGAGGTATAGTAGTGTTCAGTGAGGACCCGAGTGATGAGCAAAGGAACAGTAGGTAATTACCTTAGAAATCTACATTTGGCAACTGTTTCACAATTTTCACCAACTAAAACTTGATATTCAGTTTCTTAAAAACTTGACTTACTATAGACCCAGCAATTCTACTCCTAGGAATCTATATAAGAGAATTGAAAACATATATTTACAAAAACTTGTGCATGAAGGTTCATAGCAGCATTATTCATAATAGCCAATAAGTTGAAACGGCCCAAGTGTCTATGAACAGGGGAATGGAGAAACAAAAGGTGGTCTATCCGTACAATGGAATACTATGCTACTTAGAAATACAAAGGAATCAATTACTGCTATATCCTACAACATGGGTGAACCTCAAGAGCATTACGCTAAGTGAAAGAAACCAGATGCCAAAGACTATGCATTGTATTATTCAGTTTATATGAAATATCTAGAAAAGGCAGATTTATAGAGGCAGAAATCAGATTGGTGGTTGTTTGGGGCTGGAGGTGAGAGTGGGCATGAACTGCAAGTAGGCATGTGGAGGCTTTCTGAGGTGATGGAAATGTTCTAAAACTGGTTTGTAGTGATGGCTGCACAACTCTATAAATTTACTAAAAATTATTGAATTGGATATTTACAGTGGGTGAATTTTATAGTGTGTAAATCGTATATCCATAAAGCTATTTAAAACAAAAAACCTCGATGCTCAGTACTTGATTGTCAAAACTTGAAAAAGGAAGCTAATATGACACCTGCAGCAGAATTTCCCAACCTGTCTGCTCATCAGAATCATTTGGGAAATTAAAAAAAAGAGTCCTTGATTATCATACTAAGTGAAGTAAGTCAGAGAAAGACAAATATCATATGATATTGCTTATATGTGAAGTCTAAAAAAATGATACAAATGAACTTATTTACAAAACAGAAACAGACTCACAGACTTAGAAAATAAGCTTATGGTTACCAGGGGGGAAGGGGGAGGGAGACAGACTGAGAGTTTGAGATTGACACGTACACCCTGCTATATTTAAAATAGATAACCAACAAGGACCTACTGTATAGCATAGGGAACTCTGCTCAATATTGTGTAAAAGCCCAAATGGGAAAATAATTTGAAAAAGAATAGATATATGTATATGTATAACTGAATCACTTTGCTGTACACCTGAAACTAACACAACATTGTTAATCAACGATGTAGCTGTCCAGTTTTCCCAGCACCACTTATTGAAGAGGCTGTCTTTTCTCCATTGTATGTTCTTGCCTCCTTTGTCATAAATTAGGTGACCATATGTGCATGGGTTTATCTCTGGGCTTTCTATCCTGTACCATTGATCTATATTTCTGTTTTTGTGCCAGTACCGTACTGTCTTGATGACTGTAGCTTTGCAGTATAGTTTGAAGTTGGGGAGCCTGATTCCTCCAGCTCCGTTTTTCTTTCTCAATATCGCTTTGGCTATTTGAGGTCTTTTGTGTTTCCATACAAATTGTGAAATTTTTTGTTCTAATTCTGTGAAGAATGCCATTGGTAATTTGATAGGGATTGCATTGAATCTGTAGAGTGCCTTGGGTAGTATAGTCATTTTCACAATATTGATTCTTCCAATCCAAGAACATGGTATATTTCTCCATCTGTTTATGTCATCTTTGATTTCTCTCATCAGTGTTTTATAGTTTTCTGAGTACAGGTCTTTTGCCTCCTTAGATAGGTTTATTCCTAGGTGTTTTATTCTTTTTGTTATGATGGTAAATGGGATTGTTTCCTTAATTTCTCTTTCTGAGTTTTCATTGTTAGTGTATAGGGACGAGTTGGGAGATTAGGATTGACATATATACACTACCATGTGTAAAATAGATAGCTAGTGGGAACATGGTATAAAGCACAGGAAGCTGCTCGGTGCTCTGTGACAACCTAGGTGGGTGGGATGGGGGGTGGTGGTGGGAGAGAGGTCCAAGAAGGAGGGGATATAGGTATACATATAGCTGATTCACTTCATTGTACAGCAGAAGCTAACACAACATTGTAAAGCAATTATACTCAAAAAAAAAAAAAAAGCTTACTCCTATATAAAGTAAAAATTAAAAAAAAAATAAAAAAGAGTCCTGGGCCTGCCCACAGCCTTGGAGTACCTGCTTTCAATGACCTTCCTAAGTGGTTGTCATGGCCAGCTAGGTTGGAAACCGCTGCTCTGTGGCTTTAGATCCTGAACTGTTCTATTAGTGAAAAATACAAAGATGTGCATGGTCAATAGGTGCTGAGTTCACCTTCCCTTCCCGTCTATGTTAAATAGGTGTCAAATCCCCCCTCTCCCAGCTCCCCATGGTTTGCCTTGAAGCCTTTCTTCTTGTACTTAAAGCTAGACTTGGTGCTTCTTTGCATTCACCATAGGGAATTGACACCACAGAAGCATCAGCATCATGGTTTTTTTTTTTTTTTTTTTTTTACTGGAAAGATGAAAAGAAGCATTAGCTGCAGAGCAAACAACATGCCTCTTTTCCTTAAATCCTGGGTGCCCTCTTTCTGTGACCCTTCTGCCTACTTCCTGCCGTATTCTTCTCCCTTTACTACTTTCCAAAGCTTGGGTATATTCTGCTCCACCTGCTTTTCTCAGAGAGGGGAGGGTCCTCAGGCTGGGCAGCCTCTCTGCCTTCCTGGATTTCTGAGGAATACAGTTTTCTTCATTCTGTTGGCTAGTTGTTGCTTGTTCCTTGTCTCTGCACACATGTCCTGCTTAGTTCAACTCAGGTCATCAAATAGCTGCAGAGGGAATGCTGTGTAGGAGGGTCTGCCACATCATGGTGTGTGATGTTACCGTGCCATCGATTATCAGATGGTATCAAGGTATCTAGGCTTTGGGGTCTGACTAGGATTGCCAGATACAGCAAGCAAAAATACAAGGTGACCAGTTAGATTTGAATTTTGAATAAATAACAACATGTTTAGTATCTTTATGTCCCTTTGCCTGAAATTCAAATCTAACTTTGTATCCTGTGATTTATTGGGCAGCCATGAAATTTCCACCAGACTTGCCTTCACTTTTGGCTTCTCCATTTGACTAGTTAGGAATCCAGCAGGTGACTTAATATCTCTGAACCTTGTTTTTTTAATTTGAAAATTAGGGTAAATATTACCTGTAAGTGTGGGCTCCCCTCCTTCTCAGTAGACTCTAAGCTTGTGAGGGGCTGTGGTTAGCCTTATGGGCTGAGTTGAGAACTTCTGCTTACATGTTAATGTCTGGACTTTAATCCAATGGCCACACCTAGCTCCCAGGGTGGCTTGGATATGGTCTTTATTCTGACCATGTGCCTAAGCTACAAACTGAGGGTTCTGTTATATGGGAAGAATTTGGGGAAATTAATAGTCTTGGCCACACATTTTGTTTTCTCTCTACAGTACTGTTAAATAAATGCTATTGATGAAACACGGTTAATAAAACAAAGGGTATTACCCAGTTGCAGCAATGTAGAAATTGTCTGGATCATTGCCAAGGATATAGCAAGGAGGATTCTTCTTGGATTCAACTCATTTGTTGTTTTATCCTGTCATATTGGGATAGTATTTTAATCCTTCCATGCTCTACTTTTTCCATTGGTGTTGTCGTACTCTGTCAAAAAAAGAAAGGGTCTATGTTGATTGGGTCCACAGAAATAATCCTCTTACATGGCTGAGTATTGATCCCATTTTTGTCAGGCCATCTACATTTTATACACTTCCATCTTCTCTTGGTGACTGAGTGCACATGGAGGTGTGTTTCTGCAGGCGTTATGTTCTAAAGTCTGCACACAAAGCAAACATCATGTGTAGTTAAAAGTACTCCTGAGTGTGGGCTGACATAGTGACTCACTTCTAACAAATAGGGTATGGAAAGGGAAAAACAGTAGCTTTACAGTGGAGGAAACTGGCAGCACCACGTTTACCAAATATTCAAAGTTAATGTCAATAATAATAATAATAACAATGATAATAAACCTTATATGTCTTCTGATACGATGCAATGAGAAGGGTGCTTCATCCCTGTGTTATTCTTCTCCACAATCCATACCCCAGATTAGTCATAGGAAAGCATAAGACAAGCCCAAACTGAGGGACATTCTACAAAATATCTGACCAAGTACTTTTCAAAAGTGTCAGGATCATGAAAATCAAGGGAAGATGAAGGAGCTGTCACTGGTTGGAGGAGACTAAGGGATCATGATGATGAAACACAATAACGACATTAGTGGAAAAACTGGAGAAATCTGAGCAAACTCTGTAGTTTAGTTAACAGTATTGTGTTTGAAAACATGCACATGGTTAGGTAAGATGCTTGCATTAGGGGAAGCTGTGTGAAGGGCACATGGGAACTCTCTTTGCAACTCTTCTTAAATCTGAAGTTATTTTTTTAATGTTCTTTTTTATTGTTTGGGGGGGATAAAGTGAGAGAGTGGCGTGGACATATATACACTACCAAATGTAAAATAAATAGCTAGTGGGAAGCAGCCGCATAGCACAGGGAGATCAGCTCCGTGCTTTGTGACCACCTAGAGGGGTGGGATAGGGAGGGTGGGAGGAAGGGAGACGCAAGAGGGAAGAGATATGGGGATATATGTATATGTATGGTTGATTCACTTTGTTAGAAAGCAGAAACTAACAAACCATTGTAAAACAATTATACTCCAATAAAGATGTTAAAAAAATAATGTTCTTTTTTGAAAAGTACTTCTTAAATTCTCTTGAGAATGTCCCATGTTGTGAATGAGAACCATGTGCTACCCTGAAAGAAGATTAGCGTGTCTGTTTTTCTTCCAGTATTAGAGCAGATTACTGTTTTATCAATAAATATTTAACATGGGTTTTTCTGGTACTGGAGACATAGCAGTGAACAAAACAGTAAAAAAAATCTCTGCCCTGATGGAGCTTACATTCTAGTAGGAGGAGATAACAAATAATACAAAACGTATAGTACGTTAAATAGTGTTAAGTGATATTGGGGAAAGTAAAGCAGAGAAAAAAGAAATAATGTGTTGGAGGGTTGATAAATGTTTAGATTGAAGGATCAAAGAAGACCTCAGTGAGAAGGTGACTTTAATGTAAATATATGAAGAAAGTGAGGAAATGAGCCATGTGGACCATATAGATATTTTGGGGGGAAAGCCTCCCAGACAGTGGAAATACCATGTGCAAGGGTCCTGAGATATCACATGCTTGTTGGTATATTTGAAAAACAGCATGGGATGCTGTTTGCTTGTTTGAGCCTCAGGGTAGCTAGCTTTCATTTGGAGTCATGTTCTAGGAAAAATATGTATCTTTAACTCCTGGAATTGCACTCAACTTGGGTGAAGGGGCAGTCTTCTCCCATCTTATCCAGTGTCATATGCTTCTCCAGTAAAATGTCCCTGCTATTCAAAATGTTATTTTTCTCTCTTTTATTTTTGGTCAAGCGCATATGGCTTATATTGAATTTATCCAAGGCAAGTTGGATGGAACTCCACAGTACATTCATGATCGAGACATTGAGTATTGCCGGAAGAGGATGACTTCTTCTTTGATGGCTTCCAGTCTTCTCTGGCTTTCCTCCTTTAGCTCACTCTCCTACCGGCTTGTGAGAGAACTGGCAGGAGGAGAGTGCTCTGTGTTTATTCCCTTTGGTTGAGGACGAGAATGTGGCAGGTAGTAAATTAGGATGATTCTGCTGTGATCTCTGTGAATGTCACTCTCACGGCAATAAAGTGTACATTAGTAGAGTATGCGGGGTTGTTGCAACTGGTTTTGGCATGTACTTTGATAAAGGATTCCTTTATTATAGGGTCCTAAAAGACAGCCTCTCTAAACATACCCAGTGAGAAGGACTGGGCCTGTTACACAGAAGTGTGTTCTAGTTACTCACTCATATGTAGCTAGATAGTCCAATGAGGGAGGCTGAATGCCTGAAAACTCTGCTGGATATAAAAGAAATATTCTCCTGTGGAATAAAGAACCATAGTTTCATTTGGAACTTTAAAACTATGTAACAAAAGGAAAAACACTTTTATCTTGACCCCTTCAACCTATAAAAATGGATCCCTTTCTTAGTCATCTAGACTTGTAGGTATGAATATAAACTAAAATTGGAAAGACGTGAAGATGCTTGTACAAAAAGAAATAAACTTTTCTTTTATTCAAAATGTATTTTTATCATCTGGCTCAGGCTTTTTCATTTTTAGGAGATGTTTAAAATGGAACCCTTTCAATTGAATTATCTCAGCAACTATTTTTACTGTATCATTAGGAAAAATAACAATGGTTTTGGAATAACATAAAAAGTCCCCGGGTCTGAAATATATGGGCTTAAGTAGAAACTTTATATCTAAGGGCAGCTTTTTATCCTTGCTTTGGGGACTGAATTCTTTGTCTATGTAAACTTAATTCATGTAGTTTTAAAGTAACTACATAAAGAATTTTCCCTGCATTTCCGAAGTGTGCTGTGCCAGAATTGGTTCTGTCTTATGTATTATCAGCAGTTTGTGATTGAGCCCCATCAGCACTGCCAGGAGAGGACTGTTGAATGCATTAAGGAATGAACACTTTCAATAGGACCCTGGTTGTGGCAGACTGATAGAATCAGAAGTTGGATTCTTGGGTTACGTTTAAGCCCTCCCAATGAAAAGGACTTTTTTTTTATTATACTATGGAACAAGAATGAAATATTCATTTGCTCAGAACCTGTTAAATTCTTAAATTTCATATAGGAGGTACAGAATAAAGACCTATTGTGTACTAAACCTAATCTGAAAATCTCTATCATACTTCTCTGCAAGCTGGGAAAGCTGGGCGGCTGTACTCTTGGTCTTGGTATTTAAAACCTTTGGATTTCCTGAGATTGGTAGTGGATGGGAGTGGAAGTTAAAATGCCAAGGAAATTACTGCTCTTCTTGATCTGGGACTGTAGGGGCCTCTATGACCTTAAATTCAAGATTCTTTATTGTGAGTCACCTTCATGTTCCCTGGAAATCACATGTGTCTCAGGGCACCTAAATAGCTTTCTCCTTGGTTCTGTAATTGGGAAGTATTTAGGGCAATGCAGACAATTCAGAGAGCATCTTTTGTGGCTGCAGGAATCTGCATGCTTGGAGACCTGGCAGCACGTTGTGGCATTTATATGCATTGCTCAGGGCAAGGCACTGCCTAGATGCAGGTCTGATCAGAAACTAAGGACCTAGCATGTGTTCTCTTTAAAATCTGTACAATCATTAAATCTAAGTTAACAGCATCCCTTCCTCCTTTGGACAAAAGGACAAGACATACTGCTGGATGTCTGAGAAAATGAATTGCAAATGCATTTAAAGATAGTATTTGTTGCTGGCAGCATAAGACAGGGAGTATCAGGAATGTATTCTTTACAGTTCTAGGACCTTTGCCATTAAACTAGTTTCCCATAAAAAAAAAAATGGGGAGAGGGAAGAGAAAACGTTTGTCTATGTTGTATGATTGTTAGGCATCAGATGTTAATTTTAGAAAAATAATTTGATTTGACTCCTGGAAGCTTACTTTGGAAAAGAATAATTTGATATACTATCTTATACATTTTTCTTTTTAGTATTTTATACTTTTTAAATGGATTTTCTTTATCAGCTGGATAAATAGAAGTGAATATACTCAGTGGTGACATAATTATTTTTATTTTTGTGTTCAAGACAGAAAGAAAACTATACTACTCTATGAAAATGCTTCTTGGTGGCTAGGTCTCAATTTATACTTTTATAAAAGGATTAAGTGTATTGTTTTCCTATTATGCTTTCATCTTATCCCCATTCATACATTCAGCAAATGTTTTTTTGAGCACCTATTATGTGTCAGAATCTTTTCTAACTCCTGGGGACCCCTGCCTTCAGGAAGCATATTCTAGAGAGTAAAGACAAAAAAAAAAAGGTAAATATATATATCAGGTAGTGACAGGTGCTATGGGGAAAAATAAAGCAGAGTAATAATAGGAAATATTCACTGGGAGAATATGCTGTGTATTTAAGGTGGTCAGAGGTGGTCTCACTGAGAAGATGACATCTGAGCAGAGACCTGAAAGGCACGAGGGAGCAGGCCATAGGAACACCTGGGAAAAGAGCTCTTCTGGCAATGGGAACAAGAAGGAAGTGGCAGAGTGGAGGGAGAGAAGGGGACAGTAATAGGAGATTCCGTCAGAGAGGTCATGGGACCAGATCTCTAGGATCTCACAGGCCAAAGGAAAGAGTTTAGATTTTCTCCTGTGTGAGTTGTATCCTAAGGTGATTTAGCTCTTCTTCCGCTCAGCCTCTTTCATCTTCTTCCTGTACTAGCCCCCATTGGTTTTTTTAAAAAACACAAAAAACCAAATCCAAAGAACAATGTGTTAAATGCAAACAATTGAAATCTAGGTGTCTGTTTAAACACTTTCCTTTATGTGTCATTTGCCAGGGAAAGCAATGCTTGCTACTGACCTATTTAAATTTTCTGAGCTCGGAGCCCTTCCCAGTCCAACAAAATGTACTTAACCCTCTCTAGGAATAGAAGGTTGATATACTGTTTGTTTTGTGATTGCATCGTGTGGTCTTTGGTTGTGTGTCTGGCTTTGTTGTTCACCAGCATCAGGGTATTTTTAGAAAGTAAGCTTTGGAAGACAGTATGTTTTTGATATAAATGGTTATTGTGCCCTGTCATCCAGGCCACCCACCATGGTCACTGTGGTTGACTCCCTATGTCCAGCCCCTTCTAGTGAGCTAGCTGTGGCTTTCATGGCTCTTTGCCAGAAATTGGACAAGGAATGGGCCAGCGACTCAGTCATGGCCAAAGTTGGGGGGACCATCTATGAAGGGCTTCCTGACTTCTAAGGACAGGAAGAGAAGGTTGCCTTTCTTCCTCTGCTCTTGCTGTGTCTATAGGTGATGCCTGGAACCACTGCAGCCATCTTGCTACCAGTCTGAGAATGAAGTCAGTACTTGCTGAGCTGTGGAGTCATCCAGCTCTGGAGCTCACCTCCAGAGCTGGATGGGATAATATAATATCCTTATTATTTGAGGCAAGTTTATTTGTTTATTTGTTTGTTTCATTTACAGCTGAAAGTATCCTAACCAATAGAGATTTGTTAATTCCCTTCCTGCAGCCCTTCTCAGAATACATTATATGGATTTACACTTAGTGTTTTCCAGTAATATTTAGCCTAATGGACTCCCAAGTTACTGAAATGATTTAGAACATTAAAATAGAAATGTGGTTACATTAAATTTCCTTGTATTATATCTTCAGTTTTGCATACATGAAAGGACTATGATAATTTTGTATGTTTAAAGAGCTGGAAGGACCCTTTAGACAATATTAATTTATTCTAATGATCATACCCTGCTTTTTAAGTTAGCAGCATCTGAACTGACAATAGTAGAAAAGAAAAGGTAATTTTAAGATACAACCCTATAGTGACAAAGGAATAATCTCCAAAATTTACAAGCAGCTCAATATCAAAAAAACAAACAACCCAATCCAAAAATTGGCAGAAGACCTAAATAGACATTTCTCCAAAGAAGACATACAGATAGCCAACAAACACATGAAAGACTGCTCAACATCACTAATCATTAGAGAAATGCAAATCAAAACTACAATGAGGTATCACCTTACACCAGTCAGAATGGCCATCATCAAAAAACCTACAAACATTAAATGCTGGAGAGGGTGTGGAGAAAAGGGAACCCTCTTGCACTGTTGGTGGGAATGTAAATTGATACAGCCACTATGGAGAACAGTATGGAGGTTCCTTAAAAAACTTAAAATAGAGCTACCATACGACCCAGCAATCCCACTACTGGGCATATACCCTGAGAAAACCATAATTCAAAAAGAGTCATGTACCACAGTGTTCATTGCAGCTCTATTTACAATAGCCAGGACATGGAAGCAACCTAAGTGTCCATCAACAGATGAATGGATAAAGAAGATGTGGCACATTATATACAATGGAATATTACTCAGCCATAAGAAGAGATGAAATTGAGTTATTTGTAGTGAGGTGGATGGACCTAGAGTCTGTCATACAGAGTGAAGTAAGTCAGAAAGAGAAAAACAAATACCGTATGCTAGCACATTATATATGGAATCTAAAAAAAAAAAAAAGGTTCTGAAGAACCTAGGGGCAGGGCAGGAATAAAGATGCAGACGTAGAGAATGGACTTGAGGACACGGGGAGGGGGAACGGTAAGCTGGGAGGAAGTGAGAGAGTGGCATGGACTTATATACACTACCAAACATAAAATAGATAGCTAGTGGGAAGCAGCTTCATGGCACAGGGAGATCAGCTTGGTGCTTTGTGACCACCTAGAGGGGTGGGATAGGGAGGGTGGGAGGGAGGGATCTGCAAGAGGGAGGGGATATGGGGATATATGTATATGTATAGCTGATTCACTTTGGTATAAAGCAGAAACGAATACAGCGTTGTAAAGCAATTATACTCCAATAAAGATGTTAAAAAAAAAAAAGATACAAACCTATGCCCACATGCCAGAGTCTTTGGAGACTACTCTTGCATGTACACCCAGATACTTTAAGAACTTAAAAAATATTGTCCAAGAACTTTGGTTATGCCTTTATTCCATTCATTTACTAGATTTATTCGTAATCACAGGTGATACTAGCAAATCGTGACACCCATATACAAGGGTTTCAAGGTGGCCAGAACTGAAGTCTCATCACTTTCTGTACTTTTCCATCATCTGACTGAGTTTAACGAATTAGGAACATTACTGCTTTATATGAAGAAATATTTTTGGTGTTTTGTCCTAACTCACATCTCTCACTTAGTAGTTATATAAAAGTTTGCAGTGGAACCTTGCTTCTCAATGGGGAGTGAGCAGGTAAAATGAAAAGTCTGGCCAAGACCCTGGGAAAATGCTAACAGTGAGTGTCTTTTCTCCATCTGAACTGAAATCTGAGCGGTTCAGAGGTTCTGCCCAAGGCAGCTCTGCACATATTTCTCTCATTGTTGAGCCTGCAGTGAGCTACCTGACAGGCCTCTGATAATCGATGCCAAAGGACAGTGTTCTCTTTCAAAATCTTGTAGGGAAAGGCGGGCAAAAAAGTGTGAAGTAAGTGCCCCCATCCTAAGCATCGCATCGCTGCAGGATACTGACAAAGACTTAAAAATACTCATCTCTCTTGCCTCCTTCACCCTGAATACAACCCAAATGTCTATCAGGAAGAGAGTTCTTTTTTTATTTTGGCAAAATCTAGGAAATCCTTGTGTTATGGTGTTTAGAAATATAAAAGGAGGATTCTATGAAAAGATTTCAGCTAACTAACATTTACAGGGTGCCATTGCTGTGCCACTGTGTGATGTGTTATTTAAGCTTTGTAGAGATAAATTAAAATTTGCCTTTGTCTTCTTGCCTGCTTAAAGGGGAAAGCAGAAACGTTATTATAACGTAAGGAGGTTGATTTTCATGTGAGGCTTAGTACAAATCAGCCTCAGTACTTTGTCTCATTGTTTATTCTGAAAACCTGCTGTTTCACACAATACAGACTTCTTTATTTATTTGCTTGTTTCTTATATTAAGACTGCTCAGTGGGATAAATAAGAGAAAAAGAATCCTGTAAAAATATAAAGGATGAAGAAGATGGGGGGAGAGGGAGGAACTTAGAAGGAAAAGAAATAACATATATTTGCCTGAAGGAGGCTGGAAAGTGAGGCAATGGAGGAAGTTGAGATTGCATTCAATTAGAATAAATGAGGGCAGTTCTTGGTTGAGAGAAGTCAAATTCCCTATTACAAGATCTTGCGTGTAGCTGGTCAATTATGGCAGGTTCTAGACGTACTTTTCAAGAGAAGAGGTAATTATAATAAGAACATTGGCTAATGGTTTATGAGTGCTTATAATATATGTACTCATACTGGTGGGAAGTAAGACTTTTTGTATGTAATTCAACTAATTTTACTGTTAACTCTCATATGAGGTAGGTACGATTTTCATTTCCATTTTCTTTTTGAGGAGAGAATTGAAGCTTAGAGAGACTAACTTTCCTAAAGCCTCAACTGATTATAAAACCAAGATTTAGACAAAGGCCGTGCCCCTAATGGCTACCCTAGACTGCATTTGAATACTTGAGGAAATGAAATATACAACTGAAATCACTTTGTATTTTTTTCAAAAAAAGCAGTAGCAATAGAAGCATAGCATTTTACAGTTGAAATGGTCTTTAGAGGTCAGTTCATAGGAGAGAAAGCTGAAGTCCAGGGAGAGTGTCTTAAAGTTCTTAACTGGTCATGTGATACCTTGGAAGAATTTCCACCCTTGTATTTCACCTTGGCAAAAAGGATAAAATGCATATTCTATCCTGTGAATTTTTTCTCCAGCTTGTTCATTATTAATGCCAGGGACGATATCTATTTAAAACTGGACCCTGTCATGAGCAGTGCTTGAAGAATTACATGTACTTTGCCATTCATACTGAATACAAAATTGAAACATAGGAAAATTTTCTATCTATACTGTCTCATTACATGTAGAATTGGAAGAATAAAGCTCTAATGCAGTTTATTTAGGCAGTGTAGAATGTCAACAGTAATTAAACTTAGTATTATGCTATAATGCCAAGGGCTCTAGAATATAGTTTAAACATTACTTGGTGTTTTCTAGATAGATCTTAAAATAGATATCAGTATGAAACAAATCAAGGTATGTAAAAATTGATCCTAGAATGTTAATTCTAGGTCATATTTTGGTGAGAATGTGAGAAATTAGCCAAAAATTAAACTTAGGCCTTGGAAATTTGCCACAGAAATTTCAAAGCTAGGTATGTTTAAGTGTTCTTTGAGCCCACTTTTCTTGTATTATTAAAGAAAGACCTATCCAAATGCTGAAAATGAAATGAGTAGGAATTCGATGAGGATGAAATATTTCATGTTGACCATTTTATACAGTTATCATGGCTTAAATATTTTCCAAGTCCAAAAAAGTAATAAGCCCAGTGAATCAAATCTAGGAAGGGAGACCGAATGTTGTAAAAATGTCCCAGTTGTCTATTAGACATTTTATTACTAAATTTTCTCCTGGGGTGAGGGTGGGAGATGGAATTTCTTACTTGATTTATAAACATGAAATTTAAACTGTAAGGAGGTATGTTGCTCTTTCTATTTTAAGGGACCTACCAAAGTTCTTGTGTTTTCTTCTTCTCCACTAGTAACCCTGTAATTCCCACCTAGCTCCTGCATTGATCCTGTATATTTTTCAACTCAAAGTATTTCAGTTGACCTACTTGTATGTTGAATTCCCATGGCAGACTTCGTTCATCTCATTAATTCCATGCCGTTGTCAAGGGCTGAGAAGAAATGTTGGAATTGAGATGGATTCTGTTGGATGAAAAGATGCAATGATGGAGACATTATTTCCTTCCCTTTCTTCCCTCCCTTCCTCCCTTCTTTCCTCCCTCCTTCCCTTCTCTTTCTTTTTCTGCCAAAATACTTTGCTTTAAAAGAATATTATAAAAACAAATTGATTTCAGATATTTGAGATGTAATGTGTTGGTGCAACTGAGGAGTGTTTGAGATGGGGTAGGTACAGGGGAAATGGGAATGGTTTTTATATGCTTAAGACTGCCTACCTGAGCCAGGGTGGCTAGATTATGCTTCAGTTACAAACAACTCAAGATCTCAGAGGTTGGCACAATGGAAGTTTTTTTTTTTTCATTCATGCTATGTGTCCAATATGGTTTGGTGCCCAGACTGACAGAGGCTTCCTCCATGCTAGCTATTACCACAGTCACGCTTACAATGGGAGGGGAAGGTAACTTTTTGCTGGGAAGTGATTCACTGGCCAGAGCAAGTCCTACAGGATGCCTGACTGTAGAGGGGGCAGATAAGAGCCATCTAATCTTGTGTCTGAACAGGAAAGCCAGAAACCAATGACAGCTAGTACTATTCCATTCTCTTTTCCTTGAGAAAGAGTATATCAATAAAGGTTAAGGTGGGTGCAGTGCCAACTACTTGAGTCTGATGCTGCCGCTCTGACAGTGTCTTCTTTTTTAAAAAAATCTATGAACAGGGCTTCCCTGGTGGCTCAGTGGCTAAGAATCTGTCTGCCAATGCAGGGGACACGGGTTTGGGCCCTGGTCCGGGAAGATCCCACAGGCCGCGGAACAACTAAGCCTGTGTGCCACAACTACTGAGCCTGCATTCTAGAGCCCGTGAGCCACAACTACTGAGCCCGCGTGCCACAACTACTGAAGCCCAGGCGCCTAGAGCCTGTGCTCTGCAACAAGAGAAGCCACCACAATGAGAAGCCCAGGCACTGCAAAAAGAAGCCCACGCACCACAAAAAGAAGCCCACGCACTGCAACAAGAGTAACTCCCGCTCTCTGCAACTAGAGAAAAACCCACGCGCAGCAACAAAGACCCAACACAGCCAAAAATAAAATAAATAAAATAAAATAAATGTTAAAAAATCTATGAACAGAATTCAATATACCAATATTGCATTGCATATGGAAGCAGTGGCCAAATAAGTGATCCTAAGGCATGTTTTTCTGTTCATTCTTTTCTTCATTCCTTTGTTCCTTCATCCCTTCAATAAATATTCATTGAACTATCATATATCAAGTACATAATGTAAGCCTTGATTTATTTATTGTCTTGATTTTTATTTTACTTGTATAATCTTTGGTGTGTTTTTTTTGACACATTTTTATTGCTTTGTCAGTCTTTTGTATGTGTGTTTATTTTGAATCTTATTATTTTTAACTTCCTTTGGGATACGGACCTGACCTATTTTCTTTACCAGACTACCCAGATGTGTTCTTACTAAATATTTGATAACCAGGGAGTGAGCATAGTGTGTTTGCTGTATTTTTCTCAATATTTCTATAAAGCAGTTTCAGTTAAAAAACCTATCTTAGTTTATTAAAATTTTATTTAATATTTTAAAATTTCATCTATAATACATTGGGATAATTTTTCCCTTGCAATTTTATTTGAAGAGCCAAATGACTATTACATGTCATTCAGGTGACTCAAAAAACCTCTGAATAATGAGTAAAATTATTCTAGGCAAGGGATCTCATTTAGACAAGGAAACATAATGTGGTCTTTGAGTACAACTGAACATTTTTTTTCAGTAATCACTGTACCCTTGGTTCATCTTTGCTTTGTCTTTTACATTTCCATTGCACAGCCTGACTTGCAATGTCATTCTCTAATTTTGTCTTCCTCAGCACTGGTGAGCACAGGAAGTATCTTACTTATCTTTGTAGCCTACCATCCCTCAAGCCTCACACAATACCTTGTACATAACAGCTGTTCAATAAAAGCTTGTTAAATGGATTTGACTTTCCTCGTATATAGTGGTTGAACTTTTGAAGTCATGCAGTGCTAAGAACCGAACCATAATTACTTAATACAGAAGGCAGTCGCAAAACTAAGTCTGAGGGGATATGGGACAAGAGAGACCACATTGAATGTTCTCTATATGGAATGTTCTAGCCTGTTTATATTGTCTTGATGTGTTTCAAAGGGAACAGTTTGTTTCACTTTGCCTTTATACAATTAATGTTCCTGAAATTGAAAAACAAAGTGAGCTTTCTGACGTAATGAAGCCTCCATCAATCACTTGTACAGGGACTTCCCTGGTGGCGCAGTGGTTAAGAATCTGCCTGCCAATGCAGGGGACAGGGGTTTGATCACTGGTCCGGGAAGATCCCACATGCCGCGGAGCAACTAAGCCCGCGAGCCACAACTACTGAGCCCGCACACCTAGAGCCCGTGCTCCGCAACAAGAGAAACCACTGCAATGAGAAGCCTGTGCACTGCATTGAAGAGTAGCTCCCGCTCGCCGCAACTAGAGAAAGCCCACACGCCGCAACGAAGACCCAACACAGCCAAAAATAAATAAATAAATAAATAAAAATAAATCACTTGTACTCTCTTTGTAACTTCAGTACCTTTGTTTCAGGAGGGTGGTTGAAGTAAATTCTTCTGGGGCCAGATCCAGTGTTTCTGCCTTGAAGAAACGTAATTAACTGACATTTTAAGGTACTTTATAGGCCTGTTCTGACCCTGGGCAAAGAATATTACTTGATTTATAGTTATGAATAGTCTACTTTCAGAATTTAGGTGTGTTTTATGGTAGCTTTTTTAGTTGATTGCTTTCATTTTTATTCAGTAAATTATTTAGAACAGCTGTATGATGTCATCAGAAGGTTGACTTTTACCTCTCTGTGCTTGGAAGGCTGAAGTGCAGGGAAATATTTCACTGTGAATGGGAAGGCTCAGCATATGTGCACAAGGAGAAGGTTACTTGGGACGATAGCTATTGTTAATTGATTTCCTTTTTACTATGGAAGCCAAGGGTTTGGATACTATATTGAGAAAAGAATATTGAAATGTCAGGATTTTGTTTTGTGACTAGGATTTTCTGAAGACTTGCCCTAAAAGAGTCCAACAATGGATTACAGTGTCTAAAGACACAAACAAGGTTTTTGTCATTAAATTAAAAAAATGTTGCAACAAAATACTGGATGATCATATATTCCTTTGGTGTGTATGGTAATAATTTTTATTCAAGTGAACTGAGGCAGAATATATATTCACTATAAAAGATCCCAGCAAGGATATAATTTTAAGTTTCAATGAAAGGATTCTCCCAGAGTTACCATGCTTCAGGAAATATGATTAAGAGTTGGTGACAGGGCTTCCCTGGTGGTGCAGTGGTTGAGAGTCCACCTGCCGATGCAGGGGACACGCGTGCCCCGGTCCGGGAAGATCCCACATGCTGTGGAGCGGCTGGGCCCGTGAGCCATGGCCGCTGAGCCTGTGCATCCGGAGCCTGTGCTCCGCGGCAGGAGAGGCCACAACAGTGAGAGGCCCGCGTACCGCAAAAAAAAAAAAAAAAGAGTTGGTGACAATTGTGCATAATTGTCACAGGCATTCTTGGCAGTTTGAGAACATGGGTGTGTGTGATCTCTACACTTCCAGGCATATGTGACTATCATTGCTGGGTGTCCTAAGGTTTTCTGAAGGTCTCACGTATCACTTAAGTCAATGTGCCTCATGGCTTTTGGCTGCTTCAGTGGAGCCCAGACTTGCTTTCATGACAATGGATTTCTCCAGTTTTCTAGTAAGAGGGTTTGTGTTGATCCTCATGTTGCTTCTTGGGCTTCAGGTAAAAGAAACTCCTCTGTGAGTCCAGACTCCACACTGGTTGCTTCCCGTCATCTTCAGCCTCCCTGAATGGGCTCCCAGAGTTAGCGGTCAGTGTCCATTGGTGAGTGGTGTCAGTGCTCTCATGTGGCCTACCTGTACCTTTTGGGTGCAGTGCTGGAGTAAGAAAAACAAGACAAAACCAACATACCAAGTCCAGACTCGAATATCTGAGTATTTGAAGCTGTTTGCCAATAGCTCTCTACCTTCCCAGTTTCTCTCGATTCAAAGTCCAGGCTAGGAGTGCTCTGGATATTTCAATTTGTTGCTCAAATTGCTCAAAGTTCACATTGCTGGGCTTAGTTGTTGTTGTTTTTTTTAAAATTAATTAATTAATTTTATTTATTTATTTTTTGGCTGTGTTGGGTATTCGTTGCTGTGCGCGGGCTTTCTCTAGTTACGGCGAGTGGGGGCTCCTCTTCGTTGCAATGCACGGGCTTCTCATTGTCATGGTTTCTCTTATTGCAGAGCACAGGCTCTAGGTGAGCAGGCCTCAGTTGTTGTGGCACGCGGGCTCAGTAGTTGTGGCTCGCGGGCTCTAGAGCTCAGGCTCAGTAGTTGTGGCACATGGGCTTAGTTGCTCCGCAGCATGTGGGATCTTCCCGGGCCTGGGCTTAAACCTGTGTCCCTTGCATTGGCAGGCATATTCTTAACCACTGTGCCACCAGGGAAGCCCTGCTGGGCTTAGTTTTGTGTGTGTCATTAGAAAGAGTTCCTGGAAGCAAAATACCCAGGAACTATTTATATATACAGTTATTGGCCTCGCCTTATTTCAGACCTCACCTTGCTCAGTGCCTCATCCATAACTGGTGCTCAAAATATTAGGTTGAAGGGGTGAGGAATGAGTACCAGGCAGGTGTGTTAATACAAGGCAGTGAAGTGAACAAGAGGCAAGTGGAAAGTGGCGTGAGGGCTTAAAGGAGTCAAGGAAAATTAAAGGCTCTCTGGGCTGCTGAGGTCAGAGAAAGGTTGAACAAAGATGGCTGGTTGCAGCACAGAAAGAAGAATATCTGACTTTCTGAAAGCTGTCAGTCTGTGAAATGTTCTTCAGAAAACAGAAATACTTGTGGAAGGGGTAGGGTTTGGAGTTAGAGTTGGGCTCTTGTCCAGGCTCTATCACATATTGGCTGTGACCTTGAGCTGGCCATAATATGGCTTTGAGCCTTTGGTACAAGTTTAATAATTGGAATAATGTTATGTTTTGCTCAGTGTTATTTTGAGGATTAATAATATCTGTGAAGGTGGCTAACAACTTGCGTGTATGTACATGCGCGTATGTGTGTATAAATTTCATGTTATGATTTATCGAGTGCTGCTTCGTACGAGGCAGTGTTCTCAGTCTGTTCCAAGTATTCATAGTAACTCATTTAATCCTGACAGCAACACATTAAGTTGGTCTTAGTTTTCTTGTTTTTCAGATGAGGAAACTCAGGCATTGGCCAGTAACATATCACACCCATAGTCCAGCTAGTCAGTAGTGGAGCTGGGCTGTGGATCTCCGTGGTCTAAGATGAATCATACTCTAGGTGCTTACCACAAGACCTGTCTTTCCAGTTCCTCCCATGCACATCAATGTTGGTTAGTCTCTGCAGTGAAAAGACCACAGATAGTCACTGAGTTACTTTCATTTGAGTCAAAGTTGCCATTTCTCCTACCCCTGACTCCTTTTCAAAAATAGAGAAATTTTAGGGGTTAAATTTTTAGTATTTACTATCTATGTTACTACATAAGTCACTTGGCCCCTTATTTCTTCAACAATAAAATAGAAACATTATGTATCTCTGCAGATTGCTGGAACATGCAAATGAGAGAATATATATATGAAAACAGTAAACTGTAAAGCATCATAGAAATGAAGGGCACTTGTCTCAGTATTTAATGTATTGGCCTTGATCAAGTGCATCTTTATTTCCATAGTGACAGCATATAAAAATAATTACTTTGGGTAATATTTATTAAGCATCTATGATGTCCTCAAGCACCTATGATATTTTAAATTCACTTTCAAGTCTCATCTTGCACAGAGATTAAACTTAAAGTCAGTAAATACGGTGAAAATGTATGTATGAAAATTATCCTTAAAAATACCTTAATGTCCTTAACTCTTCCTCAGTTGAGCTTTAGAATGTTAACTCCAAGGATTTCGCTGCTTTCCTTCACTGCTGTATCCCAGGGCCTGGAAGAGTGATCAGTACATAATTGTTGAATGAATTAGTAGTTGATTTGCATTGAGGGGTCAATTTTGTGAAAAGAGGATATGCTTTAATGCCAGCATCCTATTCAGTGCAGTAAAAGGCTCATCCTAAGATACCCTCATGAGAACTCCCTGTATGGAATCTGTGTAGTTGGATTTCTCTGATTTACTGCAAGTATAACATGACTACTGTGTGTGTTTTTGTGCTTGCAACAAGCTGCACAACACCTATTACTATCCCATTTCATAAATGAGGAAACTGAGACTCAGAATAGTCAAGAACTTGTCCAAATTCTCACAGCCAGTACTTCCCTGCTGGCACTCAAAACATGCACATTCTCATGTTAAGATAGTTGGGTTTTCCAACTGTATAGTGTCTATTATCCCTGAGCAAAAGTAGAGAATGGACGAGAAATAAAAATTAAGTAGGGTTGTTTCTTGTGTGATTTTATGGAATCAAAAATAGTGGTCGAATCAACAGGTGTTGCTTTCACCTGCAATAACATCTTCACTTTGTTTAGGCCTTTTTAAAACATCTGTGAGGGTTTGAACTTTTGAGAGTTCATTTGGACTATACTGAGGGTAAGCTTCCAAGATGGAACAGTTATTGACCCCAACAATTATTGCTGTGGAATCTTCTAGCACTTAAATTGGTTCTGATGTTTCTGATAAATTCCAGGGATGATCAGCAATTCAGTCTTGGAATTAAGGCTTTTCACTTTTGCTGCAGGAACCAATGACCCAAAATAATTTGTTGGCATCTGTATCCTGATTAAAAGTATTTTATGACATTTACTAGCCCTGACCTGGTCAGTGCATGGGTTGTATAGGTCAGTGTGGGAGAGTGTGCTTGCTTCCTTTTGGGAATTTTTTTTTATTACGTAAGCTTGGAAACTTGCCTTGAGATTCTATGATATGACTGCTTATTCCTATAGTGATGCCAGGGCTTGGCTTATTTTTCATGACAAATCTAAAAAAACATTGTTTGTAAGCAATAACATGTGACTCATTATTACCCATGAGCACTTGAAGTCAGTGGCTTGAATTTTGAGTCAGGTCATTAGGAAATATTCAGCAAACAACATTCCTTGAGGCTCCTCTGGGCCTAGAGCATCAGGGGGATTAATCCAACTAGTGGACTATTCCATTATGACATTTTAAACTTGGACAATACACCATTTAGGTAAGTCAGAAAATGTATCCAGTGATCACCAGTAATAGCTTGGTAGTGGGTAAATATTAACTGATTTGATTTTTTTTAAATTTAGGTATCCTTGATATAATTAAAAAGCTGTCATTTGTACCTAAATGAGGAAGGGTAAGGATTTGATAGCTGTAAACTGGTCCAGTCTTTATTCAGAAATTGTGTTGAAATTAACTTATGGGGGGTTCCTATACATGATGTCACAATACAGTAACATTGTGTTAATTCTTTAGAAAGTCCATTCTTGGCTCTTTTACTCCAATAATGTTGCCAGATTTTACAGCTGCATTGTAATTTGAAACAATGTGAAAGTTGCCCTCTTTACTCATTCCAAGCAAAAGTGCCAGTGCTAAATTAGCTTTCTTGTTACAGGTTGATTGAGCTGAGTAATAGCCAACTTTATTCACTCTTTTCTTGTAGTGTTCTTTTACTATTCTGAACATTATCAAGTTTGTGTGCAATTGTTTATCCTGAAATTCAACAAGGCTTTATCCTGGATTTTACTTACTTTTTTTTTTTCCTTTTTGAAATATTGAGGTATAGTTGACTAGGAACTTCCCTGGTGTTCCAGTGGCTAAGGCTCCGTGCTCCCAATGCAGGGGGCCCAGGTTTGACCCCTGGTCAGGGAACTAGATCCCACATGCCGCAACTAAGAGCCCACATGCCGCAACTAAAAGATCCCACATGCTGCAACGAAGATCTTGCATGCCGCAACTAAGACCCGGTGCAGCCAAATAAATAAAAAATAAATAAATATTTAAAAAAATTTGAAGTATAGTTGACTTACAACATTATGTTAGCTTCAGGTGTACAGCAAGTGATTAGATATTTTTTATACATTTGAAATGATTACTACCAAGTCTAGTTACCATCTGTCACCATACAAAGTTATTACAATATTATTGACTGTATTCCTTATGCTGTGCATTACATCCCCAGGACTTATTTATTTTTTAACTGGAAATTCTGGTCCTTTTAATTAAAGCCTTTCCTCAAGGCTTTAATGATTCCTTAAATCATTTTGATTTAAATTCTTTAAAAATGAAAGAGAAAAAAATCTTAAAGGTGTCTCTCTAATCTGCTTTAGAATAGCTAAGAAAGAGTATTGCGTTAGGAATTCCTAAAAATGGAGTCATAGAAGGGCTTTATAGCTTATGCTACCAAAATCCTTTTATGTAAACCGGGAAAAAAATCCATCAGATTCTGAATGAAAGCACAGGAAAAAAAGTCAGAGCTGATTTTAGCCGTGTAGCCTCAGAGGATGGATGCATTTTGACTGTCTTGGCTTCCATAAACAAGGGAGATGGTGATTCAAGGCCCAGTTCGTACCTTATACTTTCCCGGGAGCCTGTGCTTAGCATTCCTTGGGCCTGTAGATTGCATCTTACACAATATTTGATGCTGCTCTCCTGTCTTGATTAACTCAGTCTTCACATTCTCACTGCAGCTTCTTCTGGTTCAGTTAAAATGTACAGTCATCTCAGTTCACTTCTACTCTTCCACTAGGGCCTGTGCTACTGGTGCTGCAGGAAGGAAAGATTTCTTCCTGTTCCCATTACTGTTGCTTTTATCAGTGGTCCTTCTTTGCCTTCCCCTTAAGAATCCGCCCTCAAAACATTACGTCTCAACCTGGTTACGACAGCTCTGCTTGGGTGCACTTAAATAAAATGTGAGGAAAAATAGAACTCCTTGTTTTGCCTGACAAACAGCACTCCTCCCCCCTGTTGTCAATCATGGCCAGCAGCTCCCTCCCTCATTCTTGAGATTCAGTGAGAAGTATTTGGGCCCCAGACATTTGGGGGTTAAGTTATGTGCTTCTGTTTCTGCTACATAATTGGTTCATTAGCCTGATTTGGTGTTAGTCAGCTCATCCCTGGATTAGTGAGCAGTTCTTCTGAATTTTTTTCCATACTTACTGCAAAACTCAAGAGAATTACTATCATCTTTTAGTTGGATCACAAGCATTTTTAAAAAATCGCTGTTGGTTTCTCTGTGTTATATAGGACCCTTCTTATAGCCAAGGGCTCTTAACATATTTTTGTGCTCTGGACCCCTTGATTGTCTGGTGAAGCCTATGCATCCTCTCTCAGAATAATGTTTTAAGTGTATCAGATAAGATAGGTACATGGTACAAAGAAAGCCAGTTACGCTGGAATAAATTGTGAAAATATTAAATTTATGATATAGTAATATATGTTTTTTTTTAAACTAAATGACAAGATTCAGTGGTGGCTCTAAGAAGTACCTTAATTTTAAAATATTGATGATAGTTAAAGATGTTTTTGATATCTTCAATTATAATGTGACCAAAAAAAAAAAAAAGCCCTGATTTCCTTTGGTCACAGATTCTGCTACTACTGTGGTTTATTAATCAAAGGAAATGTTAAATATTAAATTTCAGAAATAAAGATGTAATTTTTCTTCTCCCAAGTTCACAGTCACCTTTGGTGTGATCTCTAGACTCCCATGGATGATGTATGATGCCTGCTTGACTTTTTGTTCTAGTTGACTTCCCTGTACCACAGAGCTTGTCTCCTTGGGTCAGTGGTACCACCTTGTCTTTCCATCTCACTTTCCTGGTCCTTGTGCCTCCCTGGCCTGACACGGGGTCAGGCAAACTAACTCCAATCTGCAGTCTTGCCCATTGTGTTTGTAGATGTCTATACAGCCCAAGAAACTCTTCACCATCATCAGGTTTTTTTTTTTTTTTTCCTTTCTGTTAGGCTCCATTTAAGACTCTCAGTCTTCTCAAACTCAACCCTGAGTAATAGCCTACACTTGTAAAGCATTTTAATGGTGTGCATTTTCACCTAGATGTCTCACTTGGTCTTAAGAGAGAAGAAAGGTATCTCATCCTTTTATCCATCCATCCATTCATCCATCCATCCATCCACCCAATATTTATTGAGAGTCAACTCGGTGCCAGGTACAGATCTAGGCACTTGGGACATGGTGGAGAAATGCCATGTGACTGTACAGCATGGAGACCTAGTTAACCTTAGGGGTCAGAGAGGGCCAGAGGCTGCAAGATTTAAAATAAGATCTGTAAGATCTGGTGAAAGAAGGTTGGGTGTGAGAAAATGGAGGGAATGTTCCAGGTAGCATAAACAGTAGGTATTTTTTTATAGATGAGAAAGGAAACCGTTCCTCAAAGTTAATGACTTGTCAAAGCCACACAGCCAGGAATCTGGGAATCCTTTTCTCTTTACTCTGTGCCATCCTAGGGTTAGAAATGACGTTATTCTCTGTAGTGTTCAGCTTCTATTGACTATTTCAGTTCATAACTACATGTGGAAATAGCCAATCTGATGTGTCTGTTTCTCATCTTTCTCTCTCAAGTTGGATATTCATTGAGGAAACGTGTGTGTGTGTGTGTGTGTGTTTTAAACTCTGGTGTCAGTTAAAATTCTGTGAACTTGATTGGTACCCAGGAAAGATTTAACATTACATAATAATGATAACGATGATGATATGAAATGGTAATACAGCATCAGCATATAGACTTCCTTGTACCAGGCAGTCTTCTATATACTTTACACATATTCATTCACTTAAGCCTCAGAACACTCCTCTGATATAGAGAATATTATGGAAGTACACAAGGGTGGATTGGCCTGAACTTATAAATGTATTTAGAACATACTCAGGCTGAGATTTCAACCCAGGTAGTCTGGCTCCAGAGCCCATTTTCTTAAATTACTCAATTTTATACTTGGGATAATAGAGGGATAAGAATTTGCACACAATCCTTTATATATATAACCCAGTCCTTTGCTCGCATGGCATTTTAACTCATCATGGCCAAAGTTGTGATCAAAACTTCTCAGCCCAAAATTACTGTGTTGCTGTTTTACATTTTCGCAGTGAGTTTCCTGGAAGGTTTAAGAGATCTTCAGACCTCATGTTTTCCTCTCTCTCTGGTTTGGCCCTGATGCGATTCATTGCCTGGTTGACGCTTTCACCACCCACTTCTTTGGTCCATCACTTGCCAATGCACTCAGCTCCTACAGAAAGAAAGGATAGCACTGACACAGGTAAAAATGCCTGTTTAGGGCTTCCCTGGTGGCGCAGTGGTTGGGAGTCCGCCTGCCGATTCAGGGGACGCGGGTTCGTGCCCCGGTCCGGGAGGATCCCACATGCCGCGGAGCGGCTGGGCCCGTGAGCTGTGGCCGCTGAGCCTGCACGTCCGGAGCCTGTACTCCGCAACGGGAGAGGCCACAACAGTGAGAGGCCCGTGTACTGCAAAAAAAAAAAAAAAAAAAAAAGCCTGTTTAAAATCAATTGCAGAGAAAAAAAGCAAACTAAAACACAACAAAAATAAACAAAAAATAGATTGCAGAGAATGTGCATTTTTAAAAACCAAATCCATACCCTCTTGCCCTGTTGGTGGGAATGTAAATTGATACAGCCACTATGGAGAACAGTATGGAGGTTCCTTAAAAAACTTAAAATAGAACTACCATGTGACCCAGCAATCCCACTACTGGGCATATACCCTGAGAAAACCATAATTCAAAAAGAGTCATGTACCACAATGTTCATTGCAGCTCTATTTACAATAGCCAGGACATGGAAGCAACCTAAGTGTCCATCGACAGATGAATGGATAAAGAAGATGTGGCACATATATACAATGGAATATTACTCAGCCATAGAAAGGAACGAAACTGAGTTATTTGTAGTGAGGTGGATGGACCTAGAGTCTGTCATACAGAGTGAAGTAAGTCAGAAAGAGAAAAACAAATACTGTATGCTAACACATATATATGGATTAAAAAAAGAAAAAATTCTTCTGATGAACCTAGGGGCAGGACAGGAATAAAGACACAGATGTTGAGAATGAACTTGAGGACACGGGGAGGGGGAAGGGTAAGCTGGGACGAAGTGAGAGAGTAGCACTGACATACACACACTACCAAATGTAAAATAGACAGCTAGTGGGAAGTAGCTGCATGGCACAGGGAGATCAGCTCGGTGCTTTGCGACTACCTAGAGGGGTGGGATAAGGAGAATGGGAGGGAGACGCAAGAGGGAGGGGATATGGGGATATATGGATATGTATAGCTGATTCACTGTGTTATACAGCAGAAACTAACACAGCATTTTAAAGCAGTTATACTCCAATAAAGAAGTTAAAAAAAAAAAACCAACTCCAGTAGCAGAGGCTATTAGCTATGTCCCACTATGTCTCATTTAAATTAAGTTCTTAAAAAAAAAGTTTTCTTCCTAGAGGCTGCAATCCACAGCTCTCATCCTCACAGTCATGCATTGGAGTTGGTACAGTTGAGCAGTGATTTTTTAGGTACAAACTGAAGAATTTATATGCAGCTTTGTTTTCTCATGCCTCATGCAGCCAAATATTTTTAATTGTGTCTAAGAAAGGGTCCAGTTGAAAGTTAGAAGATAATTAGTAAATGAAATATAATTATGTACTGAAGATATTTGAAAGCTGTTGTTTTAGGTGCTGAATTTCATATCTCAACTCATATTTTTCCTTCATTTTTCATATTTGAAGACTTTTAGATGGTCCCAGTATCTATAGAGGTTACTTAAGGATACTAAGTGACCTGATGTTTTATAGTCATAGTGGGAACTAGAGGTAAAATGGGAAACTCTAAAATATTAACATTTAGGGCAGTATTAAAAAAAGAATGTGGTAATTGGGTCAGTTTATATATGTATACATGTATATGAGAAAGACACATGCATTGGAAAGGGAAAACTGTTTTTGCATTATATTCTAATACTGTCACATATTGGAATCGTGCTTTAGAGAGGAGGAATGAGCCTTAGAAGGTTAAACGGGTTGACCAAGAGGCTAGAGGAGTAAGGACAGAGCCAGGACTGAAACACATCATTCTGGCTTCAGGTACACTTGATCTTTGCCTTCTGGCCAAACAGATGGTGAGAAGGATCCACTATGTCAAGACAAAAATAATGGAAAGAGAAGGTGTTCATCTTGGGGGCCAGTATGGTATAGTTGACTCTGGATTTTAAAAAAAGGTTTAGTACAACTCCGGGCTTACCAGCTTTGTAACCTGAGTAAGTTACTGGACCTGGCTGGAGCTTCAAGTTTGGAGAGCCCCATACCTAACCTGAAAGGTGTTGGGGGGGATGAGCTTACCTACCACCTCTGAGATTAACTGAAATCATGTACATAACAGTATCTGGTACTTGATAAATGTGAAATTCCCTTCTCCTTGCTTTATATACTGATCTATAAGTTGTCTAAATTTTTCCTTATGACATTGTTTTCTGCTGAGTCTTCTTTCTCTTATAAAACCTCATAAAGAACCATTTTATATATGCAGCATGTAGACTTAATAAGCAAAAAAAAAAAAAAAAAAAGCAGAGCTTTTGTATGTTTAAGGGATCTTCCTGGAGGTTATTATCTGGCTAAATGGTTTGAAACTTTGTGGGGCCGGGAGGATGCCCTCTATGATTTAACTTTTAAGAAAATAGCAAAGATGTTAACATAAACACCAGGAAAAATGATGAGACACTAACATCTTACCCCATTTATCCTGTGGCTATGAATATTTATTTAGCATGGTTGTGATTCTTGTTGTGGAGTGGTTAATGTCCAGATCAGTTCCACATAATGGAAAGCTGACCTCAAGTAGGAGGAGGATAAATGTGTTAAAAAAAAAAAAAAAAAAAAGACTAGCAGAGGTTTCTGTGGTTTATAAAAAGGAAGTCATCGGGGAGGAGATGGATGACAGAGGATTAACAGACCAGGGTAGCTGGTGCAGGATTTCGATGCAGACCTTGAGAGTAAGGGGTGGTGGAGCCATGCCTCCATAGTTCCTGGTAGAATGGGAAATATCATTAGAGGATTATAAATATATTTAGTTTAAATTTTAGTTCTTTATATTTATATGAGGAAGGATTAGATTACCGATTTATTGTAACTCATTCCCCCAGATATCTGGGAGTGAATAAAAAACTAAATAATGCTCTGTTATTCATATTAACGGGATCGGGGAGGCAGGAAGAGGGTGTGTGTGGATGATATAGAAGAATGAATAAGATGATGGCTGACGATGCTAAGACTCCCACAGAATCTTCTCCTCTGTCTTCTGCCTGACCTTCTTGGCTGGACAACATTGGACATAGTTGAATTCTTACCGCGAGGAAAAGAGATGGGGCGGAAGAGACAACTCACATCCTACTGACTGTTGATGATTTAAAATTAAAAAAAAAATCACCCCAACATCCCCTCCCTAAAAACTATTTTCCTCTCAACTTCCCACACTCAGAGAAATACAGTTAAAAGCCTCAAATGCCTGACTTGAGCCTCACTGTAGTGATTAGAGTCAGATGTTTAGACACACTAGGCTAATGTGCTTTGACTTGGCCACAGCCAAGCCCATAATTCCATATGACAGATACTGGGTGACTGCCATTTTTGTTATGAACATAAATTATGTTGGACCTGGAACCTGATGTAAAATTTGTGCATTATGTTGCTGTGTCAACGAATCATCACGGAAGCCTTTGTTTGATGTGGGTCCTGATTGTCTAATTTCCGGAGAATGAAATGCAATAAAAGGGGCCAATTTCAAATTCAGATGTCAGCCAGCCATGATGATAAATTTTCCTAAATTTGTTCTTTAAAACAACGTAAGTCTCACAGGTGGTTCTTAATATCTAAAAAATAAAATCATTCAATGCTTTTAAAGAGTGTTGTGCACATATTATACTCAAAATATTCAAAAAAGCAAGTGTTATTGATAGAATGGAAAGTAAGTGTAATAGAATGATTAGGAGCATGGGATTTGAAATCAAATCTTAGTGTGAGTCTTGGTCCTGACACTTACTCATTGTTTAATCTCTCTCAACCTCATTTCCCCCATGTATACAATGGGGATAGGGTAATACCTGTTTCATAGAGATGTTGTGATGAATGAGATGATGAATATAAAGGCTTTAGCCTAGCATATTGTGAGTGCTCAAGAAAGGCTAGCTTCAGTTAATAATAATGAAGAAATAAATAATAAAGTTACCACTCTTAACATCTTGGATTTATAGTACCTTCCTCAAAATGGAGAGGGATTCATGCCTGTTGTTGTTACTGATGTTGTAGAGCATATTTATTTTTGTCTTAGTGCCCTTTAAAGCAACAGAGAGATGCCAGTAGTATGTCTTCATGGTTTATTATTGGGAGGTGACATGATAATGATTTTTTAAAAAAATAAATTTATTTATTTATTTATTTTTGGCTGCGTTGGGTCTTCATTGCTGTGCGCAGGCTTCTCATTGCGGTGTCTTCTCTTGTTGCGGAGCATGGGCTCTAGGTGCACGGGCTTCAGTAGCTGTGGCTCGAAGGCTCTAGGGCACAGGCTCTGTAGTTGTGGCGCACGGGCTTAGTTGCTCCGCGGCATGTGGGATCTTCCCGGACCAGGGCTCGAACCCGTGTCTCCTGCATTGGCAGGCAGATTCTTAACCACTGCGCCACCAGGGAAGCCCAATAATGATTTTTTTAAAACATCCAATTAATTATTTAAGCTTTGCATCCCATCTCTTGTCCCCTTCCCCCCCTTGACGAGAACTTTGGTGGCAGTAACGTGCATATGATTTTTTTTTTGCTGGCATAAACGATCTAAATGCTTTGAGTGTATGAAATAGCATGTTGCAGTAGAAAAAGAACAGGACTGGAAGTCAGCAGACTGAAACCACCCTTGCCCATGCATCTGTCTTCAGTTTTGGAGGACAGATTTTGGAATTATCACCAGCTCTTTTGCTACTTCTATGGCTCTAGTTAGTCATTGCTTTCTTTGTCTACGTCTGGTATTGCTATTTGTGGACATGCCACTATTATGCTTGGAATACCATATGGTTATTTAAAAAAATAGTCATTGACTACCCATGAGACTCTGAGTTCTTTGAGGGTGTTTTATGTATTTTTATATTCCCAGTGCCCAGAAGAGAGCCTGGCGCTGAATACCAACTTAGTAAACACATGTCGAATGATTACATGGCAAGAATCAAGGCATGACTTCAGGCTTTCTTGCTGGGTGGTCTTGAGCCACTTACTCACTTTTTTAAATCCGCAATTTCCTTGTCTCTCAAATGAGCGTCACACCTGATTTGTCTCCTACAAATCATTGATGTGAGCTCAAATGAACGAATGTGAATATTTTACGTACATTGGAAAATGTTGGGCAGTAGAAGGAAATGAAAAAGTCATAATATTGAAACCTAAGCCATAATCTTTATTGTGGTAGTTTATAATAGTGAGAATTATAAACTTTTATCACTAGGGCATTTGCTAAATAACTAACGCTATTATAACATTTAACACTGGGCAGCTGATAATAATACTTATTGGCATTTTTGTCATGTACCAGGTCCTATTCTAAGCATTTAACAAATATCTCATTTAATCCTTACAACGTCCCTATCAAATCTGGATGCCATTATCCTCAATTTACAGATGAGGTAGAGTTACATTGACTAGCATAGAAAGAGGTAGAGAACATTTTGGACATGGATGAAAAGCAGGTCAGAGAGCAGTATGCAGAGGGTTATATATATTTATTAAGCAGAGAAGAAACACCCCTGATAGGTCATCCACCAAAAATTAACAGTGGTTGTCTCTGGGGACTGAATTTATGGGGAAGCTTTTGCTCTCTGTAGCGTACTTTTCCATTTGGTTTGAAAAAAAATTTTTTTAAGTGAGCAAGTATTATTTTATAGTCAATAAAATAAAACAGTAAAGGATAGTTTTCAACGAAAGAAACTTTTGTTTTCTTATTCAAAACAAAAATACCCAGATTTCTTCCTTTTTCTTCCCCCTGCCCACCATTTTCTTCGTCTCCTGGATCTCCGCAATTCACTTGCATTTGATTCTCATTTGCCATATTTGTGAGGGTGAGTGAAGCTTTAGCTAATAAATAATATAGTATGAAACCTCAGTGACTGTGAAAAAGAATACAACCTTCTAGCCAGCAAATGCTTCTTTTCCATTAGGGAGCAAAGTCTCTAACTTTCAAAAATTTAATATACCAAACGACTCTATGCTAGATTACAGGGAAGTTGTAAAAGGAAATTAAATCTGCCTTCTCCATTCACCCAGGTATGAGGAGTTCCTCAACCTGGGTGAGCCGCTATTTGAGCAGCTGGCATAGGAATCCTCTGGTCACCCCCGTGCTGGTGTAGACTATGAAACTGTGCAGCGTTGCTTGAGGAGTCCATCGCCAAGTGTGTATGTGCCAGTGAAGTCGCCTGGCTTCCCAGAGCCACACTGGGGCAGGGAGTCTGCAGCCCTGTCGCCTGGTTGGCGAGCCTCGTAGGCACCTGCCCCTTGTTGCCTGTGGGATTCCAACTCTCACTGTTGCCTCAGAGACTTTTGTTACCACAGAACTTTCTCACACTCACTGGCCCAGATGTTTGCTGAATTCCAGGGCTAGTGTGTGTGGTCGTGCAGCCAAATTCCAATTTTAGAATGCTGCTTGTGACCGTGAAACTGTGTTAACTCAGGCTTTTAGGGCACTGACAGGGCATGTGTGCGTGTGTGTGTGTGTGTGTGTGTGTGTGTTGGGGATGGGACGATAATGAAGAGTAATCAATAAGCAATTTCCAACCAGAGAACAAACATGTATCTTCTTCTTCAGAGGCTTTGAATGTCAGCAGTGAGAAAATGAAGGTGTCTGAAAGGTTGAATGGCCCTGGAATTTAAAGTCACTGACATTTCTCAAAAGATTGCACTAACATTTTTTTTCAGAAAGACAGTGCTTAATTCACCTCTGAATCTCCAGTTACTTCACAACTTCCTTTAGTGGAACATCTCAGAATTTGACATCATTTCTAAGCCACAAAGTTCTTTCTCTCTAATGTCTAAAATAAGCCTTTCTCGCTTTAAAACTTATGGAGGTATTTCCTTCCTCCCTCCTTCCCTCCCTCCCTTCCTTCCTTCCTTCCTTCCTTCCTCCCTCCCTCCTTCCCTCCCTCCCCCTCTGCCCCCCCTCCCTTCCTTCCTCCCTTCCTCCCTCTCGTACTTAGGTGCCTATTCTTTGACAGGCATTGTTATTGGCGTTGGAAATATACCACACTTTATTATTGGCATTGGATCTCTGAACCAGACAAACAAGTTCACTTGCTCTCAGAAACTGACATTCTACTGGGGACAGACAATAAATAAATAAGAATTTCAGATAGTATTAAGCACTGTAAATGAAACTAAACAAGATCATGTGATGAAGAGGGGGCTGAGAAGTGGAAGGGGAACTGTGGCTTTCAAATCGGTGCTCTGGGAGTGCTTCTCTGTGGAGCTGACCTTTCAGTTGAGACCTGAATGATGAGAAGTTATGGGGGGGGGGACTGTTGGCTAGTTGGCTAGAGAAGTTATGGGGGGGAACTTCATTTTTCCCCGGTGTAAATGGTAGCAGATGGGACAGGATGATACCTATCTGTTAAATTGGTTGGGATTAACTGAAATAACTTGCAAGAATGCCCGGCATAGTGCTTTGGGGCATAAAAGCCTTAAATTATACTAATAGTAGGGCTTCAAAAAAATCTCCCCCTGCACCACAATTTTGCATGTCTGTTAGTTGAATTAATCATCATATCATCTATATAAAAATCTGTTGGCAGTAGAGGCCAGAATAAAAGGTCTACTGGAGCCATGCTTTAGATTTACAGAGTAGGACTGAAAAAGATGATGCCAGAATCTAGGCTGGCTTCTTGAGATCACTGGAGGAGTCGATTTTCTTCCGTTATTTGCCAGCTTTATTTCAAGAGTTGGCTACAACTTAGTTATTTGATAGTGAGTTGGGCATAGGACTTCACCATAGGAGCCACACCTTAGTTTTACTTAACTTGATTCCTCTTCCCCAAGGAAACCTTGAAGGTAGGGTCAATATGCTCGCCTCAGGAGGCTCCTGAGATGGGCTCTGCTCAACTCTTGGCAGGTCCTCCACTGAAATTCCCAAGTTCTGCAGTGCAGAGCATGGAAGAGATGGCTTTGGCTTGGGGAGATTTGACGGCAGGTGTTACCTTGTGTGTGCCAAGCACTAGACGACAGAGATTCCTCAGCAAGAATGCTGTAGAAAGCACATTTTACTGTGCATGGGCCAATTTGAATTTATTCTTACTAGACGTAACTGTTGTAGAGTTTATGTCACAAGCTGCATTCCAGGTTTACTGAAGTAATACAAGAATAACTAATGCTCATATTTGTATAGTATTCACATTCACACCTTGACCTGGATCTTTGGGCCTTACAACAATGACCCTGGTGGTTCTTAGGGTCAGTCCAGGAATGGTATCCCCTGTAGTGTGGCAGAGCATCAATAAAGGCTATTGATGCTCTGATTCTGGACTTCGTGTTCGATGATTAGCTGTGAGATGTTGGTTGACTTATTTAACTACTCTGTGACTTGGTTCCTCATTGTAAAGTGAGGCTCATAGGACACATCTCTGAGGAGTGATGTGAGGATTAAGTTAATATCTATAAGTCCCTTTGAGTAGTGCCTGGGCCTGAACCAAGACTTTATGTGGGGGGAGATGGAGATCCAGACATCACATTGCTGGCTTGAGTAAGCACATTTGCAGGCCTGGGACCCAACGTGAATCTCTTGATTCTAAGTCTAGTAATCTTTCTACTTTTTCTTGTGCTGAACTGTTATTGGTTATGATTTTAAAACATAAACTCAGAAAGTAGCATATTAGGATATTTAAGGTTATTGTAATAAAATAGCACATTAGTAGTTGTGCTGTTAACTCTGATTTACTTATCGGGAAACTGAGGTTCATAGTGGTTATTTCGAAATGACTCCTGATGTTACTTTGTTGATTTTTTTAGTATGCCACTGGTCTTTTCGTATCTGCCTCCTAATTTCATAATGAGGGTGAAAAGCATAACACTGAAAATGATATTTCCAATATTACAGTCAAATAAACTTTCCCTTGAGACAAAACTATAAAAGAATACAGTTAAAAAATGAGCTAGAAATGTGTACATCACATGAGCATTTTGCCTTTTGAAATGAGTTTATAGACTTTTCCTGATGCCGTCATTCGCAAATATACCTGAATTTCTCCTTGGAAATTGCCTCAACAATCAGCATTACGTTGTTTTAATATTAATTTTTAAAAACAAAAAATTTGAGGACACTTTTCTTAAAAAAAAAATGGAGAAAATCACTCGATAGTTTTTTCAGAAACAGAAAGTGGCTTCAAAAGTAAAATAAGGGCTTCCCTGGTGGCGCAGTGGTTGAGAGTCCGCCTGCCGATGCAGGGGACATGGATTCGTGCTCCTGTCCGGGAAGATCCCACATGCCGCGGAGCGGCTGGGCCCGTGAGCCATGGCTGCTGAGCCTGCACGTCCGGAGCCTGTGCTCCGCAACGGGAGAGGCCACAACAGTGAGAGGCCCGCGTACCACAAAAAAAAAAAAAAAGTAAAACAAGACAGTGGTAGATGAATCATCAATTTGGAGGTAAAAAGCCAAAGGTGTGGCAAGATTGTGATTTTCCCATGTGGTCCCAGCAGATTGATGGAAAATTTCAAATGGCATTCTCTGTCACCCAAGTCTGCCTCAGTGCAAGAAGTGAATGCCCTCCTAGGAGACTGCTCTGAAGGCTAGCATTCATGGGGTGTGTGATAAACATCATCAGAAACCCTCTGTGTGATATGAAGAAGCAGACTCGGCAAATTTATGAACTGGCTTGAAGTCATTACTTTTCTTTCCAAGGGTAATTGCTTAAGGGAAAGCCTTTTGGCTTTGACTACAGCCCTCCACAAATGGAAACATGTGACTTTCATGCGGCCTGGGAGAGAGTTTTGGGTGGGACGCACACCAACACGATCAAGAGGCTGTTAAAATGAATTTTGCGAATGAGTTGAAAAATGCTTTGTATTAAATACAAGTCTGTTGTCTTGGGGTAAGAAAAAAAATCCCACAGAGCTCTGAGGAGAGCACTAGGGTATTGATTTGGGAGTGGAGGTGGGAGGAGATGTGAGAAATTACGGTGGTGGTCTGCTGGCAGAGGCGGAGGAATGGGTAAGTTGGGGGCTTCTAGAGGATTTCCTGAAGGAGAGAGGATGTAGAGTTAGCCAAGCGGGAGATGTCCCTAGGGTGCCCCCAGACCAGCTTGCTGTGATTTCCTGATTTGCTCTAGGCACACCATGGACACACATGGAGATAGGCGGTGTCTGCTTGGAGTTATAGACTGGAGAATAGCAAGCTCAGGCACGTCCCTGCTTCAGCAAAACCTCTACAAAACCACCGATTTTCATCAGCCATTCAGGACTGAAAGCAATCACTTCATTCACCTGAGGCAGGACACTGTGGATGTAACAAATATCTTGGAATGTGACACTTGTACTTTCTCCTAAAACTTTTATATCGGACATATAAAAGTCAGACGTTTGTTTTACAGCTGATTGAATCTAGGATTTCCAATTGTAGCTGTTACACTGGTTGTTAACTTTCACATCTTATTTCGCTTATATTTTACATTGAGTCTGAGGCAGTAATTTTTGCAAACATCAAGTATGTGAACGCATGATCGTGTTCAGGAAATTTAAGCATTGGGAGATGATTTTAACTTGGTTTTAGATGAGAATAAGTTTCTGTTTCAAGGCTGACATCATCATGAAGGATACAAGCCAGGAAAATGTTACACAAACATCTAAATTAAAAAGACCCTTCCAGATACCTGTTCTACTTGGGAAGAGAACTCTTGCATCCAGGAAAAGAAACATGCGCATTATTCTTTCTCGTTTAGACTGAAGCCTTAGCTGGGAAAGGGAAAGCAAAGCCAACAAGTACCCAATCTCTCTAAGCTTCAGTTTCCTCATGTCAAAAATAAGGTTCATAATAGTGTCTATATTACTAGATTTTTCTGAGAATTAAATAGAACATATATAGCGCCTGGCATATAAGTATACAGTGAATGTAAAAAAAAAGTCATGTGAAGTGCTGCTGTCAGTCAGTAAGTGGCAGTCACTCTCTTTATGCTGGGGAGGGAATGAGTCATAGAGTTCAAGTCCTGTCCTCATGGCCACATATTCATGTCATGGCATGTCACGGACTGCAGAAGTTCCTATTCTTCCCACTACACTTACTTTTTCTGATTAACCTATGCTGTATGAATGAGTGAATAGGAAATTCATTAATTCCATTAGCTTTTAATGAATATCATGCTCTGGTTCCACTGTGTCTTAGCTGAGTAAGCTTACACACATTATTTCACCTTTCTGGACCTCAGTTTCCTGATCTGTAAAATGGGAGTAAGACTGGTATCTATATATGGAATCGTATGAGCATGCAATGATTTGGAGCACACAAAGCTCTGACCGCAAGGCCTGGCACACAGAATATGCTCAGGAAATGCTGGTTATTATCAATTTTATTTTTGGCACTGTCAACATTATTGGTTTAGTGCTTGTTCATGGACTATGCTTTCAGTAGCAGCTTCCAACACTCTATTTGATTTCTGCTTTGGTGGAGACGGTGAGTCTAGCACTGCCTCTCCAGGCATCCCCCTTTTTCTGATATCAGCCACCAGAATTGCAGACTGTTTGTTGAGAGCAGGCCAGCATATTCACTTGTGTAATGTAGGGTATATGTACTGTGTTAACTTTTTAATATCTGGAAAATTCTGAAATAGAAAAGGTATCTGGCCCCAAGGCTTTCAAATAAGGCCCTGTGTGGACCTGTTTATGGTAAGATTACTTTAAACAGTCAATAAGAATCTTTGAACCAGGACTCAGGATATTTTTTTGGACACAGTTGTTGAATTAAGTATAAAATAAAAACAATATTTCATTGAGCAATGAGTAATCAAGTTTACTGGGACACTATCTCACTTTTAAGTTCTTTTATTCATTCAACCAACATTTTAATTAAAAAAATTTTTTTTAAATTGAAGTATAGTTAATTTACAGTGTTTCAGGTATACAGCAAAGGGATTCAGTTATACATCTATATCCATATCTATTCTTTTTCAGATTCTTTTCCACTATAGGTTCTTACAAGATATTGAATATAGTTCTCTGTGCTATACCATGGGTCCTTGTTGTTTATCTACTTTACATATGGTAGTGTGTATCTGCTAATCAAAAATTCCCAATTTATCCCTCCCCGCACTTTCCCCTTTGGTAGCCATAAGTTTGTTTTCTAGGTCTGTGAGTCTATTTCTGTTTTGTCAGTAAGTTCATTTGTATCATATTTTAGATCTCATGTATAACTGATATCATATGATATTTGTTTCTCTGTCTGACTTACTTCACTTAGTATGATGATCTCTAGGTCTATCCATGTTGCTGAAAATGGCATTATTTCATTCTTTTTTAAGGCTGAGTAGTAAGTATTGCATTATGTATCTGTACTACATCTTCTTTATCCATTCATCTGTTGATGGACATATAGTCAACCAACATTTTTTAAAGGCCCCACTATGTACCAGACACTATGTTAGACAAATAGGTCCAAAGTTCCTACCTTCTCAAAGCTTACAGCCTCTGTGTGTGTGTGTGTGTGTGTGTGTGTGTGTGTGTGTGTATGTGTGTGTATATAAGTCTTTTTTTGCGGTACGTGGGCCTCTCACTGCTGTGGCCTCTCCCATTGCAGAGCACAGGCTCCGGACGTGCAGGCTCAGCAGCCATGGCTCACGGGCCCAGCCGCTCTGCGGCATGTGGGATCCTCCCGGACCGGGGCACGAACCTGTGTCCCCTGCATCAGCAGGTGTACTCCCAACCACTGCGCCACCAGGGAATCCCTGTTTATAAGTCTTATAAACAGATACATTTTAATATATACTGGTCTCTGCTGTGATCATCCCAAGCTGGGAGAAGTCTTAGTTGAAGGCTAAGAATTGAGAAGTTAAGTTTTAAGCTGAAGTGAAGGCGTGGAGTTTAGGGGAAAGGAGGCATGTGGCAGAGAGAAGGTGGAGGTGGTTGGGGAAGAACTGAAGGAGCACAGTGGTATTTCCAGTTGGCAGGACCAGTCTGTGGACGACTCCTTCCCTGCAAGTGATGTTCTGAGCCTCAGAATAATTAGGTCAGATTCTTCCAATAGTGCTGTTCTTTCTTTCTTTCCCTCCCTCCCTCGCTACGATCAACTAACACATCTTCCTTGAAATTATTTTCCACTCACACCCAGCCCTATGCATATGACAGGGTTCCTTCCTCTCTCTCCTCCCTCCCTTCCCTCCTCCCTTCCTTCCTCCTTCCTCCTCCCTCCCTTCCTTCCTCCTTCCTTCTTTCCTTCCTTCTTCCCTCCCTCCCTCCCTTCCCTCCTCCTTCTTCCCTCCCTCCCTCCCTTCCCTCCTCCTTCCTTCCTCACTTCCTCCCTTCCTCACTTCCTCCCTTCCTCCCTCCCTCCCTTCCCTCCTCCTTCCTTCCTCACTTCCTCCCTTCCTCCCTCCCTCCCTTCCCTCCTCCCTTCCTTCCTCCTTCCTTCCTTCCTTCTTCCCTCCCTCCCTCCCTTCCCTCCTCCTTCCTTCCTCCCTTCCTTCCTCCCTCTCTCCCTCCCTTCCCTCCTCCCTTCCTTCCTTCCTTCCTCCTATGAACATGGAACTCTGTTAATAATTTCTGTAGCTATAGTGATTCTTATTCCTGATCTTGTTTTACATACAAGGCAAACATAAAATTGAGGCCTTTTGGAAACAAATATACCAATACCTAGCCCAGTTTCAGGCACATAGTGAATGCTTTAGAAATGTTGGTTGGATGAAAGAATCTAGGTAAAAATTAAAAACTGTTTCATAAACTCTTGTTGGCAGCCTAAAGTAATCTTGCCATGTACAGATCCACAGACATGTATCTGAAATTCTTGGGGCCAAATATATTCATATTTCAGAATTTTTCAGATTTTAAGGAGTTAATATAGTGCATATAACACATATTATATAACATCTCCAGTAGCAGCACCCTGTATTCATATAATATTATATGAATGTTCACATTAGATAAAGTTAATACATAACTTCAAGTAAATTCACGTCAGGTTTTATCACTAATTGAGTTTTTACCAAACTTATATATTTTTGGTTTTCAGAGCTTTCGGAATTTTGGAATTGTGGACCATAGCAGTTCTTTGCAACTACTTTTGCTTATGCTGCTGCTAGATGTTGTCCAGTCCGCCTTTAAAAAATTGTATTCCAGGCTTCCCTGGTGGCGCAGTGGTTGAGAATCCGCCTGCCGATGCAGGGGACACGGGTTTGTGCCCCCGTCCGGGAGGATCCCACATGCCGTGGAGCGGCTGGGCCCGTGGGCCATGGCCGCTGAGCCTGCGCGTCTGGAGCCTGTGCTCCGCAACGGGAGAGGCCACAACAGTGAGAGGCCCGCGTACCGCAAAAAAAAAAAAAAAAAAAGTTGTAAAAAAACTGTATTCCTCTGGGTCAGACAGAGTGGCCATCAGTATCATTCGTCTTCTGTTTCCTGCAGGAAATCTGTATTTCTTTTATGCTCCACAGTCAAAGAGAAAATCAGAGGAAACTTCGTCTTTGCTCTTCCCTCTGGGTGTTTGTGTTAGATCTGATTAGCTCTGTTTCTCAATTATACAAATATTCCTCTTGACCACCAAGTTTCTTAGTCCCTCTCCTGGTCGCTGCTTGAAGAATATGAGACATTGTTCACTCATTTTAACAACCTGGGTTTGGCCTGGTGCAATAGATTCTTAAACTGAGAAGAGCATATTTGTTTTTCTTCTGAACATTTAAAATTATTTTGAACGTGAAACAGACTGTAAAAAGTAATTTACTTGTTTTAATACAGAGCGATAATGCCTTCTAATGGCTTCATGTCTGTAAAGGGTTGGGATGCCATGAATGGTTCCAGCTTCATCAGTTGTTGCCCTATGTCTCTTCCCATCAGCACAGTTTCCACCCTCACTTTTCAGTACTCTTGGGATCTCTTTCCTACCACCCCATCTCTATTTCTGTTACCTGCTGTCTCTGCTACTTGCTGCTTTTATACCAATTATATTGACTCTTAGTTCTTTTTTTTTTTTTTTGCTGTACGCGGGCCTCTCACTGTCGTGTCCTCTCCCGTTGTGGAGCACAGGCTCCAGATGCGCAGGCTCAGCGGCCATGGCTCACAAGCCCAGCCGCTCTGCGGCATGTGGGATCTTCCCGGACCGGGGCACAAATTTGTTTTCCCTGCATCAGCAGGTGGACTCTCAACCACTGCGCCACCAGGGAAGCCCTTGACTCTTAGTTCTTTATCCCTGCAGACTGGGTGTCTGTGGGGTACTGGCTTGGACAACCACTTGCCATCTCTAAAAACAGTTACCTAACAAGCATACTGCCTCTTACTCACTCTTCATGTCAGAGGCTTTTCTGGGATTCTGCTCATGTATGCAGACACTTAAATGTCTAGTTTCAGGGCTGTTTCAGTGAACTGGGGTTTCTGGACAGTTGAGAGCTGGATGTCTGAAGTGCTGCTGTTTTTGGAACCATTTATTTATATGCATGTGAAGAGTTTTGATCTGAAATTGAGGCTAACTATGAAATCTGAAAGAGTGAAAAGATTCCTATAAAATTCCAGGTGAGTCTTAGTTTTTTTCACGGTATGTTTATAAGAAGGGTTTTTCTACCTTCTTCTTTATAATGCTGAAAGATTTATTCTGTATAGATGTTTCATAGGGGACTTTAGTGAAATTTATGAATCATAACCATATTCTGGCAATTTTACTTTAGAAATATATGCTTAGAGTAATTCAGGTAACTCAGTCTTTTGAAGATTCTCTGCATATTACTGCCTTTCACATTTGAGGAGAGGTTTGGAAAGGGTTGTTCTCTGGCTGTAAAGAGTCTAATATGTACTGCAGTTGGTTCCACACAGAAGTGTCATTTCCTAGCAGAGACTGTCCCCTTTAGACTAAGAGCTGGCATGGAAACATTACTTAAAAACAGCCACCCCTTTCCTGAGTGCAGGTCTTTGTTAAACAAATTTCTTCAGCCTTGTTGAAATTAGGGAAGATCTCAGCTCTCACATTTACATTTCAGTTATTGAGCAATTGTTGTTGGCTTCCCTTTCATCTAAAATAATCAGTACAGGTAAGATACTAGGTAAAAAATGCATTCATTTATACTCTTGGTACATAAAAGTGCACCTGCTTGATGTTTTCTGTGAAATTCCAGTTAACCTGCAACATCCCGCAGATGAAGATGTGGCATCCACTTCACATCGGGGAGTCAGTGAATGAATGGTCACTGGTACCTCCTGATGATCAGAGAAAGTGGCCAGACCTAAGTTATTTTACATCTGAGCATTTCTTGGAGAGTTTGGAGAAAGAGAGGTTTTGAAACTGATGCCTTGAGATAATATGAATGTTTGGAGAATTTCCATCGCTTCTCCTATGCCCCTTTCCTCTTTCTGCCGTGAGCTGTCTGGGTCTTCCTGTACAACACTATTCATTTCTGCCGACTCAAGGGAAGGCCATGTAATGTGTGTTTTAAGTACCACGTGAACTTTTTCCTCAAAGTAAAGCTTCCTTTGCCAGCTCACAAATGATGGATTTTGTTTTCCTTCTGCCTGAGGGTCAAGAGAGTGGGCAGTTTTGTATTTATCAGTCTGCATGGCCATTTCCTCCCTCCTATCCTCCAGCCCTCTGCATGTCTTATGCCAGAAATCAGTGGGTCCGGTGCAGTGACCTCCACAGGGTCAGATACAATTCTGGAAGCCTTTGTGTGTTCATTTCCTTAAATAAGTGGAAGGTAAAATGTTTGAAAGCAGGGCAGCCCTGGGCTGTTCCAAAACATCAATGTTGGTTGTTTGTTTTTCTGGATTTTAACAAAAGAGTTTTTACCAGAAGACCTTTGCACTCCTGCTCATACAAACCTCCCCCACCCCCAGCCCCCGCCCCCAAGTTACAAAAATACATAACAAAAATAAAACAGAAGCCAGACTTAGGGTTATCTTACCAAAACAGGACTCCTTCCTTCTTTAGACTATAAACAAATGGGTTCCCCAGTTAAGTTTCAGTCAATCATTCCTGATGAATTCAGTGCAGGTTTTGCTTTATCTTTAACTCATACCACATTTTCTAGTCCTTGGGGCTTCATTCTGTTTCCTCACCTTGTTTACACACCAAATGGTTAGTCCATTTGGAAAAAAAAAGTAGTTTACTGTTTTTTCCCTCTCCATGTGTTCAGCAATTAGAAAAGAAATTTCTCCAAAATGTGTTCTGGGGAATAATAAGTAGTTTTCCTTGGGTGGTCTTAACAACTCAATGGCTAGATTGCTCTAGTTTGAGATTCTCAGAGGTGACTTCTTGATGGGGCAGGGGGAGTATTGACTTTCTAATCTTTGGGAGACAAGGGGACGCAGCAATGGAGAGAGCAGCATGGAGTAGTAGTAAAGAACATAACTCTGAGGACAGTCTACTTGGTTTTTTTTGTTTGTTTGTGTTGTGTTTTTTTTGTTTTTTTTTGCCACATTGTGCCCAGCATGTGGGATCTTAGTTCTCTGACCAGGGATAGAACCTGTGCCCCCTGCAGTAGAAACACGGAGTCTTAACCACTGGACTGCCAGGGAAGTCCCGGTCTACTTGGTTTTGAATCCTGGCTCTGTCTCTTCCTAGCAGTGAACCTTGGGCAAGTCACTAAACCTCTCTGGGTCTAATCTGTATAATGGGGATAATAATAGTATTTATCCCATGTTATAGTGATTAAAGAACTTAATATTTCTAAGGTACTTAGAACAAAGCGTGACGCTTAATAACTGGTATATAAGTGTTGGTGAAATAAATTAAAAAGAACTAGAGGTGGGAAAATGCCAGGAGAGATTAGTGTCAAGAACTCCAAGGGAGGAGGTTGATTTCAAATGAGAAGAGATAATCAGCGGGGATAAAAGTGGCAGAGAAAGCAAGAAGGTGAGGATCAAAGGGTAGACAATAAGGAGATTATTTGGAGATCTTAAGTGGCTTCTAACTATTCAGATGTGCGACCTTAAGCAAGTCACTTAACCTCCCCACAGGTGACAAATTCAGCTGGCTAGACATTCTTCTAGGTATGTTCCAACTCCAGAAATCTATGGACCTAGCCTCCATTTTTAGGGATGTGCTAGGAGCAGAAGCTGGACTGTGGTTTCAGTGAGGATTAAGGAAAGAAGATAGTGTGCACACCTGGTATCTAAGCCATTTCCTGAGTGTGAATGAGAAAAGAGCATCACTGGAGGCAAGGCTGAGGCTGAGAGGCACGGGTTTGAATTGCTTCATGAAGATAGCGGCTCGCTGCTGCCTTAAGGCTTTCATGGGTTTCTTGCGTGTATTTTCCTCTTTGCCTCTCAAGCATTTGGTTCCATTTCTTATTTTTTGACCTTTTCCCTTTCTAAGTTGCACATGAAAGGGTCTTGTTGTTTGAAATCTCTCTCCTTGGGAAGGAAGAAGGTGGTGAGCTTAAGACGTTAGCAGCAGCATAAAGATAAGGTGCCAGTACTCCAGATGAGTTCCAGCACAGGGAACATGCTTAAGTGGCTGTGCTGAATTCTTTCTGCCTAACTTGACAGCATATTTTTGATATTACAGTCCATCTGCACACCATTTTCTTATGTGTATGTTTTTTTTTTTTTGGTAGGGAGGTGCTTTATTCTCATTTTTTTCCCCTTGGGCTCTGTAAATATTCCTATTTTACAAAGCAGCATTTGTTTTTTATTTGTTTGTTTTTGTTTTTGTTTGCTTCTGGTGCTTTGACCCTGGGTTATTTGAATATAAATTTACTCTGTTTAGCCATTGAGTGAAGGGTACTCATTTCTGAGGAGCAAACCTGTTATTCTGGCCTAAGATATGCAGACTCTTCTCTACTGATTTTAGTATCTTTGAGAGGTGATGCTGACCATAGTGGCCTTTGGCAGCATGATTTGAACATATATTCACCTTGGTTGTATTAATGTTTGTATCAGGCTGTGGTAAGCACAGTGTTCCCGGATTTGAACCTAGAAAGAATTATGGAAAAAGGACGATGAGTTCAATGGGAATGGTCATTCCACCTATAGTCTTCAGGTTTTCCGTTCTTGATTTTTCTTCACTGAAGTTTCATTCGTAATATTTTTTTATCATTCAGGTTGTGCTAGATTATGCTGTAGTAACAAATGACACTCAAATCTCGGCTGCTTAAAACAACAGAGTTTTCATTATTGTTCATGTTACCTGTCAGTGGAGAGCTCGCTTCTGGTGGCATGTAGGCTGATGGAGTCTTCCCCACCTGGAATGTTGCCAGTTACCATGGTGAAGGGAAGGAAACATGGTGAATCATGCATGCGATTTGGCCTGGAGGTGATATTATTTCCACTCACATTTTATTGGCCAGTAAATGAAAGGCAAGTCAAGGCAAGTCAAGTGGCCATGCCTAACTTCAGGTGGGCAGAAAAGCATAATCTTATCATGTTCTTAGAGGGAGGAGAATCAGAAATATTTGGTAAACAACACTAAATGCCTACCACAGACTTTTCATAAGCCAAATACCATAATGGATGCTATGGACACAAAAATGAACAGTGTGTGTCCTAGTCTTAGAGAAATTAAATTTTGGGGAAACGGTTTCATATAGGAATTTCAAAAATATAATGATGAAGTAGAGTTGGTTTAAAAACCATCTCTGTATTAAAAGAGACTGGGAATGTTTCCTTTATCATCCTATTTCTCCAGTTTTTGTAATTGTTTTCCATAAGCCACAAATAGCTATGAAATAATCTTCAGAACTTAAATCTGGTTAAGAAAAGTTGGCTTTACTTAATTTCACATAAGTTTTAGGTCCTCCTTTGAATCATTATGAAACACACAGTTTTTGTGTTTTTGCCATGCTTCAGCAGTCTAAAAATTGAATGTGCCTAAGGAGGATAACTTCTTTATTACATGCTGGCTAAAAACTCAGACAAAATTCCATTAAAAGCCAGTTGGTTTTCTATTTTTTTCCTATGTGTCCTTCAACGCTGAGATTGGAAATAAACCAGCATTATGGCTTCATAACTGAAAGTGTAGCAATTCTGCACAATATACAAGCAAATTTGCCATTTAAAATATCGGACGTCTGTCTGAAGTTGGTGCTGACCTTCTAAACTGCAACTGAATGTCCAGATTGTTATTTCTCCCTCCTCCTCAGAGGAATTTTCAGTGCTGGTTCACAGCCCCATGCTTCTTGTCTGCTTCCTTGCTGGTTATGGGTTGTTTCCTAGAGTCTAGACATGAAATGAAAAATGATTGTGCAATCCATTTCCTGTTCATCTCTGCAACATTCAGAGTAGGTCTCAAAACTTTGAGACGTACCACCTCCTCCTCCTTGGTAGAAAGAACAGACACTTGTGTTCTATGGACACAAGTGGAAATCTTGGCCGGCCTCTTGCTACCTGGACAACCTTGGGCAAGTTGCTTAATCTCTTTAAGGCTCAGTTTCCTTTTCCATAAAATGAGGAACATAAAAACTGTTTCAGTGGGTTGTGAGAGTTCAGTATATGGTGTACATAAAATGCCAGCAATGTAATAAGCACCCAATAAATATTCCGTATTGGCACAGTGCTTACTGGTTTTCAAAGGATCTCATCGGATTTTATCTCATGGGAATAAATCAAGGAGGTAAAAGGCATATAGCTGAATTGGATTTCCATTAACTTGCCAAAAAAATAAAAAATAAAACTTCGAATTCTCTTGGGGTCACAGTCACAGCTGACTTAGCAAAGCTCTTATTTAATTATAATGTATGTCTGCTTTCTCCTCTGTTCACGTTTCTCCTCAGTCATCATCTTGTTAGATTCCATATACACTGAGTCCCTCTAACTGCCTTTCTTAACTTGTAAATCTTATCTGATGCTCTTTTGAGTTTTGAGTGATTATTATAGTGAGCAATGATTAAGGGCTGAGGGGCTGGGTGCCAATACTATATGTAAGGAAAACAAAAACTGCAATACTTTTAATGATCATAACTAACACTAATTGAATCTGTGCCCAGCTAGTAATTAAAGTTTTCTTTTCTCATCTAAAATCATAGTTAATATTCCCTCAACCCTGTACTGTAGCTATAGATGAAGAAATTCAGTCTAGGACGTTAAATAATTTGCCCTGGGCAACATACTTAGTAAATGCTAACAAGTGCTGTTCCTGGGATTTGAATCCAGACCCCTTGATTTCAGAATAGCTTGTTTTTCCCCTCTGAGCTCTATTGTACAGACAAGTTTGAGTTCAAAATAAGGGGGTTGCGTTCCTGGCTGATGAATGCTGTGTGAACACTGTTTGAGTAGATAAATCATGGCAACTAAAAATAACAGGGTGAATTGTGGCCTTTCTGTACAATCTAAACTTGCTTGTCTGGGTGACTTTAAAATATGTGTGGTGCTGCTCTTGATGCCTGAGCGGGCATTTTGAGACCTGGAATCCTGTCCTTGGTGTGACGCTCCATTTGTAACTTCAGATTTTGTGTACGCGGGGCTCCTGGTCTGCATCCATAATGGAAGGGTTAGGAATGAGAAGAAGAAAGGTACAGATAGAAACTAGAGAAAGCAAACAGCTTGTACCTTCCTGTCTAAATGACTCCCTCATTTCCCTCACCCCTGACAACTTTCTAAACAAATTGGCCTAGTTAAGTGAATCCAGGGGCCCTGTGTCCTTGTTTTTAATAATATAATTTGGGCATGGCTTTGTGGTCAGTTTTCCATTTAAAAACATTTCCTAAAGTAAATGTTAAGGCCTAGGTGATGGCTATTGATTGGGACTTTTACTCTGAATTAAGAGGCTTACTTGGCTGGACACCGTTCTTAAATGATAGTGATCTCTCATGACTTAAAACCTGGTTGCTAAAATGCAGGACGCTTGGGAGCTCTTAAAAGGATCAAGTTTCTATTATAATTTTTTTTTTAAGTAGGCAATGGAGGCTGTTGCATAATTTTCTGATCTAGTTTCATGGTCCTTTTGATCAGCCTCAAATAAGACTGAACATGACAGCATCTCTCAAAGGGTTAATACCCTGGAATTTCACACTTAACAATTGGCATTATGTCCTCTGCATTCTTGAGGAATTTTCTCACTGATGTCAAAAGATTTTGGTTTGTTATGCAAGACAGTGGTCCACTGACTTTGCATATCACATTCTCTTAATCAGGATGGAAATCCCTGCATGCTAATTGGGGAAGGAAAAAAGTAGTGTAAGTGGTTCTTTGGCTACAGATGAATTAAATGTGTGAGTGCATTTAGTTAGAAAAATAAAGCACAACAAAACTCTTCCAAACGAGTGGGCATTCTGTTGAAATGGCTGCTTCCCACATTTTTGTCACTTTGCATGTGTCTTTACTACCGTGTCACTGTGATTACATTTTAGGAAACCCTTTAATATATTTATATCTTATTTTTCTATTTTTCTGACTGTTTTAGTTACATATTAACTGTGTAAGAAACCATGCAAACTTATTGGCTTAAAATAACAGCAGTTTATTATTTCTCAAGATTTTCTGAGTTGACTAGCTCAGCTGGGCCGTCCTGTTCCAAGTGGTGTTGGCATGTCATTGTTTTCAGCTGGTGTTGAGAGTCTGGGCTGAAAGGTCCGAGAAGTCTTTTCTGCCATGTCCTGTACCTCAGTGCTTCTCATAACATGGAGATCTCCGGACAGTTGTCTTTCCTCAGGTAGCTGGCTTCCAAGCGACAGAAAGCAGAAGCTACCAGTCCTCTTAAGGCTAATTCCAGAACATTACTTTCTCCATATCCTATTGGTCAAAGGAAGTTAGAGTCAGTCCAGGTACAAGGGGAGGGGAATAGACCCCACCTCTTGATGGATGGAGAGGTGTATGCTTAAAGGGAGGGAAGGGATTGATGGCCAAAACTAGATAGATAGAGGGGGTACTGAGGGCAGCGGGCCTTGTCTTGGCTGATGGAAATGCCAAAGGCAGAGGCAAGTTTTGTCCCACTTTCCTATTCAGGATTCTGAGTGGAGGCTGGTACGTGAAGTATCCTCATGCCAACCTGGAAGGGGTGAACAGCAACATAAGAGGGCACAATGGTGAGGTCGAGTGAAAGGAGGTCTCAGCTGCACTCACAGTCCTCTCTCAGCTCCTGTGTGGTGGCATCAAAAGTTCTTAATTTCTTCAAGAGAGGACTCAGAAAGTAGCTGCGTTAAAAGACAGTGGGCTTAGGACATGGAAGCAACCTAAGTGTCCATTGACAGATGAATGGACAAAGAAGATGTGGCACATATATACAATGGAATATTACTCAGCCATAAAAAGAAACGAAATTGTGTTATTTGTAGTGAGGTGGATGGACCTAGAGTCTGTCGTACAGAGTGAAGTAAGTCAGAAAGAGAAAAACAAATACCATATGCTAACACATATATATGGAATCTAAAAAAAAAATGGTTCTGATGAACCTAGGGGCAGGGCAGGAATAAAGACGCAGACGTAGAGAAGGGACTTGAGGACATGGGGAGGGGGAAGGGTAAGCTGGGACAAAGTGAGAGAGTGGCATGGACATATATACACTACCAAATGTAAAATCGATAGCTAGTGGGAAGCAGCCGCATAGCACAGGGAGATCAGCTCGGTGCATCGTGACCACCTAGAGGGGTGGGATAGGGAGGGTGGGAGGGAGACACAAGAGGGAGGGGATATGGGGATATATGCATACTATAGCTGATTCACTTTGTTATACAGCAGAAACTAACACAACATTGTAAAGCAATTATACTCCAGTAAAAATGTTAAAAAAAAAAAAAAAAAGGTAGTAGGCTTAGGGCAGGAACTGGGTGGAGCCCGAGACCCAGAGCTGGCTCTAGCACCACTGGAAGCTGGCTGGTGGTACCCAAGGCCCTGACCACCAGCTATGGATGTCAATAGCAGGTGCTCATGGGATATCAAGGGTGAGAGATCTAGCCAATCTCACTTCTGTGGTCCCCAGGCCAGGCAGCAGCCCAGACTGGTCACTTTGCAGCAGAGGGTACCCAGGATTAAGAGGACACCATCTGATTTGTGTTGCCCATATCTCATGTCACTGTAATAATGGAGATATAACCCCCTCTCTCCAGGTGGAGAGCAAGAAATCTGAGCAACTGATCATGATGCCTAAAAAGACTAAACTTAATGTAACCGTTTATTTCATTGGGCTAAATATTTACCAGATTTGTCTACAATTAGGTCTCCCTTCTTCTGGTAGTCTGAATAATGGCCACCAAATATGTTCATGTCCTAATCCTCAGAACCTCTGAATATGTTATCTTACATGGCAAAAGAAACTTTGTAGGTATGATTAAGTTAAGCATCTTGTGATGGAAAAGTTATCCTAGATTATCTGAGTACATCCAATGTAATCACAAGGGTCTTTGTAAGAGTGAGACAGGGTGAGAGAATCAGATGTTGGAGTGACATACTTTTAACATGGAGGAAAGGGCCATGAGCTAAGGAATGCAGGTAGCCTCTAGAAGCTGGAAAAGGCAAGGAAAGCTCCTGTGAAGCTGTGAAAGAAAAAGCAGCCTTGCCAAGACCTTAATGTGAGACTTCTGACCTCCAGAACTGTAAGAGGATAAATTTGTGTTGTTTCAATCCACTAAAAGTAATGTGGTAATTTGTTACAGCAGCAGTAGGAAACTAAATAAAGTCACTTGGAAACATTGAAGCTACAATTTCATTGTTCATCTGGGTGCAGAACAGAGCTAGAATTAGCTTTATTTTTTCCACATTCGTTCTCCTAGTAAGATATTATTTCTGTCCATTTGATAAATAAGAACTTTGAAGGGTAGGGAGTGAAGTTCAGTAGCTTTGTCTAGATTGAATGGTTAACGATTAAACCAGGTTTAGAGCTCAGTTCTTTCTGAGCCACGGAGAAGCTCTCTGGGAACATCATGCAAGAGCATGGTCTTGTACCCAAATGTATCAAAGTAGAAAATTGTAACAATTTACTGACACGTCGCTTCCTAGAAGTAATATGAAAACAATTGCCACTACATGACTAAATGATCCACTCATCCTTACTTTCGAAGATTTTGACTCCTTAAGAAATAACCAGGGCTTCCCTGGTGGCTCAGTGGTTGGGAGTCCGCCTGCCGATGCAGGGGGCACGGGTTCGTGCCCCGGTCCGGGAGGATCCCACGTGCTGCGGAGCGGCTGGGCCCGTGAGCCACGGCTGCTGAGCCTGCGCGTCCGGAGGCTGTGCTCCGCGATGGGAGAGGCCACAGCAGCGAGAGGCCCGCGTACCGAAAAAAAAAAAAAAAGAAAAGAAATAACGAGTATACCATATTTACTCTACTTTGAATGGTGTAGGCAGTCTTAAGTTCATTTACAGTTTTTGACAAAGTTCATTTGTTCTAATTTCTTTTGATGGCAAAAGCCATAGAACCAGAAAAAAAAAATCTGTTTTTCTAATAAAAAAAAAACCCTTCTGATTTCCAAATTAGGAGGCCAGTAATCCTCATTCCATCGTTGGAGGTGACGTTGGTGGGGGTAGTTTGAGTGTCGTGTTTCCTCATCTCCTTCTAGATTTCTGGACACCAGGCTTCTTCATTCTTTGCACTTGCCCATTGTTGTGGTACCACTGGACCGTGAGTGGGCACACCTCCAGGTCACTTCTCCTTGAGCTGTTCTGACCTAGGAAAGGTGGGCTGTTGTCCCCACTGGAGGATTGGGATCACAGGCTTCATTGGACCTGCTCACCAATCTGGGTCACTCAGAAATAATATCCATATGTTGGGGACAGCTTGTGTTAAGAATAATCTTTGCGAGCCAGTTAATACCGTGAGAGATTTTTCCTAACATTGTCATTGTGCTATTTGCAGCACAAGTTCCAGCAAAACAGCTTTTCCATTTTATCATCAGGATTGTAGAGGCAGCATGTAAAGTAATTAAAATAATGGTGCCAGAACAATCTGTGTGAGAGATGCTGTCAGAACTGGAGGTGGAATTCAGACATTTCTACATTTCTGTGCATACTCTTTGGTCACACCCAAGGAACTTCAATATGTTTTCCAGTGCTTTGTTTGCAGAGGATGGGAAACATAGATTTGGTGAGTGTCCAGGTCTATGTTGGAAGTGTGGCACTGGTAGAAAGAAGTCCACTAAGGAGGTGCGTTATAAAGTGGAAAATTAGGGTAAAAAGACATGGTTTCTAGCTGGTCTTCCATACCTCCAAATGAAAGGTGAATTCTTTAAAAATGAAATCCATCTCCAGAGTCCCCTAGGTGACGTGTCAAATACTGTCAGAGAGCTCGGATCCCTTTAGTTACGCTTTTTGTTATTTCTAAACGTGAGCCTGACACAAAAATCTTCTTAAGAAGGATTTCCAGAAGGGCTACTGTAGCTGGGTGCATGCTTTAGAATAAAAGTAAATCCGTTTTTCACTTAAAAAAAACACACACGCAAAAAAAACCTAGTTTGTGTCCATGAAAAATATCTTTGAATGTCTAGACAGTAGTGCTGATCACTTGTCTTTCGTAAGGAAGGGATACAGAAAAACTATTATTCTCCCCAGAAACCTTGTAAGGTCCCATGTGACCCAAGTGACCTCTCACTCAACTAGTGTAATAGGAGCCAGAAGTGTGTAAGGAGCTTGACGACTGATGTTATAAAGCAGCCCTGGCATTATGGAGCTTTCCTGTTTGGAGCCTCTTAAAGACTATTGCTGATTGTCCTACAGATTAAGGGAGAAAAACTTCGGAACCATCGTGAGTAGTGTCACTGACGTGTTGTTAGGTTTCCAACCAGATGGCATTTATAACTAATAGAAAGGAAACTCTGTAATGTAATTAACTTACATAACGGAAGGAAGCATTAAAGCACGATTTTACAGGCAAAAATGGCATAGAAGGATCAAAAGGGAGCATTTATTTGCTATCTTTCCAGATATTGTGCTCGGGGTGTTGCAGATGGGCTTTGCAATAATGAGAAAGGGGCTTTGTTTTTGTTTTTCATTTACAGAGCGGCCAGAATGGCCTGATGTATGCTGGTTAGAAGGTTTCTGTGTATTTCCCACTATTTTCCACATAAATTTTTTCCTCTTGTTCTCCCAGACATCTTTTTCCATGTTTATGACTTTAAGTCATCAAAGGCATCTGGAAAGCTGTTTTTAGGTCTTCAGCTGTTGTTGGATGGAGTTGAGAAATTTTTGCTTTCACAATGGCCCAAAGTGAATTGTCACATATGGTTAAGTCCAAACCACAGGATCTAGTGACCACAGGATCAAGTCCTGTGCAGCCCATTATGCACAGAATTTGTTGCCAAAATATTTTCCACGCAGGGTATGAGAAGATGCTAGGAGACTCACTATATTATTGCAGGCAAGCTGTTGCCCAAAACAGCTATCAGTTTGTTCACACAGCTGTGGAACAAACCACGTCCGAAGCATATGCAGTGTGTGATTGCCCTTTGTATTGAACACATATTGAAATTGTCGCCCGTTACACGACACAGGGAGGAAGTGGCTCATTTAACAGAGACACAGCTTCCTGTATCCTGATCTGCTCAGATAAGAGGACGGAGGTTCAGAGAGGTTAAGTAACTTGCTCCGGTCATGTGACCAAGTGGTAGAGCAGGGGGACTCATTCCTGGGTCTGTTTGACACCAGTGCCTGTGCCCTTTATCGCTTCTCAGACTTCGCTGGTGAAGGACTGTTTTGGTTTGTTTTGTTTTTTAAAACTTCCAATCCATTGTAATACTGTACACACTGTATTATGTTGTGATTAGTACACAACCTGTATCACATGCAACTCACCCAGCCACTTGGCCAACACCTAAACCAACCGACATCCTGCTCAGCAAGACGAGTTGTCTGATCACGTGCTTGGATGGGGTGGCAATGCCAATTGCTATGCAAGTTTCCAACGCTCATCCTCAAGTCCATGGTGATGTCATGGACCTGTAAGGATGAATTCACAGATGGCACTTTGAGTAGCGCTACTTTGGTGTGAGGGTGAGGGGACTGTATGTCTGGGGAAAGCCAGAGCCTGGCTAAAGAGGAAACCCTGGGAGTAAAGGTGAATACATGGAAGGTGGACCCTTCAGCTAGCAGATGGTGTGGCTTTCCTTACTCTCTCCAGGACAATCCTGAATTCCAGCAGGTCGTGCTCTCATCCAGTCTACCCAGGTTATTGCTGTCAAGTCAGATGGGCACACATTGCAACCTCCTCTGCAGGAGAAACACCAAGAGATTTCGAACACCTACAACAAAATGTATATGTGGGGGAGAGGGGCAGGGAGATTCAAAAAGGGGAGGGCAACAAAACACTTATCATTATAGTAGTTTCTCCCAAAGTCCTTATTAATCACTTGGCAGTTCATTCAACTCATGTATTGAGCATCTCCTGTACACTTGCACCTTGGTAGATGTTTCGTGATTAAGTTAGTGTTGCTATACGTTGTAGTTTACTCCTGCTAGAGGAGGGGAAGAAGTAAGAAGAAGATCCTTATCATTAAATAAACTTTAGTATTAATTTTGTTATTAGTTGGTCCTCTGTAAATAACAATTTCAAGAAAATGTTTAATGCTTAATTATATCCTTTATATGTGATTAAACACAGTATTTGTAGTAATTTTATTTTTTAAGGATATTAATCAGGAAACTAGCATTTAATTAGAACAATGTTTCTATGGAAAAAATCATATCTTGCTGAAATATTTTTTGACTTTAATACTTTCCTTAAGAATAAAGCCCGTCAGACAGAAGTGTGAAAACTGCCTGTACTTAGCAGAATAATTTGTTATGTGAGCTAGTACTGGTTAAATGGTGCAATATGGTACCATTTGGATTTGTTGGCCCAAAGCGGCATAAACAATCACCTAGAATTTTAGGGTCTACAAAATGAAGAAAAAAATACCATTGTCTGTTTTTGGTAATATGAGCAGACCTAATCCTATGGTGACCAAGTATAAAAAAAATTCGTGACACTCTCAAAAGCCTTTACAGTGACTCAATATGAAGTGGCAGAATAAGAAGTTTGGTCTTAAGTCTTTGACTCTCATTGTTCACGGATTCTTTCCCTTCATGTTAGATTTCACTCCTATCTCATGGTTTGGAGGTCTCTTTCACTTGGTGCTGCATGTATAGGTGGTAATGACTTCAGTCCTTCTTTCTACCTCTTCTTTGCCTTGGAAAGTCAAGGATGATGTGGATTGCTGGGGATTCTTGATTCAGCTGATCTCTTGCATTGAAATTACTTGGAAAGAATATGAAAATGCATGTTTAAATTATTATAGAAATCAGTAGAAATGAAATTTAGTTCAGTTTTAATGGAAAATGAAAATCAAATAACTTCTTTACAAATAAAATCTATTAGTAATATCTCAAGTAAAGACCTAATGAGGGCTTCCCTGGTGGTGCAGTGGTTGAGAATCTGCCTTCCAATGCAGGGGACATGGGTTCGAGCCCTGGTCTGGGAAGATCCCACATGCCGTGGAGCAGCTAGCCCCGTGAGCCACAATTACTGAGACTGCGCGTCTGGAGCCTGTGCTCCGCAACAAGAGAGGCCGCGATAGTGAGAGGCCCGCGCACCGCGATGAGGTGTGGCCCCCACTTGCCGCAACTAGAGAAAGCCCTCGCACAGAAACGAAGACCCAACACAGCCATAAAAAAAAAAAAAAAGACCTAATGAATATATTAAAAAATACTGGTATTTATTGTAGATTCCTCGGCTCGATTCTCTCTGGCTCTGTTTTTGAGTTTCTAAAGAGAAAGACTTCAGTACTCAGGGTGTGCTGTCTCTCAAATCTGTGATTTTTTTTTTTCTCTCTGGTAAAGGCATCATTGTGCCTTAGTCTTAATATGAGGGAAAATGAAGGTGGGAGTGGAATTTGTATTAAATATTTGGAATTTTTCTTCCTCCCCACCCCCACTGTCTAAAATATGCATGGGATTTGGAAAACAAATTCGAAACAGAATCTTTGACAGATACTTAAGAAATGCATTTCTCAGTGGTGAAGAGTTCTGATTTCTGAATAGTGCTATTTCATCTAGGAGCTTAGGTTGCTAAGTGGTATATAATAACCTCTATTTTTCTTTTCCTTGGATTTTACTTTGACTTCCTACAGAATGAAAGACCTTTTATAAAAAAATTAATATTAAATGTCTACTTTGCTAACATAAACTCATTTGCTTGTAGAAACTAATAATAGTATAAGCTAAAAATATATTAATTTTACATTTTGGGGAGTGGGACCTCTGCTAAGGAAATAGAGAGTAATTAGAATCAGGAGTAGTTTTGCTTTTTTGTCTCCCTCTGTCCCTAAACTCTTGGGTTAGTGGGAACTTGGAGATGGTATGGGAAACAAGGGTTGTGATTCCTTTTCTTACACATTAATTTTAAAATAAAAGAGGACAGATGGGCCAGAACAGACCACCAAAAAAGTATTTTACAAAAGATAATGAGTTTGGCCATTTAGAGTCGTGTCTAAAATAGACTCACTGTTGTACACATTTTTAGCATGTTCCCTGGCACAGATGGCTCTCAGTATATATTTGTGAAGCAAATGAGTGAAATTAGGATAACTGATTTCGGTGATAGTTGAGATCTTCACTAGTCTGGGTCTCCACTGTGTGTTGAAATCACCTGTATTTTCCAAACAGACTTTCTGTATTCATTTTGTTGACCGTCTTGATGCAGGAAGAGACTTTCTAACACTCAGAAGTCCAAATACAGCTTCTCACAAAAGCACTCATGTTATAGTGAAGCAATATGGAAATAATAATGGGTTGAGTTTTAATCATATTAGCGGCACATGTCTCCTTTCCTGCCTCACTCCATTTTATCACATGTAATTACATTATTAGACATCAGTAGTTTAACCAGGATAAACAATAATTGCTAGAAAACTACGGTTTTTAATTTGAGGAGAGGAATTGCTAAGTAAATGGAAGGGAAAAATATGAATGTGTTGTGTTTGGTGATTCTTTTTGTGTAACTGTTCAGCAATTCAGGAAGTGACTTAAATTTTGCCTGTCAATGTTTGACACTAGATTTTTATCAAAGGAAGGGTCATATCGGTTTTCATGTGTGCTTAGTTAGAGATTTGTTTAAATGGAAACATAAGCTAGCAAGACACAGTCTCACCTTTTGGGAATGAGTTCCTGCAGAAAGGCTTTGTGTCTCATGCTCCAATGTAAAGAGAAAAAAAATTACATTGGATGTCTTTTTCTTTCTGCCCTGGTAGTGCAGCAAATGTGAGCAATGTAGTGAGTTCAGACCACCTGTGAGACTCCAGATTGCTTTCCTGAATCTATGTTGAATTAGGTAACAACATTTGATTATAGTATTTAAAGCAAATCAAGGAGAATTCAGATGAATCAGTGGATAAACACATTTAATAGTAATATGGACCTTGCTCTTATTGCAAATGGATTATTATCCAATGAAAACATTCTTTCATGTTGTAAAGCTTTCCAGATTTCAGGAAGCCAGGGCAGCTGTATTTTTCAAAACCTCACATGTGATTCAAAAGCACCAGTTCCTAGGAGAAATGAAGTTCTTTTAATATATGGTATCTGTAAGCCATGGATAAACTCTTTTCTGAAAACATCAGAAATACACCTGTTGAAGGAAAGCTTTCCTGCCAGATAAAATGGAATGTTCTCATTTAACCAAGGGAGCAGCTTGGCTGAGAGAGACTCACAGAGCAGGTGCTGCTGTGTCTCTAATTCCAGCGTGAAAAAGATGTGAGGAGATTTGCCTCAACCCTTGGCCTCAAGGGTTGAGAGCTATTAATATAAGCAACTCAGCAACTTCCTTCTGTGTTGCTTGCTTTGTTTTGAAGAGTGTGCCCACATAAAACTCACTGACTCAAGAAAATGCAAGTTGACCTAGACCTAATGAAAACTGTGATTGATAGAAAAGGCTGCATCCTTCAGAGAAAACTAATCAGAGACAATGTGGATATCTCTATCTGGATAGCTATTGTCAATGGGACTGAAGGGAGCCAAAGTGCATGCAGGAGATGACTTAGAGACAGAAGAGCTCTTCCAGTTTGCATGAGTCTGAATAGTTCCCCAAACTTAGACACTCATTTGGTTTGAGTTTAAGATCTGGCAGGTTTTCTTTGTACAACATTCTATTTTTGATACTCCTAAACAGCCACTTGGTGACTTTTCAATGCCATATGTAAATTTTTTCTCTCTGTTATTCAGGGCGTAGCATTAGTTTATTTTTGTAGTTCCTTTGAGAAGTGAGAAGGATGATATACAATTACAGAATTTGGAGGAAAATCCATGCCAGTACATGAGCTTGACCTTCAACGTAAGTCACTGGTCAAGTTACTGGTCCTAAAACTATTTGGTGGATGTCAGGCCAGTTCATAACTTGTGCTCGTGGTGACTCTTCAGTGCCCAACACAATGGCTTCTTTGCCTGGCAAACTCTACCTCTCCTCAGGCAGTCAAAATATCACAGCAGCGCTTCCCTCCCCAAATAACCCTGGGAACAGAGGAGCTGACACAACCACAAACCCTTGCCAAGTACAACAACATGAGGTCCCATGTGCCCTAAAGAGGGGCATCTCTAGAAACCTCAGTGCCCCCTGGGCTGACCCTCAGAGCAATGGGATTTTCAGTCTTGCTCAACACTGGGGATCTGAGTGTCTCTTAGGATAATCTTCCTTTCCCTGGTGGTTATGGATATAATACTCATAAAAGAAATCTTGTGGACTATACTGTGCCTAAATCTGCCCATCCACAGTCTCTGTTGTGATGACCAGACCATTAGACTGAGGTCAAAGTGCTGGGTGATTTATTGGTGATGTTGCGAACTTCTGCTGGCTAGATGGTCTTGCTCAATAACCAATATGTGTTTTTATAGGTACAGATTAAGAGAATCTTCACTGTTTTTCCATTCTTTGTTAACTTGTAGGAAGCATCTTAGGATCTCAACCCTCTGATTGATGATCAGTTCATTGACTGCCCATGAAAGGTGGACTCATCGCGTCCTGTGTTCCCCAGCACTAGTTTAGGTGGAAAATGACAGCAGTCCTCTGAAATGAGAGCCCCTGTAAAGTAACCATAAAGCGGAAAGGATCAGAGACACCTGTGGAATTTTTGTCCTTAAATTTTTTGGCAATAAATATTGCAGTTGAAGCATTCTTAGTATTTTTAAGAAAAATAGTAAAAGTAGATTGTTACAGTTAGTTCCTCCAATAGGTAATCAAGGAAAGCATAAAAATATGTGAAGTTTTCCTTATCTGTCCACTGACCTGTATCTTTCCACAATACTTTTCAAATGGAATTTATTTAGCCTAAAAATGGAAATTAATTTTGCATAATGACCTGAGTTTCTGTCCGTTCTGGAGACGGGGTAGCTACTGACCTTGATATCTTGCTTTATTATCTGTTGGTCTTGGCAGTACCTTTCTCTTCCAGGGCAATTTCCCAGAATGGTTTGATAAAACAAATGCAATCTTTGGAGGACTTTGGTTCTTTGTGGCTAAGATAAATATGTATCATCTTAGAGTGGGTTTTATTTCCCTCTATGAATGAATTCCTAGAGAATTGCCATTGTGGAAAGAATTAAGAGTTCAAATATGGTATAATGAAGTTTCCCTAAAGGATTATGGTTCAAAGCCTCAGTACATCGAGTGATTGTTCTAAAAGAGGTCTTTTTTGTCAAAGGGTTAGAGGGTTGCTGCCAGTCCATTTCCAAGCTGAAGATGAGGGGCACAATTCTAAACTCCAGGTTCAGTTGCAGCGGAGTAGGGGAAAAGTCTCCATTCTGGCTGTCATAACTGATGGGACCTGTAAGACTGGGGCAGCGTGGCATCGGGGTGTGTAGCAGGGTCCAGAGGATTTAAACTAGCATTCCTATTCCTGTTGCACTTTTGAAACCTCTGAGTCTATGAATGCCTCATACAAGTGTATGTTAAAGTAGGTGAAAAACTAGATCCCTAATCAATCGGGAAGGAAAGATTATCCTAAGAGATTCACAGATACAGATAGTGGAACCATAACTTTTAGAAGTCAGTATTCAGAGCGCAGCATGGAAATAGCTGGAATAAAGTGAGTTTTGAATGCTGATTGCTTTATTTTCATACCAGCTAATGAGTTAATGTGCCACACATCCTCTAACCTTTCTGGAATGGTGAACAAATGGAGAGATGTGCTGAGTAAGTGATGCAAGACAACGTGAGCCCTAAGGCCATTAGCTGGAATTTAAAGGAATAAACCATGCGTTTATGATTTAACTAGTAAACCCCTGTATATAAATCTAATTGGTAATGCTTTATCAAAAGATAAGTGATAAAATCCCACATGTTTTTCTTGATCTTTCAAAGTTTCTTTAAAATGGAAAGTGGCTTCAGAAATTGAATTACTGTGAGAGGAAAAGGAAGAATGATGTTTGCGTGTGTTTCTGAGTTGAAGATTCTGAAGTAGATCAGTGTAATGGAAGCATCAGAGACAAATATGAAGGTTAAATTAATTCATTTTATTACAAGAGGAGCAAGTGTCGTGTGAGAAGGCTACAGGGCCTTTGGGTAAGTTGGGCTAAATACTGATTTTTGCTTCTTTAACAGGATCACCATTCGCGTCTATGTCTGGAAATAAGTAATATGATTGTTAGGCAGCAAATGCTGTTTTTATTATTACTGCAGTGATGTCAATCCAAACTAGAGGACTATGATTCATGGAATCTTCAAGGAAAACCAAATGTTCTTTTTTAAGAAAGTAATGGAGTTGCGATTTGCACATCTGCTCTTAAAAATCTGTTTTTTATAAAATGGAACATATGTCAATCACTACATCTTTTATTAAACTGAGGGAAAATTCTTGTCCAGTGGATTAATTCTAGATCTGAGGAATGTGGAACAGTGGAGAAGAGCATTTTGAGACAAATGCCCGTTTGTCTCACCTCTTACCCACAGAGCAGTGATTTCTAAACTGCTGGTTGTAACCCTTTTGAGGATAATAAAATCAAGCTAGTGCGTTGTGACTAGCATCTTAAAAAACGAACTGGAATAGAAAATATCACAGTACATTGACTCTAGTAAAAGGTCAGTACTGTTTTTCAAACTTTGTATCCGTGCTCTGCGTGTGTGTCCACACAGGTGTATGTGGTCAATGAGGTAAAACATTATTTTTCCTGTATTCTAGAGCCTCAGCTTTGGAGGCTGCTTTAGGCTTGGCTAGACCAGAAAATCCCACCACAGACTGGAGAGGTGAGGCTGACTGGTTCAGGCTAGGGCCCTGTCTGACTCATAGGGTTTGCAGACAACCACAGCATTCCAGCCCCTTATTCAGAAGCTATAGCATACCTGCAGGTTCAACTGCCGGCACTTGTCTGATGCAGAAATGCTTTCATTCATCAGAGTGCTCCTAGCTGTTTTGTGCCTTCCCCTTGGCCTGCACTGACCCAGGAACTATAATAGATACAATGTTTGTAATGTATGAGGAAGCACAATTCTTTAGGTCTTTTATCTTTGTAGTTTTTTTGACAACTTTTTGGAGAAATAGTTCATATACCATACCATACAATTCACCCACTTAAAGTATGCAAATCGTGTTTTTAGTATATTCACAGAGTTGTACAAGCATCACCACAATCAATTTTTGAACACTTTCATCCATCATCTCAAAAGGGAACCCCGTACCCTTTAGCCATCATGGTCCCCCAATCCTCCTTCTCTTGGGTTGATGGTACTGACTCAACAGAAGCCTTGAGGAAAGAGATGAACTTCCACATCCAGGCTGACACAATTTATTATACAGAAATACATTTATAAACTATATATGTCACGCTATTAATATAGTATTATATTATCAAACATACACAGATGAGGTAGGAAAGCTGACATTTGTCCCCCACACCTCTCCGTGTGCCCTACACTATTTTGATGCCCTTGGTTCAGCCCACTTAGGTTAGGGCCCAGCTGACCTCTTAGTCTCTCTTTCTGCCCTCCAGCAGCTTCCAATCCCCTTCTCACAAACTCCAGGTAGTTTTCTTAGATGCCGAGTTTTTTTTCCCCACCATGCCAGCACTGTATCTTAGCTGTTCCCTGTGCCTGGAATGCTGTCTCAATCTTTGTCCTTCTAATTCCTAGAGACTCTTTCTAATTCCTAGAGAATATGCCCAGGTATACCTCCTCTGCTAGTCTTCTTTAATCTCCTGAGCACAGTTCGGTGTTCCTACCTTTCCCTTCTCTTAACAGTCCATACCTATTTATTATAACAATAAATTTATTTGTCAGTATCCCATGCTAGATGACAGGGGTTAAACTTGTAGATTGCTTACTTTCTTTTTTTTTTTTTTTTTTTTTTTAATGTTGAGCCTTCTTTTAATTAATTTATTTCTTTAGTTTTGGCTGCGTTGGGTCTTCGTTTCTGTGCAAGGGCTTTCTCTAGTTGTGGCAAGCGGGGGCCACTCTTCATCACGGTGCGCAGGCCTCTCACTGTTGTGGCCTCTCTTGTTGCGGAGCACAGGCTCCAGACGCACAGGCTCAGTAGTTGTGGCTCACGGGCCCAGCTGCTCTGCGGCATGTGGGGTCTTCCCAGACCAGGGCTCGAACCTTTGTCCCCTGCATGAGCAGGCGGACTCTCAACCACTGCGCCACCAGGGAAGCCCTACTTTCTTTTTTTTTTAAACTATTAGAAACAATGTTGTGAAGAATATTTTCCCTTGTACATGAATCTCTGCACATTTCCACTTGTGTTCGTAGGATACATTCCTAGAATGTCCATGCCATTTTTTTTTCATACTTAAAAAAATATCCAGAAAAATACATTGCGATCAGATTGTGGAGTGACTTGAATATCAGATTGAAGTGATTCCAAGCATTAAAGCTTGTTTATGGGGATGTTGCTTATGTCAGTTCGCTAAGGCTTCTGCAACAAAGTGCCACCAACTGGGTAGCTTAAACAACAGAAATTATTGTCTCACAGTTCTGGAGGCAAGAAGTCCAGCATCAGGGTGTTGGCCTGGTTGGTTCCTTTTGAGGGCTTCCAGGGAAAGGTCTGTTCTGAGCCTCTCTCCTTGGCTGTCTTCATGGCATTCTCCAATATGTGTGCCTGTGTCCAAAACTTCCCCTTTGATAGGGACACCAGTCAAATTGGAATCGGGGTCTACCCTACTCTAATATGACCTCAGCTTAACTAATCACATCTGTAATGACCTAATTTCCAAACAAGGTCACATTCTGAGGTTCTAGGGGTTAGGATTAAAACATTTGAACCAGAGAGAGGGGAACACAATTCAAGTCATACATTGATTGATACAAAATTGAATTTAAATTTTATTTAGGGAGGTAAATATACATATAATGTTGACTTTTTCTAATCAGGAACAGGATATATTTCTCTTTACTGAAGACCTATTTAACCTATTTTATCAATTGAATTTGATAGATTTATTGGATTGGGGGCATTTAGAAAATTACAGTGTTTGGAAAGTAACATCAGAATAGAAATATTGGGTGAACCTGTGTTAGGAAAATTAGGTAGGTATGAGAATGGAGTGGGGTACCTGGCAGGTTGTTGGCACTCCATAAATGTCTACGGAGCAGATTTGCTGCAGGGAGTAAAATAGTAAGGGAGAAAATTTAATTTTGCAGTGTAAAAGTTGTAGGAAATGTTGCTGTATAATCTAGGGGTACTTACATATTTGAATTAGTCTAAAATTGTCCTTTATCAGAATAGACTGAGTTTTAAGCTGGATAATTTACTTCGTGTGTATAGCTTATCCACAGAGTAAGCATAGGAGCTGAAATACGGTTATGAGGAGAGAGTTCGCATAAAATAAACTCATTACCACTAGGGTCTCCCTTTCCTTCTCATGTTAGTCTTCAGAAATACAGTCATTACATGGAAAAATTATTTACATTACATGGAAAAAAAGAAATGCCCCCCCAAAGTGTTTTTAAAACATTTATTTTCACGGTCAAAAGAAAACTCAGAGCCCACCTCCAGCTATATACCCTCTTCCATTTCCAATTCCTGGGAGTTTTTCCTCCTCCTAGGTCCTCCCCTTCCCAGTCGTGTGCTGGTTCAGGAATATTTGAGGATTGGCCTGTTGTGTCAACACGCAACATTTCATATTTCATCTCAAATCCTGTAGCTGAAAGCAGAAATATTTTAAATTTTGAGTGCATGAGAAACCTTTGCATTTCACAGACCTGCGGTTCCTGGTTTCAAAGAGTTGCCTTGCTATTTGCTACCTTATTACAGTGTTCAGTTTAAACTTTTACCTTTTGGGTAGCACTGCACATTCGATTATTGCACTGTTTTCTTTTCTTTCTTCTTTTTATGCTGCACAAATATTCATCTCTTTAGCTAATCTCTACCCACCCCATCCTCTTACTTTTGGGAGCCTCTGCCAGCTTAGGGCGTGTTTCTCAAGGGAGTCTTCACTTGCCACGTTGCTTCCTCATAAGCCCTAGGACAGGCTTTCTGGGCGAACTATTTTCTTTTCACCATCAGACAACCCAGCCCCTGCCAGGCTTTTCCTATAGGCTCAAGCTCCAGTCTACAGAACCCCCCTCCCTCCAGTATGGAAAGAACTGCAAAAAGGCAAAGCGTGCTTTTGCTACCATGGCAACCTGGTACTTCTTAGCTCCTTTTTGAAGTTATTTCCTAGTTGTGAAGGTTAATTTGCATAAAGTTATCAAATAGCAGGCCTCAGTGCTTTCACTGTTCCCAGTCCTCATTTGAAGGCTTTGCCTTGTTTCCTTTCAGAACCTGTACTATAACTGTTTGGTGTATGGATTTCTTCTGCAGATAACCTAGGCTAGTTCCCCTGCCTATGGCCTCTAGAGCATCTCGCTGTTGCTAGACAGACTTAACAAGTCCCTCTCTGTGAGGTGGTGCATCAGCTTGCTATGCACTCAGTTTGAAAATATGTCTTGGATGATGACTTGGCTGTAAATCTGAAGTAGGGTAGTATCTTCAAAAGTTCGGACTTAACACATGATAGCTCCCTTTGGGCCATTGTGAAGGCAAAAATTCTTTACTCCTCCTAACAATGGTTGACCTACAAACAGCTCTCAGGGACTGCTTTAATTCCTACCATTAGTATGGATGGAGATGTCCAGAAGACCGTGCGTGGGAAAACACAGAATCGTGTGCAGGCAGTGAAGGGGAGCATACCGATGGCTTCTAGTGACATGACTAGAAATTTGAGGTCACTTCTTTTTGGTGGTCATTGAAGCAAGAATCCTAAAGTCTTTGAGGTCATGTGGTTCCTGAATCCCTTTCATAACTTTTGCACCAAGTAGATTTCTCACTCCAGTGTAAATACCTTCAGGGTCTGGAAAGTCACTCTTTTTGGGGAATCCCATTTCGCCTTTGGCCATCTCTTACTTCAGTAGCTCTTTCTTATTGAGACTACCTTTCTAAGGGCTGCTGTTGTGTCAGCTTATTACTGGGTTTTCCAATCATTTAGATTCCCTGGGAAGTATGCAGACATTTACATCTGTTGCACAGCTAGAAAATACAGTAGAGAGGAGTGATGTGCCCAAGCAAAACCATGGCAGCAAGCATCCGAGTAACGCTCATATAAAATGTTGACTCATTCAACAGACTTTTGAGGATGGATAACTTGTGGGGCATAGTGTAGATGCTGAGGACTTAGAGATAATGTGTGTTGTCCTGGCTTCAAAAGCTTCCAGTCTATCCAGGGAAGGGAGTATGTATAATATATATTTGAAGCCCATTCTATACCTCTCCCCAATTCCACTCTCTTTGCATATTTAGAAGCAACCACTAGCCTGATTTTGGGGTTTTTATCATTCCCATGCACACTTATATATTTTTACTGTATATGTGTATCCATAAACTACGTATAATATTGTTTTGCATGTTTTTGAACTTTATAGAAACAGTAACACACTGATTGTATCATTCTGTAACTAATTTTCTTTGCCTTTGAGATTTATTCGTGTAATTCTAATTCATAATTTTTGCTACTGAGTTTTATTATATGAAAAAACCATTACTTATTCATGTCATCTGTTAGTAAACACTTAGGGCTTCTCAGTTTTTCACTGTAGCAAACCTTGATGGATGGAACAATTTTGCACATGTCCTTGTATGAGTTCCTCTAAGTATATTTGTGTAATTGTTGAGTCATGTAAGCTGTGTTTTCTTCGGTCTTTCTATATTTTGATCAGTTAGTTGCTTCTCAAACTGATTATGCCAACTTACTCTCCCATCAGTACTGAATTTGAGTTTCAGTTACATATATTTTCACTAACACTGGAGTTTATTGTCTTTTTTGTTGCTTGCCTTTATGATATTCTCATAGCTCCCTGAACTTTTGTCTTCTCATCACACTTGTTTAATGTCCTTGCCAAACTGTAGACTCTAAGAGGCAGGGACAGTGCCTGTTTCTTCACCCTTCCACCCCCAGGAGTTACCTAAATCCAACTCCTTCATCCCTCTCCTGTACTACAAGGCCAATTTCAGATGCCATATCTTCCCTGAGCCCTCAAAATCAGATGGTTCTTCCTTCTTTGGGGATGAGCCTGAAGCATTTTATTTGCATCTCTTTCATGCTTACCGTTGTCTGACTCATCTTATACCTAAATGTGTACTTTTCTGTTGCCCCCAGTAGATAAACTAGCTCTTCAGGATAGAGAAGACCTTACTCATCTTTGCAGCACCTACAGTACCTGTGCCTTGTACGTTTTAGGTGCTTGGTAAATATTTGTGTATATACTTCAGTGCCTGGTATGTTCTGAGAAATCATTCACACCCTTCCTACTTCATTGTGTTCAATTTGGGGTTGCCAACAAAAGATATGCACTTATTGTAGGCTGTCGATCGGTGGCCAGATGGTGTTCTAGAAAGACTTCAGAAACAAGAGGACTTTTTACCCCACACCTGCCCCAGTGCTGAGATTACCAGTCTCTTTGTTAGTAAGACAGAGAGAAAATGGTATCTCTTGGCTTTAAGTTACTTTGAACATTAATTAAGTTGGGCATCTAATGAATATTAGCATATATATGTATTGATATATATATATTTTTCCTTTTGTAAGATTTCTGTTCATGGTCCTTTGTTCTTTTCTCTTTTGGGGTATTTCTCTTATTGTTTTTATTACCTCTTTCTATATTAACAATTTTAATACTCTTTCATGTATATAACAAATTTATTTGTTATATATAGCTTGATTCTCAGAATTAACTTCCTGCCTGAGCACCTCCACTCGTACTGTTTTTAGAAGGAACATTCTTCCTGTTTTCGCTTTCCTTCTTCCACCCTTTTCTCCTGCCCCACCCGCTTTGGCACGCTTACCCTGGTCAACTCCTTCTGATCCTTCAGAGCTAAGTTTAAATATCAGGAGAGGCCCATCCAATCCTGTCCTCCCAACTCATGTAAATCACCCCCGCCCCATTATCCTTTTCCATAACTGCCTTCATGACCCCTTCATGGCCTGACCACTGTTTGCAATTACATGCATGCTTAATGTTTTTATCCACCACTACGATGTAAACCCCTTCAAGGGCTGCACAGAATCTGCTTGGTAAAATAAGGGAGTGAGTAAATTTAGCAGCCGAGTGATTCTCTTTGATCATCCTTTATTAAATTAAACTAAAATTTAATTTCTATTTCATCAGTTGGTAGAGAAGTTTAAAGACTCCCAATGGCATTCTTAAAAAAATGTGTATGTTTGCTAAATGGAAGTGAATAAAAATGGAGCTTTTTCAAATGGGTGGACGATCAAGAGAGAGAGAATACACCTCTGGAAGCAAAATGGCTGCATATCTGGGAGTAGGTGCGGCCAGCTGTTCACCCTGTGCCGAGGATGCCACACCCCTCCTGGTGTGCTTGCCCAGTAGGCTCCGGAGAAATCTGTAGCATTTGAACAGCCTTCTGAGTGTGACGCTAGGTGGTGTGTCTAGTGACAGTGCACATCTTAACAGCTGTTTCTAAAAGATAAAGCCGAGGCATAAGCTATGCAAGGCACGTCAACATTCACAGCAGGCTATTTTCTAGGGAGCACTTGTGAATCTGATCTGATTATTAGGCTATTTTCACACATGGTAGGAGTGCCTTAAGGGCAATTCCATGCTCAGTGGTGAGAAAATGCGAGATCGAAGTCCTGACCTTCTCTGATTCTGCATCACATGCTTTGATAGCACAGAAAATGTATTTCTGAGGGTTTTACAGCTGTGTGTGTGCACGTGCATGAACGTGTACACGTGTGCATGAGTTCACATGTAGTCAAATTTAATGCAAACGTGTTCCTTTAACTGGTTAGTTTGGGGTTATTGACATGAATACTGACATGAATATTGACATGAATAGATACAGACATAAAATGTACTGTATTTCTCTAGGGACTTGACTGTTGTACATAGTTATGTGTAGTTTCTTTTCGAGAATATAGTTTTCCCAGATTAGAAGGCAAACAATAGCTGACTATTCTGAAAGATGAAGAAAGGGGCGGCAGCTATCAATGATAGTGTTTAAACATATGGCTTTAGATAAAAGGATAACTTGTTATTTAATGTATCAAGCAATATTGTGAGCAAATTCTGGTTGACCGCATCTGGGTGTGTTCCCTTTGACACTAAAAGGAGAGGGTGAGCCCGGAGTGATGAGGCTGGAAGCAGTCCTTGCGAGGGGCGGTGGGGGGGGGGGGTCGGGGGGGGAGGACGGGGCTGCATTGTGTGGTTTGAAGAGAGCCGCGGCTTGCATTGGTCCTTACAGCTGAGCCTGGGCGTTTGGGGAGGACACTGCTTTGTGCAAGGTCAGCCGTACGTGATCTTTAGTTATTACTTTAAATCAGCTTCTAAGCATGTGGCTGCAACTTGCAGCTATTTCCAGTAGGTGTTTGACATCATCTACTTAGTCTTCTTTTAGGTTTATTTCGTTCACTGCCCCAAATGATTTATAGCAAACAAACAAACAGCCATCCTGCAGACCTGCTGATGAGGACATCTGCATTTGGTTGCTTTGACTCAGTGCCCAGATAAATTTAATGCTCTGAGTTTGGTGAATTATTTAAGTTCTATATTGTTAACTGCTGTGGTTACTCTGTAATGTCAAGAGTTTTGTTAATCATTTTGGCTACATTAACCTGTTCCTAAGCATGGACTCTTTGGCTTCAGACAAGATACCCGATGGTAATAGTTTCTGATTTGACCCTAAAGACTTAGAAATTCCTTGTTCGTTTAGACCTACTAATATAATATAATTACTTATCCAGTTAGTAAGTTTGTATTTTAACATAAATTTATTTCTGATTTTATTCAGTTCCCGGATCTGAGACATCTGCCTCTTTTTTTTTTTTTTTTTTTTGCCTGCATGGGTTTGGGTTCTTATAATATCGGTGGAACAGCTAGACCAATATCTTTTATTACAATAATGATTTTGTTAGTAAGAATATTTGGTCTATCAGAGCTTATAAAACTTAGGACTCAATAGCAGCATAGCTTTATCGGCTATTATTTTGAAACATGGCTATCTTTAATATTTCTCACACAGTTTATTATTAATATTTGTTTTAGGGTTCACACCATATCATTTTATTAACAGAGAAAATGAACGATCCAGCTGGATTCTCTGTTCTTGGAGATTTCAGAAATCTGTATTACTCTGATGCATTTTCTTATTTCTCTTATTATATTTATTTGATTTTTGGGGAGAGGGGTGATGTTTTCTTGTCCAAAAGAGCAATCACAAATTCCTCTGGTGCAGTAAGTAATGTACCTTGTCTTAAGCAACTAATTAAACAAATAAAAAAATTATCAAATCTAGATTTAAAACAATACTGTGTGCCCTGGACCACCTTCTTTGACCAATGTTGCAGCTTTGAGGAAGATACACTAAGGTAGAAGCAGGTAGAAGATACTGCCTTTATCAGATAGCTTTTGCTATATAACATACTGTCTGCTCTAGTTACTGTTCCTGTTTCACAAATTACACAAAAAACTTAGTGGCTGAAAACAATGAAAGACTTTATTTCACTCACAGACCTGCAATTTGGTCAGAGTTCTGCAGGGATAGCTTGTCTCTGTTCCATTCAACATCAGCTAGGTCAGCTCAAAGGCTGGGGCCTGGAATCATCTGCAGCTTGCTTGCTCACATGTCTCATAGTTGATGCTTAGAGGTCAGCTGAGACCTTGGCTAGGACTGTCACCATAGTATCTACATGTGGCCTTTCTGTGTGGCCTGGGCTTCCTCAAAATATAGGGGCTGGGTTTCAAGGACAAGAACAATATTCTGTTACTATGTAAGAAGGAGAGGCCAGCCAGTACTCTGTCATTGATGCGAAGACCATCAGAGCTAGAGCACACAGAGGGAAAGTACCACTTGGAAACTGGGCACAGCAAACCTAAAAGTCCAGTGTTCATATATTGGTTAGATACAGGGAAAACGTCTGTGTTTTCTCTGCAATAGGCATGATGTAACAAATATAGTGGGTTTACTGGACACACAACTCTCAATTTAGATAAATTTTCTGAACCATTTTAACTTCTCAATGGTCAATTAATTTTATCTTGCTTTCACAGTCTTATTGACATTATTCTGCTTATAATAAATTTGATCACCTTGTTTTATAGATATAGACTACTTGTTTTCTGGAGGCCAGAATAAGACCTAGAGGGAGATTATGGATCTGAGATGTATACTCCATGACTTAGGGAAATTATGTGCACTTTAACCAGGTCCATCATGCCACTGCTTTGGGAGGTGATGTCATATTAATAAGAACTAACATTTATTGAGCACTTAGTATATTCCAGGCATTGTTGTAAGCACTTGATATAAATAGCTCATTTAATCCTCCCAATAGTACTATGAGGCAAGTAGTTTTATTATTTTCATTTTATAGGTGAGAAAACAGTAGCCCTGGTAGTTAAGTAGCTCATCCCAAATTATACAAGTGTTAAGTGCTGGAGCTGAGTTAAAGCATAGGCAGTTTGGCTCTAGAATCCATGTCCCTCACATGGTGAAGGTAAAAAATTTGGGCAAAGCCTAGGCCTTTGACTTCCATTTCTTCTGAGAGATCACATGATGCTGCATCTGTGAAGAGTTGTGTAAATGAGTTCAACAAATGTCTGCAGATCATCTAAAAGTGGTTTGTAAAAGTCACTCTTAGATGCTGACGGGAGATTTAAAAAAATCTTTAAAACACCATGACTTATCCCCCAATACTTTACACTTTTATAAAGGTATTAAAACAAGAATACAACTAGAACATAAGCCAAACAATAGATAAATGAATGAGAACTTATGAAATGGGAAACTTCAGAGAAAGGCGAGATGACTGTGCTTTGGAAACAGTAGGCAATTAATAAATATTTATTATGCTGAAATTAAATCGAATTTTGAATAGGTCTTGAGAAGTACATGAGGGATAAAACAGGGGTGGGAAAACACTAATCACACATCTAGGGAAAACAGCATATAGTCAATCTGGATATGAATAAGGAGAGAGTAGGACCATGACTGGAAAGGTGATTAAAGCTGGAATGCTGAGAATCTCTTTTGAAGAGCAGGCTGAGGAAGTTGAACTTTTTCCTGAGGCAATGAGGAGAAATCGACAGTGTCTGAATAGTGTACTAGAGAGGAAGGAATTTGCATGACCTGACATGAACTCTTGAGGCATGCTGAATCACTCACTTAGTTGCTGTTTAACCTGTGTAAGTTGTTCTCTAAGCCTCATTAGACTCAGTTATAAAAATGGGGATAAAAATACTGACCTCTTAGGGTTTTACAAGGAACAATGAACTATGATATGTGAAAATCCCAACGTAATGCTTGACATGCACGCACCAGATAAGTGATGATTTCTGATGTACTTTTATATCATATACTATTTTGGTGGAGAAGATGACGATTATGGCTGGTTTCATGGCAGCAATTATTAGGATGAATTAAAGTTAAAGAGGAAACTTCAGTTAAGATGGAGTATCAGTCTTCAGTAAGGAAAACAAAAACCATACTGGGTGTTTTAACAGAGGGAGTTGGTTACATGGATGGATTAAGGGCTAAGAAACCCAACGGGACAGTGAGCCAATCAGAGATTAGTAATGGCAGAATGGCCGCTACTATTCCTAGGGCTGAAGGGACACATGGAGAAGACAGTGTTACCTGAGCCCAGAAACTGAGGCTGCTCAGTGGGAACTAGAACTGTGGTGAAGGCTGCCAATGAGTGCTGGCAATGTGGAGGGATGGGCTGACGCATGAGAGCTGGAGCTGTGGAGGGGAGATAACTACTGCTGGAGATGCCACCTGAGGCAAAGCTAGGGAGGGAGAAGCTCTCTGACCTTTCTACTCCTCCTGCCCTAGTCCTCACCAAAACCTCTCACTGACAACTTACCTGGAAGCCAGTTGTCAATCGAGGCAGGGAATTAGAAGTCCCCTGTAATATAAAGCAGAGAGGGCGTTTGGGCAGTAGGGAATGGATCTGAGAGCAAACAAATGACTGGCACAGATGGAATTATAATTGGCTATATCTGTGCTGTCCAATATGGTAGCCACTAATCTCATGTGGCGATATAAATTAAATGAAATTTAAAATTCAGTTTCTCAGGTGCACTAGCTGCATTTCAAGTGCTCAACAATCACATGCGGCTAGTGGCTACCTATTGGACAATGCAAATATAGAACATCTCCATTATTGCAGAAAGTTCTATTGGACAGTGCTGGTCTATATGCTGTCATGAAGGTGTGTTAAGGAAGTGCAAATAGAAAGGTAAATTCAGATTTGAGAGGCAGTGAAGAGGTAAAATGAACAGACCTTATAAAATTGTGGAATGCTGGGGGCGTGATGGTGGGAATAAAGAAAAGACAGGTACTGAAGTTTGTCTTTGTGGCAAATGCGCTTGTAATAGTTTTGGTAGTGATAGGGAAACTGCAAGAAGAATCTTCTCTGGGAGGGGAGATACTAAGCTTGTTTTGGACCATGGTAGGTTTGAGGATCCAGCAAGCTATATGTGTGAAGCTATCTTGGCCATCATATTTGGGTCTGGTTAGAGATTGGGCTGAGAATATGAATGTAAAAGTTGTTCTCATACAAGTGATAGTTGAACTTTTGGGAAGAGAGCCACCCACTAAGAATTTGTGAATTTGTTTAAGGGTACAGAGTAGACCCTGTGGTCCAAGCCTCGGCAAATCAGGAGACGGTGATTCCATCTAAAATTGTCAGTCATGCAGCCTAGCTGCAAAGAAAGGTCATCGAAGCCAAAACAGAAGCAATGGGATTGTAGAATGGGGCGATTGGAGATCTTGATGGAAATGAAAAGTTGATCTAGTAGGTGTGAGGTAGTGTCAAGGGTAAATGGATCGCAAGGAAGCAGATGCCGCCATTAGGAAACATTCTGAGTTCAACATCTGTCAGGAGATGCTGGACAGGGTGGGGTGCAGATGAGGTTTGAAGTGAGGCAGACATGGAATGGAGAAGGCTCTCATTTGCAAAAAAAAAGAGATTCAAAGACTTAAGTCCTTTCTGAAGTTGACATTACTGTGGATTCATTCATTAAATAAATATTTTTGAGCATTTACTGTGTGACCAGCACTGCGATAGGCACTGGGCATAGCGAATGAAAGTCACAGCTCTGCCACTTCAAGGAATGCACTGTCTAAACTAGAGCAAGAGTCTCCTTGGGCTGGGGGTGGGACGGATCTTGTTTAAAATGTTGGTGATGGGTCCACCCCTAGAGGGTCTGAGAGATTCGGTGTTTGGAAGACAGAGGAAATGGAGGGTGGGCTGAGACAGCAGAACTGAGAGAGCAAAGGTGATTCTGGTCCTGGGGGAGGATTGTCACAAACCTGGGTCTTGGCCACAAAGGCTTCCGAGAAGGAGGTAGGACAGAGATGGGGCAGGTTCTTGATCCACGTTAAGGCAGGAAGAAGGCCAAAGAGGCAGGTTTTTGTTTCTGGAGGAGTTTGCACAACTAACCAGCCCTAAAATTCTGTGAATAATTTTCCTACCCATACCTTTGAGCTAATATTTAGTAAAGTTAAATATTTCAATCTATAGGGCGGACTTAGGGTGACTTGATCATGGCATTCAGAACATGAGAAGGTTATCACTTCAGATTTATGGTGAAGCTTGAGCTGTTCCCAGCAAACTCTGTGTTCCTCTCTGAGCGGCTGCAGCGTCCACACCTCGGGAGCCCCCGCTTTGTCAGAGCACCGCCCACCATACACTCCACTCCAGCTCAACGCAGTCTTTGGAAAGAGTGACCTGCTTTGGTCACAAGGTCCTCTGCCCGTCAGCCCTCTCTTGGTTCACTTGCCTGCTGTTATGAGAGGCTGAGAAGTTGTGTCCTTTGGGCTGTTCCTTTTGTAGTTAAGCCTTTTATTTCAGTTTGTGTGGTTGATGTTTACACCGAAGTGACTTGCAGGGTGGTGAGGAAATGCCTGCCCAGATGAACTTCCTGATCTTCTGAGTTCCCCGCGGACCTGGATGTGGAAGGCGCTGCCCACTGGCCGTTGGGAAATTGCTGGGTTTTGTTTTGTTTTTCTTCCAAACAAACAAATCATTTCTGAATGGCTCTCTTGTGCCTAATTTCTTTCCATTTGTTTAATGATCAAGATGCAATAATCTGGTTTGTTTATAGTTTTGTGGAAATAGTAATGATGCACATTTATGTGGTGGTTACTGTCTGCCAGGTCCTCTTCTAAACACTAGGACTTCCTAAGCACTTACGAATTCACTGACTTTTCACAAAAGCATTATGAATTGAGCAGTGTTGTTATCTTTAACTTACAAATGAGGAAACTGAGGCAGAAAGTGTTTCAGTGTAATTGTCCATGGGTGGGAAGTGGAGGAACAGGGTTTCAGCCCCTGGCAGTCTGGCTTCAGAATCCATGTTCTTGGCCGGGTTTCTCTCGCTCAGGACCTAGCAGTGCTAGATGCAGTTTGTTTGGACTTATTTCTTTGACTGCTTAAAATGACCAAAGAGATTTCACCTCATTTGATGCATAGTTCTGTTGTGAGTTGCACAATTTTTACTGTCTTTGGCTTAAAAAAAAAGAAAGAGGTAAAAAGCATAAAAGAAAATTACAGATGGTTTTTGAGAATCTGAGGGTCTGTGGTCGCACTTCATTGTATTGATACCTAATCACATGAGCAAGAGAATATAGTCTTAGCTTATTGACTTATTCCCCTAGGATGTCTATGACAAACTTAGCACAAAACTAGCAGAAAGGGGAGGCAGACCTTACCGGAGTTGCTTTTAGGGCTGGTGTCTGACTTCTCTTAGGTTCTGAAAAGCTTGGCAATTCCTTAAGGGCTGGGAGGCCCTCAACGTAATCTGGAATATTTTTTTGAGGACTTAAAAAATTATGAAAGCCATCAGCCAAACATTAGCCCAGGTGGCATTCTCCTCCTCACATGCTGTCCCTTTACTTTGCATGGAAGTGATTACCTTAGCTTAAAAACATAAAGAAGTCCTCAGACCTAAGTACTATCCTAATGAAATGAATGTGTGCAGCCCATGGCCCTTCATCGGGACTGAAACCATGATTGATTGTTCTGCCGGACTGTCTAAATCAGTAGCATGCTTTTGGACAGCAGGCAGAAGACCAGTCTCTTTAGCATTTCGGCCAGCATTGCCAAGGAAGCTGCTGCTTCAGGTCTGCACAATTCTCTTCATGTGATGAATAATTATAAAGGAAACTGTCAGCTTGAGCATCTGGCTGATGGAAAGACTGACTTGAAAGCATGCTGAACTTTGGGTGTATGCAGTCCCCACATCTGGTGTGTGGACTTGATGGATTTGGGAGGGAGGCAGTATGTTTGGCATCTGCATATTACGTCCTAGAGTGTTCTTTTCAAGTTGTTTGTACTGGTCCCAGTTGACTAGTATCCTTTAGGAAATAAAAAGGCAACTGCAAAAAGGATTGATTAGATTCCATTTCTCTGGAAAAAAATCTTTATTAGTAACTTACAGTTTGAGACGAGAGTTTCATTGGTAATGTAACTCCTCATGGGTTTGACTTCCTCCTTGAGTAGATTATAATAGAGGAGATGACTCCAGCAGAAAAAAAAGTTCTAACATCATAAAGGTAAAAAAAGATAGAAGAAGAGAGAAGAAGCATCCCACAGGAATCACAGAGCATTTGGCATAGAAAAGCAGAAGTAATTCAAACATAAACTGAAAAAGTGTCTTTGAATTACTGTAGAAAAGCATAAGTAAGTCATCAGTTAGTGCTGGATGCATCTTGAAATTTTGAACTTTTGTACATAACATAAACGAAAAGGAGCACAAGTTTTATACCAGTGACCCCAAACCACAAAGTCATTTACTTTTATTAACGTTGGAGTAAATACCAGTGTTTGCTGGCTTGTGACTTGCATATGAAACATAAAAGAGGAAAAGCCTGTTTGGTTTTTTTTTTCCCCAAAAACTAATACAGCTGGAAAAAGCAACATTTTGCCTCTCTTGTAATTGCCTGGAAATTTAAAATAAACCTTTTACTTTTTCAGAGTTTATATTGGAATTCCATCTTCATATGAAGTCAGTCAATATAGGTTTAACAGCACACATTGATCTCTCATGCATAGTTTATATTATGTGAAAGGCCAGAGCACTTTTGAGCACCAACATAGTAGAACTCTCAGTTCTTGGGATGAGGCTGCTTAGAGAGGATCCAGGATCTCGAACCACCTGAATATTGAACAAAATATTAAATCACTCAAATATTGTCTTCTGTGCTGCTATCATCATTTACTCGCAGGAAGGTCTCAAAGGGACTTATACACATAGAGAACCAGTTGAGTAAACTTCATGTGTTTTTTTTTTTTTAACTATGAAATTCTTTTCTAAAACCCCAAAGGCCCCCTGAAGAGCTTGGACAGGGTGACCCAAGTATCAGTTGTTTAAGATCTAGACACAATTGACTTCCTAAAGGACACTTTTTCTTTTTATGATAAACTCCCATTTATCTTATCAGCCATAGCCTAGAGCAGAGGCTATATTATTTGTTTTTAAGGCTCAGACAGAACAGGGGAAAATGAAAGAGGCTTCATGGTTTTACCTTTGCCAGTAAATCTGTGACAAATATCTACAATCCAGGACCTGGGCATTTCAAATTGGTAGAAATCTACCATTATTGATTGATCGCGGCATGGCTTCCAGTTAGGGGTCTATAACAAGCATCCCAGTGTTGTTCTGCATCCACTCCCCACTTGCCCTTCTCCTGATCCTTTCTCTTACAGTGAGATTTACCTGATCTGTTACCCTTTTCCCAACTCTGCTTAAATTCGTCCCATGGCTTTCCATTGTTCCTGGGCTCAGGTGACACTTCTTTAAGTGCCCTGCAAGACTTTGCACTGGTGCTTGTCCACCCACATCTCTAGCCAGGTGTGGGGCTCTGCTCACCTTGCTCTCTGAGCCCCTTACTAGCGCATCCTTCTTCCCATCCCTCGCACGTGTCATGTTCCCTCCTTCCACTGGGCTGTGCACATGCCATTTCCTCTTCCCTCTCTTTTTCCTTCCTTACCTCCTTCTAATTCTCAGCTCAGAAGCCATTTTCATGAGCAGATCAAGTGTTCTCATCCTAAACTCTCCTAGCACTGTATGTCTCTCCTTTCTGGAACTTACAGCAGTTGTAATTTTGCATATGCATAATTTAATGACTATCTTCTCCCCTCTACATACCTCATCATTCTGTTTCTTGTATCTAGCACAATGCCTTTCTCACAGTAATACACACCAATATTTGTTGAATCAGTGAATATTCTGCAGAGTAGATCTACTCCTGGATCACTGTGACCAGAAGCATACCCATCTACTTGCAGAACTTGGAAATTTGAAGTGGTGGTGTTCATCACTGCACCATCACAGTGGTTGTCATCTCATTGTGTTTCCCAGGATCCCTATCTATTGTTTAGTGCACATTCTGTGTGTTCAAAACCTCAAACTTTCAAACCTTCCTTTTGGACTAATATACTCCTGGCAGCCCAGAACTAAATTGAGAAGGCTACTTTAAATTTAAAGACGGGAATGCTCCAAATTGCATTTCCCACAGTCTGTCTTCTGCTCATTTCTGTTCTCATCCCCGGCAGAGTCCCCAGGCTTTCTTACCCCTGTGCTGCCATTTGTTGCTTCCTCTTCGGAACTCTACAATCTGTGAGCCAGTCTCCCGGGAGTGGTTCCCACCTGCCCTCACATTGTTCCCATCTGAGAAATCAGCTCATGGGGTTCTGAACCAGTGCCCTTGATTCCTAAGTCCCTGCTGCCGGCATGCCAGTGAGGTCCAGAATGTCCTTGGCCAAATGATCCTTTTCAAAGGCTTGCCTTTCCTCAACCTTTGGACTCCAGGCCTTAAGTTAGAATGATCGCCCTACTGACGTGCCTTTCAACTACCTCTTCTGCAGCCTGGCCCATAATTCCTGTTCTTCCAGTTCTCTGTGTCCATTTTCTCTATAGTTCTCTCTTTCTTTTAAAGAAGGACACAAAATTACAACCTGCTTCTTAAGTTGCTTTGTTCCTATTGTATGTTCCCATCTGAATCAGCATGTTTTCCTTCTTTCTATTTTCTTCCCCACAGTTTTTGTTTTTAACTCCAAAACTAGTGTTTTACATTGACCCTACTCCTCTCTGTATTTGAGATTCTCCTTCCGAAGCCCAAGTAATAATTTTTATCCACTTAGAAAATCTGAGCCTTCTTTCCCTTAAGGAGCAGAGGTCAGCAAATTATGGCCCACTGCCTGGTTTTATAAATAAAGTTTTATTGGGACACAACTGCATCCATTCATTTATGTTTGTCTATGGCAGTTTTCATACTACAAAGGCAGAGTTGAGGAGCTGTGACAGAGACAGTATGGCTCATAAAGCCTAAAAAATTTACTTTCTTCTTCCTTGGTTACTTGATGACCCCTGCTTACTGGGCTCCCAAATTTATGACCATTATTGAGGCTTAGAAACAGTTAAGCTGCTTTGCCTCAGCTAAGAGTTGGAAGGAGTAGGGTGAAGCCCCCGCTGCACATCATCTCAAAGCCGCCAACCTGCACACCGAAGATCACTGCAAATTTCCAAGGACATGATTTATTCAGAGGCCAACAGTTCAGTCTTCTTTTCCTTTACTCTTCTACATAGCTTTCTGGTTCATCACTATACTCTTTTCCTTGTCATTTTGGACTCTTTTGTTTGCTCCTTGTACAGTTCCTGTGTCATCTTTCAGGTTCTTCAGTATATTTTTTCAGAGTATGCCTTCTTTTACTATTAAATTCCTTTTATTTATTATTATTATTATTTTTAGTTGTTGTAAAATACACATCAGACAAAATTTACCAAAATTTACCATCTTAACCATTTTAAGTGTACAGTTCAGGGGCATTAAGTGCATTCATATTGTCACCATCACAGCCATCTCCAGAACTCTTTTCATCTTGCAAGACTGTACCCATTCAACAATAACTCCCTATTACCCTTTTCCTCATCCCCTGGTAACCAACATTCTCCTGTCTGTCTCTATGAACTTGCCTACTCTAGGTACCTCATATTAATGGAATCATCCAATATTTGTCCTTTTGTGACTGGCTTATTTCATTTAGCATAATGTGTTCAAGGTTCTTCCATGTTGTAGTATGTATCACAGTTTCCTTCCTTTTCTTTTTAAGGCTGAGTAATATTCCAGTACACACACACACACACACACACACACACACACACCACGCTTTATCTATTCATCTGTTGATGGACATTTGGATTGCTTCTATCTTTTGGCTATTGTGAATAATGCTGCTATGAACATGAATATACAAGTATCTCTTCAAGTCTGTTAAATTCCTTTTTAACTTCATATTTCTGATCCTAAGAGGAATCCCAACCTGACACGTAGGAGATGATGTTCTTGGAAAGTCAGTGGTCAGAAATAAGCATTGTACATCTTGCAGCTTTACCAGAAAACAAAATATCAACCTCATGCTTATAGGTAACCCTGAACTCAGAGGTCAAGTAATATTTAGCAGTGTCCATCACAGAACAGTCAGAAGCATTGACACATGCTGTGCACCATTCATACGTCACAAATCATACTCCAAAGATGGTGCTTGCCTGGTAATTTTTAATATTTTATTATCTCTATTTTTTCTATTCTTCTTTTCAAGTGGTAACAGTGACAGCTCTTTGGGAGCCTGGTCGTCTAATATAGCAAACTTATAGGCCAAAGCTTGCATATTTCCTTGTCCTTTTTTAGGTCCGCAATCATTTGGGCACAATTACAAAACCCGAAAAGATTTGAGAAGTGGAAGTTTTCTTTTTCATTTTAGATTTTTAAAAATTTCCTTCCTTCCTTCCCTCCCTCCCTCTCTCACTTCCTTCCTTTTGTAATTCATTGAGTAACAAAACTTTGACTTGATCTTAAATGACTTCAGGCTATTTATTATTTTTATTTGTTCCCCTTTATGTGACCATTCAAATATTTCACCGCAAAAATTTTGTATTTGATTAAAGAGTACTTCCCTAGACCTCTTGGAGGTGTTACATAATAGACAGTATATACATTATAGTATCATTCTAAAATCTAAGAAATTATAAATTACTTTCAAGAGTAAGACTTGTCGCCCTGCATTACCAGGTATCTGTTTTTCTCTCATTCAGATAAGACCAAAGTTGGTGATGATACTCCAGCTACCTTTTTGAGTCTTGTTTACTTGTATACACTCTTACTGTCTGTTATTTGTCCAGCATAGCTTGCAGGTAGCAGCTCATATTTCTGACTCTGTGCTTTAGTCTGTTGGGATTGTGCATGAAACTCATTTGTGAAGAACTCTTATTTGTAAGAAGCTGCAAAGCTGACACATGACCCTAGGAAACCCAGGCAAGGTGTTTATATTAGTGATTTTCAAACCCTTCTTCCCAAAAGACTCAGCAGAGGATTTGTTATCATGGCTTATCTTAAATATAGTCAAATGGGCAGCTTTCACCGTGATATTTATAATGATGCCACAGGGTCATCCTATGAATCCATTGAGGCTGAAGACCACAATATCTCTTAGAAAGTAGAAAGTCAATGAGCTGTACCTCTTAGTAGTTGGACACTGATGCTTTTAACCTCCACTCCCCCCCTGCCACCAACACACAACTGAAATGAAGCAACCATGTTTGAGTGACTGACACTTCTCTATCTGTTTATCTTGCTCCTTCTTTGGGGGAAATAGGATCCCTTATATTACTCCAGAATATACAAGTGTGGTGGAAACTCAAAAATCATACCATACTGATCTATTTTATTTTCTGCCTCCTCTTTCAGTACTAGATTTCCCAAGTCTCTGAAGTGTTGTTTCTCTGGAATGACCCACTCATCAATGACTCCTGCATACTTGTCAAAATGAGAGATGAAGGTGACTGAACATGGCTTTAGGCCATGTGTGTAGTCCTAGGCATTTTTCATAGTGCCCAAGGCATGGCTGGTGACACATATTCCAGAAAAACTTTCCTTTTAGTTTTAACATCCTTTTTCAGGATAATATCATTGCTGGTTTGCAAAAATCTTCTGTTTCTCAAAGAAATCAGGCTCATCTTTAAGCACGTCTTGTGGATAATAACTGCAAAGCTGTAGAGGTTCTTGAAGGACGAGGCAGAGAAAGGGACCATCAGATGGCCCACACTTATTCACTACCCATATATCAGTTTGCTAACCCCACTCTTCACATTTTTCTTTCCTAAGCTTCTAACACCATTCTCCTCTTCTCACTCTCAACTAATGGCTCCTAAAAGCAATCTCATGAGAACTTCTAATCTGTTCACCATCAAACTTATCACTGCATCTGTACCCATTTACTCTGCCTTCCTTCCCTTACAATGAATGATCTCTCTCTGCACACCTAAGGCCAGACCTTGGCCTTGTGATCAACATCCCTTCACCTATTCAAAGATTTACTCTTTCCTCCCTCAATTGTCATCCTTCTCTTTCCTGTTATCATTGCCTTCTCTTTTTCTACGGCATCATTCCTTTAGCATGTGCCCTTCCTAAACTACACATCCATCTTTGCCTGCTTCTCCATATCTACTCATTCAGAATTGACTACACTTTCCTTCTTACTCCATTATCCTCGCATCCTCACCATTCTATAGAAATTACTCAGGTCAGGGTGACCTGTGTTCTTCACTGCCCAAATTCGACAGACAATCTCCAGTTCTCATCTTATACAACCTTTCAGCATCATTGGACCATTATCCTCTTCTTTCTTCTTTAAACATTGTTTCTCCCTTGGCTTCCAGGACATCCTTGTCTTATAATTGTTCTCCTAACTCATTAGCCAATTCCTTCTTGTTCTCCTATGTTGGACTGTCGTCTTTTTCCTGATGTGTAATTGCTGAGTGACCCCTGGCTTCAGTCTCTGGACCTCTTGCACACTCCAGGGGTGACTTTATCTCATGATCCACATCCAAATATATAGCACTAGCTCTGTCCTTTCCTTTGAGTGCTAGTATATCCGTTTCTCACTTGGATATCACACAGTCATCTCAACCTTAATGGGCACAACATACAGCTCTTGATTTTTCTTTCCAAAGCTGCTCCTCTTCAAGTCTTCCCTATCTTAATAGCATACTGTTGTTCAAGGTCAAAATGTACAGAGATTCTCAAGTCATCTCCTTTGTTAATATCTCACATTTGGTCAGTCCATCAGCAAATCTGTTAGCTTCTACCTTCACACTAAGAAGGGAATCCGACCACTTCTCATTCCCTCAGCTACTACCCTAGTCCAAGTTACCACCTTTCTCTCCTAGCCTACGTAGTTGTGTCCTCAATGGTTTTCCTGTCTCCAGTCTTGCCCACTTGTTTCCCCCATGTCAATTCGCCATACAGTGGCCAGAGTAATTTTTTTAAATGTTAATTAAATCACAACACTTCCCTGGTCAGAACTCTCTTTTCAGTGAACGCTTTGAACAGCACTGAGAATAAGTTCCATGGTCCTTATCGTTGCCTATAAGGCTTTCAGCTCCCTCTCTGTCCTCGTCTTGTTGCTCTGCCACCCTTATTACCTCTAGTCTAGCCATACTTGCCTTTTTCTTTACCAGACACTACATGCTCACACCCACCTGTGGGCCCTGAACTTGTGTGTCTCTGCCTGGGATACTTTTCCCACAGAAATGAGCACTGCTCACTACCTCCTTCTTTCAAGTCTCTGATTATGTGTCATTTTCTCAGAGAAGCCTTTTTGCTTTAAAATATCTCAAGTAGCAACCCATTTTTTGCCACTTTTTATCCCCTTATTTTGCTCTATTTTTCTTCATAGCTCTTAGTGTTACCTGCTGTTGTATTACATGTTATATTGTTTATCGTCTGTCTACTAAACAATGACATGAATTCAGGGACCACATCCCCAGTGTCTAGAACAATGTCAGGCACATAAGATGTGCTCTGTAAATAACTATTCAATGAATGAATCTACTCAGGGACAAAACATACAAATATTAATGACACTTTAAGGTAAATTACATTTCAAAAGTTACATTTTTTCATTAACAGCTTTCACGTGCTCTCATATACATAATCTCATTTAATCCTTACCTGTAAGTGCTATCATTTTCCTATTTTATAGGCAAGGAAAGAGCTACAGTGCAGATGTATCCACCCCAAATCACATAGCTAGTTAGTGGTGGAAGTGGGATTTAAGGCCAGATTTTCTGATTCTAAATCCCGTCTTATTTCATAAAGGACAGTAAGTGCTTTGGAGTTGGAGACAAATTTGGTTTACACAGGGATATAGGAGTTAATGGGTGCTTTAGGGAAACCTTAGAGTATTTGTGTCTTGAGATTTGAACATGGGATTAGATATAAGTAATGAGCAAAGGCATTCCAGATATGGTAATGGCATGAGCAAATGCAAAGAGACATGGATGTGTCTGGTGAATTCACATAGGAGTAGATTCACGTAGCCGATTCAAGTTACTGCTTGAGCTTGAAGCAGTAGGAAACGTTTAAAAATATCTGAATCAAGACTGCCACATGCAGAGAGGTTTGCTGAGGATCCTTTAGCTTGGTGAGCGGTGCAAAGAAGAGAGAGGAGAGGAGATCAGAGGGGAGGGAGCAGGAACAAGGGCCTGGGTGGGAGGACTTGCTCAGAAACGAAGAGAGGGGGCTTCCCTGGTGGCGCGGTGGTTGAGAGTCTGCCTGACAATGCAGGGGACACAAGTTCGAGCCCTGGTCTGGGAAGATCCCACATGCCGCGGAGCAACTAGCCCCGTGAGCCTGCGCGTCTGGAGCCTGTGCTCCGCAACAGGAGAGGCCGCGATAGTGACAGGCCCGCGCACCACGATGAGGAGTGGCCCCCGCTTGCTGCAACTAGAGAAAGTCCTCGCGCAGAAACGAAGAGCCAACACAGCCATAAATAAATGAATAAATAAATAAATAAATAAATAAATAAAAAAAATTAAAAAAAATATACCAACTACCTCAAAAATATTTGGTCTTTAAAAAAAAAAAAAAAAGAAACAAAGAGAGGCAGTTCTTTGCTTAGAGGTAGAAAAAAAGGTGCCAAGGTTAGGGAAGATTCTGGTAGCTCCCAAGATTTTGGAGGGTGACCTTTTCTTGTGTCTGCGGTTGCTAGTCTTTCCAAAACAAGACATTGTTCTGAAAATAAAGACTGAAGACTAGTCAAGTCTGGGTGTTAGGGTTTTGAGTTGTTAGTAGAAATCTTGGAAGAGTCATGATGTAAAAAATAACAGAAATTGTAAAACAACAACAGTTAGACCTTAACTCAAATTAAGAAAAGCATTTTGAGCTCCCATCACCTGTTAGATCTAACTTCTTAATAAGGAAATATTTTTGTATTCTTTTTGTTTGTTTTTTAGATAGTGCTAATCCCACTGTGGTGAAGTTAAACCACTATGCATCGTGACTTCAGGCAAGGTGAAGCTTTATTTTAGATGATGACTCACTTTGAACTGGTTTTTAATAAGTGTTCTAGGATGGTGGAAAGATCTGGGTGGAACCATGCTCAATATTTCAAAGTGAGCACTTGAAAATCTATTTCTGCTTCTTAGTAATAGGATCTCTGAGGCGCCAGAATTATTTTCGAACTGGTTCCCTGGTTCTCAGAGGCCCTGCTATCCCAGGTCCGTGGAACTGGCAAGGAATTTGATGTGATTGCTTTTGCACCTGCCATTTGAGGGGAATTGTTTTAGAAGTTACTTAGTCATATAACTAAGAAACATCTAGTGTTTATCCTCTTAAAGATTGGGTTTAATGGCCAAATGGCTTGATTTGACCCTATCTATGGCTTAGAGCTATTTAATTTTTAAAATTCTTGACCACTGTGTTCCTCAATTAAATTACAAATTTAAATCAAACATGTGTGTTTTGTATCTATATTTTGAAGTACTCTGTGATCTCTTTTTATGACTTAATGATTCCAGTCTTGTGCTTTTGTCCTTGGCGTTCCCTTTAGCTCTGCATACATCCCTCCTTTCTTCCTACCTGTCTAAGCTCATCCCCACCTCTTGGGGAAGACTTCCCTCTTTAATACCCCATTCTCAGTTGCCTTTGTTTCACTTCTCTGAACACCTATATACAGTGCATGTGTAATTTTTCTTTCCTTAACTTCACTATAAACTGGGTACATTATGTAGTTTGTTTTTAAAAATTCCTTTATGGTTTAAAATATTCTGCACAGAAAAGGCAACTCTGTGGACAAGGAGTGCCCCCTTAGTCCCCTCTTTTCTTTTCAAGAGAAGCAATTAAAAAAAAAAAAAACCTTTGTTGTTGTCATTGCTTAAATATTAGCTCTTCTGCTTTTAAATTTTGGTAGCTTATTCAAATTTTCTGAAATACCAAGGAGTCCAATGCAGTAAAGAACAGACAACTTGTGTGAGGGTTTGTGTGGTCCCTCTAGGCTATGAGTTACCAGTTCGCTGGAAAGTCAGTGTCCTAATACACCTTCTACAGAGCACTGGTCCCACTCCCCAGAGACTTTTCTTTTCTTTTTTTTTTTTTTTTTGTGGTATGCGGGCCTCTCTCTGTTGGGGCCTCTCACTTTTGTGGCCTCTCCCGTTGCAGAGCACAGGCTCCAGATGTGCAGGCTCAGTGGCCATGGCTCACGGGCCCAGCCGCTCCGCGGCATGTGGGATCTTCCCCGGACCGGGGCACGAACTCGTGTCCCCTGCATCGGCAGGTGGACTCTCAACCACTGCGCCACCAGGGAAGCCCCAGAGACTTTTCTTGAAAAGGGGTCTTGGTACAACAAATTAGGAAACACTATTTTATCTCCCACTGGAGGATCTCAGTGTACATTAGAATATTATTGGCTCTGAGAAGCTCAGAGTTGTAAAAGAAACAACAACTTAGCATTCCCCAAATGTACTTGACTGTGGAACCTTTTTTGCACATCACATCTCAACATCCTGCGGAACTAGAATTCGGTGGGACATACTTTGGGAAATGCTTCTGTTAAGTGTTTCCTCTCTTAGGTAGGCCAAAGAATAAATGTGAAGGCCAATCCCCACGAAATAATAATTTAATCTCCCTAAACACATGATGTGGAAAACAAGTACTGGCTTTGTATTTTAACTCCTCCCAATGCCATAAAATGACAACTCAGTAAATTTTGGTGTAAGTGGATTGTCTTTTTAAATAATGAGAGTGGGAAGAGGAAGCGTGTGGGCTATCAATGCCTGTCCTTTGAGTGTTGGGTCTGTCCCTTTGTCTTTCTCAGGTCGGTCATTGTGTGCTTGGCGTGTCCCGGTCCCGTCACCATCAACATGCTGCATAATGGATGAGGCTGAAGAGACTTAGGCAGCAGGTGTTCTAGCAATTAAAAAAAGAAAGAACAGAGCTGTTGATTATTGCCAACAGCATTAGTCCTCCATTTCTTCCTTTTACAAACAACAGCTCTCTGTGTCAATCAGCAGCAAAATGGCAACTGTTCTGCTTTAGTAGTTCTACTTAGTACCTTCCGGGCACTGTAGTCAAAACTCCCATTTGGATAGTTTGTGCCCTTATGTTGGAAGTGGGCTGTATTTTTCCCTTTGTTCTCTAAAAGATTGTTACAATCTAGTTAATTGCCCACAAACTTATTAAAAATTATATCATGGTACACTGGAATGGATTGGGGACAATTATTAGCTTTGCTATAATTGTTGGCTGTCCTATAAGGGGGGAAGGAAATATATTTGCAAATTCAGGACTAGAGAGTATACAAGCTTTCAAGAACCTGAGTATACTCCACAGCTAGGAAATATTTAGGACAAAAGTAAGCTTTTTATATTTGATTTTATATGCTTGGGAAAGGCCTATTCATTGGATTATTGTTACTGCTCCAATTTTCAGGAATTTAGTGGAGACCTTTTGCTTTTTCATTCTGATCGTCTACCTATAGCCAGGAATCAGAAACAGCTCTCTGAAAGAACAATAGGTTTATATTATCATAGTAGTTACATCTTTCTATAAGATGTTGATTGTTTATGAACAAGAGTGTATGCAAGTTTAGAAACATTCATATGGTTGTATGGTTTGTTTTCAATTATTTTTTGATAATTCTCCAATGTCATGGATATTGTAATACATTTAAAACATCACATTTAAGTTAACTGTTAGCCTCATAATATATATGTAATAGAGATTGCGAGTTTGCAGTAATATTCTGGAGCCAGCTCATATGGCTCAAGAGAGAAGCTTGTGTGCATTTCCTCCTCACTGTGTGTTCAGTGATATCAGGCTGAGCTTGAAATCAACCACAGTGGGAATATTTACTCCATGGAGATTGGCAAATGCTACACGTCAGGGCTCTTCTCCCCTCCCCACCTCATGAGAACCCATTGTTAAGCATTTAGCAGAATACCGTTGGTTCTAGGCCATCTCTCAGGGTGACTTGATTATAAGGAGTTTTAAAAATATAACCAAGGAGAGACTTCCCGTGTGGTCCAGTGGCTAAGACTCCACACTCTCAATGCAGGGGGCCTGGGTTCAATCTCTGGTCAGGGAACTAGATCCCACATGCCGCAACTAAGAGTTTGCATGCTGCAACTAAAGACCCGCACGCTGCAACGAAGACCCTGCATGTCGCAACTAAGACCCGATGCAGCCAAATAAATAAATGTTAAAAAAATATATATATATATAACCAAGGACCTCTTAGAATATCTTGTATTCTAACAATAACACAGTTAACTTTTTATACCCTTTTTTCCTTCTTCCTCTCTCTAGACTTTTTGTTAATGAGGTTTTTCAAGATGATGCGTGGGCAGAAGGTCCTGTTGTTGGTTTTGTTTTGTTTTTGATTAACGTGGATCTCACCTACTAGGTTTATAACAAATAGGCTTCTTGTCTTTTCTTTAATTTACCTGTGGTAGTACAGCATTACATTGTTTCCTTATGGTTTTTTGTAGCACTCTGAAAACAGGACTCCTTCCTTATTGATGTGGACCATGTTTATGGAGGAAACATTGTGTAAGGAGAGATAAACACAGAGTCTGAGTAATGTTCACTCCAGTAGAAACCAAGATGGCGCTGCTTCCTCAGTGGGGGCAGCCGCCACATTGTGGTGTCAGTGAGGCCCAGTGATGAACAGCACTTTAGGGGGCTGGGATTACCACTTGCTGTCTTCATCACAAAACAGCCAAGAGAACAGATTTCCTGCCATAATACATTATTTATAAGTCTAAAGAACCAGAGGGAGATAAGTAGGGAAATATTTTGTTCTGAAATGCCTAATGGTCTCAAATGAGGCATCTTGTCTTCTTTCCTTCTAGTCCCCTTCACTCCCCATTAGTGGATATTTATTTTTCATTCCATAGGGGATCAAGTTGTATATAAGATTCTTTCAAGTTGTATTCTTTGGATATGTGTGATGATTTTTTAAATACAGAGGCTAAAATCCAGTGACATCACAGAGATTGTTATGATTTCACCTCCACAGTGTTGAGTGAATTGACAGTATATGGGCAGACATTTTGACATTTCTCTGGATTTGGGGGCTTATATTCTTTTTCCACATTTTGAGGAAGAGGCACGTTGAAGAGAGAAGATTGCATAGGCAGTGGGAAGTCAGATCATGATTTATTTATTTTTTTTTCAGATCATTTTTTACAACTCAACTGACACAGGCGTATTTGGGCAGCATAGCCTTCTGGTTGGGAATGTGGGTCGGGAACCAGACTGCCCAGCTTAGAGTCCTGGCTCTGCCACTTACTGTGTGAAATTTGGCCAATTACTTCATGGTCTATACTTTCGTTTCTTCACCTGGAAAACAGAGATAATAGTCACACTTCTATCAGGGCCCCTGAGAGCCCATTGAGCACCTTTGTATAAACTCAAAAAGACATCATAGGGTGGACTCTTTGGGCTTGAGTACAGACAGTGGCTTTATGTGAATTAGGAAAACAGGACTCTTTAGCCAGAAGAATTTGTGTAGTTTGACAAAGAGAGCTCAGGCTGGCTTTTAGCCCCAACTTGTCTCCTCAGCTGGGCACCACTGTTGAGGGCACAACCTGTGCAACCAGCTGCGGTAGCTCTGACAGCTGCACCAGGGAACTGAGGAGTAAGCGAGTTAATTAAGGTTCCATAAAAGATGCTGTTACGATTATCATCAAAACTTCAAGGTGAGAGCCTAGGGTGGAACAGGGTTCAGAGAATCTGTAGATTTGTGCAAAGTTATCTTAAAGGAGTGGAGTGATTTGCTGGAAACCCTTGGTTATTAGGGAACTGTGGCTTGAACCCAGTTGTCTGGACTTTCAGCTTCCTACCAATCCTGACTAGGTGTCTTTAGATAACCATGTGATTCAAACCATTGATAGAAGATGGGGGGAAGGGGCACTGTGGCCATTCCTGACCCCAAGTGTCTGCCTAGAGCCATTCAAATGGTAAAATCTCAGAAGATGATGTGTCCTTTATTTTCCAAAGCCTAGCAGTACATTGGCTCCTTTGATACTCAAATGTTTGTTTTAAAATATATTATGCCTAGAGGAGTGGGATAAGGAGGGTGGGAGGGAGAGAGACGCAAGAGGGAAGAGATATGGGGATATATGTATATGTATAGCTGATTCACTTTGTTTTAAAGCAGAAACTAACACACCATTGTAAAGCAACTATACTCCAATAAAGATGTTAAAAAATATATAGAGATATATATTATGCAGGGCTTCCCTGGTGGCACAGTGGTTAAGAATCTGCCTGCCAGTGCAGGGGACACAGGTTCGAGCCCTGGTCCGGGAAGATCCCACATGCTGTGGAGCAGCTAAGCCCGTGCACCACAACTACTGAGCCTACGCTCTAGAGCCCACAAGCTGCAACTACTGAGCCTGGGTGCCACAACTACTGAAGCCCACGCATCTAGAGCCTCTGCTCCTCAACAAGAAAAGCCACCCAATGAGAAGCCCGCACGCCACAACGAAGAGTAGCCCCTGCTCCCCACAACTAGAGAAGCCCGCACACAATGAAGACCCAATGCAACCAAAAATAAATAAATAAATAAATAAAAATGTAAAAATAATATATATATATATATATATCATGCAGTAAGCATGTATGGATCCCAGTCACCATTTTTTAAATTGAAGTATAGTTGATTTGCAATACTGTGTTAGTTTCCTGTGTACAGCAAAGTGATTCAGTTTTACATATATATATATTTTTTTCTGACTCTTTTCCATTATAGGTTATTACAAGATGTTGAATATAGTTCCCTGTGCTATTCAGTAATTCCTTGTTGTTTATCTATTTTATATATAGTGGTGTGTATCTGTTATCCCATACTGCTAATTTATTCCTCCCTCACCTTTCCCCTTTGGTAAACATAAGTTTGTTTTCTATGTCTGTGAGTCTGTTTCTGTTTTGTAAATAAGTTCATCTGTATTTTTTAGCTTCCACATATAAATGTTATCATATAATATTTGTCTTTGTCTATCTGGCTTACTTCACTCAGTATGATAATCTCTAGGTCTATCCATGTTGCCACAAATGGCAATATTTCATTCTTTTTATGGCTGATATTCCATTGTGTGTGTGTGTGTGTGTATCACATCTTCTTTATCTATTCATCTGTTGATGGACACTTGGGTTGCTTCCATGTCTTGGCTACTGTAAATAGTGCTTCTGTGAACATTGGGGTGCATGATGTATCTTTTCAAATTAGAGTTTTTGTCTTTTCTGGATAAATGCCCAGGAGTAGGATTGCTGGATCATACGGTAACTCTATTTTTAGTTTTTTTCAAGGAACCTCCATACTGTTTCTCCATATTGCCAGCCACCATTATAATAGACCTGAGGAATATTATTAGCTGGAGGTGTATTTCTATTACATTGGAATGAAAAACCTTTTACAAGTAGTATTTTCTCACGACAAAGACTTTTCTGAGTTAAACCAAATGGAAAATGGCTTTTGTTACTAACAAAAGAAAAAAAAAAGAGGTTAAACCACTATGGAAGTCAACCTCTATTTCTCCAGTCCTCCCTTTAAAATCTTTTTAATTGTAAAGTATAACACAATGACAGAAAACCACATAAATTCACAGCTTAGTTAATTATTTAAGGTGGACAGTCTTGGAATCACTGTCTCAAGAAGTAGATTCAAATCAAGAAGTAGAATTTTATCACCCTGGAAGCCCGTCCTGGGCTCCCTCCCATTGATATTTCCTTCCCTCCTTCTAAAAGTCACTTTCTCATTTTATGTTGATCACTTCCTGGCTTTTCTTCTTAGTTGTGTTGCCCAAGTCATACCTATGACTTTTAAAAGGACAGGCTGTTTAAAATGTGATCATCCTATCTGTATAATGAGCATTTCACCATGTTTTATTTTCCTTTGATAATCTAATAACTTGTTTGGGTGAATTCTAGTAGTTTTCTAACTTGACTTCGATGTGTTTTAAAATAACAAGTACTGGTGAAACACAACAGTTTTGTGGTTACTTTGGATTCTTAGCTAAAAATTATTAGGTTATTAGAATATCAAATGGTGAAATTGATCAGTTCTTCAGACAGTTCTACAACTGTCACAGGACTGTGTGTACTTGGCAGAGCCTCTAGTTCCCATTCTTTGCCCCAAATCAGGAAGCCAAGGGGCTTGACCCCTCTTTCCTTCCCATCCTCAGTACTAACGTCATGTTGATTTGATGACTGGCAAGAGCCATTTCTGTGTAGTGAGAAGAAGAGAGAGTGGGTTGAATATAAATGAAATGACTGATAGTGAACCATTGAAAACAAATATGAAAAAGCACTCCTAGTAACAAATGAGGTGGCACCAGACAAGTTTTTGACTTGATTTCTTTCCCTGGACTGCTGAACGACTTTCAGCTGTAGCTCCAGACAACATTTTATTATGAATATTTTGAAACATGAGAGAGAGAGAGAGAGAGACAGAGAGAGAGAGAGACAGAGAGAGAGACACAGAGAGAGACAGAGAGAGAGGCAGGAAGGAAGGTAGGTTGGTTCAAAGAGGCCATATACCCACCACCTAGTGTCAATAATTGTTAACATTTTCTCTATTTACTTCTAACACAAACACATGCACACATACTCCTAATATCCTTTCAACCTTTTCAAAATAAATTACAGACATCAGACCCCTTTCCCTGTAACTACTTTAGTGCGCATCTCCAAGCTATGAGGACATTCTTCTACATAACAACCGTGCCATTGTCACTCTTCATAAAGTGAAGTAATGCCCTGATATTATCAAATGACCAGTATATGTTCAGATTTCCCCAATCGTGCCCAAAATATCACCTGTAAATCTGCTTTTAAACTAGGATTTCACTAAGATGCGTGCAATGAATTGGTTTTCATGTCCCTTAAGTCTCTTATTTAAGGTAACAAGCCTCCCCTTTTCTTCACGACATTGGCTTTTTGAAGGTCAATTTTCTTATAAAATGTGTCATGTTTCTGGATTTGCCCAATTGTCTCCTCATGGTCTCACTAAATCCGGACCATGTGTATAGGAGTCTGTCACATCGTGTGATTTTGTACCCAGCACTCACAAGCCCAGAGCCATCTGTGAAGCAGCAGATCTGCCTCAGCCATACTCACTTTCTCTTGGTATTTCTTTCTTTCTTTCTTTCTTTTTTGCGGTGCGTGGGCCTCTCACTGTTGTGGCCTCTCCCGCTGCGGAGCACAGGCTCCGGACGCGCAGGCTCAGCGGCCATGGCTCACGGGCCCAGCGGCTCCGCGGCATGTGGGATCTTCTCGGACCGGGGCACGAACCCCCGTCCCCCGCATCGGCAGACGGACTCTCAACCACTGCGCCACCAGGGAAGCCCTTGAGCGGTATTTCTGAACAGAAATTGCAACCGCCTGATCTAGACACTCCAGCATGGATTTTTTTCTTCTCCTTAGATATGAAGCTCGAGGAAAGAAAGTAATAGAGCTTCCAATCAGTAGTAAATGTCCTATTAGATGGTTTCTACTCATGATTTCTAACCTCTAACAACCTTGTAAAACAGGTTCCTACAACTATCTTTTAAAGATGATGGAGCAGGCTCAGAGAAACGAAGCCATTTGTCCAGCGTCACGTAGCTCTGAAGTGTCACACCTGAAATTTGGACCCTGATTTGCCTAATTCAGAGGTTTTTTATATCCCTGTGCTGAGGACTAGATGACAGTTCCATACACTGATTTGTCAAAATTAACCATGAATTGAAGTATTTATTTAAGGAGCAGCACGATACCCAGGTAAAAATCACACTGTGGCTGAAGCCTAGCTCTGCTTCTTATAGTAGAGACAGCACACATAGCCCAGAAGCACTTTACTAGCCCATTGTCTTTTGGGACTCATTCTTTTTCTTTGCTCTCAAATCAATTGCTAATACTTTATGTTGTGTTAAAACTCATGAGTTGTTTGTCTTTCTTTGCAGTATCTGTTCTGTCTCTTTAGAAGGTAAGGATAGCCTAAGTGTGCAAACACACTTACTGCTAAACCCACTCATATGTTCCTGGACTGACCCATTTCCTGTGTCTAGAGCACGCAATGGCTAGATCAGAGGATTTAATGCTCCCAGCATGCTTTGGAGCATTTCTTGTATTCTTAATTAGATTTTTTTTTAGCAGAGTCTGTCAATCTGTGGCTATAAACAGCGCCTTCTGGGTTTCTGATGACATGATGAAAATATAAATGGATTCTGCAGATTGCATTTTATTATCCTGAACATTAAACACTCAGAGCTAGTGCTGGAGAGGATCGTGGTCTGATAATGTTGATTAAATAACCTCAGGCCTGGACTTCTATGCTGTTTCTTTGCCAACCCAAACTGAATAGATGTAAGGAGCTATTGTTTTCTTCTTTTACTTATTTATTTATTATTTTTTTTACATCTTTATTGGAGTATAATTGCTTTACAATGGTGTGTTAGTTTCTGCTTTATAACAAAGTGAATCAGTTATACATATACATATGTTCCCATATCTCTTCCCTCTTGTATCTCCCTCCCTCCCACCCTCCCTATCCCACCCCTCTAGGTGGTCACAAAGCACCGAGCTGATCTCCCTGTGCTATGCGGCTGCTTCCCATTAGCTATCTATTTCACGTTTGGTAGCATATATATGTCCATGCCACTCTCTCACTTTGCCACAGCTTACCCTTCCCCCTCCCCATATCCTCAAGTCCATTCTCTAGTAGGTCTGTGTCTTTAGTCCTGTCTTACCCCTAGGTTCTTCATGACATATTTTTTCTTAAATTCCATATATATGTGTTAGCATATGGTATTTGTCTTTCTCTTTCTGACTTACTTCACTCTGTATGACAGTCTCTAGATCCATCCACATCTCAACAAATGACCCGATTTCGTTCCTTTTCATGGCTGAGTATATTCCATTCTATATATGTACCACATCTTCTTTATCCATTCGTCTGTTGATGAGCATTTAGGTTGCTTGCATGACCTGGCTATTGTAAATAGTGCTGCAATGAACATTGAGGTGCGTGTGTCATTTTGAATTATGGTTTTCTCTGGGTATATGCCCAGTACTGGGATTGCTGGATCATATGGTAATTCTATTTTTAGTTTTTTAAGGAACCTCCATAATGATATCCACAGTGGCTGTATCAATTTACATTCCCACCAACAGTGCAAGAGGGTTCCCTTTTCTCCACACCCTCTCCAGCATTTGTTGTTTGCAGATTTTCTGATGATGCCCATTCTAACTGGTGTGAGGTGATACGTCATTGTAGTTTTGATTTGCATTTCTCTAATAATTAGTGATGTTGAGCAGCTTTTCATGTGCTTCTTCGCCATCTGTATGTCTTCTTTGGAGAAATGTCTATTTAGGTCTTCTGCCCATTTTTGGATTGGGTTGTTTGTTTTTTTGATATTGAGCTGCATGAGCTATTTATATATTTTGGAGATTAATCCTTTGTCTGTTGATTCATTTACAAATATTTTCTCCCATTCTGAGGGTTGTCTTTTCATCTTGTTTATGGTTTCCTTTGCTGTGCAAAAGCTTTTAAGTTTCATTAGGTCCCATTCGTTTGTTTTTATTTCCATTTCTCTATGAGGTGGATCAAAAAAGATCTTGCTATGATTTCTGTGAGAGTGTTCTTTCTATGTTTTCCTCTAAGAGTTTTATAGTGTCCGGTCTTACATTTAGGTCTCTAATCCGTTTTGAGTTTATTTTTGTGTATGGTGTTAGGGAGTGTTCTAATTTCATTCTTTTCCATGTAGCTGTCCAGTTTTCCCAGCACCACTTATTGAAGAGACTGTCTTTTCTCCATTGTATATCCTGGCAGCCTTTGTCATAGATTAGTTGACCATAGATGCATGGGTTTATCTCTGGGCTTTCTATCTTGTTCCATTGATCTATGTTTCTGGTTTTGTGCCAGTACCATATTGTCTTGATTACTGTAGCTTTGTAGTATAGTCTGAAGTCAGGGAGTCTGATTTCTCCAGCTCTGTTTTTTTCCCTCATGACTGCTTTGGCTATTCGGGGTCTTTTGTGTCTCCATACAAATTTTAAGATTTTTTTTGTTCCAGTTCTGTAAAAAATGCCATTGGTAATTTGATAGGGATTTCATTGAATCTGTAGATTGCTTTGGGTAGTATAGTCATTTTCACAATATTGATTCTTCCAATCCAAGAGCATGGTATATCTCTCCATCTGTTGGTATCATCTTTAATTTCTTTCATCAGTGTCTTGTAGTTTTCTGCATACAGGTCTTTTGTCTCCTTAGGTAGGTTTATTCCTAGGTATTTTATTCTTTTTGTTTCAATGGTAAATGGGAGTGTTGCCTTAATTTCTCTTTCAGATTTTTCATCAGTAGTGTATAGGAATGCAAGAGATTTCTGTGCATTAATTTTGTATCCTGCTACTTTACCAAATTTATTGATTAGCTCTAGTAGTTTTCTGGTGGCACCTTTAGGATTCTCTATGTATAGTATCATGTCATCTGCAAACAGTGACAGTTTTAATTCTTCTTTTCCAATTTGGATTCCTTTTATTTATTTTTCTTCTCTGACTGCCATGGCTAGGACTTCCAAAACTATGTTGAATAATAGTGGTGAGAGTGGACATTCTTGTCCTGTTCCTGATCTTAGAGGAAACGCTTTCAGTTTTTCACCATTGAGAATGATGTTTGCTTTGGGTTTGTCATATATGGCCTTTATTATGTTGAGGTAGGTTCCCTCTATGCCCACTTTCTGGAGAGTTTTTATCATAAATGGATGTTGAATTTTGTCAAAAGCTTTTTCTGCATCTATTGACATGATCATATGGTTTTTATTCTTCAATTTGTTAATATGGTTTATCATATTGATTAATTTACATATATTGAAGAATCCTTGCATCCCTGGGATAAATCCCACTTGATCATGGTGTATGATCCTTTTAATGTGTTGTTGGATTCTGTTTGCTAGTATTTTGTTGAGGATTTTTGCATCTACATTCATCAGTGATATTGGTCTGTAATTTTCTTTTTTTGTAGTATCTTTGTCTGGTTTTGGTATCAGGGTGAAGGTGGCCTCATAGAATGAGTTTGGGAGTGTTCCTTCCTCCCCAAGTTTTTGGAAGAGTTTGAGAAAGATGGGTGTTAGCTCTTCTCTAAATGTTTTGTTTGTTGGAACAAATCCCAGTTTCAATTTCATTACTTGTGATTGGTCTGTTCATATTTTCTATTTCTTCCAGGTTCAGTCTTGGAAGGTTATACCTTTCTAAGAATTTGTCCATTTCTCCCATGTTGTCCATTTTATTGGCATAGAGTTGCTTGTAGTAGTCTCTTAGGATGCTTTGTATTTCTGCAGTGTCTGTTGTAACTTTTCCTTTTTCATTTCTAATTTTATTTGAGTCCTCTCCCTCTTTTTCTTGATGAGTCTGGCTAATGGTTTATCAATTTTGTTGATCTTCTCAAAGAACCACATTTTAGTTTTATTGATCTTTGCTATTGTTTTCTTTGTTCTTTGTTTCTATTTCATTTATTTCTGCTCTGATCTTTATGATTCCTTTCCTTCTGCTAACTTTGGGTTTTGTCTGTTCTTCTTTCTCTAGTTCCTTTAGGTGTAAGGTTAGATTGTTTATTTGAGATTTTTCTTGTTTCTTGAGGTAGGCTTGTATAGCTATTAAATTCCCTCTTAGAACTGCTTTTGCTGCATTCTATAGGTTTTGGATTGTCATGTTTTCATTGTCATTTGTCTCTAGGTATTTTTTGATTTCCTCTTTGATTTCTTCAGTGATCTCTTGGTTACTTAATAACGTATTGTTTAGCCTCCATGTGTTTGTGTTTTTTACGTTTTTTCCCCCTGTAATTCATTTCTAATTTCATAGCATTATGGGCAGAAGAGATGCTTGATATGATTTCAATTTTCTTAAATTTACTGTGGCTTTATTTGTGACCCAAGATGTGATCTATCCTGGAGAATGTTCCGTGTGCACTTGAGAAGAAAGTGTAATCTGCTGTTTCTGGATGGAATGTCCTATACATATCAATTAAATCTATCTGGTCTATTGTGTCATTTAAAGCTTCTGTTTCCTTATTTATTTTCATTTTGGATGATCTGTCCATTGGTGTAAGTGAGGTGTTAAAGTCCCCCACTATTATTGTGTTACTGTCGATTTCCCCTTTTAAGGCTGTTAGCATTTGCCTTATGTATTGAGGTGCTCCTATGTTGGGTGCATATATATTTACAATTGTTATATCTTCTTCTTGGATTGATCCTTTGATCATGATGTAGTGTCCTTCCTTGTCTCTTGTAACATTCTTTATTTTATTTATTTATTTATTTTTTTTCTTTTTGCGGTATGTGGGCCTCTCACTGTTGTGGCCTCTCCCGTTGCGGAGCACAGGCTCCGGACGCGCAGGCCCAGCGGCCATGGCTCACGGGCCCAGCTGCTCCGCGGCATATGGGATCCTCCCAGACCGGGGCACAAACCCGTATCCCCTGCATCGGCAGGCGGACTCTCAACCACTGTGCCACCAGGGAGGCCCACATTCTTTATTTTAAAGTCTATTTTATCTGATATGAGAATTGCTACTCCAGCTTTCTTTTGATTTCCATTTGCATGGAATATCTTTTTCCATCCCCTCACTTTCAGTCTGTATGTGTCCCTAGGTCTGAAGTGGGTCTCTTGTAGACAGCATATATATGGGTCTTGTTTTTGTATCCATTCAGCCGGTCTATGTCTTTTGATTGGAGCATTTAATCCATTTACATTTAAGGTAGTTATCGATATGTATGTTCCTATTACCATTTTCTTAATTGTTTTGGGTTTGGTATTGTAGGTCTTTTCCTTCTCTTGTGCTTCTTGCCTAGAGAAGTTTCTTTAGCATTTGTTGTAAAGCTGGTTTGGTGGTGCTGAATTCTCTTAGCTTTTGCTTGACATTTGATTTCTCCATCGAATCTGAATGAGATCCTTGCTGGGTAGAGTAATCTTGGTTTTAGGTTCTTCCCTTTCATCACTTTAAGTATATCATGCCACTCCCTTCTGGCTTGTAGAGTTTCTGCTGAGAAATCAACTGTTAACCTTATGGGAGTTCCTTTGTATGTTATTTGTCATTTTTCCCTTATTGCTTTCAATAATTTTTCTTTGTCTTTAATTTTTGCCAGTTTGATTACTATGTGTCTCGGTGTGTTTCTCCTTGGGTGTATCCTGTATGGGACTCTCTGCACTTCCTGGACTTAGGTGGCTATTTCCTTTCCCATGTTAGGGAAGTTTTTGACTGCAATCTCTTCAAAGATTTTCTCGGGTCCTTTCTCTGTCTCTACTCCTCCTGGGACCCCTATAATGTGAATGTTGTTGCATTTAACGTTGTCCCAGAGGTCTCTTAGGCTGTCTTCATTTCTTTTCATTCTTTTTTCTTTATTCTGTTCCGCAGCAGTGAATTCCACCATTCTGTCTTCCGGGTCACTTATCCGTTCTTCTGCCTCGCTTATTCTGCTATTGATTCCTTCTAGTGTAGTTTTCATTTTAGTTAGTGTATTGTTCATCTCTGTTTGTTTGTTCTTTAATTCTTCTAGGTCTTTGTTAAACATTTCTTGCATCTTCTCGATCTTTGCCTCCATTCTTTTTCTGAGGTCCTGGATCATCTTCACTATCATTATTCTGAATTCTTTTTCTGGAAGGTTGCCTATCTTCACTTCATTTAATTGTTTTTCTGGGGTTTTGTCTTGTTCCTTCATCTGGTACCTAGCCCTCTGCCTTTTCATCTTGTCTGTCTTTCTGTGAATGTGGTTTTTGTTTCACAGGCTGCAGGACTATAGTTCTTCTTGCTTCTGCTGTCTGCCCTCTGGTGTATCTGTTTTTTTAAACTATTATCCTTTATGCCTTCACAGTCCAAAGTCCATCTCTGGACCCAGGTTGGAGTTGTAACAGGCTGTGCTGGCAATGGATTGGATCCTGTGGCTAATGAGCTTGCGGAAAACCAAGAACACAGCTTTCTGGGCCAGTTGGGAAGTTCAGAATGCTGAGAAGTCCAAGATGAAGATGCCAGCTGATTGGTCTCTAGTGAGAGCACCCTTCCTAGCTTGCAGACAGCTGCCTCCTTCCTGTGTTCTTTTCCACAGAATTTTGATTTGATTTTTCTAGCAGCCCTATTAAGGAGACAGAAATAGCAGTGGATTTATTTGTCAATGAATGTGAAAAATAAGAGCAATTCTCTTCTGCTTTATTTTACAATTTAGGTTTAAAAAGAAATACTCTTTTTGTTAAATAAGTCAAATATTATCAAAAGAGAAGTGAGCATAATGAACTACAAATAATTTTCTCTGGTGAATTAAAGAGGTGTGATTTTCATTGACTGTTGGTAGGAGGAAATCAAACCTTCTAAAAAGTGTACCTGTTTTTGTACAACAATTTAGGGAAAATGTCCATGTCTTTCAAATGTTAAGTCAACATATAGTAAATTTTGTATTTTTTCTATTTCTTGAATGCAGGGACCATTATTTTGCCAGCCAATAGAATTGCTTCTTAAGATCATTATAATAGGATTTCGAACATTTATTTTTTTATTTTTAATTTTTTTAAATTGTAACTTAAAAAAATTTATTTATTTATTTATTTATTTTGGCTGTGATGGGTCTTAGTTGTGGCATGCAGGATCTTCGTTGTGGCATGTGGGAAAAGACGACACCTTGATTAGCAGGCTGACTTTGGACTATTAAATTGACTCTACTTGAAATTTTTTAGTGGCCATGCATCACATGCAAGATAATTTTAAATAGTACATGGGAATTTTAGGTGGTTCATGGGCCACCAATATTTTCTTATAATCTTAATAGTTCTGTTACCTTCTATTTATGGTAGGAGCTTAGATATCTGCTTTCCTCCCATCTGTGAGTTTTCTGCATGCAGTGGCCATGTCTCATTTGTGTTTCTATCTCAGCCCTGCTTATTATCTTCGCCCAGTAAATGGAGAAGTACCTGACTTAACTTAGCCAGAAATTCTGTTATAAATGTAACTAAATGAGCTTCGGTTCTCAATGTTAGCACCATCTGCACTAGAATATAATACTTCTAACAAAAATGTAAAGACCTGAAAAAAATGTTTTTAAAACTTTCTGATCACTTCTCACTGAATGGAGGTTAGTTTTATAGAGAATATTAGTAACGTTTTGAGAATATAAATCAGGACTAATAAATTCACGAAAGAAAATGCTATGCTGTTCTAAGTCTGTGGTTAAAACTTTAGCTTTATAAAGACTTTCTTTAATTCCTTTCTTAGTATTCTGTTTTGTGGAAAAAGCTAGATATTTGCAAACTGTAAGGAACTACGTTTTATCTATTTTCTCACCTTTCCTCAGATAAGAATGAGAGGATATTAACAAAGGGAATTTTTTTGAGGTGGTATATTATATTGGCTTGTGGATTGCCTTTCTAGTGGGAATGGTAATGAGGATGTCTTATAATAGAACTTGAACTCTGATTTACAAGGAAGAGTTGGGACTGCTTAGTTTCCTTGGGCTGCTCTTCAAAAAAAAAAAAAGAAAAAGAAAAAACCTTGTTTGGTTTTTCTGATGGTTAAAGTAATATGTATTAACTGGAGAAAGTTTTAGAAAAAGAGGGAAACTTTAAAAGAAGAAAATAAAGATCACAGCTGATTCCCACCATGGTGTTGACATATTTCCCCTGTGTGTGTGTCTCTGAGTGTGTGTATGTGTGTTATCTGTTTTATAATGTCTTTCATTTTGGAATCACAGTAATGCTGCCCTAATAAAATGAACTGGGAAGTATTCTTTCCTCTTCAATTGTCTAGAAGAGTTTGTGTAGAATTGCATTACTTCTTTCTTAAATATTTGCTGTAATTCACCAGGTAAGCCTTCTGGGCCTGGCGTTTTCTTTTGGGAAGGTTATCTATTTCTTTGTTGAGTGAACTATGGATGCTTGTGTCAAAAATTTTATTCAATTCATCTAAGTTGGTGAACTTATTGTCACAGATTTATTTATATTTCTTTGTTATCCTTTTAATGTATGTAGAATCTGTAATGGTATAATGTCATTCCTTGTATTGGTAATTTGTGTCTTTCTTTTTTGGCTAAAAACCAAAGGTTATCAAATTTATTAGCTAAAGGTTTATCAGTTTTGTTGATCTCATATAAAGAGTTTTTTTAACATCGTTATTGGAGTATAAATGCTTTACAATGTTGTATTACTTTCTGCTGTATAACAAAGTGAATCAGCTATATGTATATATATATATATATCCCCATATCCCCTCCCTCCTGTGTCTCCCTCCCACCCTCCCTATCCCACCCCTCTAAGTGGTCACAAAGCACTGAGCTGATCTCCCTGTGCTACGTAGCTGCTTCCCACTAGCTATCTGTTTTACATTTGGTAGTGTATATATGTCAATGCTACTCTCTCATTTTGTCTCAGCTTACCCTTCCACCTCCCTGTGTCTTCAAGTCCATTCTCTACATCTGCGTCTTTATTCCTGTCCTGCCCCTAAGTTCATCAGAACAATTTTTTTTTTAGATCCATATATATGTGTCAGCATACGATATTTGTCTTTATCTTTCTGACTTACTTCACTCTGTCTGACAGACTCTAGGTCCATCCACCTCACTACAAATAACTCAATTTCGTTTCTTTTTATGGCCACATCTTCTTTATCCATTTATCAGTAGATGGACACTTAGGTTGCTTCCATGTCCTGGCTATTGTAAATAGTGCTGCAATGAACATTGTGGTACATGACTCTTTTTGAATTATGGTTTTCTCAGGGTATATGCTCAGTAGTGGGATTGCTGGGTCATATGGTAGCTCTATTTTTAGTTTTTTAAGGAACCTCCATAATGTTATCCATAGTGGCTGTATCAATTTACATTCCCACCAACAGTGCAAGAGGGTTCTCTTTTCTCCACACCCTTTCCAGCATTTATTGTTGGTAGAGTTTTTGATGATGGCCATTCTGACTGGTGTGAGGTGATACCTCATTGTACTTTTGATTTGCAATTCCCTACTGATTAGTGATGTTGAACATCCTTTCATGTATTTGTCAGCAATCTGTGTATCTTCTCTGGAGAAATGTCTATTTAGTTCTCCGCCCATTTTTGGATTGGGTTGTTTGTTTTTGTGATATTGAGCTGCATGAGCTGCTTATATATCTTGGAGATTAATCCTTTGTCAGTTGCTTCATTTGCAAATATTTTCTCCCATTCTAAGGGTTGTCTTTTTGTCTTGTTTATGGTTTCCTTTGCTATGCAAAAGCTTTTATGTTTCATTAGGTCCCATGTGTTTATTTTTGTTTTTATTTCCATTTCTCTAGGAGGTCAAAAAGGATCTTGCTGTGATTTATGTCATAGAGTGTTCTTCCTATGTTTTCCTCTAAGAGTTTTATAGTGTCTGTCCTCACATTTAGGTCTTTTATCCATTTTGAGTTTATTTTTGTGTATGGGATTAGGAAGTGTTCTAATTTCATACTTTCACAGGTAGCTGTCCAGTTTTCCCAGCACCACTTATTGAAGAGACTGTCTTTTCTCCAATGTATATTCCTGCCTCCTTTATGAAAGATAAGGTGACCATATGTGCATAGGTTATCTCTGGGCTTTCTATCCTATTCTATTGATCTGTATTTCTGTTTTTGTGCCGGTACCATACTGTCTAGATTACTGTAGCTTTGTAGTATAGTCTGAAGTCAGGGAGCCTGATTCCTCCATCTCCGTTTTTCTTTCTCAACATTGCTTTGGCTATTCGGGGTCTTTTGTGTTTCCATACAAATTGTGCAATTTTTTGTTCTAGTTCTATGAAAAATGCCACTGGTAGTTTGATAGGGATTACATTGAATCTGTAGATTGCTTTGGGTAGTATAGTTATTTTCACAATGTTGATTCTTCCAATCCAAGAACATGGTATATCTCTCCATCTGTTTGTATTATCTTTAATTTCTTTCATCAGTGTCTTATAGTTTTCTGTGTACAGGTCTTTTGTCTCCTTAGGTAGGCTTATTCTTAGGTATTTTATTCTTTTTGTTGCAGTGATAAGTGGGAGTGTTTCCTTAATTTTTCTTTCAGATTTTTCATCATTAGTGTATAGGAATGCAAGAGATTTCTGTGCATTAATTTTGTATCCTGCTACTTTACCAAATTCATTGATTAGCTCTAGTAGTTTTCTGGTAGCATCTTTAGGATTCTCTATGTATAGTGTCATGCCATCTGAACACAGTGACAGTTTTACTTCTTCTTTCCTGATTTGTATTCCTTTTATTTCTTTTTCTTCTCTGATTGCCATGGCTAAAACTTCCAAAACTATGTTGAATAGGGCTTCCCTGGTGGCACAGTGGTTGAGAGTCCGCCTGCCGATGCAGGGGACATGGGTTCGTGCCCCGGTCCGGGATGATCCCACATGCCATGGAGCGGCTAGGCCCGTGAGCCATGGCCACTGGGCCTGCGTGTCTGGAGCCTGTGCTCCGCAACGGGAGAGGCCACAACAGTGAGAGGCCCGCGTACCACAAAAAAAAAAAGAGAAAAAACAGCTGTGTTGAATAATAGTGGTGAGAGTGGACAACCTTATCTTGTTCCTGATCTTAGTGGAAATGGTTTCAGTTTTTCACCATTGAGAACGATGTTGGCTGTGGGTTTGTCATATATAGCCTTTATTATGTTGAGGTAAGTTCCCTCTGTGTCTGCTTTCTGGAGGGTTTTTATCATAAATGGGTGTTGAATTTTGTCAAAAGCTTTTTCTGCATCTATTGACATGATCATGTGGTTTTTCTCCTTCAGTTTGTTAATACGGTTTATCACATTGATTGATTTGCGTATATTGAAGAAACCTTGCATTCCTGGGATAAACCCCAGTTGATCATGTTGTATGATCCTTTTCATGTGCTGTTGGATTCTGTTTGCTAGTATTTTGTTGAGGATTTTTGCATCTCTGTTCATCAATGATATTGGCCTGTAGTTTTCATTGTTTGTGGCATCTTTGTCTGGTTTTGGTATCAGGGTGATGGTGGCCTTGTAGAATGAGTTTGGGAGTGTTCCTCCCTCTGCTATATTTTGGAAGAGTTTGAGCAGGATAGATGTTAGCTCTTCTCTACATGTTTGATAGAATTCACCTGTGAAGCCATCTAGTCCTGGGCTTTTGTTTGTTGGAAGATTTTTAATCACAGTTTCAATTTCAGTGCTTGTGATTGGTCTGGTTATATTTTCTATTTCTTCATGGTTCTGTCTTGGAAGGTTGTGCTTTTCTAAGAATTTGTCCATTTCTTCCAGGTTGTCCATTTTATTGGCATATAGTTGCTCATAGTAATCTCTCATGACCCTTTGTATTTATTCAGTGTCAGTTTTTACTTCTTTTTCATTTCTAATTCTGTTGATTTGTGTCTTCTCCCTTTTTTTCTTGATGAGTCTGGCTAATGGTTTATCAATTTTGTTTGTCTTCTCAAAGAACCAGCTTTTAGTTTTCTTCATCTTTGCTATCATTTCCTTCGTTTATTTTTCATTTATTTCTGATCTGATCTTTATGATTTCTTTCCTTCTGCTAACTTTGGGGTTTTTTTGTTTTTCTTTCTCTAATTGCTTTAAGTGTAAGTTTAGGTTGTTTATTTGAGATTTTTCTTGTTTCTTGCATTTTTTTTTTTTTTTTTTTTTTTTTTTTTTTTTTTTTTTGCGGTACATGGGCCTCTCACTGTTGTGGCCTCTCCCATTGTGGAGCACAGGCTCCGGACACACAGGCTCAGCGGCCATGGCTCACAGGCCTAGCCGCTCCACGACATGTGGGATCTTCCTGGATTGGGGCATGAACCCTCATCCCCTGCATTGGCAGGTGAACTCTCAACCACAGTGCCACCAGGGAAGCCCTAGATTTTTCTTGTTTCTTGAGGTAGGATTGTATTGCTGTAAACTTCCCTTTTAGAACTGCTTTTGCTGCATCCCATAGGTTTTGGATCATTGTGTTTTCATTGTCATTTGTCTTTAGGTATTTTTTGATTTCCTCTTTGATTTCTTCAGTGATCTCTCGGTTATTCAGTAGTGTATTGTTTAGCCTCCATGTGTTCGTATTTTTTTGCAGTATTTTTTTCCTTTAATTAATATCTAGTCTCATAGCGTTGTGGTTGGAAAAGATACTTGATAAGATTTCAATTTTCTTAAATTTACCAAGGCTTGATTTGTGACCCAGGGTATGATCTATCCTGGAAAATGTTCCATGAGCACTTCAGAAGAAAATGTATACTGTTGTTTTCGGATGGAATGTCCTATAAATATCAATTAAGTCCATCCTGTCTAATGTGTCATTTAAAGCTTGTGTTTCCTTATTTATTTCCATTTTGGGTGATCTGTCCATTGGTGAAAGTGGGGTGTTAAAGTCCCCTACTATGATTATGTTACTGTCAATTTCCCCTTTTAAGGCTGTTAGCATTTGCCTTATGTATTGAGGTGCTCCTATGTTGCATGCATAAATATTTACAATTGTTGTATCTTCTTCTTGGATTGATCCCTTGATCATTATGTAGTGTCCTTCTTTGTCTCTTGTAACATTCTTTATTTTAAAGTCTATTTTATCTGATATGAGAATTGCTACTCCAGCTTTCTTTTGATTTCCATTTGCATGGAATATCTTTTTCCATCCCCTCACTTTCAGTCTGTATGTGTCCCTAGGTCTGAAGTGGGTCTCTTGTAGACAGCAAATATATGGGTCTTGTTTTTGTATCCATTCAGCCGGTCTATGTCTTTTGATTGGAGCATTTAATCCATTTACATTTAAGGTAGTTATCGATATGTATGTTCCTATTACCATTTTCTTAATTGTTTTGGGTTTGGTATTGTAGGTCTTTTCCTTCTCTTGTGCTTCTTGCCTAGAGAAGTTTCTTTAGCATTTGTTGTAAAGCTGGTTTGGTGGTGCTGAATTCTCTTAGCTTTTGCTTGTCTGTAAAGCTTTTAGTTTCTCTTTTGAGTCTGAATGAGATACTTGATGGGTAGAGTAGTCTTGGTTGTAGGTTTTTCACTTTTACAACTTTAAATATGTCCTGCCACTCCCTTCTGGTTTGCAGAGTTTCTGCTGAAAGATCAGCTGTTAACCTTATGGGGATTCCCTTGTATGTTATTTGTTGCTTTTCCCTTGCTGCTTTTAATAATTTTTCTTTGTATTTAATTTTTGATAGTTTGATTAATATGTGTCTTGGCGTGTTTCTCCTTGGATTTATCCTGTATGGGACTCTCTGTGCTTCCTGGACTTGATTGACTATTTCCTTTCCCATGTTAGTGAAGTTTCCAACTATAATCTCTTCAAATATTTTCTCATACCCTTTCTTTTTCTCTTCTTCTTCTGGGACCCCTATAATTCGAATGTTGGTGCATTTAATGTTGTCCCAGAGGTCTCTGAGACTGTCCTCAACTCTTTTCATTCTTTTTTCTTTATTTTGCTCTGCTGTGGTTATTTCTACTATTTTATCTTCCAGGTCACTTATCTGTTCTTCTGCCTCAGTTATTCTGCTATTGATTCCTTCTAGAGAATTTTAAATTTCATGTATTGAGTTGTTCATCATTGTTTGTTTGCTCTTTAGTTCTTCTAGGTCCTCGTTAAACATTTCGTGTATTTTCTCCATTCTATTTCCAAGATTTTGGGTCATCTTTACTATAATTACTCTGAATTCTTTTTCAGGTAGACTGCCTATTTCCTTTTCATTTGTTTGGTCTGGTGGATTTTTACCTTGCTCCTTCATCTGCTGCATTTTTCTGTCTTCTCATTTTGTTTAACTTACTGTGTTTGGCGTCTCCTTTTTTGCAGGCTGCAGGTTTGTAGTTCCCGTTGTTTTTGGTGTCTGCCCCCAGTGGGTGAGTTTGGTTCAGTGGCTTGTGAGGGCTTCCTGGTAGAGGAGACTGGTGCCTGTGTTCTGGTAGGTTGGGCTGGATCTTGTCTTTCTGATGGACAGGACCATGTCTGGTGGTGTGTTTTGGGGTGTCTGTGAACTTAGTATGATTTTAGGCAGCCTGTCTGCTAATGGGTAGGGTTGTGTTCTTGCTAGTTTTTTGGCATGGGGTGTTCAGCACTGGAGTTTCCTGGCTGTTGGGTGGAGCTGGGTCTTAGCATTGAGATGGAGATCTCTGGGAGAGCTCTCACTGATTGATATTACTTGGGACCATGAGGTCTCTGGTGGTCCAATGTCCTGAACTCAACTCTCCCACCTCAGAGGCTCAGGCCTAACACCAGGCTGGAGCACCAAGACTCTGTCAGCCACACGGCTTACAGGAATTTTCACATCCACCTGTAGTCAGAGCCAGGGATGGCCCAGGAGCACTCCAGTTGGCTGGCATCTTCCCCCTGGGCCTTAGCACCTGGGGTCTCTTGCTGACAACTCCACTCTTCCCAGGAACCAGAGGTCAGGTGGGCACCTGTGGACTCAAGCAGAGCTTCTGGGGCTGGAAGGAAGATCCTACAGCCTTCACTATGAGATCTGGCCCAGGGGCTCCACAGAGACTCCGAGAAACCCTCCATGGGTCCCCCATCAGCTCCTCATCCCTCCAGCAAGGAGCCCTGGGATCCTCTTGACAACAACTATTAACCATGGCTGAGAACTGCAGCAGTTTCCGGTCCTAAATAGCTTTTGATTTCATTGATTTTTTTTCTCTGTCAGTCTTTGGTTTTCTGCTTGATTGATTTCAACTCTTATAAATTCTTCTTTTTTCTGATTAATTTGGGCTTAATTTTCTTAAGGTTAGAGCAGAAATCATTGATATGAGATCTTTTTTCTGATATATAGGTGTTTGGTGCTATATATTTCCCCCATATACTGTTTTAGCATCTTTCCATACATTTTTATATTGCCATATTCTTTCACTACGAAATACATTCTAATTTCTTTTGATTTCTTCTTTGATCAATGGGTTGTTTAGAATTGTATTACTTGGGGTTAGGGATTTTTTTCATAGACATTTCTGTTGTTAATTTCTAATTTAATTCCATTGTGGTCAGATAGCTTTCTTTTTATGTATTAAATTCTTTTAAGTTTGTGGGGACTAGTTTTCTGACCCAGAAACTGGTCTATTTTAATAAACGTTCATTGTGAACTTAAGAATAATGTTCATTCTGCTGTTGTAGGGTGGAATATTCTAGAAATGTCAATTAAGTCAATTTGGTTGATAGTGTTATTCAAGCCTTCTTTATCCTTATTGATTTTCTATCTGCTTATTCTATCAGTTATCAAAGAGAGATATTAAATCTCTGACTCTAGTTGTGAATTTGTCTATTTCTCCTTGCAGATCTATCTGATTTGGCTTATGTATCTTGAAACTTTTTTTTAAAAAAAACAAATTAGGTGTAAAAGTGTTTAGAATTATTTTCCTGATGACCTAAACCCTTTGTTTTAAGATGACTTTCTCTGTCCCTGGTATTATTCTTTATTGTAGAAGTTAATAAAAGCACTTTAGCTTTCTTTTGATTAGTGTTAGCATGGTATATCTTATTCTATTCCATTTTTACCTATTCGTATCTTTGTATTTAAAGTGCATTGCTTGTAGGCATCACATAGTTGGGTCTTGCTTTTTTAATCCAATCTGATGATCTCTTTAGTTTAATTGGGGATATTTACACCATTTATGTTTAATGCTTTGATGGACATGGTTAGGTTTAAGTCTATAATATTGCTATTTGCTTTCTATTTATTCCACCTATTCTGTATTCCCTTTTACTTTTTTCCTTTTTATGGTTAGAGTGTCTTTTTTATAATTCCATTTAATCTCCTTTCTTGGCTTATTAGCTATATTTTAAAATTTTGCTATTTTAGAGGTTGCTTTAGGATTTATAGCATGCATATTTACTTGGCATATTGTAGATGCTCAATAAATATTTACTGAATGAAAAAATGAATGCCCTGGTGCCCAGACCAAAGGGCTGCTGAGAGCCAGAGGCATCAAGAAAGGCCATCAGTACTGTGTTTTTATCAGACACAGCACAGTTCATTCTTTGTCAGCTTTTATTTTCCTTTTTCACACCATGTTAGTATGGATATTGGCTTTTCTCCATCCAGTCTTGACGTTAGTCTCTCAAGGTTAGGGGGTCTGTGTCCTCCTTTCCTCTGCCCCCTTAATGTTTTAACAAATATATACTTTACCCTTAGGTGGTGCTTTCTGCAGGCTTTTTTGAAAGTGTGTGTTGGACCCTCAGGATGAAAGAGGCTGTGGCCTTGACTTATCATGGCCAAACCCCAAAAGTAATATCCTTATCAGGAAGAACAGATATTTTTTAAGGTATTGGATAGGAAAAAAACTTCAAAGAAATGGTCTAAATTTTAGATTAGCTGATCTAAGCAAAGCTACACATGGAAAGGAAATTCAGACCTAACGGATTTTTCCCATTCTTGGAGTGCCACCAGTTATTTCAAGTCTCTTGAAATATCTTGGAAAAAAATCACTGAGCTTCCTGATTAAAAAAGAAAAATTTATGCTCTGTTTTTCTTTTTTTCTTTTCCAGCAAGTAACTGGCAGAAGTTTTGGTGATAAAGATTTTCGGACAGGGTTAGAAAATGGAATCCTTCTCTGCGAGTAAGTATAGCCTATATTCAGTTGGTTTTATTCAAGAAAAATCATTAATGCTATTCAGTTTGTCTGAAAAACTTCTAGTGTTTGTTTTGAATTTATTCACAGTTTGAATCTGAAATTCAAAAACAAATCACTTAGGTGGGTTAGGCAGTAAAGATAAGTAGACTTGGGTCAGTAGGGAGTGGTGGGGACCTTGGCAATTTCAAATTAGTTAAAGAAAGAATATCTGGTAGCTGCTACTCAGTTCCAACCAACTTTTACAATGTAGGAATTCGGGCCCAAGTAATTGGAAGGTTGTGGACCAAGTTGTGTTAAAAAAAAAAGCAGCTTTTCTCCCCTTATTCCCTCCAAACAAAAACAGCTTGTGCCAAGTAAGAGCAGGGCTTCTATTTACTGACAACATCTTGAAACATGCCAGGCAATCCTCCTCACTAAGCCTACTTCCCTGAGGTATTTTGAATATATTTAATTTGTGCTGTTGACAAAATAACTGCAGTGTTCAATTTTTATGTTTTGAACCTGGGCTTTGTCATAGAGTGCTCCTGTGATGATGGATTCAAGAGCTTTCTGTGAAGTGTTTCCAGACACAAAATAAGCTAGAGCCTTAATACTTACAGAGGGATGGACATAAACTTCAAATCAAGATTTTGTATTTTGAATTCATTTGATAGGTTCTGTCATTTGGATGCTGATTTTTGTTTTATTGAGTTGAAATGTACATGCATGAAATGCACAGCTCCTAGATATGCAACCCAATGGATTTTGTAAACTGTGTACATTCATGTAACCTACACCCTGAGCAAGATATAGAACACAAGTCTCTCTCATGTCCCTTCCCAGTCAATGTCAACCACCTATAGAAAAGCACTGTTCTGATTTCTATCACCTAGCATCTATTTTGCCTTATCTTGAACTTTATGTAAATGGAATCACATAGAATGCACTCTTATCTTGGTGACTTGCAGAATATTGTTTGAGACCCACCGATGTAGTTGAAAGAGCAAGGGTTTTGGAGCCTGAGCTTTAGAGCCTCAAATCCTTTCTTCACCCCTTAAATCATATAACCTCCTTGAGTCTCATTTGTTTCTCTTTAAAGGGGTAGTAAAAAGTTTACAACTCCTGCCTACTTCATAAGTTTTTCGTGAATTTCAAGAGGATAATGTGGATAAGGTGCTTTAAAAAATTACATTTGCTGTACAAACGTTGATTATTATGCAGCAATTTTCAACATAGTTTACATCAGTTTATTTTTTCTGCTCTCCACTGCCTTTCTTTCTTCAAAGAGAAATTTACATCCCGATTTCTTTCTTTTGTTTTTTTTTTGAATAAATTTATCTATTTATTTATTTTTGGCTGCGTTGGGTCTTTGTTGCTGCATGCGGGCTTTCTCTAGTTGCAGCGAGTGGAGGCTACTCTTCGTTGTGGTGCACGGGTTTCTCATTGTGGTGGCTTCTCTTGTCGCGGAGCACGGTCTCTAGGCACGTGGGCTTCAGTAGTTGTGGTACGCGGGCTCAGTAGTTGTGGCTCACAGGTTCTAGAGAGCAGGCTCAGTAGTTGTGGTGCATGGGCTTAGTTGCTTTTGCAGCATGTGGGATCTTCCCAGAAGATCCCCCTGCATTGGCAGGTGGATTCTTAACCACTATGCCACGAGGGAAGCCTGTACATCCCCTGATTTCTGTTTCCATACCTTCTTTCCTGTGGAGTCTCTCCCCTCTTCTCATACTTTACTTTCCTCACCACCTCTTTTCCCTTTATTAAATCTAAAGCAGAGCTCATGTCTTAGGTAAACCATAATTAGTTTAGCATCTCACGGAAACAAACTCAGACAGGCTCTAAATACTTCTCTTGTGTTCTAGCACCTGCTCCTCCAATGATTCTGGGCTTAGCCCTCTCCTGATGTTAACAGATGAGCCAGAATCTGATGTAATTTATGTGCATCATGCTCTCTTAAGTCTGTTAAAGTGGGTCTTTGGTACCAGCTTTTGTTTTCCTAACATTAGCTCCAAAGATTCTTATAGGCGTCCACCTCTCCATCATATGAGTAAACCTGTTATAGAGTAATATCGCTTGCCTGCCTTTGGATTAGGTAGGCTTGTTTGAAGACAAGGCTTTGGATCCAGAGACATCTGCCCACATGGACTTTGTTTCTTACCTAGTTGGTGCTGAGTTGGAGGATGGAGTCTCTCATGTGGAGTGGCATGAACTGTTGGCCTTTTACAAACACATTAATGAATGTTTGGGTTGTTTAGAGGTGGAGAGGTGGGGTTTAGGTCCAGGCCATGGTGAGGAAATAGTATGGTTAGACAGCATGGAGGCACAGATTATAACCAGGAGCCTCTTTAAATAAATAAAGGGTTTTGACTGCTGACAGCCTGCAGGTGAGCTGAGGGAAATGGCCAACACAGAGGATGTGGACAAATGTTACTGTCTGGGTAGGTAGGATAAAACCCAGGACAAGTGAGTTATTGTTTAACTCCTCTAACCACAGAGGATTAGACCCCCTGGCATATTTGAAGGAGTCTGAGGACCAGGGTCAAGTCCTGGCTTCCCCGTGGGACTCCATCTGGCAGTCCTGGTGCAGAGTTTGTGAAGGTGGAATGAACTGCACTGGTGGCCTGAAAGCCAGCAGCATGAGTCCCGGAAGAGCCTTGGAGAGAAGGCTGGGACAGCAGCCAGACAAACAAGATGCAGACAAAGTTCTAAGTGCAGGGCCCACAGCACAATGAGAGACAGAAGCATGACTCAGGAGCTGAATGCACTGAAGGCCGGGACAATGGGGGAAGAAGATCTCCCTCTCCTTTTTGTCAGGGATGGGGGCATGGCTAAGTGTGATCTGAACCAAAGCATATTGGGCTGCTGCAGACTGAGATTAGCAAGTGTATTTTGCCAGGACTTGTATCCAGAGACTAATCTGACAAGGAGGGGGACTTGCACTGTTCCAGGCATGGGGTGGGCTGATGGCAGGGCCTGAAAGACAGGAAACCCAGTTTGGAGAGTCTCAGGAAAGTGAGGGTTCTCTTTGGACAGTAGATGAGAATACCTAAGGCTGTGCCACTGTCTAGAACCAGAGAGAGTTTTGTGGATGCTGGTGATTAAGAAGTTCTAACTCTCAACCACCACCCATATAGCAATACTTGAAAACATAAGAACTCTCTATATTTTCAAATTTTGAAAACTGGCAGTTCACCTCTTCTGAGTTGGATTGGCTCTAAATGTTGGTTGCAATCGTGGAGAAACACCATGCTCTTTGTTCACTGAAAATGTCCTGGTTCGTAGAGAATGGACTTGAGAACACGGGGAGGGGGAAGGGTAAGCTGGGACGAAGTGAGAGAGTGGCATGGACATATATACACTACCAAATGTAAAATAGATAGCTAGTGGGAAGCAGCCGCATAGCACAGGGAGATCAGCTTGGTGCTTTGTGACCACCTAGAGGGGTGGGATAGGGACGGTGGGTGGGAGACTCAAGAGGAAGGAGATAGGGGGATATATGTAGGATTCACTTTGTTAGAAAGCAGAAACTAACACACCACTGTAAAGCAATTATACCCCAATAAAGATGTTAAAAAAATATATCGTGGTTGTATATGAGTCTGAAAAAAGCCTCACAGTTCTTCTCAGACAGAAGGGCATATTCTGGGCTTGGGGTCTGGTTTTCCTCTTACCAGCCTGATTCGAAACTTACCTGTGGCCTACAAGGACTATTATGATACCCATTTTTCAGAGCAAGTAACTGAGGTACAGAGGATTAAATAACTAGGCTAAGGTTGTACCAGATGAGAAAGATTTAAATTCAGAAGTCTGATTCCTTTGCTTTTGCTCTTAATCATTGTCCTGTGTCCAGAGTTGGGATTTTAATGGGAGAGAAAAGCAAGAGGTTGGGTCGTGGCGGTGGGATGGAGTTGGTGCCAGAAAACCTAGAGTTTGGGGAGAAATGCAGTACAGAGGGTAACCACGGCGTCTCATCTGGACAGAGGAAGAAGAAGGACTGTGTGGGGTTGGTGGTCTTGGAAAAATATAAGCATCAGGGGCCTGGTGGCCCCTCTTAAGACAAGAAGGCAAGTCCAGTGACAGGGAGGGTGTGAGAGAGCTGAGGGAGTAAGAGGCTATGGTCGGCGGACAGTGTAGGGGTTTCGGTATTCTTAGGTAAGACCTGTCAAAACTTGATGGCGACGAATGAGGTTGGTGGACCTGTACTAAAGACTACAGAGGTAGGAGAGAGAAAATACTGTCACCTCCAGGCAGCATATAAGATGGAAATTGAGTAGCCTCAGAATCGCCCTGGGAGCTCTTTTACTTTGCCTGTGAAATGCAGAACACTTGCCCTTGCACATGTACCCCCGAAAACAGTAATACTTATGCATAAATGTACAACTAATAGCAAGAATAAAATAGAGTGCACGTGCCAGATAGAATTATAATAGATGTATTTTTGCTCTAACCGTCTCTCTCTTCCTCTGTTGTTTTTGCCGAGTGTGTGCAGTTGAAGTTTGGAGGTTAAACGCTCAAACGATGTGAGCTCTCCGCTGAGCATTAAATAAATGGCCTAGGGTCAAAGTTTGACAAAGCTGCAAATGTGTGACAAGTGTCATGCTTTTAGAAATGTTAAATGAATACTGCATTGTGTACTTGGGGACTTAAGAGTTTAAAAGAAAGGCTACAAAGACTATTCCCTAAGGAAGCCACTCCCAGTATGGAGCCAGTGATGACTGGCATCTAGTTCCCTGCACCCAAATCAGAGAGACTGTTGTGAAATAATCCAGAAAGGAAAGTTTCTGACTTGTTTTCCTAAGTCTTTATTATGTAGATAGAATGCTATGGAATTCCATCTATATCAGGAGTTGGCAAATTCTGGCCCATGTCCTGTTTTTGTGCAGGCCTTCCTTCTTGCTAAGAACGGTTTTTACATTCTAAAAGAGTTGTAAACAAAAAACAAAACAAATCGAAACAAAGCAAGAGTTTGTATGGGGCTCACAGAGCCTAAAAATGTTTACTACCTGTTGGTCCTTTACAGAAAAAGTTTGCCAGCCCATGAGGACTATGGACTTAATTTTGGATGTGAATTGTTTACCCTCATAAAGTTAAGTAGTTTGGGCAGTGCAAAGCACTATTTGGGGAAATCAAATACCTTTTCAAGAAGGGTTTTCTCATGAGTCTCTTTACAAGTCCACCCCACCCCGCCAACTTTTTATTTTGAAAAATTTTAAACTTACAGAGAAGTGACAAGAATAATGTAATGATAATCCATATACCCTACAACTATATGCAAATGCTTCAGGAAAAAAGAGGCATAGACAGAAAGAGATATAGTATAGTAAAATGATAATAATAATAATTGCATCTAGTTGCAGTGTATACGCTCTCCTTTGTTCTCTGTGGTTTGGTTTCGCATCCTTGCCTCACCCTTTTCATTCTTTTTGGTTACTATCCAAGAATATACATTTAACAAAAGCCAGTTCAAATCTGTTTATGGAGAGCATAGTGGAAAGTGAATGGATTTGGAAACTCCTAGGTTGAATCCAATGAAATTGTTGTATTAGTAGAACAAAACCAGTCAGATAGTGTGATTTCATATGCTTCAACCTAGTGGCCAGTCCAGATCCTAGATTTGCCTCCTGTGTGTCCTTAGGCAAGTTACCTCACCTCCCTGAGCCCCAGTTTCCTCATCTATAAAACCAGATATAATTATACCTAAGTCATTGGGCTGTAGAGGAGTAAATGAATTGATAATGTGTATAAACTCTTTAGTGCTTGCAACATAGCAGGCACTTAAATGTTAGCTTTTCTCCTTTTGTCCACGAAATGGGGGAAATTCATACCTCATAAGATACTTGAGAGATTCCAGTGGGAGAATATGTGAACCGCTCAGCGGTGTCTGGTGCTGGGCTGGCACCCTGGATCACTCGCCATTTTCATTATTATTGTTGGAAATAGGCCTAAAGTCAATTATAAATATGACATAGTCAGTGCAACTCTGTGTGTCACTGTGCACCCATCAGCTCTCTCACTGGGCTGCCAACAAGCCACAGGATGAACCAACTGGAGGCTTACTTCCTAGCTCCTTTTGCCTAGCCTGTGATCAAAAACTGGGTGAGAACATTTGGGTCCCTTACAAACTTGATCATCTGTGAATAATGAACTTTGGCTGGCAGAGCTCAAGGCTGAGAGCGATTGTTTTGAAAACAGTGGCCTGGACCTCTGTGGTGACGTCATTTCCTCCTGCTTCCTCCAATACGTTGTGGTTTCTTTCTCTGGGAAGCTGTTTCAGAACCCTCTGGGCAGAGTTAGTGGGTTCCTCCCTGGCGTCTAAGTACCTGTACAGCCTCCGCACTAGCTGTTATCACAGTGCTCGACCTCTTTATCCCATGTCTCCTTCCTGTACCAGATTGAAAGCTTCCTGAAGACCTCTTCTATTTATCTTTGGATTTCCCCCCTTGGACACTGGTCTGGCACACAATACATCTGTTACAAACAGCTGTTGGATAAATTGAGTCCAGTAGTAAGAGTTCTACCTTGGCAATTTAATCCTCATTAGATCATTAACTTTCTCCCAATTTTTTTTGCTGTCATCATCAGTATTATCCTCTGTTTCTCTCCCTTCTCCACTTCTCTCCTTCCCTCCACACTCTACCCCTCCCTCTCCTTCACACACACACACAGACACACACACACACACAGACACAGACACACACACAGACACACGCACACACACACACACAATTTTACATAAAGAATGGACCCATCCCTGAAGACTGGGAGTTCAACAGATGGAAGTATCTGCTTTCTTTACCTATAAGATTCTCCATTATAGCTCTATCTTCTTCGGAGTCATAGAAGTGAACTTCTGGGGTTTGTTCTGCAGACACGTTTTGATGGAATGCAAAGTCCGAGTATGTTGGTCTGCAAATAAGTGACCAATAAAGAATGTCTCAGTGGATTTTTGTCTCAGTTCTTATGTTGCTGAAGTAGTTTTCTGAAGATAAGAAATCTGTTGGCAAATACTTGTCTATATCATTGCTGCTGAATGAGCTGCTTATTGTAAGAAGGAGGGCTTGTCTTAGATTCTTGTCCTGATTTCAACATAAGATGTGGTGTGCCATGGATATGCACTCATCTTCTAGGACAGGTTGGGAGTTGATGGCGTAGCTTTCCGTGGAGACATTTTGTCACATGGAGGACTGACTGGAAACCAACTCTGTTCTGCACAGCCCCACGCTAGGCACCGAGGGGCATAAAAAGGGAATGTAAGGCTTGATCCTTGATCTTCAAGAGTTTTATAATGGGCTTGGGCGTTGACACACACACAAAGCAATTGTTACTGTGTAAACCAGTGTATGAGTAAATGCAAAAGTGACTAAGATTGACTCCCCAAATTTAATAGAAGTTAAACAAGGGGAGATTGTTGTAGTTTGGGAGACAGTTATTGGAGAGATGTTACATCTTTACTTAAGGTGAGAATAGGCTGAGGGAAAGAGAGGGCAGACTACACAGGAACGAGAGCGGGGGAAAGGTTTGGGGACAGGAATGAGGATGATGTGTTTGGCAAACATAGGGGAGATCTGCCTGGCAGGGGGTCGGGGCAGGAGGTGTCTCTTTCTTCATCCAATTAGCCTTTTTAAGAACCTGCTTACAGGTGTGGTAAGTTACTATAGACACTAGTAAACTATGCCATAACATCGTGTAACAGGGGCACCCTGATCAGATCTGGAATCTAAATCCTGACCCCATGTGTTATGTTAACCTCAGAGTTCCTTGAGGAAGTGACATGTAGGTAGAGACCTGAATGAAGAGCAGAAATTGGCCCAGAAAGAGGGAAGAGAGGTGAAAGGAGGGAGGAAACATGTTCTAGCTGAGAGAATAACATGTTTGAGATTCTTAAGATAGAAGCTCCATGTACTAGAGGAGTTGCAAGAAGACTTACTTGGTGAAAATGTAGAAAACAGTGAGGACAATGATATGAGATGAGGATGGATGAAGAAGAGAAGTAGGCAGGATCAAGATTGCACAGGGCGGGCTTCCCTGGTGGCGCAGTGGCTGAGAGTCCGCCTGCCGATGCAGGGGACACAGGTTCGTGCCCCGGTCCGGGAAGATCCCACATGCCGCGGAGGGGCTAGGCCCGTGAACCATGGCCACTGAGCCTGCATGTCCGGAGCCTGTGCTCCGCAACGAGAGAGGCCACAACAGTGAGAGGCCCGCGTACCTCAAAAAAAAAAAAAAAAAAAAAAAAAGAGTGCATGGGGCCTTGAAACCACAAAAGGAGTTTTGGGTGTGATCTCCAGAGCAATGAAAACAAGAGGAATTTAAAAGAGATCAACAGGACTTGGTAGGGTATAGGGATAGACGAATGAAAGAAAAGACTAAAAAATCACTTCAGCATTTCAGTTGTTAATGACAAGCAGGCCCTTGCTGCAAGTTGGAAGGGGTCCTTTATTTGGTGGGAGAGGTCATGATTTCAGTTTGGGCAGACTGAATTTAGGGTACAGACAGTCCACTCAGGCAGAGTCCTGTAGGCTACTGGGGACAAAGGCAGAACTTAGGGGTGACATGATGGATTTAACTTATTCAAATTGGACTTGCCAGCCATTGGTGGACAGGTTAAGCTGTGATATATGACAGTCTCTCCAAGGGAAACATCACATCAAGAAAGAGCAGCAGAACAAGGTCCCAGTTTGAGGAATTCTTCTCCCTGGTCAGAGATGAGAGAAAGAGAAGCTCACAGAGAGGCTATCAGAGAGATGAGAGGAAACCCAGGGCGTGTGGTGTCATGGAAACCAAGGGAGCTAAGAAGACTTCTAAGGAGCTGGAGGTCACTTGTATTGCATGGCCCTGGCAGAGGTCAGCTCCAAAAAGTCCTGTCTCACTGGTAGAGGGAGGCACTGGAGACTTTTTTTTTTTCTTTTTTGCCGTATGCGGGCCTCTCACTGTTGTGGCCTCTCCCGTTGCGGAGCACAGGCTCCGGACGTGCAGGCTCAGTGGTCATGGCTCACGGGCCCAGCCGCTCCGCGGCATGTAGGATCTTCCATGTAGGTACGTATGTATGTATGTATGCACATGTGCATCGGTGTGTGTGTGCGTGCATGGTCACCCCAGTGGTTGGCGATTCCAGACTGGTGTCTTCCAATCACCATTACCTTGTTCAGTATTCACAAACCCTTCCCTTATTTTATCCTCTCTGTAACTACAGTAGGTGAACAACCCGGATCAGATCATCCCACCACCCCCTTGTTGATGTTGAGATGGAGACCCCAGGTTGTAGAGCACAGTGTCTTCCGGCTCTTCATCTAGAGCTCTTTCTCTAACCCAGATGCTCACTTAAATCTCAGCAAACTTGGGTCCTTTCTCCCTTACTGATTTTGGCCTTAGTGGACTGGTTAAGAATTTGATAGGCCTCCTATGTAGGGTTCTCTCTTGTCTTTCTGCCAAATCACAGCTGGCCTCACTGACTTGGCCTGTCCCCAGCTCTTTGGCACCAAGACTCATTAAGCTTTTAGGTTCAAGTAAGGACATTTCAACCCACTCTTTTAGTAAAGATCTCCAGTGAAAAGCTGCTTTTTGTTTGAAGATTGGCATGGCTTAGGTAGGGACTTAGGCAAGAACTGAGTATCCCTGACGGTCTTCTGTTAGGAAAGATGAAAACGGATGAAGGATGTGGAAGGAGAATTTGTAGGATTCATGATGAGCAAAATGGACTTCCAGTATTGCCTTTTTATTTTTTTCTTTGAATCCTCACCAAATAAACAGCCCTTGGTTTCTATTTAAAAGAGGGACTCAGCACAGTGTGTAGGGGGGGATTCAACTGTTCCCGTTCAAACTGTGCGCTAGCATCAATTACAAGAATCTACTCGTGGGAGGGGGGACTTTTGTGTGCATCTGAAACGTTCTCAAGCTCATCTACCTTTGCAAATATTTTTTCCGTTTCAAAGTATATAATCCTTGTCGCAACTTCTTTTCTCTTAATATATATGGCAAGTATGTTTTGTTTTCATGCTTCCAAAACTGTGTTTGAAACTTATTTTAGCATATTTATCGTTCAGGAACCACTTCCCTCAAAATGTGATTTCCTTCACCCTATCAATCTGTGCCTTGAAAAATATTAAACTTATGCTCATGGAAATCACAGGCTTAATCTCTTTCTTCCTGAACAAATTTATCACACATTTATTGGAATGATCAATTGACTTAAAAAATATATATATAACAACAGGTTTAAATATGGGGTGCTTGTGTGGCAGAGGAGAAACCGGCCTATCCCACTGGCTGCCTGTGGGCTTACCTGCTGGATTAGGCTTTGCTTGTATTTGAGAGGATTTAGTAGCTCCCTAATTGTATTTCCTTAATAATCCATTTTTTGATTGTCTCTACTGGGCTATCAGGTTGGGTGCGCTGGCCTCCCACAGTGAAATGTGCAAAATTCTTGCCTCAAGCATGCCATTCTAAATGTTTCCCTTCGGTTACCCACAGGAGACGACCTTTTCTTAAATAGCCCACCAAGGACCCAGTTTATAAATGATTCCTTTCTAAAGTTAACCATGCAGAAATAGACTTCCCTCTTCATATGAAGGGGATAAAGAAAGAGGGGAGGCCTGTGGGAAAGGCAGGTCAGACAACGGGAGCAGCAAGCTTGTGAAAGTGCTCAGCCATATGAAGGAGTTTTGCACGCTCAAGGAAGGAACTGTGGCCAGAGCCTAGGATGAAATGGGGCAGGCCAGAGAGGAAAGGTAGGTATCAGGTCCATTTGCACAAGACCTGGAATAGCATGTTAAGGAGTTTAAACAGCATCCAGTGAGCAGTAGACAGCCAGCATGTTCTCTATTCAGAGGAGATTCAATGAGATTACGTTGTTTTTTAGGAAATTACATCTGTTGGCAGTGGAGACTTTTGATTACTTTCTGCTGTGCACCAAACACGAATATTTGAAAAAAATGTCATGCTTCCCAGGGAGAAGCAGAAATGCTTCCTACACTTGTCTTGCTATGTCTATCCTTAATTTACCACCCTACTATGTACATTCTATGTTTCCAAAGTTCTTTTCCAAGTCACTCATTTAGAACTTGGGAACTATTTCCCCATAGACTAGTGTTCTATGGGGGGAACGTCTTATGTAACCCATATCACATCTGCATTAGTGTCGGGCCCACTGTAGAACCCAGTCTCCTGGTGGGGTTTGGGCTTAGCTTGGCACCTGGTGTGGGGTGTTTGATAACAACATGTGGAATGAATAGGAAATTGATGCAGAATTATAACTAGCCACATTAGGAGCTGACCTCCCCTTTCCAGGATAGCAAAGGGCCTCTTCAGTACTTGCCTTTTCCCCATCACCCTCAGGACAGCAAGTGAGATGGGGGGACAGGAACCTTGGCAAGAGTTAAAGGATAGCTAGGCTTTGGCAGTGAAGCAGGCCCAGAGGCAGCTGTGGACACGGCTGTAGTGCCGCCAAGATTGTCCTTGGACTTCTTACTGCCTTTGCTTTGCTGCTTTCTCCCTTCCTTCCTCCCCATTCCTAGTGTTAGCAACCATGCCCTTGCAAGCCTGCCCTCCAAAAGGACTAACATTATCTCATTGCCTCACTTCTGTGCTTTCATCTCTCCCAACTCCCAACCTAGCTTTAGCCACAGACAGGATGCTTGGGAGCAGACGTGAGCCAACAGTTAACACATCAGATTTCCACTTGTGGGCAGGGCTGGGGTCCAAACCTGCTTGGGAGCCGGGGGAAGGGGATGGCAGGGCGGCAGGGAGGAGATGTTAATAACTTCCATTTATGAAGTGCACACTGTACACCAGGCCTGTGCCAAATGTATTACACGCATTATTTCACACTCTCATGCCATGACCAATAAGTATTATTGTGCTCATTTTTCAGAGGAGGAAACTGAGACTCAATGTTGAATACTTAAATAACTTGCCTAGTGAGTTGCAGAGTTGGGATTTGCACCTCAGGTCTTTCTGCCTCTGGAGGTTCCTATTTCTGTTGGGATTTTATGGGTCTCAATCCTGGAACTCTTGGTTCTGAGCACTTCTTGCTGAAGAAGTATGGACAGCAAGGAACTGGCTGCCTTTCCGAGCTGCATCCCAGCAATTTCACATTCCAAGTTTTCTCCCACCCTCCTGACAGTAAACCCAGCAGTACCAGGTTTTAGCTGTGCAAAAGAAATACTAATTATACTCATTTATACATAGTTACTACATAGCACGATGATGATTACACGTATCATTGCCTGTGTCGGTGTAACTTCAGTCTCCATTTTATTTGGTTACACTAAACTCTCTTCACGTATTGCCAGCTTTCACGGTTCATTGATCACATGTGCCATCTTAAACTTATAGCTTATAAAAGTGGGGAGGACCTTGAGTGGGAGGCACAGTGGGAAAGGCAGCTTGGGTGTGAAGGGGCTTGATTACCAGCTGAAGGCATTTGGAGGGCATCCTGTGGGCGCTCAGGAGCCTGGGAGTCATTGGAGGAAGGAAGCAACATGGCCAAAGCCAGGGTTTAGATGGGGTCGGTTTGGGTGCATTGGGCAGATTGATTAAGATGGCAGAGACTGGTGGCTAAAGATTAGTTATTGAAATGCAAGATGTAAAGCACTCTTCTCGGTGTAGGAACCTGAGTTTGTAATCCTAACTCTACCACTTAGGATCTCTGATCTCAGGTATGGGCCTGGTGACAGTTTCCTTTCCTAGATTTTTAATTGATTTTTAGGCCTTTTCTAATCCAAAAATTCTGTAATTTCTAGACAGCAAGGATGGTATGCAAAGGTGAGACTGTGAGAGACATTGAAAATGAATCAAAAGGACTCCAAGATATTCAGATAATTGCTGGAGTTTCCCTTTCATGTTTATAGATTATTTCATTACTGTTGGGTTTTTTGGTTTGCTTTTTGGGTTTGTTTTTTTGTTTTAGTATTAAGAGCAGAAGCGATAGGCAAGAAGACTTTTTACCCCTAGCAAATGTAGGAAAATAAAAATGGGTCCATTTGCTTACAATGACCCGAATTTTAACTCTTCTGCATCCTGCTGCCTCCCAACAAGACCCAGGGGAAAGGATGTGCCCAGGTGTTTAATTTTGCATTTCAGGACAGGATTTTCTTGGGTACAGTTTGGCCAAGTAAGGTCCCTTTTTAATGAGAAAAGACCTCCTGGAGAGCTTTAATAGTTAGGGTAATGCTGGCTGCTGTAACTAATAAACTCCTAACTCTCAGTGGTTTAATGCAATGAAAATGTACTTCTCACTCTCGTGTAGCTCAGTTTTGGCAGCAAGAAAGGGTGGAGATGACTGCTCCCGGTCGTTGTTCAGGGACCCCAGCTAACAGAGACTCCATCCTCAACATGTGATTTCGAAAGTCTTCCCTGGTGCTGACATCTAACTAGTGAATGGGGGGAGGCAAGAGAGGAAATGGAGAATTGCTTGGGGGAGGTTTTAGGGACAGGTGTAGGTATGACATATGTTACTCTGCCCACACTCCATTGGCCAGAACTCTGTTATATTACTACAGAAAACTTCAAAAGAGGCTGAGAGAGGTAGCCTAGCTGTGTGTCTAGGGGAGAAAGGAGCTGAGTTTGGGGAGCAGCTGCTGCCTTGGGAGGTGTATTAAGATAGTAACAGCACCATTGAGCCCTAGAATTCACAGTTAGGCCCAATTTCTTGGAATTTCAAGTCTACAAAGACCTTCTAAAATCCTTATGAGCTCTTCTTTAGTTATGTTAAAGGCAAGTGGCTTCAATAGACCTATACTTCACACAGTCTTGACAAGGCATAGCACCCCACAAACATTTGGTAGATATTAATGACGGCAATTTGCATTCCATCACTATTTTGTTCAAATGAAACTCCCCTTTGGTTCAGGTTTCACTTTCCCCCACGTTTTAGTCAATTTTTTCTTGACCTCAGAAAAGGTTTATTAACTTGTCTGCTTTTGCCAAGGCAACTCTAAAAAGAAATCTCTAAAAATGACATCTGTAACAGGTTTGTAGTCAAGATTAAATTGATCTCTTGCTTAGATTCAAAAACAGTTGCCATGTTAGATTAAATGAAAGTGCGCACAGCTTTGTCCAGGGTACAGTGTCAAACCAGAAAGTTATCAAGGAAACTGCATAGGAAAACACTCTTGAGCCAAATGAAAAGGGACACAAAGTAGGTAATTTTGTGATCATAGTTGCCTATTGCAGCTGTGCAAACCAAGCTAAATGAGATGATGATGTAATCTCTTGTTGCAAAGAATAAAGTGATTTCCCATGAGATTAAGCATGAACTTCCCAACCCTGGGTTCAAGGTCTAGATGGTGTCTCTGCTCTCCCCCAAACTCTAGGATAATTATTAGACTTGAATTTCTGAATTGAATGATGTATAGAGTAAGCTGGATTTTGCAACCCTTTAAAAATTTTACCTTTAATGTTTATTACAGTCCAGTAAAAAAATAAGCTGCCCATTGGTATATTTCTTATCATTTGGATGGTCTTGTATCTTTTGTAGCAGTAGTCACAGTATTGTGCCCCTTGAAGAGCTATTATATCAGCTGTTGGAAGAGTCGGTATGAAACAGAACCCCTCTGTCCCACAATAGGGATTTGAGGTTTTTTTTAAAATTACAGATAGACACAGATTTCTTCAGTTTGTATTTCATAACCGTTAAACAATCATTGAGAGGCTACCACAAGCTGGATATTAAGTGTTAAAAAGAATTACAGGGCTTCCCTGGTGGCGCAGTGGTTGAGAGTCCACCTGCCGATGCAGGGGACACGGGTTCGTGCCCCGGTCCGGGAAGGTCCCACAAGCCACGGAGCAGCTGGGCCCGTGAGCCATGGCCGCTGAGCCTGAGTGTCCGGAGCCTGTGCTCCGCAAGGGGAGAGGCCACAACAGTGAGAGGCCCGCGTACCACAAAAAAAAAAAAGAAAAGAAAAGAAAAGAGAATTACAAAATACAGCCTGTGGTTGAATCAGAACATCAGCCTCATTCCTGGATGTCTCAACAATTGTTTCTTTAAGGAATCTAATCCTTAATCTTTTAAGAATTGGATTCCACAGAATGTGTGCAGAGTATGTCTTTAATTCACCTTCTCAAAAACTCAAGATGGCCATGCATTAGGTAGCATGACAATGAACTACACATGTGCCCAGTTTTGGTCTTCCTGTAGGTTTTAAATCTCTTAGTGAGCATGCCCCGTGAGGGATAGACCTGGGGTCTGCCCTGTCCTACTTTGTGTTCCCCGTGCCCAGCTCCGGACCAGGACATCATGCACGCCCAATAAATATTTGTTGAGTACATAAAGGAACACATGGACAGCCTTACTTGAAATAGGTCACAGTGTGTTTTAGATTTGGAATATGAGTTTAGTAGACACCAATTCATTTCTATCATATCAGAAACACATGCCTTTTTGCTTACCTTCAGTGTCATTAACTTTTTGTAATTGAGGATTATCCAAGATTAAAACTTTTCTTCCTGTTTTTAGTTGTTTCTTACCATATATATATATGTATATATAGAGAGAGCAAGCTATGCACATCTGTTGACTTGATTCATTTATGTGAGGTTTTTTATCCAAAGGTGGCCAGAAAATAAGTGAAACTTATTTTAGTCTTTGGCAGCTGACTAATGGAAAAGTTGAAACTAAAATGCACTTACTTAGCAAAAAGGGATATGCTCAGTATACCAAATGAGTGTGAATATGCAAGTTTCCATTTACCAAATGCTAGCAGCACACATTGTCCCGCTGGCTCCTCACCACAGTTCTGGATGGAAGCTTAGGTTTTCAAAATCCCCATTTTTATTAAGGGGAAAACTGAGACTTTGATCAAGTGACCTCCCAGTAGCTCATAGCTAATGTGTGTTTTACCCATTAAAACCTAGACAACTTCCTCCAAATTCATTACACTCTCTTCGTGATAACACTGCTGAGCGTTATAAGTTATTTATGATGTTTTCTTCATCTATCTGATACCCATGATTTTTTAATAAACACAAATTTTCTATATATAGTTATAAATTTGTTTTAATACTATTTGCCTATGATGCTGTTTTAAAACTATAAATCAGATAATTTCAGTCTTCATCTTAAAAATCTGATGTACTTCTAAGTACATCGTACTTAGAAAAAAATCTAGACATCTTACCTGAGCCTGGACGTTGTTTACACCTTGGCTGTCATGTCATGTGTTTCCTCCTTCCACTCACTCTGCTTGGCCATGTTGGCCCTTGAATATACTAAACCCACTCCTGTCTCCAGGCCTTTCTACTTACTGTTCATTCTGCCTGGAACTCTTGTCTCCAGTCTCTCTTTGGCTAATACTTTTGTATCTTCCCATTTTTTCCCCGAATGTTACCTCCCCAGAGCAGCTTTCTGATCACCTGATTCAAGTACCACCCGTGTGGGTTACTGTGCTTGTCTTCCCAGTGCTTATGCAATATGAAATTTTCCTCTCATTTATTTACTGGTTTATTTTCTGTTCCTCCCACTGCCCCACATACTCATTTGTTCTAAGAAGATAAGTTCTAAAGGGCAGGTCCTTCATTTGTCTTCTCCACTACTGCCTTCTGGGTCTAGAGCAGTGTGCAACACATGGCAGGCACTTGATAAATAATTGCTAGATAAATAAATATCTGGATATCAGTTCATCCTAATTAGCTCTCAAATCTCCAGTTTTTAAATTATCTTTATTTTGTGGGTAAATTTATGCAGGAGACGTGGAATGACACCAGTGTTTTTTTGTTATCTAAAATTATGCCAATGTCCCAGAAATGTCTTTAGATGAGTACAAATTTAATCTGTTACCAGACAGAGAGGGCAGACTGTTCTCCTTCTAGCTATAGGTTTTGGGGCTCACACGTGGGAAACTGGTGTGGGGTTCTGCTAAGTGGGGAGTTGCCGCAAGTGAGAGACCGCCTCCTTTTCGCTGGAATTCCTCCTGAGGATGTTGTATGTCATCCATAGATGAAACGTGACCATTTCCCAGCAGACACCCGCTTCCATTTTCCTTTTATTCCCACCTAGTGTTAATATTCTCACATTGTATTTAGATAGTTTTTTATTGGGTTTTGTTTGTTTTCTGTGGTTTGTTGTTGTTATTGTTTTGTGCTTTGATGATACATACTGAAGCTGGAGTTTCTAAAGCACCAAGCTGCAGTAGGCTTTCCAAACTGGGCTGCAAACTAGCTATGCATGTCTCTGGGGAAGGCTTCACACCTGTTTGGGGCTCAAGCTTTTCTTCTATAAAAATGGTGGAGTGAATACATGACCTGTCTCTGCAGGACAGGAGAGTGGGGGAACAATGCATTTCAGAAGGTTCATAAATAATAAAATATTAATATCATCACCATTACTTTAAAGCATGTCATCAATAAATATTTATTGAAAATATTTATATTTTAATAGATAGGAGGGCAACAGTGGTTTTCAATAAAATTTCAAGTGAATAAAATATCCTTGACTCATGCTCATAGCTGTTTTGTTGAACTTCTTATCTGATTCTAATATATACAAAAAATGTCCTCAGTTTAATGCAGAATACAAGATAAGCAGGTGGTGGGCATTTCTACAATGTGAATTCAATGTTATCTTTTATTGTCATGTACTGTAAACTGTGTATGGAACCGGGGCAATGTTTACATGAAAAAATACAGCTGCCTTGATCTTGAAAATATCCCAAATATTTAAGAGCACTGTGGCTTTTTATCTTTTAATTTGTTGTTAAACATTTGGATAGACATCATAGTAATTTTTTTGGTTGCTCTTTTAATTAAGGTCTATCATTAAAATTTTTTTTACAACTTCACGTGACAGGAAAGGTTTCTGCTCTATAACTATAATTCTACAATGGATGAATATAATGAAGCATTTAAAACTGTTTAAAAATCTAAACATGTATAAAAGAGGAGTTGATGGATCCACTGTTACTAAAAATAATACAATTCTTAGATATAGAAGACAAAATGGGTACCTCTTTTAAAAAAGATTCTTAATTTATGAATTTTTTTGTAGGGTATTTGTTATTTTTGTTTTACTTTGGATCATTAGAAACAAAGTTCAGGGACCAGATATAATGGTATTTTATTTCATTAGAAAAAGCTAAAAGTATTAGAGAAAGTAGTTGATCTAGAATGCTGTGAATTGCATTAGTATATATAAATACTTATACACAAATGTAGAGAACCATTTATAGAGAACTTATTATGCACCGGGCTCCGTGCTAGCGTCTCACATATTTTGTCACATTTAAGCCTCACTGACACCTATGCAATTGCTACCATTGTTTCTCTATGACAGTTGAGGAAACTGGTGTTAATAGACTTGCCCAAGTTAACTCCCCCGATGAGTGACCAAGCTGGACTTTGGATTCAGCCGGTTGGACTTCAGAGCCAGTGCTGTCCCTCCCCTCTCTCAGCTCCTCATCAGTTTGTCCACAGGTATTAAGAAGGACATAGGTCCACACGTGTTGAGAAGGCATGCTCTGCAGTGTCAATTATTTAATCTCCATTATGCATTGATAAGTGGAAAAATAAGGTGTAGGACAGTGCATATTATATGCTACACCTGTCTTTTTTAAAAAAATGACAAATATCTTTATACATTTTCTTTGGAAGTCTTTAAGGTTACCTTCAGGGAATAGTCTAGGGCCCCGTGGGATCCTGGTGACAGTGAAACTTAAGTTTTACTGGATATCCTTTTGGTTCCTTTTGAATTGTCAGCACTGCTGTTGGTTGGCAACCTCAGGATTTCCCAGCATGAAATTCAAATCTGGTCCCCAGACACGGAAGGCAAGGAGAGCCCGAAGAAAGAGGCAGATAGCTCCAGATTTGTAGGTGGCAGGGTTAATAAGCAAGAGAACTTACATATATTGCTTGTCTTGGGCGGCTGAAAGATGAGGAGAATCTTGCCAGAATCTTAAAAGTTTATACAGATGCTTTAACTGGGTTCAGTAGATATTCAGTCCAGATGGTCTCAACAGCACACTACTATCTCAAGGCTGAATGCTTGACGATGGCTCCCACTGTGGGAATAGTGGGCAGAACGTACATTCCTAGGACAGGGGAGAGGGTGAAGTGCCTCCGACTGCCTGGGGCCAGCTTGGGTTAACCGACAGTCATATCCACGCAAGGACCTTTTTCAACAATTGTGCACAAATACTATTTAAAATGACACTGTTAAGAACTAATGAGAAAAGTAATGTATGTTAAGAAGTTTGTACATTTACAATCTGCTTTGGAGACATCATATCTATCTGTTTATTTTGAATCACGTGCTATGGGATGTTAACCCTGCCAGAGAATGTGTTGATTCAGGGATCTTGGGAGCTGGGCCTGACTGTACCACTAATCAGCTCATCATCGTCAGGCTTCAGTTTTTTAAACTGTAAAATGAGAAGAGTGAACAAGTTGCTTTCTAACTTGAAAAACCAATAATTCCAAAATAAGCTATATAAAAGCACTTTTTGAGAAGATTATAACTTCATGGTTAAAATTAAGTGCATTCATGAAAGGAGCACCATCCTGGCTCTCAATGGGCCAAAAGGCACTACTTTTTTGTGTCTACACTGGGTGTTACCTCTTGGTGGCAGCATTTGGAATTGCAGTGAAAGTGACCAAGAACAGGCAATTCTTAGTGCAAAACCAGAAATATCCTGTCTGTTGTAACCATTGTACTGACATTTCTCAATATATCAATACATAGAGGTGTCAAAGTAAAATACAGGCTGAATTCAAGACTAATTATTCAACTATTTCAAAGAATCTTTTGTCACTGGTTTAAAGAAATCTATCAAGCATAGGTTCTTCAGAATTTACTATAACCTTAGATTGCATGAATGGTAACAGAGTTTGGCAGACTTTTTGGTGAAGGGCCAAATAGTAAAAATTGTTTGCTTTTTGGGCTATAGGTTCTCTGTTGTAACGACTCAGCTCTGCTGTCATAGCACAAAAGCAGCAGTAAACAGTATGTAAATGAATGGACAGGGCTGTGTTCCAGTAAAACTTGTTTACAGAAACAGGCATTGGGCCAGATTTGGTCCATGGCCCATGGTTTGCTGACCCCTGAATTATACTAAACCCCTGCCTAAGTTTCTCTTGCCATGTGTCCTGAGATAAATTACCTGATCTTCTCTCCTCTAATTCCCTAATGTAAGAATAAATGCTTCCATTCGACAACCCTGTACCTTCAATAATTCCTTTATGAATAACCTAGTTGGTAAATGCTACAATTCTACCACATCACCCTGATGCCAACCCTATTTTCATTTTACAAGTTGCCTTCCTTATTTCTTTTCACTCTGAACTGATATTTCCTGAAGACAAACAGTTATGGTTGTTTCTCTTGCATTCCTTTGCTTGTATTACCATTTTTACGTGATTTCAACCTTTACCCCGAAAACGTTTTGCTCACATATCTTTTATAACTAGGGAATTGTGGTCAGCCTTGTTTAAAATCTTCAGGATATGACTGGTTAACCTCCTGCTAAACATATTTTTTCCTTTCTTAAGTGAAGCTCACCACATTTAACAAGCCACTCTCCTCAAAGAGCAAGAGGGTCTGGAAGTAGAATTAGTCTTGGCAAATCATTTGCAAAGATAGATGTTGGTCTCTGCACTTATTGCATCCCTGGAGAGACTCCTGCCTTAGCCAGGAGAATTGGGAACGAGCCTTGCTGTGTAGTAATACCTGGCTTCAAAACTAGGCACTTCTCTCCCAGCCTCAATCCAGCTCACATTTTTGTCCTTTCCTCTGAAGCTCCTCCCAGCCTCCATCCTTTCTTTCCCCCCAACATTTCCAAATTCTAAAACTTCACCTGCCACAGACAAACTTGGTGTTGGCACAGCTCTTCACTTGGATGCATGAAGGCTCATAGATTATTGAGATTTACTACATGCTTTAAATTCGCTGCTTTTCCTATTCAGCAATTTAGTTGTAGCCTCGGATAAAGGTGATTTGTGTGATCCATCTTGCTTTATGTCTCACTTGACATTCTGCCTTTTTCATGACAGGTTGCTGAATGCTATAAAGCCAGGACTTGTTAAAAAGATCAATAGATTGCCAACCCCCATTGCAGGATTGGTGAGTATCCAGAATTGAGATTTATCTTCCAATATTCCTTTGCTCTAACCTGAGGGTCATGACAGTGCCATTTATTACAGTTTTCTCCTATATTCCATGTGAATGAGAATGCATTGAAGCCATTAAACTGAGAGGTCACTTAAAAATGAAAGATTGCAGTTATGCCTAAATGGCATCTTAATCTTTGTTTGTATTTTTCCCATGAGTGATAAGGATGACATTCATTCTTAAAGAGGTAAGTTCCTTTTGGGGTGAGAGGCTGGTAATTTGGCTGACCCCAGGGGAGGAAGGCAATTGTAATTACGGTTTTCTCATTTTCAGTTCTTCTCTACATTCCTTTGGAATGAAGGGGAGAAGAAGTAGAGAGAAAGAAATTTCATGTTGAACGAGCAGGACTTTCATGATAAATTGCTGTTTTCAATCTTAAAAATCTACCTGCATTTAAGTACCACATTTGTAGACCAACTTTCTAAAGACATAATGGACACAGGTGATTCTAATGTCGTCTGGAGAATTGTTTGAGCAAATCCCTGGGTCTTCTGAACCTACCCATCTAAACCCAGTAAAACTCAAATGTTCACATGTAGTCAGATGCAGGATTTTTTTCATGCCTTGATATGTTTCATAATTCTTGGCACTAATTTTAATTTCTTAATTATCGTTACCTTGTAGTAGTAAGAAGAAAAAGGTGGAAGATCAAAAGACAAACAAATCTTAGTTCCGGAAGGAACAAGGTGCATGCACGTGAGCTCACACATGAGCCTTCACACGCACAAGCACGTGTACAGACACACGTGTGCACAGAAAGCTGAGGGCGTATGTGGCCTAGTAGCAACGCAGTCTTTCCATCGTGACTGCCTTCTGTGCAGGTGGTCTTCCAGAAAACAGTTAGAAAAATGTCAGGAATTTAAGCAGGTTCATCCTTAGACCTTTGATGATTTGTTAAACAGTTTCATAGTCATATCATGATGATGCACCACCAACAAAAAAATTACGTTTGAGAACTGTGGGAGTGACATAGTTAGGTACATGGTTTCAGTGAGTTGAATAAAATGGATTTTTTTAAATTGTAAGAATTGCTATTTCTGCAGATGCATTTTAGTTACCATGCTGGTTGGTAGTGCATTGGTGATTAGTCAGTAAAAGTCTTTCTAATTTCATTTGTCAGAATCATGTAACCAAGTAAATAATATATACATAGATAGATAGTTAAATCTGGAAGGAATGGATTTGAATAATTTTATTTTAAAATCTATATATGTATATTATATATTATATATGTGAATGTGTACATATATTAGTTATTTTAAAACTTTTTACTAAAACCATCTCTTCCAAATGTTAAGGCCACGGCTTTAATGATGCTGACAAATGGCTCTTTGGCCCCAAGCCTGTGGAATCTCCAGACCTTGGAGGTCTGGGATTTATTGTTATAAGAGCAAAACCTACAGCATGAAGTCAGGAAGGCTCCAGTGAAATCCACATGAGCAGAGACAAGCAGCCCTCAGTCCAGAAGCTAAGGAGAAAAGGGTTTTTTTGTTTGTTTGTTTTTGCGGTACGCGGGCCTCTCACTGTTGTGGCCTCTCCCGTTGTGGAGCACGGGCTCCGGACGCGCAGGCTCAGCGGCCATGGCTCACGGGCCTAGCTGCTCTGCAGCAGGTGGGGTCTTCCCGGACCAGGGCACGAACCCATGTCCCCTGCATCGGCAGGCGGACTCTCAACCACTGTGCCACCAGGGAAGCCCGAGAAAAGGGTTTTTGAAACATTAATTTAAAGTGTGAATCGTAAATAATTTTAGCAAAATTAAGGGGTTGAGACTCATGCATTAACTTTATGTTGGATTCTTACAGCAGATCAAGTGTTGTTCTTTACCTATTGCCTCTACTTTGGGACAGGCAGGCAATGTGATTCAAGAAAACCAGCGGATTTCTGTTGATTTACTCCCATGTATATCCTTGACTTTTCTTTCTTCTCTTTTCCTTTTTCATTTGAATTTCCTTTCCATTTTGTCCTTTCCATCATTCCTCCTTTTTCTTGCTCTTGCTCTTTTCCAACTAATAGTTCCTCACTTACCCCCTCCTATATCACTTATATTTTCTTTACTCATTTGTTATCGTGATATTGTGATTTATAATAAACAATATATATTTGGGCTTTGTCTGTTTCTGGCAGAGAGCACCTAAAACCCTTGGAAGTTCCTAAGAGATAGGAACAATGGGAGCATCTTTTGTTATAATATTTGGTCTTTTGTCATCAGTTCCTGAAATAGCTCCAGTTCTATAAAGGTGAAGGAGTATCTTGTTCTTTATAACAAGCTCCTTTCAGCCCCACCTGAATGAGGCAACTTTTGGAAAGCCCCAAGGATGGGACCTGGTTGCCAGGGGTACCAGCCTCGTGATTAGAGAGTTGGAACTTTCAGTCCCACCCCACTGACCTCTGGGGAAGGGAGAGGGGCTGGAAGTTGAATCAATTGCCCATGGTCAATGATTAAATCAATCATGCCTATGTAATGAAGCCTCCATAAAAAACCCAAAAGGACATGGTTTGGAGGGTTTTCAGATTGGTGAACACATGGAGATTCCAGGAGAGTGGCGCACCCAGAGAGCATGGAAACTCTGTGCCCCTTTCCACATACCCTGCCCTATATACCTCTTCATCTGGCTGTTCATCTGGATCCTTTATAATATTCTTTATAAAAAACTGATAAGCATAAGTAAATGTTTCTCTGTGCTCTGTGAACCACTCTAGCAAATTAATCAAATCCAAGGAGGGGATCTTGGGAACCTCTGATTTATAGCTAGTTAGTCAGAAGCACAGCTACCAATCTGGACTTGAGACTGATATCTGAAGTGGGGGCAGTCTTAATGGGACTGAGCCCTTGACCTGGGCCATCTGACACTGTCTCCAGGTAAATAGTGTCAGAATTGAGTTAATTTCTTGGTGATGTTGAAAAAAAACACACAACGGAGTTATCTTTAGACCAAAAAAATACTTATCTATGTATAGTTAATTACTGCCCATTCACTCATGATTCCTAAATCTACAGATCTGGTCAAATTCTTTTTTCCTCTCCTCCAATTACCTTCAGATCAACATTTCCAAAAGCCAGCGCACTAGTTGGGGTCCCAACAAGAAACAGAACTGCCACCCTTCTGTTCCCTTCCCCCATCCTGTTAATGTTCTTCCAGAGTTTGCTCTTCAAATCTATTGTCTGCTTCCTTTCTACGCTCACGTTCTTGTCTGTTTTCATGACCTCAACTCTTTACAGGATGACCCAAGTCATCACTTCTCACCAAGTTTTTTCTCCTGAACTCCAGGCCTCTTGTTCTGTGTATTGGACAGCTCCATCTGGATGTCCTACCAGCACCTCGAACTGAACATATTAAAATTAGACTTAAATGACCACTCACACCCACCAGTGTCAGTAAAGGCATCATAAACATGCACTTGTCCTAGTTGAGCTGTCAGAGAATATGGCAACTTTCTTCATTCTGTCTACTTGTCTGCATTTCCTTGGCCACTAGGTAAGGCATAGAGCCAGTCTTCCTCATCTCTTGCCTGGATTATTACAGTCAATTCATAGGTCCTCAAATGTTATTCACTGTCATGTATGAAGCCTTTTCTCATGACACTTCTTATGAATATGGTACTCTCTCTCTGCTCTTCTTGACTAAATCCTATTTATGTATCAAGACCCAATGCAAAATCACCTCCTTTGTGAAACCTTTAGTGTTTATGGTCCACGTGATCTTTTATTATAGAATGCAGTTAGCATCTCCTGGTTTATGAGAAAATGAGTTACTATATTAGAGACATAAAAGCTGCACTGAAATATGATTTGGGGAGTAAGACTTTTGAATAACTATTGTTAACAGTTGGAAATTCAAGGTGTGTAAATGATTTAGTATTCACATTCAAGCACTGTAGCTTTAAGATCACACAAATAGTAAAAGTCCATGCTCACACTTACCAATGCCTTTAATGGGTGCAGTGATATCAGGTGTCCTAGTGATGTACTAGGAAGTCACAGCATCACCTTGATGGAGTGTCTGCCAAAATAATTAGCCTAATCCAATTCTGAGGAAACAATCAGCCAAGTCCAAATTGACAGACATTCCCATAAAACATCTGGCTTGCATTCCCTAATTCTGTGAGTGTCATTAAAGACACATCCCCATCCCCTACAACTGTTGCAGATGAAAGGTGGCTAAGGAGATATGACAGCCAAACGCCATGTGTGATCCTTGATTGAGAAAGAGTAACTATAATAGACATTATTGGGATGGTTGGGGAAATTTGAGTGTAGATTGAATATTAGATAATAGTGTTCTCTCTGTGTTGATTTTCTTTTACATGATAACTATTTTGTCTAAGGTAGTTGTGGTAACAGGGGAATATTCTTGATGTTAGATGTACATAAGCTACAAATAACTCAATTTCGTTTCTTTTTATGGCTGAGTAGTATCCCATTGTATATATGTGCCACATCTTCTTTATTCATTCATCTGTCGATGGACACTTAGGTTGCTTCCATGTCCTGGCTAATGTACATAGTGCGGCAATGAACATTGTGGTACCTGACTTTTTTGAATTATCGTTTTGTCAGGGTATGTGCCCAGTAGTGGGATTGCTGGGCCATATGGTAGTTCTATTTGTAGTTTTTTAAGGAACCTCCATACTGTTCTCCATAGTGGCTGTATCAATTTACATTCCCACCAACAGTGCAAGAGGGTTCCCTTTTCTCCACACCCTCTCCAGCATTTAATGTTTGTAGGTTTTTTGATGGTGCCCATTCTGATTGGTGTAAGGTGATACCTCATTGTAGTTTTGATTTGTATGTCTCTAATGATTATTGATGTTGAGCATCCTTTCATGTGTTTGTTGGCAGTCTGTATATCTTCTTTGAAGAAATGTCTATTTAGGTCTTCTGCCCATTTTTGGAATGGGTTGTTTGTTTTTTTGATATTGAGTGCATGAGCTGCTTGTAAATTTTGGAGATTAATCCTTTGTCAGTTGCTTCATTTGCAAATATTTTCTCCCATTCTGAGGGCTGTCTTTTCATCTTTTTTATGTTTTCCTTTGATGTGCAAAAGCTTTTAAGTTTCATTAGGTCCCATTTGTTTATTTTTGTTTTTTTTTCCATTCCTCTAGGAGGTGGGTCAGAAAGTATCTGCTGTGATTTATGTCATAGAGTGTTCTGCCTATGTTTTCCTCTAAGAGTTTTATAGTGTCTGTCCTCACATTTAGGCCTTTAATCCATTTTGAGTTTATTTTTGTGTATGGCGTTAGGGAGTGTTCTAATTTCATTCTTTTACATGTAGCTGTCCAGTTTTCCCAGCACCATTTATTGAAGAGGCTGTCTTTTCTCCACTGTATATTTTTGCTGCCTTTCTTATAAATTAGGTGACCATATGTGCGTGGGTTTATCTCTGGGCTTTCTATACTGTTCCATTAATCTATATTTCTGTTTTTGTGCCAGTACCATACTGTCTTGATTACTGTAGCTTTGTAGTATAGTCTGAAGTCAGGGAGCCTTATTCCTCCAGCTCCGTTTTTCTTTTTCAAGATTGCTTTGGCTATTCGGGGTCATTTGTGTTTCCATAGCAATTGTGAAATTTTCTGTTCTAGTTCTATGAAAAATGCCATTGGTAATTTGATAGGGACTGCATTGAATCTGTAGATTGCTTTGGGTAGTGTAGTCATTTTCACAATGTTGATTCTTCCAATCCAAGAACATGGTATATCTCTCCATCTGTTTGTAACATCTTTAATTTCTTTCATCAGTGTCTTATAGTTTTCTGCATACAGGTCTTTTGTCTCCTTAGGTAGGTTTATTCCTAGGTATTTTATTCTTTTTGTTGCAGTGGTAAATGGGAGTGTTTCCTTAATTTCTCTTTCAGATTTTTCATCATTAGTGTATAGGAATGCAAGAGATTTCTGTGCATTAATTTTGTATCCTGCTACTTTACCAAATTGATTGATTAGCTCTAGTAGTTTTCTGGTAGCATCTTTAGGAGTCTCTATGTATAGTATCATGTCATCTGCAAACAGTGACAGTTTTACTTCTTCTTTTCCATTCTGTATTCCTTTTATTTCTTTTTCTTCTCTGATTGTTGTGGCTAAAACTTCCAAAATTATGTTGAATAGTAATGGTGAGAGTGGACAACCTTGTCTTGTTCCTGATCTTAGAGGAAATGGTTTCCGTTTTTCACCATTGAGAACGATGTTGGCTGTGGGTTTGTCATATATGGCCTTTATTATGTTGAGGTATGTTCCCTCTATGCCTACTTTCTAGAGGGTTTTTATCATAAATGGGTGTTGAATTTTGTCAAAAGCTTTTTCTGCATCTATTGAGATGATCATATGATTTTTATTCTTCAATTTATTAATATGGTTTATCACATTGATTGATTTGCCTATATTGAAGAATCTTTGCATTCCTGGGATAAACCCTACTTGATCATGGTGTATAATCCTTTTAATGTTAAGCAGTAGATTTGAAGATGTGTAGAGATGCAGCCTTTTGTGTGAGTATATTCTTCACATGACAATTCTTCCATCCATATTTGTGACACTCAGGAAAGAACAACAGCATTCCTCAAGTGCATCTACAGACTTCTAGGTTGATTTGTACTTTGTCAGGGGGTTGACAGGTCACTGACCCTGTATTGATCAAGCAGCCCTCAGTAGCAGAGGCCATGGAGATCTAAGAAGTATGGCCAGAGGGTTTTCCATGCCTGGAACCCATGCCTGTGTGTCTTAATGGCCTGGTGTTGAGAAGAATCCATTAAGATGGCCCAGCTGCTTGACTTGAAGATAAATAGAAAAGTGTGTTTTCACATAGCAATCCCAAATTATAAACACATGTAGATTTACAAAGGCATGAATAGGTGTATTTTAGCCCCTGAGTTGAGCTGTGGTTACAAAGAATTCAGGGGTGAAGGTGTTAAAACAAAGTAGTTGAAAATCATTTCCTGGCAAGAATGCAAAGACCCTGGATCCAGGTCTGTGTTTCTTCTGTAATGATTGCTGACATATGCAGCCGTGTGGTGACTGCCTGCAGATGCTTGCATTCTTTTTTAGGTGTTAGTGATACTGTTAGATTTTGCCAGAGAGAAAGACCTCAAATTTAGGTCTTGGCATACCAACAACTTTTTAAAATGCTGCCCTTTATTTGGCCAGTTTGACAGTATTGCATAATCAAGCCATATCCTGAAATTCAATTTAATGGTCATTAGAGATCGTACTAAATTCCATTTCATCCCAGAAACATCAGACTCTGTGCAAGAGACACAAATGTATGAAATCCTTGCTTACAATAGGAATTTGGGGATTAAGTCTTTTCTCACCCAGATTTTAATTGTAACAGCCACTGTGTGTGTGTGTGTGTGTGCACTCACGTGTGAAGTATAATTGGAAATAGATATCTGGGGACTCTGTCCTTGGGTGCTGAACCTTCCTAGGGCTGTCATGAAACATTTGGTTGATCTTGCATATGAATCCATGAGGATGAAAGCAATCTGAGAAAAAAAGAATTTTACAGCAGGAAGGACATCTTAGATATACTTGTTTTACAGATGAGGACATGTGGGTCCATAGAGGGGAAGATCACACAAACAGTAAAAGCTGAGATGAATCTAAAGCACAGGCCACCCTTCTCCTTGGTTGTATCACCCACAAGTGTTCCCAGTTGAAAATGGAACACATGTAAATGACAATTATTTTACCTCTTGTGAGAAATAGGGGAAAGCAAAGACTCACTTTTTCAGTTCATCTCTTTCTTTTCTTCCTCTTGGCCAAAAGCTTCAAAAATATCTTTCCAAGCTCTGTGAAAGGGCTCATTTCACCTGATGCATGCTGGAAATTTGCACTAACTGAAGTTCAGTAGGCTATAGCAGGAATGTACCTGGTAGAATTATCCTACCATTTTAGTTACTCTAACCCACTCAAAAACTTATTCTTTAGAAAAAAAAGATGTATTTTTCCTTAACCAAAAGATAAGATTTCAAATATGCTCAGAGCTGAGCTTTCTGAAATGGATAAAAATGTAAATTCCCATAAACTCTGTGGACTTTAGGAAGCTTTCAAAAGGTATCTGTTTTATTTTATGAAACTGATACCAGAACAGTTGATGTTTCATTGTTTGAGGGAGGTCAGAGAATGAGAAAGGATGAAAAGGCAGTGGAGATTTCCACATTATGTGAAGATTAAAAATATTGTTTTGGACAAAGCTAGACATATGAAGCTGTTGAAAACTGAGTAGTATGAGTGAAAAGCCTTTACCCAAACGTCATAATTTTAGGAAGATGACAACGCAGTAAATTTGAGTCCCAGGTGTTTTGGGTGTCTACCTGCCAAGAAGTAGTTTCCTGCAAATCCTAACTGGAGATTAGCTCTTGTCTGTCTCAGCTCATCCTTATCAATATCTTATATTTTAGGTTTATATTTACAACTTCATGTAGACATTCTAGAGCATTTACCTTCCCTTCAGCAGTTTATCATATAGGTTCCCCCAGAAAAATCTGGTCAGGCTTCTGTTCTCTGCCTGTTTTTCTTCCTGGTTGTTTTAGGCCAGGAGGGAGGCAGAGCAGGCAAAGAGGGAGGCCAGAGGCGTAAGGCACCATAAGGACAACCATCGTATACTAATACCTCCCTAGGTATCAGGTGCAGTGCTTGATGATCCTTCTTAATCTTTACAATTGCCCTACGATGTAGTTATTGCTGTATTTTTACTAATCTCAGGAAACAAGTGTGCAAAGAAGTAAGTTACCAGCTTTCCAATAAATAAGAGGCAGTATGGAGATTTGCACCCCGATTAGCCCAACTCCAGGCTCTGTGCCTTTTGTACTGTGTTACACTATCTCCATCAGGTCTTATAATAGATCTTTGAACCTCAACACTCCCGAACATTTGTTCGGAGGCATCAACCTCTAAGGAGATCTCATATGTTTTTAGAAGACAACCTCTCATCCTTCTCATTTAAGATCTATTAAGTTCACCAAATTGAGGCAGTGGCCTATGTTAAAAGGCACTGCAAATGTAACATTTCTACTGTCACCCATATAAAAGCAATCTCCATGTGGCCACATCTCAAGCATCCCAGTCAATGAAACACCAGTTCAACAATGGATACTAATAGGGGAACATTAGACATCTTTACTGAAGTCTTTCCAAAAAATGTCATAGACTTATTCCATTTGTAACATGCAGTAAAACTTCCTGAAATGCCCTCCTCTCTCTCTCCTCTCTGTCTTTCTGTCTTGACACACGGTGCACGCGTGCGTGCACACACACACACACACACACACACCTTATACTTGCCAGCTCCCCTGCAAATCTCTCTCTGCCCCAACTACCTATAATCATTCAGACTCACACTATACTAGCTCTTGTCTCTCTTGCTTCTTACCCCTTTCTCTGCCGCTACTAACCCCCAGCCTTTTCAGGTGCAAATCAATCCAGCTAGACTTAGCTCCTTTCAATTCCCCCCCAGAATCATGATTCTGATTCTGGACAACAAAGGCTCAGGAAGAGGCAGACACAATTCTCCTTCATAGGCAGGTGGGGAGGAGAGACTTGTAACACACCCACCCAGTGTGTTTTTCCTGCCACACTCTGCTCTTCTGTAGTTGCATGGTGCAATCGGGGGAGGGGGCTTCTGGAAGTGGTCTTGCTCTTCTTTGGGGGCCAAGTGGAAAATGGTGTTTGAGCGATGTTCTGTGCAAAGGAGGTACATTTCACTGAGGGAAATGAATAGACGTTGTGAAGAATCTCAGCCAAAATTAAATTTAATGACACACGTTCCTTTATCCTCATCCCTGGCACGGGGAGAGAAACCTCAGTTGTGTTTCCACACCACACACAGAAGGAATGCTCAATTTGCTACTCTCGAGTTTGGTGCCAAAACCGAGCCGCAGCAGGGATGGTGGTTAGCCTTTTAGTAGGTTTAGACATAAAAGAGCACAAACTGGAGGGAAAAACAACAGCAAAACCCATATGGTCTTTGGTACATTTGATCCTGCTTTTAGTTGAATGGTGGACTATGAACGTGCCAGGGGTGGTGGTGGTGGTTACTTTGTTCAATGCCTCCCAAGTGAGTATGGTTTGTATGCTGCCAGGTGTAACAGCTTCCACAGGTACCTTCTAAAAGTACAGATTATCTCAGGTCCTTATCAGATAACCTTACATAGCTGCCCACTGCATATAACAGCTCAGAAAGGCGTTTAAGGCCTTTCCAGCTAAAGGAATGTTCTAGGTGTATCTCCCACTACATATTATTACTCTTAAGAAACAGGACTACAGTTAACTTATGACCTAAACCAAAAGACTTGGCACATAGTGAATACAAAAATAAAAGTATGTCAGTTGGTGAGAGCCATGCTCCACAGTGAGCTGTACCAGGGTAAAGGGGAATGTTGATGGCCACTGGAACAGGCTGGCTTTTGGTTATCTACTGAGTGCTTGGATCAGACCAATAAGTTAGTCCCCTTGTCCATCTTTTTTGAGTACTTGGCAAGACTCAATGAGAGTTTTTTTGTCTTTTCTACTCATCCTATGTTTATTATCTGTTTTCTGATTTTCTTATTTGGTGAGTGTATTAGTTATCCATTGCTGTGTAACAAATTACCCCCAAATTTAGTGGCCTAAAACATTTACTATCCCAGAGTTCCTATGGGTCAAGAATCTGGGCTTGGCTTAGTTTGGTTAGAGTTTCAGGATGTCTCACAAGGCTGCCATCAGGTGTTGGCTGGTGTCATTTTAAGACTTGACTAGGGAAGGATCTGGTTCTAAACTCACTCAGGTGTATGTCAACAAGATTTGGTTTGTTGCAGGATGTTGGCCAAAGCCATCCTCAGTTCTTTGCCACATGGGCCTATTTACGTAGAACACCTCACAGTGTGGCAGCTTGCTTCATGAGAGTGAGCAAGCAAGAAGAACCAGAAGGAGAGAGAGAGGGAGAGAGAACAAACAAGATGGACATCACAATCATTTACAACCTAATCTCAGAAGTGACGTTTCCTCACCTCTGCCATATTCTGTTAATCAAAAGCAAGTCACTAGGTCTAGCCCACACTCAGGGGGAGGAGCTTACGCAGGGACCTGTGTACAGGAGGAAGGGATCACTGGAAGCCAATTAAAAGGTGCTTCCACAGTGAATGAAATGATTGTCTTAATCTGCTGAGAAAGCAGGGCATGAATTTCTTATTCTCCTGAAGTGTCCTTTATAGTTACAGTACCTTAGCGGTAATACAATTTTCCTTGGACCCTTGCATGACATCTAAGGTTTGTTTCCCAGTTTTCTTCTGCACATATACACTAAAAAGAGATGGTATGTTCTGTGTTGCCTTCCAAGTGAAAATCCACTTTGACTCAAGACATAATTCCTGCTTTCAAGGGATCCCCTTCTAGGAGGAAAATGTACAAATAAGGTCTAATAAAGGAGGACTGTGAAATGTTAATGAAATATGCAAGGAAGAACAAGGAAGCAGTTTCTATTTGAGAGTAAGAACTTTGGAAGGCCTGGGATCTGAACATGCATTTACAATCGGTGAAGACCATTGGGGTTGGGGGAGGACAGTCTAGCCTCAGAGGATGGAATAAGAAAGGCTTTGAGCCACAGGAACCTGGGTCTTGTCTGGGAGTGGCTACTATTTGTATGTGGCTGCAGCTGGAGCCCAGAATCCCTGAAAGAAATCAATACAGTGGAAAGTGAACCAAGAATAGTAGGTAGAGACCAGAAGTGCCGTCTAGAGGTGTTTGGACTCATTTTACATGCAGTAAGAGCCACTGCAAACAAAGGAATCTCATGTTCCAGATAACTCTGGTGGCCATGTGGAAAGTAGATTATGGGAAAAGACCAGCAACAAAAGTCAATTAGGAGACAACTAATCCAAATGAGAGGTAATGTCTACTACTTAACCTTAGTAGAAACAGTGAGAGTGGAGAAGTGGACACAGGATTTATGATTCTATGTTTTTCACTAAAAATAATACGCCATCAATTATAAGACACACCATTTTTTAAAAGTATAACTAATTTTTTAAAAGCCATCAATTAAATTATGACACAATGTTAATATACCAGTAATGGAAAGATGCATCATTATTTTAGAGGTAAAAAATGTACAACTTGGAATTGATGAAATATGATAAATAATCTTAGGAAGATGACATCTCCATTTTGGATTTGAGCAACTTGGCGAATAGTGATGCCGTTAATAGGAATCATGGGAGCAAGGAAGGAGAAATGGGTTCCAAGAGAAAAGATGAAGTCTGTTTTGGACGTACTGAGTTGGCTACCTTTAAGAGATATTCATGTGCAGATGTCTGGCAGACGATTGGAAAATGTTGGTTCAGAACTCATGGAAAAAGTTATAAAAAATTGGACTAAGTTAATGAATAGCTGATTTTAAAGTTAAATCCTTATGCTTAAGTGTATATGAAGACAAATTATTTGTTTTTCTATAAACGCAAACTTTGAAGCTTTTTTCCCCTCAAATTATAGTCTGATCTTTGGAGTGTTTGACTTTCACTGGCAGAGATGGGTGGGGGGGAGAAGGGTGATGAAAGGAATTTGGGAACACAGGAGGAGTCATTAGCATTTACACTTAGTTATGAAAATCATGAGAGAGAGTGACTTAGAAAGATCTTCATATTATTGACAATTTATTGAGACATAATATCCAACCAATCTCATATGCTCTAGCCTCTCTTATACCCCTTGATTCTTCACTCTTAGTGCTAGGTAAGCATGTTAATTTGCTGTCATAACAAAGTATCCCAGATTGGGTGCCTTAAAGGACAGAAATTTATTTCCTTACAATTCTGGAGGCTAGAAGTCTGAAATCAAGGAGTGGGCAGCGTTGTTGTCTTCTGAGGTCTCTCTCCTTGGCTTGCAGAAGGCTACCTTCTCCCTGGATCTTCACATGGTCTTCCCTCTGCATGTGTGTTTGTATCCTAATCTCCTCTTCTTATAAGGACACCAAACATATTAGATTAGGGCCTGCTCTAAATGACCCCATTTAACATAGTCACTTCTTTAAAGACCCTACCTCCAAATACAGTCACAGTTCTGAGTTACTGGGGGTTTTGACTTCAACATATGAATTTAGGGAGGGACACAGTTCAGCCCATAACGGTGGGTAAGCCAGCCAAGGACTGAAATTCTTATTCGCATGTGTTGTGAATGCCTAGACGTGCTAACTGAAGTCTAGTATCCTCTTTATCCACCACAAACTATTTTTCAAGCTTGTTTCCTTAATTATTTTATGCTTCTGCAAAGGTGGAAGGTTATATATAGCAGTGCTGTAAAACATTTTTTTTTCTGTTTTTCTCCCCTTCCTGTCCCTGAAAAAAAAATACCATTCTTTAAAGAAAGAAACTACTTGTTCTCCTTATCTTTCATTGAACGGCATTTAGCAGAAGTTTGTGACATTACATCAGTTCCTTACTTTTTTCCCCCTGAGGAACAGACCTCCAATTAGGAACTGTGAGGGAAAAATATATAATAGCAGGAAATACATATTTCAGCCTAAGTCCTCTTTTTTTCATAGTCATAGCTTACCTAAAGAAGGAATTTCTGTGCAACTAAGTTTTAGCACTCCAAACCCAGGTTCATAGGGATTCTGTGGTTTGACAACAGGAAAAAAACTTCACCAAATATCTAAAAGTATTGTATGAAAGAGTGAGATCATGCTTGGTTGAAACAACTTCTCTTAAAATGTGCCATCATCCGAGATTGTTTTGTAGAAAGTTTACCTTGGCAAGCACTTCAAAAGAACTTGCTAGACACCTCTTTTGTAATTAGCAGGCTTCCTGCTAGAATCTTAGGTCTACCCTTATCTCATAATGGACACAAAGATTAGTTTCCCTCTCTGTCATTTTCTCCACAAGATAAAATACTGTATTTCTGAGTAAACAGTTTGGTATTTAATTTATCTTTTCTAAAATTAACTTTATTCAGTTTAAAGTTTTGACATAAATATTTTCCCTATAGGTAATAAAAGGATGATTGATAAGGTGATATGGGAATGGTATTCATCTCAGTGGTCTTCCTCCCCAAAACCCATAACCCCAGTCTAACCATGAGAAAAATATCAGACAAACCCAAATGGGATACAGAATACCTGACCAGTACTTCTCAAAACTGTCAAGGAAAGTCTGAGAAATGAGGAAAGTCCAGAAGAAGCTTAAGAGAAATGACTGTAATATGGTATCGTGGATGGATCTTGGAACAGAAAAAGTACATTAATGGAAAACTAATGACACCCAAATAAAACCTGAAGTTTAGTTAGTGGTAGTGTACCAGTGTTTGTTCATTAGTTTTGATAAATGGTACTAACCACTGGTTAGTAATATAAAATACAGCATACAAGTTATACTGGAACTCTCTGGACTATCTCTGCAATTTTCTGTAAATCTAAAAACTATTTTAAAATAAAAAGTTTACTTGAAAACTAGAATGATTGACGATAAACATAAAATAGAACATAATGCAAAGATACTATAAAATAGGCAAGGAAACACAGACGTTATTAATAAATATTAAATGTCAGCCCACCATTTGAAGGATTGGTATCCATACATGGCAGGATACCAGTGAGTCAGTGGGCATATCAGTCTAATAAACTCTTATAAATGATGAATTGGCTATAAACACTGTGTTTTATAGCATTTGAAAATTCCGAACAGGAAATCCACACACGAGGTTTCTGCTCACATATTTCATGATCCCTGTTTTTAGAATCTGCACAAAGAAATATTTCATGTCCTTTAGGGAGGTTTAATAAAAGACAACAGGTGGGAAATGGGTTTTGCAGTAGCATGAATGGCCGTAACCATAAATACTAGTACCTCAGAATTATCCCAGCAGAGGATTGTAAACACATTAATCACCCAACAGTGGAGAAATTCCATCCTCAGGCGTCATCTCAATTTCAGGCACAAAGATTAAATACTTCCATTTAAATTCAAAACCCTGAATGGATATGCTGATCCTTTATTTTCATGGGGAATCATGGAGTGAGTTCATCAGTGTCCTCATCTATAAAATGGGGTTGATAAATCTTATCTCAGTATCATGGGATTAAATGAGATAATATGTGTAAAATGCCTAATATGGTGGATGGTACATCGTCTGTTTTCAAGAAATTGTAGCTGTGCTTATTATTTATTATATTCATGATTATTCTGATGGCCTTAAAATTTCAGAACTAGAGACTATTTCGAGATTTTTTTAAATTTTTAAAATGTTTATATTTTTATATTTTAATTTTATTGGAGTATAGTTGGAGTACAATGTTGTGTTAGTTTCAGGTGTAGAGCAAAGTGATTCAGTTATACATATACAAATATTCATTCTTTTCCAGATTCTTTTCTCGTATAGGTTATCACAGAATATTGTTACAAATGAGGAAACAGAGACTCAGAGGGCAATGACTTGCCTGGGGTCACAACGCTACTTTCTTCCAGAGTTGGGACTTGAACTCTCCTCCCTCAGGTCCTGCTGGGTCCTGTTCCAAATGCAGGTTTACTGATGGCATTGGGTGCCAACTATGCAGCAGCAGCTGTCACAAAGCTCTCCTGCAGAATCACACTGGACGTCTCTACGTCTTGGGGATTCTGTCCCCCTTCCTCAGTGGGAGCAGAACTCCCCGCCTCCCTCCCCAATAGGTGTGGCAATCACGCTCTCTTCCAGTTAGTTCTCTTTCACTGCATCAGCATTTCAGCTGCTGCAGCCTGTTTGGGGCAGAGCTGGGTCTGCTGTGCTGAGGACTGTTTTGGGAAAGAGGATGTAAGGGCGCTTCGGCTGCTGTGTACGGGCTGACTGTTGGAGCACCCAGGAGAGATGCCCCATCCACCTCCTAAGTGTGGGTATGCTGGAGTTTTATGTGGACTATGAGGCCATGTAGGGGTAAGTAAAACCCATTATGAAAAAAATGCACGATGATGGGTGTCCGTGAGTGAAGGAAGGAAGCTATTTAGATTTTATCACTTGTTTTTATTTTTAAAGGTCCTTTTTATACACTATGGTATGGCTAAAATACACCAAAATTACTTTTCTCTGGAGTTTACCTTGTTCCTTGATATTTTTAACCACCTGTTGCTTTTAATTAAGCCTTTTTTATTCTCTAAGGAAAGCCATTGTTTTTTCTTTTGGGGTATGTCATGGAAGGCACATAGACACATTAGTCAAAATAAAGAGGATTTTTGATAATTTTGTGAATTAGAAGCAACTCTGCTACATTTAAAGATGTATTCCTCAGCAGCACATGGTGTCCTGGGGAAAATGCGACTGCATACCTTGAGGTGCTGTCCTACCTGAGCCCCCCTCACATTCTGCTCCTTTCCACCACCCCTGTTACTTTCTAAAAATCTCCATTTCTTAAAATGAGGAGGGAAAGAACTGAGGAGAAAATTGAGGGGGGATGGAGGGGGGCAGTGAGTCTGGGGTCATGGGCTGCACATCCCAGCCCAGCCCACTCTTGTCCTTGAAAGCCAATATTTACTGCAGGCTAGGGAAGGAGTGGAGGTTATTTCTGGACAATTCTCTAATAAAGTCCCGTTAGAACTGTCCTAATGCTAACGCTGGTTATCTAGAGGAAGGAAATTTTCCTTAGTCAAATTTATGAGGCTGGGTTGAAAACGAAGCTGAAACAGAGCCTGGCAAATCCCCATGGCAAAATGATTCATCTTCATGGAGTTGGAAAATCTATTTTTATCACCTTTATTCAGCCAACTCCTCATTTTTATTCCCTCACTGAACGACTGCTATTTCCTTCATGGTGCTGAATAGACCAAATGTCTCAGGAGTCTGAGCTTCTCTTTGGGCTGTTCCCAGCAGGGCTGATTCAGCAGCCTCGGGGAGAAGGGGATTGGTCTGCATGGCATGGGTGGGTGCAGAGCAAAGTGAAGGTCAGATCACACAGAGGCTGCACACTTTCACTCAGAAATTCTGCCAGGGGTACGTGCCACTTCCACTCTCCTGCCTTTTGTGTCAGGTGTATAGAGGGTGATTGGGTGACCGTAATTCTTCTTGCCTAGAAGACCTTTCCAAGTGTGGGAAGAAGGGGCAAGAATCCAGTACCCTCCGTGTGGCTTGACTTTAGACTGTTAAGCAAGGTGTGAAAAGGTTGCCAATACATTTGGTCTAATAATAGAGCAGAAACCCTATTTTATTCATTTCCCTGTTTCTGTTTAGGTCTCTACCTATGCCATTCCAGGCTGCTGCATATTCCCACTGGCTCTTGCTAGAGTCCCATGTAATGCTGAGAGGATTAGTGATTGTTTTCAGTAAGAAAGTTTAAAAGACTGAGATAAAGAAAAAGAACCAATTCTTATTAAATTTCCTTGTCCAACAGATTCTGCATGCTTACTGTTTGGGAGATATGGCAAAGGGCGACTAGGAAAGCAGAAGGAATGTTGACTATATGCAGACAATATTCATGGCTGTGGCGGGTATTTTTGGCATCTGGCATGTAGTAGGCACTCAATAAATATTTTACTGAATGAATGGCATCAGTTAGCCTTCTTAACAGCTGTCCTTCAGGAGGCAGTGCAGGGGGGTCATTAGGAGCTGACATTCTGGAGTCAGATGGCCTAAATTCTGGATTTGCAACTTCTTAGCTGTGTGCTCTTTGGCAGGTTACTCAGTCATTTGAGGCCTTTGTTTCCTAGTCTGCAAAATGGGAATAATATAGTAACTATCCTATGTGGTTTTCATGAAGAGTAAATTAGTTAATATACGTAAAGAACCTAGACGTTTTCCTGTAATAAAGTTCAAGATATGAAGAGGAAAAAAAGCAGGAGGAGGTGGTGGAGGAGGACTGGTTATTGGAATGAATTTGGGAACTTTTGAGATTTTTAACCTGTCTTTTTTGTTCATTCATTCCCTTAAACCATGATTCCAGTGATTTACAAATCTTCCTTTGTTCAATAGAGAAAATAATTTGAGAATGAAAGAATAAAATGAAATTTAGAGAAAAAATTACTTCCAGTCTCTCAAAAAACAGTTATTGAACTCCTAATGTGTGCCAGGTACCAAACTAAATATTGGATATTGAGTGTTGAAACTAACAGTCGTAGTTCTTGCCTTAGTGGATGCTACAGTCTAGTCTCTGTTAAGCACTATGAATCTATTGACTCAGTGAACACAGCTGCTGTGTTTCTTTTTCTCTGTGTTGAGTAGACATAAAAGGATGATACTTTCAAACTTAGCTTCCAGCAGTGAGCAAGGGGTGAGGAAATAGAGGGAGAGTAGTGTGTGTATGGAGTGGCGTACAGAGCCCAACTCCACAGTAGTATAAAGGTAGTGAAAGATAAGTAGCATGGGCATTGGATTGACCCATGAAACTGGAGGGAGATCCAAAGTAGTGATGTGTATAATCAACCTCTGACACATAAAGGAGCACAGGTAAGGAGTAAAAGAATGAGAAAACCGAAGCAGTTATAAAGATGGGAGGTAAGAGTCATAAGATCCTGAGTCCCCACGCCCAGCTTTGAGAGTGTAGAGTGAAAAAGGCTGGATTTCTTCGAGGTTGTCTTCTCTTTTTAGCTCCTGGTACTGCCATGGCAGGTGGGCTTCTGCTTGGTCTTTTTCAGAACCTGGAGCTTCACATCTCTTGGAAATACAAGGATGTGTGTGAACTGCTGATCTCCATCTGGTTTTGCCGGTCTGTGGAATGTTCTGATATTTTAATTTGGTGAATCTCTTTTATTTTATTTTTTTTACTTTGGGGAACAACAGTGATCTGAGACCTGCCCCTTACACCATTCACTCACTTTTGTCATATCTGTTTTTGAGGAGCAGTTTTAACCTCAGGTGCCTTATAGCCCAGAGGCAATAAGTCACCAGTGTGAATTGTAGAATGGGATAATTAGTAATTTTTCATTCTGCTTTCATCTGTGTTGCTGGATTAATTCCTGGGGTCTCTGTTTTCTGGAAGCAGTCATTTCTTCCACAACAGCCATCTGTGAAGAAACCGAGCTTACGAAATGACTGGGGCATGTTTTACATGGCTGTATTTAGTTCCTTTGTTTGATTCCCATGTAAGCTTTGGCAGTGATTTCCACAGCGTTTCTGTGGGTGGTGCCAGGGAATGATTTTGGTAAACAGCCCCCTGGCTGTTGTTGGCTGGGTCTCTGCGAATACCATAAAGGATACAACTTGAAAAGTCTCTGAGGTTTCCCTGCCCTTCCTAGAGCTGCCCCAGCCATACTGTGGTGTGAGCAGTGGTCGGGAATTGGTCTGCTTGCTGTCTTCTTCTTGGCTGCCCTGTGATGGAGTGGAGTTCTGACCGCATCGAGTTTCCTCTCCCCTTATTACACATCCTGGGATTTTCACTCTAGCCCTGAATCTGCTGAAGTCATTTTGATAGAATCTCATTTCATCTTTGTCATTTCTATTTCAAGTTTTCACTCCCAGAATAACCAGCCTTGAAGTTCTCAATTTATTGATTTTATCCAGGCTGCCGCTGCTGCATTTTGCTTTTAGGAATATGCATAAAATTAGTAAATTCCTAGATATAAATGTATATGGATATATATATTCTATAGATATAAATATGTGTGTATATATATTTTTTTTCCTGAGAAGATTCTAATGGTAAGAGGTTTTTGCTCTCAAACTATTCAACCAAGGTGATTGAAGATTAAAATATGTGAATTAAGCAGTAAAAACTCATACAAAAAAGAAAGTCCTAAGAGAAAAATAGATTTAAATAGATTTGTTAAAAACAAAAAAGAAAGAAAGAAAGGAAGGAAGGAAGAAAGAAAAAAAAGGAAGTAAGGAAGAAAGAAAGAAAGATCTGATTGTCTGGCAACTGAGCATCCCTTTTTTTCCTGACTCCTTTTTTTTTCTTTTTCTTCTTTTTTTGCTCTTAAATAGCATTTGCCACCTATTTCCTGAAGTTGACCTATTTCCCCTGTTTCTCTCTTCTTCTATTGCCGTAAAACTAGTATTTATACAGTTTATTGCCACATTGGTATTTCAGTCGTATCCAGAAATCCATCCCATCTAATACATTCTGTTATACTGTGAGCAAAACTGATATAGATATTTTCTTATGTCAGAGGAGAGTCTTCCATCAGTGCAGGTATTAACAGTTAAGAGAGAAACTTACTATAGTGTGTTTATATGAATTAACTTCAACACATTGAAAATAAGGACTAAATAAATTATCAAATATTCCTCACATTATTGTTAAAGAATTAATCTGTTTTGATGATGGCAAAACTGATTAGTAAATATAATGGTCAAGGGATCAGTTGACTTTCAAGAAATAACTAACTGGCTTATCTTTATTGGTAAATAACACGGTTCAAAGAAAGCTAATTGCAGAGAGTTTGTGATTTGTGAGGGAAAGAAGAGTTTCAGGGGTTAATTCTATTGGTGGATCCAGCAGTTCCTTCCCCAGTGAGAAGTACTTGTCCCTAAGACAAGTGTTATCTTTCAAGGCACAGAATGTCTAACTCAGCTAAAAGTATTTAGTTTTTACTATATATATACATATTATGTATTTTAATAGAAATATGTTAAACTATGTTTGTAGATTTAAATATAAAAACATAAAACATGTGAAATACATTTGAGTGTGGTATTAGGGACATCTTTGAACTACTGCATAGGTAGTGTTTCATCCCTAAAAGAACTAGTATTTAAGAAACTTGGATTTTTCATGAAGTTTACTCAAGCAGGACAACAGGCCAAGTTAAAAATATATGACAATTAAACCCTAGGTTTATTTTGTCCCAAATTGGAGCTTTCTTCTTTTTCTCTGAGCCTAGGATCAAGGCTGGCATGCTATCCAGTAGACTGAAATGTATTTTTGTGGTCACTCTGTCTGCATTATAAGCACGATTAATTGGATGGCATATAAAGGAAGCATCACAATTTTCTTTTTCTCTCCAGATCTCAGCTCCCCTGACAGGCCTCTGAGTCCCAGAGCAGTGTTATACTCCAGAGTCCTGACATCTTTGCCAGGTTTCTCTTAAAAAACAAAGGCGTTTCACCTATTTTGTGATAGGTTTTTATCACTTGGTAGAAAGATGGTACTGTACCTTAAGTGAATGCTCACGCCATCACTTCACAGATCCTAGTGGCTGTTTTTCTTTTGCATGGGTGACAGATTTAGGGGACATGTTGACAAGACTGCCATGGAAATATTCTTTCTCCAGATGTTTACTTCTCCATTTTTATCTGAAATTCAATCTTTCCACCTATGGGCACGCTTTCCCGCAATAAACACACAATGAACTCTTGTTACTGTACTTCTGACTCCCCATCGTTGCCCCTCGAGCCCCCTCAGCTCCAAGCCTGTGATTATGCTGGATGCTTTCTGTTATGCTTTGGTTTGCAGTGAGCCAGCTGAAAGATAAACAGCTATTAAATAAATCTATGACCCTTTTTAGAACAAATAGAGCTGTTGAAAGAGTTTAAGAACATAGTGGCTCCTTGAAAAGATTGTCAACATTCTTGAACCCTTTGACTGAAAGTGAATTTTCTTCTGTGTGTGTGTATATACCGAAACTTATTTTAAAAAAGAACCTGAGTAGCAAGATATTCGAAGCCTTTTGTGTTCTTAACCTTGCAGTGTTTTTCTTGGCAGGACTTGAAAAAAAACTTAGCTGTCATCTACGTTCTGCTCCTGTTGAGGGGAGAAGTTGGGACTGGGAGACTCTGGGGTGGCAGGGAGAAGCCCACGGAGGAGAGGGGAGCCCAGGAGCTCCTGGGTGCTGAGGGTTTATATCGTTATTCCACTGCATTCACCCTGCTCCCCAAGGCCAAGTCTTTCTTTTCTTTTTATATTTTCACATATGCCTCCACTGCTGTGGGGCTGGAACATTGGAGCTTACCCTGGACCACACACATCTCCTATTGTCACCAGGTTCATCTCTGACACTGGATGAGCCCTACTGCCTTTAGGCTGGTGATGCTTCCTAGGGGGGCTCGTTTATCTGTGCTGGGGCAGCTGATTAGGACCCCGCACTCTTTGCTGTCATGGATTCAGCTTTGTGGGACCCCCCAGCTTGCCTAAGTTACCTCTTGGGTCCTTGCTCTAAACTCCAATTGCCAGGTAGTAAAGATGCAGCAATTTGAATTGGTCTCTCTTCCCTGTTCTGTCTTTCTTGTTTCCATTCTGAAAACAACTTCTTTGAACTGACAAATGCCTACGGGAACTTTGACGTCATAGGACAGGTTACTTTACTCCTTTGTAGAACCTCAGAGTTACTGCCAATATAAGGGGTAAACAGATTTTGTTCATCATCCTGAACGGCAGTATGATGTGAGTTGGAATGCTGAGACCAACTCAGAGATATTTTTAGCAAAATGAAATATTTTGATGCATATCTCTCACCTGAAATTTTTCCCAGATTTGCTATTTCTAGCTTCTTAGCAACTTCACAAAGGGGTATTGTTTTTGAGTCGGAAGAGAAAAATATTTTTATTTCCTGCCCTTGACAACTAGTGGAATTGATAAAAAGCATCAAGGCTCTTTGAGTTCTGGGTCTCCCACCAAAAAACCAGAAAAACAAAAACAAAAAAACCCAAACCATTATGTAAGAAAGAACTTGAGTGGTTTTTTCCTGTTTGTCAGTATGAGGGGAGAGTTACTGTGGAAAGTGAGGGGCAGTCATCCGCAGGAATGGAAAACAAAGAGCTTTGCTAAGAAAATTGTAGCAAGAGGGATTGGGGAGCTGCCATGTCGTCTGGCTCTAAATTTAACATTGACTTTGACGGATGGCTTTAACTTTCTCCCCAGGTTAGTTCAAAGGCTCCTTTGCTCATCTATATCCCTGAAAAGAAACTGTTGCAAATTGAGTTGAAGGGTATTGGAGCTACAGTGTGTTTTATTAAATGGTTATTTAATCAATAAATGAGTGACTGATAATTTCTTACGGTTGATCAGAAAATCTTAATTTAAAAAGTCACAGGTTTGACTCTTCAAAAAGTTAAGTACACACAGAGCTTATGTACGTAAGCAGTTGGAAGACAAAATAACGCATTCAGTCAAGAATATCTATTTCATTTCATGCTTATTTGATATTTTAATTTTTTGGCCACAGTTGAAACGGCCCCACTGTTATGTTGGTTAAATTTGCCGACATGAAGTATTAACAATGGACTGAAAGCTTTACAAAAAATAAGGAATTATTCCTACTTGGCTTACCTTTTTATTCATTCACTTAGATTTCCCAGACTTTGTCAATAGATTTCTATGCAGTTATATAGTGATATGTTGTTATCAATGCATAGAAGACTGCCTGCTGTGTAGAGTAGAAAGATGCCCTCACTCCTTTCTATTTTTTTAAATAAAAAATCCCTAGGAGACATTGTTTGTGTTGTTCTGTTACACTTGTCTGTCCATGGATGAAATCAACATGTTGACTGTTATTTCTCAACTTTCTTTGTGTTTCTTCCCCTAACCCTCCTCGCTCAGTTTCCTTACTCCTGAATCTTTCAGGTACTTTCAGCACGCTCTTTCCTTGCCTGATTTACTGTTCCACTACATGGCATTCCAGGCAATGGACGGATTGCTTCCGCTGTGATAGATGATGGCACTGAAATAGTAGTGAGCTTTAGTATAATCGAAGCAAAAATTGCTCTCCTGGGTCAGCCCCATTCTTCCTCCACTCAACAGTGTGTTCTGTTAGCCACAGAAATGCCAAGGGTTTCCCCTCCCCCTATCTATAGGAATTCCTTAAGCTCTTCACTATAGTATTTATATCTCCTTGTCACCTTGGGCCTTTAACACTGGAAGAGTCAAAGATTTGCAAATGGATTTTTTTTTTTGCACTTTCTCCTTTCTATTCTTCTTTTTAAATTTTTTGAGGTAATTGACATATAACATTTTGTTAGTTTCAGGTACACGACAAAATGATTCAATATTTATATACCTTGCAAAATGACCACCACAGCAAGTTGAGTTAACATTCATCACCACACAGTTACAGAATTTTTTTTTCTTGTGATGAGAACTTTTAAGATCTACTCTCTCAGCAACTTTTGAATATGCCGTACAGTATTGTTAACTACAGTCACCATGTTGTATATACATCCCTATGACTTATTTATCTTAGAGCTGGAAATTTGTGCCTTTTGACCCCTTCATTCATTTTGCCCACCCCCCCACCATCCCCTGCCTCTGGCAACCACCGATGCTATTATTCTTAAAGATGTCATAGAGGCCCAGATTTATCTCCTGGTTTGGCCACTTTCCAGCCAGGTGACCTTGGGCCAGTTATTTAACCTTTTCTAAGCTTCAGCTTTCTCATCTGTAAAATGAGAATTAACTACGGTACTGACCTCATAAGACTGTTATAAGGATTAAATGAATTTATGCAGGTAAATTAGAATGTTTACCTGGAGCATGGTACATGCTCAGGAAAATGTAGCAGTGGTAATGGTTCTGATGCAAGTGCTAATGTCACTCACAGCCTTCTGGAAACCTCTACTTTCTCATCTGCAAAGTGGCATAATAATAGTACCTAACTCATTGACTTGTGAGGAATAAAGGTATATGGATCAACTCAGTGTCTTTTCTGGCATCCCGTAAGCTCTCAGTAAGCGGAGGAGGAGAGTTCTGCAATTATGTAGATTCATTATACTTCTCCTGTTTATCTCTACTCTTTGTTTAAGGCATATACTTGAAGCCATAAACCCATCCATGAGGACCTGAAACTAAACTAACCAAGTCATTATGAGCAAGCCCACTTGCTCTGTTTCTAATTCCTAATCCTAAAATGACAGTGTTGAACTAAATGCTCTGAATAGTTTCTTCCTTTAAAGTATTTTAGCAATGACCCCTCCATCACTCAACTCAATTTTGAAAAATACCTGTTATTGAGAAACTCATCTGAAAGAACTTCTTTGCCTCTACCACCGGACCTTACTAAATTAATCGTTTTAGGCCCCTAGTAAATTTTCTCTTATTTAAAAACCCAGGCTGTTTTGTTTATATGATTAATGACTTCATCAAGTGGCCCCATCCAAAAGAGTAACTGATCAGTCTATAATTCTCCAAAGCCATTCTTATTTCTCATGCTTATATTTTTAGTCTATAAACCCTTGGCCAGTTTCACCAAAAATTAAATCCTGATGCCTTGCAGATATACTTCATATTGAGGAATAGGATTCAATTTTGTCTCTTTGCCAGTGGCTGCTCTCCCTTTGCTCTACCCCCAAAACCCTCATCCAGTTTTTTCCATTTGGAGAGTAGACATGAAAAACTGGTTTCCATTACAATCTCATCACCCCTGAGGCAGGAAGACTAAGTATGCCATGTGTTTTCAGGCTAAGAACTTTGGACTGCAAGCCCGAAGACCTGCGTTGCAGTCCAGGCTCTGCCTCCAAAGCAGAGGGACTTTGGACAGTGTGCTTGCTGTTGCTTTAGTCCTTAGTGTTCCCATCTGTCAGATGAAAGATAGAACAGAATGGACTTGAGGACACGGAGGCCAGGGGGTGGAGGGGAAGCTGGGACGAAGTGAGAGAGTAGCATTGACATAGATACACTACCACGCGTAAAATAGCTAGCTAGTGGGAAGCAGCCGCATAGCACAGGGAGATCAGCTTGGTGCTTTGTGACCACCTAGAGGGGTGGGATAGGGAGGGTGGGAGGGAGACGCAAGAGGGAGGAGATATGGGGATATATGTATACATATAGCTGATTCACTTTGTTGTACAGCAGAAACTAACACAGCAATGTAAAGCAATTATACTCCAATAAAGGTGTTAAAAAAAAAAAAAGATAAGACAGAATGATTCCTAGAATTTTTCTTCCAGTGGAGCTTTATGGTCTCTATCCCTTCCTGTTTGGTCCCATACTGGTTTTGGGGGGGTTTTTTGGCTTATTTTTATTTTTTGTTGTTGAGGTATAATTGACATACAACATTATATTAGTTTCAGGTGTACAACATAGTGATTTGATTTTGTATATATTGCAACATGATCACCTAGGTAAGTCTGGTTAACATCTGTCACCACATATACTTATAGAATTTTTTTTCTTGTGAGGAGAACTTTTAAGATCTACTCTTTTAGAAACTTTCAAATATGCCATACAGTATTATTAACTATAGTCACCATGTTGTACATGACATCCCCATGACTTACTTACTTATTTTAAAACTGGAAGTTTGAACCTTTTGACCCCCTTCACCCATTTTGCCCCACCCCCTGCCTTTGCAACCATCAGTCTGTTCGCTGTATCTGTGAGCTTTTTTAAAAAAAATTGCACATATAGGTGAGATCAAATGGTATTTGTCTTTCTCTGTCTGACTTAATTTACTTAGCCTAAAGTCCTCGAGGTCCATCCATGTTTTCACAAATGGCATTCTTTTTTATGGCTGAGTAATATTCTATCGTATACATATACCACATTTGCTTTATCCGTTCTTCCGCTGATGAACACTTAGGTTGTTTTCACATTTTGGCTATTATAAATCATGCTGCAGTGAACATGGGGGTGCATATATCTTTTCAAGTTAGTGTTTCATTTACTTTGGCTAAGTACCCAGAAATGGAATTGCTAGGTCACATGGTAGTTCTATTTTCATTTTTTTGAGCAACCACCATACTCTTTTCCATAGTGACTACACCAATTTACAATTCCACCAGCAGTCCACGAGGGTTTCTTTTTCTCCACATCCTTGCCAACACTTGTTATTTGTTGTCTTTTTGATGATAACCCTTTTGAGAGGTGTGAGGTGATAGCTCATTGTGGTTTTTTTTTTTTTTTTTTGCGGTACGCGGGCCTCTCACTGTTGTGGTCTCTCCCCCCGCGGAGCACAGGCTCCGGACGCGCAGGCCCAGCCTCCATGGCTCACGGGCCCAGCCGCTCCACGGCACGTGGGATCCTCCCGGACCGGGGCACGAACCCGCGTCCCCTGCATCGGCAGGCAGACTCCCAACCACTGCGCCACCAGGGAAGCCCTCATTGTGGTTTTGATGTGCATTTTCCTGATGATTAGTGATGTCAAGCATAATTTTCATACTGTCAATATTAACTACGACTTATTTAGTACCTACAATATGTCAGACATTACTCTGATAACTTAACATTAATTGAGTGCTCATTGTATGCTAAGCACTTTACATCTATAAATAACATCTATAAATTTACATCTCCCCATAGTAACCCAACAAGGTAGATGCAACTAGTATCCTCCTTTTATAGATGAGGAAACTGAGACACAGGGATGGTAGGTACATGCTCAAGGTGAATGAGGGATCAGGTGAATGAGGGATCAAGCTTGAATTTGAACCCAGAGTCTGATGCCGTACCCTTGCCCTTAGTCATTTTATTATACAACATTCCTAAGCACTTAATTTTTTTCCCTTTTCCTTCCTACAACACAGGGAAGGATAGAATAATATCCTTGTTTTACAAATGAAGAAACTAAGCACAGAGAGGTTAAACATTTGGCCAAAGTAACCCAGCTGGTTAGACAAAATATCCCTGCTAGTTAGCTAGCTAGACAGAGCTGGGATTCAAATCCAAGCCTGGCTCTTAACCACCACATCCCATGGCCTGAGTAGATTTCTCACTATTCCCACAGGTACCTTTGTGATTAGTGAAAAGCTAAGTTATGGTACATTTTAAAAAGAAGGATACTTTTTTTTTTTAACACATAAGATAGAGGCTTTTAAGTACTAAGAGGTTAGATTTGCTTGAAGAGTAAGGTATGAATCACTTTGTAATCAACACGTTATTTATTTGCAAATAGAGTCTTTTTATTTAGTAAGATATTACAGTTTAATCTGGCTCCTGTCTGATTTGTCTTTATTCCAAATAATGCTATCTGATTTAATAAAACCTCACCATGTACCCGAATTGCTAAAGAGGTCAGACTTCACCCCCAGCATCCTCAGTGCAGCTCTGATTGCTTATGTCCTCAGTTCTTCACTCTGCTGCTTAAACATCTATTTCCTGTTTATAGGAAGGTGAGACCCAAAATTTTATATAGAATCTAATTGGTTAATTTTTATTGTATGTCTGACATGTAGTAGGAGCTCAATTAATGCCTATTGACTGACTTAATAAGGAAAAATAATTTGATACCCATATCTTGTTTTACTCTCCTAGGCATTAAAAAAAATGAGTCTTTAACTTTCTAAATGACCTGGAGTGAATGGCTCAAGGCATTCTCACCTCACCATCTCTGGGAGCATTGGGTTGGAATCAACCATGCACCACTTGATCTGAAATTCTAACTAGGAGTTGACAGGAAGTGGGCAGGAATTGTTACTTTGCTTTTTATTGTTTATATAAATATTAAGTGCCATGGCAACAAAAAACTAACAGCCAGATGAAGAATGGAAACATATGGAAAAGTGGAAGACTATGTTAAAAAAGAGGATATTTGAAAGAAATGCTTCATTTGGCTTATATCGATATGAGTGTATTGCTTCATTTGGTTTATCTTGGTATGAATGTATTGCTAACATGGTTTGTTCTGTTGTGAGGAAAAACAAAGATGTCATTGGGGGGGGAATAAAAGCTTTGATCATGGAAAATATCAATGTAACTAAAGAATAAATATCTTATTTAATTTCTGTATTTGGGGCACAAACTTGATTCTGAGTTTCCTGGCACCCACGGTAAAAAGGAAAACATGATTAATTATTAAGGTTTTCACTTCCATGAAACACAATCATATTAATTTATTTTGAGGAAACAGTCTATTCTTAACATCTAGGTTTAGAAGAGAAAATTCCTTTTATAGGTCTTTCTGTAGGAGACTAACTCTTTGTTTCCAAATACTCAGCATGTTTCTTCTATCTTTCTACCTACATGAAAGGAAATTGACAACATTCAAGATGAGAAGCAAATTTTTGAAGTCATTGTTGGGTTAGTTGTACAATTAGATAAGAATACAGATGGCCCGTAGGAGAAAATGTGTGTCTTTTATCTCTTCAGCACTGTCGATAGGGTTCATGAGTTTGGTTGAACTTTGAATCATGAATATCTATAATAGCTCTACCATACATTGCCAGGCTCATTAGAGACCATGCAAAACAGTGCTTGATCCTTGAAATTTCCAAAAGGAGTCACTTGGGACAAAGTAATCCTAGTAAGATCTACTTTTCTTTTTCTTTTTTAAAAAATATTTTAATTTTGTTGGAGTATAGTTGATTTACAATGTTGTGTTAGTTTCAGATGTACAGCAAAGTGATTCAGTTATACATATACATATATTCATTCTTTTGTTAGATTTTTTTTTCTGGTATAGGTTATAACAGAATACTGAGTAGAGTTCACTGTGCTATACAATAGGTCCTTGTTGGTTATCTATCTTATATATAGTAGTGTGTGTATGGTCATCCCAAGCTCCTGATTTATCCCTCCCCCAAACATTTCCCCTTTGGTAACCATAAGTTTGTTTTCGATATCTGTAAGTCTGTTTCTGTTTTGTAAATAAGTCCTCCAAAGAAGACATACAGATGGCCAAAAAGCACATGAAAAGCTGCTCAACATCACTAATTATCAGAGATATGCAAATCAAAACTACAATGAGGTATCACCTCACACTGGTCAGAATGGCCATCATCAAAAAGTCTACAAACAGGGCTCCCCTGGTGGCCCAGTGGTTGAGAGTCCGCCTGCCGATGCAGGGGACACGGGTTCGTGCCCCGGTCCAGGAAGATCCCACATGCCGTGGAGCGGCTGGGCCCGTGAGCCATGGCCACTGAGCCTGCGCGTCTGGAGTCTGTGCTCCGCAACGGGAGAGGCCACAACAGTGAGAGGCCTGCATACCGCAAAAAAAAAAAGCGTACAAACAATAAATGCTGGAGTGGGTGTGGAGAAAGGGAACCCTCCTACACTGTTGGTGAGAATGTAAATTGGTGCAGCCACTATGGAGAACAGTATGGAGGTTCCTTCAAAAACTTTAGGATCTACTTTTCTTTAGGCAACTGTATCATAAAATTAAAAGTTACTCTTATCGAATCAAAATGATCACTACTGAGAATCTTTCAGGGACAGTCTGTTTGTTAGCATTGGGCAGTAGAAGGACACAAATATGAGATAAAATTAAAGGGCAAATATGGAGCAGGGGTCGGCACACTATGGCCTGTTGGCCAAAACCATCCTGCTGCCTTTTTATCATAGCCTGTAAGCTAAGAATGTTTTTTTTATGTCTTTACAATGGTTGAAAGAAACTTCAAGGATAATAATATTTTGTAACACATGAAAATTAAGTGAAATTCTTATTTCAGTATCTATAAGTAAAGTTATACTGGAATACAGTCATGCTCATTCATTTACATAATATCTATGACTACATATGGCCCATAAAGCCTAAAATATACACCTTTAATAAAAAAAATTTGCTGACTCCTGTTATGGTGGAGAGAGTACTTTCCATGTGTTCATGAGCTGTGTGAAGAGTCTGGGAAAAGAAGAGCTGTCCTCTCTAAGGGCCAGGGGCCTCTGTCTGTGTGGCTCATCCCTTATATCCTCATGCATTGATCTTTAAAACATGGCATCTGTTAAGCCTACGTCAGGATCCACCTGAGAGGAAGAATGTTCCAGAAGACTGGACTCATGAGCTTAAGGCCCAATATATTTATGAATACCATCACCTTGCCCTTGAAGCATTTACCAGCTTTTGTTCTCTTGGAATCAGCGTCTTTTCCCTGTTCCTTGCATCTTATTCCCCTAGGCTGCTTCTCACTAATTCATAAAAATTATAAAAATGAATATTTTAGAGTTTTGTGCCATAAATTATTCAAATTACCCTACTTCTACTTCTCAGCCTGTTCTTTATTACACCTGTTCCTTTTCTCAGGAGCTTGGAAAATAGCTTTGCTAAATATTTTCTAAATATTTGGTTAGATATGTGTGGCTTTTTCCACCCAGTTTCAACAATTTACCCTCTTGGATTCAGGGACTGGGGACCAGCCTTGCCGTCTTCCATTCATTTTTGGTTTAACAAATATTTATTAGATACCTACTATGTGCTAGATCCTGTACCATTATCTGAATGTGTAAGGATGAAAAAACAAAACAGATTAGGTCCCTGATCTAAGTGAGTTCTCAAGCTCTTTAATATTAAGCCAGGGCAGGCCCAATGCAGCAGCCTGAGCCTGGTGAAACTGTGATGGCATCGTTGGCTTTGCTGGTTTCCAAGCTCAAATTCAGCAAAGCCCACTCATTTGATGGATGGCTCCAATCCTTAGAAAGCTCTAAGTTTCTAAGAGCCAAAAGTTTTCTTCTTGAGAGACACTAAGCATTTAATTCACCTCTTCTATTCTCATCTTCTAAGGAAATAGAACTATTTTGCTTCCTCTTATCTAAGATAGACCTTCCACTATTTCTCTTTGTATCAGTTAGCTATTGTTGCAATTAAGCCATGTAACAAACAGGCACAAAACCTCAGGGGTATAAAACAAGTGTTTGTTGCTCAGACAACCAGGATGGTCAGCTTGGTGGACTGCTGAGGTTGGTGGGACCCTCTTGTATGTGAGAGGGGTGGCCTGGCTGTCAGCCAAGGTGATGGGGGTAATCCAGTGCTGCTCCACTTGTCTTCCTTGCTCCTGTTAGCTATCCTAAGCATGTTCTCATGCTACCCAATTCCTTCTATTACCTCTGAGACTTAGTTCCTGGACTACCACCATTACGTCAGAATTTTTCTTAAAACATGCACCCACACCTGGACAACTCTCTTCTAGATGTGGCTTGACCAGTTGGAAGTGCAGAGGAATCATGATTTCTTATCCTCCAGACACATTGCCTCTGTTAATTGTTAAGTTGGGCTCATATGAAATGAGCTTATTTAGCAGGTGAATTGCACAGTTGGCCCTCATCTCATGTCAGGCTTGAGAAAAGCAAAACCTCTCAGATCTTTTCCATTCCATATGTACTGTGGCCAAGTCTCATCCATCCTGTTGAGCAAAATCTTTAGTCCTTGAACTGTGTCAGTTGGGCTTTGTAAAGGGTCTTTGAAATACGGATTGAATTAACTAAGTTGATTCATTCATTCAGTTCATATTTCTCATGTGCCTATGAGGTGCCAGGCACTGTGCAGGGAACAAAACATTGCCATAGTCCTTGCTCCTGTGTAATTTATGCTGTAATTGCAGCAGGGTAGGGTGGAGGCTGAAGATTTCGCAGTCAGGATTAAAAGACTTTATCGACTTTGTAACATCTTTTTGCTATGGAAGTATCTCCATTCTATTTGGGAGCTCCTGTGGTTGATTAAAATTCCAGTCATTGCCATTTGATTGATATTTTGGTGAGATGTTGACACATCTGTTTGAACAAGGCATGAATAGTTAGCGGATGTGGAGCTGTTCACAAATTTCAAAAAGCAGGTTTCTGTTGGACACTGTGAACTTGATCGACATCACACTCATGGTGATGTTGATTTAGCAAGAGTTTCCTACTGTTTTCATGGAAAGCTCAAACATCTTTCCCTTGTGCTGCTTGATGGGCATAATGTGTGAAGAATTTGAGGCAAGGGAGCATGTTGTGAATCCTTAAGGCTATCTCAGAAGAGCCTCTGTCACTCACACGCCGGGTGTGCTTGCACCAGAGCCAGTTAGACGCCTTCCTTTGGTTCTGGGCTCCCAGTTAGAGGTGCCCTCAGTCTTGCCCTGACTCTAAAGCTGATCTGTAAGGATTATGAGGAAGCATTACCCTTCTTCAATCGACCCAATATTCAAATGCAAAACAAACCTAACCGAAGTTCTTCTTTCATTAATTCAACAAATATCAAGACTCTGCTAAGTGCTGGGAATGCATCAATAGGCAAAACAGACAAAACTCCTACCCTTGACGAGCTTGTATCCTAATGGGAAAACAGATACTACTACTAATAAAACTAATAAATAATAAAATTATGGTATATGTTAAGTGACCATAAAATATTCGGAGATACGGCTATAGGTTGTCCTGTGAAATATAGAGAGTGGATGGTCAGTGTAAGCCTTCTTGAGAACGTAATATTTGAGCAAAGATCTGAATTAAATAAGAAGTTAGTCATGCAGCTATTGGGAAAATATCATAACATGCAGAGATAACAGCCAGTATAGAAATCCCTGGGTCTATTTTTTTTTGTCATTAACTCTGCTACCAGTTAGCCAATAAAGTTCGCTAGCACTTTTTGAGTGCCCATGATCTACCCAGGCATTGGATACATTATGTATAATTGTTGGGAATCTGCCTAGGAGGTAGGTTGTATTATCAATCCCCATTTATAGTTGAGGAAACTGAGACTCAGATTAATTAAGCAAAGTCCAAGTCCCATACCTTAAGTATCAGCTGAAATGGGATTTGAATCCATATGACTTTGAACTCTAACTCCCAAAGCCTGAGCGTTTTCCCCCTTGCCTTGTGGTTTCCCTCATGTATGTGACCTTGGTGGGAACAGACTAGGGAATTACCCTTTGGGTCAGGCAATCTGGGGAGTGGACTTGGAACTAAGAGATCAGGTTTCTAAGAGAGAAAATTACATCACTCATACACTGTGCAAAATCTGCCTTAGGAGCCACTTTTTCCAGGAAACCTCCCCTCAACGAGGCATAGTATTTGGTCTGATTGTCCAGCTAGGTTAATAGAGCTCTTTGAATAACCTATTTACTGTGAAGGCAGCCCTCCTGCATGGAATTCTGTTTATCTTTACTATCATTAGTGACTGTTGTTGGTGTATATCTCTGGTTAGTGATGGCTTGACAACCTTGACACATAATAAACACAGAACTTCCTCGTGCTCTAATATTGCAAAGTATATCATCATGTGGGTTGTTATAAAGCGGTTCTCATTTTTTCCATAGCAACAATATGAGAATAGAGGAGTTGCCTGTGTTTATAAGGACTAGGCATCGAGTAGTCACCATGACCAACAATGTCATAAAAGCAAAATAAATGTAAAATTATGTTCCAAGCCTGGGAACTTATAAAGGGTTATACCTGGGAGTCCCATGTACTGTTCAGTGTACTTGCAGCACATTAAAAAAAAAAATACAGCTCCACTCATACATTTAGAATTTACAAGAGTCTAGGAGAGATGATTTGGAAAACTCAGGTCTCTTTTTAAAAAGATATCCAAATTTACAAGCAGTTCATGCAGCTCAATATCACAAAAACAAACAACTCAATCCAAAAATGGGCAGAAGACCTAAATAGACATTTCTCCAAAGAAGATGTACAGATTGCCAACAAACACATGAAAGGATGCTCAACATCACTAATCATTAGAGAAATGCAAATCAAAACTACAATGAGGTATCACGTCACACCAGTCAAACTGGCCATCATGAAAAAATCTACCAACAATAAATGCTGGAGAGGGTGTGGAGAAAAGGGAACCCTCTTGCACTGTTGGTGGGAATGTACATTAATACAGCCACTATGGAGAACAGTATGGAGGTTCCTTAAAAAACTAGAAATAGAACTACCATATGACCCAGCAATCCCACTCCTGGGCATATACCCTGAGGAAACCATAATTTAAAAAGAGTCATGTACCACAATGTTCATTGCAGCTCTATTTACAATAGCCAGGACATGGAAGCAACCTAAGTGTCCATTGACAGATGAATGGATAAAGAAGATGTGGCACATATATACAATGAACTATTACTCAGCCATAAAAAGAAACGAAATTGAGTTATTAGTAGTGAGGTGGATGGACCTAGAGTCTGTCATACAGAGTGAAGTAAGTCAGAAAGAGAAAAACAAATACCGTATGCTAACACATATATATGGAATCTAAAAAAAAAAAAAAAAGGTTCTGATGAACCTAGGGGCAGGACAGGAATAAAGACGCAGACGTGGAGAATGGACTTGAGGACACTGGGAGGGGGAGGGGTAAGCTGGAAGGAAGTGAGAGAGTACCACTGACATATATACACTACCAAAGGTAAAATAGGTAGCTAGTGGGAAGCAGCCGCATAGCACAGGGAGATCAGCTCGGTGGTTTGTGACCACTTAGAGGGGTGGGATAGGGAGGGTGGGAGGGAGATGCAAGAGGGAGGAGATATGGGGATATATGTATATGGATAGCTGATTCACTTTGTTATAAAGCAGAAACTAACACACCATTGTAAAGATATTATACTCCAATAAAGATGTTTAAAAAAATTTTTAATTAAAAAATAAAATAAAAAATAAAAAGATATCCAAGGAAGTTTAAACTGATGCTTTTTCTTTCAATAAATAGCCCTAAATCAAAGGCATGAAAGCATATATCTTATAAAGATTATAGCTGCTATTGTGTGTGTGTTTGTGTGTGTGTGTGTATGTGTATATAAATAAAATGATGGTCTGAATCTTTAATAAGGTGTGACCAGCTGGGCAGAACCAGTACAATTTTAGTCACCAAGGTGCTAAAACATCACTGGAAACTTAATATGTTGAGGAAAACTTGATTTAGTGGAATTCTCTCCAGGCCCTGCGTGCTTGGAAGGGATCCTTGGATATGCCCCATTGGGTGAAGGTGGCGTGGCAAATTGAAGCCCCAAGGGAGGTTCTAAACTACACTCCAATGAAGGTGAGTCCATCAGTGTGAGGCTTCTATGGGGCTTCAGTTGTGAGCTTAAGATCTGAATAGAAATACTGAAGAGCTGAACTTGGAACCAACACATTCCCTTTTTCTAACCTTCCCCATGCTGAAGTCAACCTCCCCTATAAATTGAGGTTCAACAGATAGGTTTTAAGGTTGCAGATTCTAACTTAACCTGACTGTGGTGTCCACACATGCCAGCCTGGTGTTTTGAGTTCCTTAAGGACAACTCAAAGCCATCAAGTTTATTTAAAGCTTTAAGAATAGCTGCTACATACACGGGGACCAAATAAAAAGCCACCCATAAACGATATGTGCATGAAGGACACTCTTTGACATTTTGGTGACAACTCTTACACCCTTTCACTCTTCTCTGAAGAGTCATAAAAAATGAATACCAACATTTAAAAACATAAAAGAGGTTCAAAACTCACCTCTCACATTTGTAAAGGCAGGAATGAGACAGCATTGTCCTGCCTTCAGTCTTGTGGGAATTCCCTAAAGAAAGGATGAAAAGGGGCTGAGCCTTTGGCTAAGTAAATGGCTTGAAACAACTTAGGCAGTGATTTCTGATTATGCTCCTTCCCAGTTCAAATTCTTATATTGGTTCCATTCCCAGCAAGGTATAATCCATATTCTTCTCCACAGTCTTTTCCCATCCCCTCGTTCCTCCCCACCATCCAGTGCCCCTCTTTTTTCAGAGAAGAGGCAGGTGTGAAGCCCTGTTGGAGATCCAGCTCACATCACTCCTCTGAAGCCCCTGCTAGGTGCTTCCAACTGGGTGCCCACAGCCCTTTCACAGTTCTCTACAAGGACGTCAAGTACGTTTTATTTAGGAAAGTTGTGTTTGTATTTCTCCTCCTTGAGACAGTAAATTCTATAAAATTTAGGGACCATTTGCTATCAGTCCCTTCAGAGTGTGACATAATTCTAATGATTGATTTAGAATGATTGAATTAATGTTATAAATGCCGTAAATAGGCAGCTTCCTATATATAATCTCGATGCAAGCACACTTTTTTATTAAAATTACTGGATTTTTCAGTGTTAAACCTCATTTCAACAAACATGTCTTCACCAGCTAGAATTATGATGAACATTGATCTACTGATGCAGAAATTTAAGTTTGTCAAATGCATGTAGATTTTTCGGTTGGTTGTTTTATTTTGGATTACCCCCCAAAACATCATTTTTGTAGTTGAAGAAAGATAAATCTTTTGTCTAGTTTAGCAGGGTAGTTCTGCAGGGCAGGGGCGTGGTTATGATGGTATGTTCTGGAAAGCAGGGTTTTAAAAATTTGTCTTAAATACAGTACTCTGAGAATAGTAGGTTTTCAAATAAGATACTCTTGCTGTTGTTGCCACTAAAACATAAAGAAAATAAATCGCAAGTCCAGCTTCAAGTCGTCTTAACAGAAGCACCTTCAATTTCCTTCCTCTCTGTCTCAAGTGTTCCTTGGAGCCTGTGTCCTGTCCTTCTTCCCGCAATCCTGATTGATCCTACTTTCTTCCAGAATCTTCCTGGACCAGGCCCCACTATTGTAGCCCATCCCTCTTACATTTTCCATCCCTCACCTCCCCACCACCTCCTTCCCTTCAGTCTACAAACCTACTCAGCCCCTTCTTGCTCTTAACGCCCCCTTTCCTGAACCTGGCTGCATCTTCCAACTTCCATTCTCTCCATCCTTTCTTCAGGCTGTTCTGCATTCACATCATCCATGTCATCGGCATCTCCTCACAACTTAACCTTTACTGACTTCCACCTCTAACCTGGGTTAACCCTACTCTCGGAGTCACCAGCAGTCACCAGCTACCTTCCACATGATCAATACCATTGATCAATCCCTGCTGGAAATTACCTTGCCTCTTGACGTCGTGACACTACAGCTCCTAGTTCTCCCTTGTATCGTTTATATGGCCCCTGACCCCGCCCAATGCAGGCATTTCCTCGGGACTGTCCTTGGTCCTTTGTGCACCTCCCTCTACCTCATTTCTCTTGACAATCCTGCTTATTCCCTTTGTGTCAACCACTGTCTACATTCTGAGGACCCAGGTCCCTGTGCCAGGGACTCCTAAGTATGGGCAGTCCCAACCTCTCTCCAGGGCTTTGTCTCCTTTTTTCCTGTGTTCCTGACAGTTCCTCAATTTCATTCCGTCAAAAACATAACTGGTCTCCACATCAGCATACCTTATTTCCCTTAATTACCATTTTCTCTTCATGGCAGCACCCTTTTCATCCATCTTGCTTGAAGGCATTCCCAGTACTCACCCCTACACCCAGTCATTCCAAAGTCCTGTACATTCCACCCAAGTCCTCTCTCTCACATCCATCATCTCTTCCTTTCCATTCCTTCTGGCCTTTGTCAAAGCTCCTGTGACACAGTGGGGATTATGTTACTCTCTTGCCCCTTCAGAACAACAATGAAAGACTTCAAATTCCTTAAATTCTTTTACAAGGCTTTCAAGACCCCACAAGTCTGACTATAATTTACCTTGTATAATTATAAGGGCACAAGTGAAGGCAACACCCTGTTAACGATAAAAGTCCAGGCTTCTGAGGCATGTAGACATGAACAAAAACCTCGGTCCTCCCCTCCCTCAAATCTAGTGGCCCCCTCCCCAAGCTTCATCCTTATTACTCCCCTCTCTACTGTCTTTCCTGGGTTTGGGTACGCAACTATTCTGACTCGTTTCCTCTCCAGTATATTTCAGATCCATGAGAAGACGCAAGCGGTGAGCTGGATCTGTAGAATTTGTCAGGCTCTTCAGATCCTGAATTGCTTAATCCAGCCAACCTAAAGGCAAAAGGAAAAGAAACGGGACTGTCTTAGTATGGATTTAAATCCTTTGTAAATTACTCTTTCTTCCTGTCTCTCTCTCTCTCTCTGGTTTAGAAATGCCATACTGAAATCTTGCTTCCTTGGCTGTATTTTCTTTTTTTCAGAACTGCATGGGTTTTTCTGTAGGTGTTAGAAAGTCTAGATTCCAATTAACTTTGCCACTGATTGCTTTGTAAATCTTGGTGAGTCAGGGCTGCTTCGTAAATGATGATGAAAATTTTAAAGTTCTTTGAGCATGGCAGTGCATGAGCAGAATACAGATAAACTAATTGGGATGTATAGTCGCTGCACTTGTATGTGTGGTTTTGAGAAGAAGCCTGTAAATAAATACGGGGCTTTCAAGTCTTGTTTATGGTTTTCAAGAGGGAGTTTGTGGGCTTTATCCTGCGTGCCAAACTAGTCTATAACATTTTCTAAATCTCTCTTAATCTTAAATTCATATTCTTGGGCATTAAAATAATGAACAAGCATCATGAGAAAAAAAAAAAAAAGGATTTTCTTCAAAAATTCCACTGACACTGACTAACTAAACTCCTACCAGGAATTTGATCAACAAGAGACGAAAGCCATAGCAGGATGGGAAAAATACCCAACAATGCTCTCCTTTATGCCTCCTAATTATACAGTGAAGAAACAGGAGGATGTCACAAGAGCATGCACTTCAATAAACATTTGCTTGAAATGGTATTTAAGAATCCTCAGAAATCTCCCCAAAGGCCTCTAGAAAGCCTTCTGTCTAGAGAAAAATTCTGATGATAAAACATTTTCTGCACGTCTCACCCGCTTTTACAGGCAGTGTCACGATTGCTGTGGGTTTGGGGTTTTACTTCACTTTTGCTTCTGTTGGGAGCCTCTGAGCCGCTTGAAAAGTCGCCAGAGCAACCTTGCCTTTTCCAGATGCTGCCAGCACCAGGCCTGGGCCTGGGGATGAGGCAGAAGTCCAGTCTCACTTCTTTTGAAAAAGAGGCCCTCAGACCTCCCCTCCACTTGGCATAGTGATTAATAAACCACTCCTCACTTTTTAGTCAGAACTTTCTGCAAACTCTTTGCTTCCCTTTAAAAATGTTCTTATCTTACCCCGGGTTGAGTGATCAGCAGGTACGGGGAGTTTTGCTCCTCTTCAATGTGGTGAGGGCAGTCAGCCTTTCTGAGTTGTTATTTTAGCTCTCCTTTGTCCCCATTCAATAAAGTCAGAGAGAGTGTCCGTTAACGAAGTTTCTACCCAGAAGTGAAAGGAAAATGTCAATAAGTATGGTAGTAGGATAACAGTTTTGGTGAAATGCTTAAATAAAAAGGAAGTTATTTTTTGATCTAGCATGAAAATTAGGATGGGTTCAGTCATTCTGTCCTAAAAGAAATAAATTTAGCTGTCAAATAAATTGTGCAATCAGATGGCAAAATCTCCAGCAAAATTTAAGAGTATTACCCTAGTATCTAGACTAGGGGTATTTCACTGTGGCCATAATTATTGGTGTGGAAACATTTAAAATGGGAAGGTTCAGACTAGAGTCTGGAAATAAGTGTTGATCTCTTCTGTGGGGCTTTGACCAAATTACCTTCTTATTAGATAGATATTTGAATACCTGTACCAGGGAGAATATATTGCTCTCACTGGGCCACTGGGGGGTTTTCTTGCTTTCCCTTTTACTAGAACTGATAGCCATTTTATAGAAAAGATGTTCAAAATGACATGGGTGGTGATAAACACTGGCAGAATATTATGAAAGGGTTTAATCCCCCAATTGCAGCATTCTTAGCTAGATTAAATTGAGCAGCACCAATTCTAATGAGGATGGATCTTTTTTCCTCTCCAAATGAAAAACTGGGAAGAATTGTCTTGTAAACTTCGGTGTATTTAAATTGGGAAGGTTTATCTTCTACCTTTAGAAGTTGAAGGTCTATAGCATGAACTGTGGACAGTAGAGACCTTGGATCAAATCCAGTGCTATCATATGGTAGTTCTATTTTTAGTTTTTTAAGGAACCTCCATACTGTTCTCCATAGTGGCTGTACCAGTTCACATTCCCACCAGCAGTGCAAGAGTGTTCCCTTTTCTCCACACCCTCTCCAGCATTTATTGTTTCTAGATTTCTTGATGATGGCCATTCTGACTGGTGTGAGATGATATCTCATTGTAGTTTTGATTTGCATTTCTCTAATGATCCAGCAATCCCACTACTAGGCATATACCCTGAGAAAACCATAATTCAAAAAGAGACATGTACCAAAATGTTCATAGCAGCTCTATTCACAATAGCCCGGAGCTGGAAACAACCTAAGTGTCCATCATCGGATGAATGGATAAAGAAGATGTGGCACATATATACAATGGAATATTACTCAGCCATAAAAAGAAACGAAACTGAGCTATTTGTAATGAGGTGGATAGACCTAGAGTCTGTCATACAGAGTGAAGTAAGTCAGAAAGAGAAAGACAAATACCGTATGCTAACACATATATATGGAATATAAGAAAAAAAAAATGTCATGAAGAACCTAGGGGTAAAACGGGAATAAAGACACAGACCTACTTGAGAATGGACTTGAGGATATGGGGAGGGGGAAGGGTAAGCTGTGACAAAGCGAAAGAGAGGCATGGACATATATACACTACCAAACGTAGGCTAGATAGACAGTGGGAAGCAGCCGCAGAGCACAGGGAGATCAGCTCGGTGCTTTGTGACTGCCTGGAGGGGAGGGATGGGGAGGGTGGGAGGGAGGGAGATGCATGAGGGAGGGGATGTGGGAACAGATGTATATGTATGACTGATTCACTTTGTTATAAAGCAGAAACTAATAAAAAAAAAAATCCAGTGCTATCACCTGTGACAATGTGCAAATCACATACCTCGCTAAACACTCAGAGTCTTTGATCTGTGAAACTTAGTGGTAATACATTCCAGAGGTTCTTGTAGCATAAAAGGTGACACACATAAAGTGGCCAGCACTATGTGGGCACACAGTAAGCCCTCGGTATCCTGGTATCCATACTCCATGTATGTAATTCTCCTCCAGAGATATACCTAGAGCACAGACAATCACAGCCCCACAGATAGCTTGTGAGGTGAAGGGAGTATCTTCCAAATGCAAGTCACCAGCCCAGATGTTTTCAGATGGATTTTAGTATTTTTCCTATACAAAGGGGCAGAATTAAATTATTCAGAGGGATAGATACCAAGAAGCAGAGCAAATTTCTTTTCTCCGTTGTCCTGAATCAATATGAGAAATTCAAGGGACATTCTGGGAAATTCAATAAGCCAATGGCTTACAAAGCAGCTATGCTTTGGAGATCAGAGTCTCCCTCTCTCCCATCATGCAGAGATGCATGAACACTGCTTGCGAATGTCATGCACAGCTGTGCTTCAACTTCCCTCCCTAGAAACCGCCCACCTCCAAGTCAGGTTTAATACATAACAGCTTTCCTCACACTAGCCAGCTATCATCAGATTTTATTTCTTGAGTCCCAAGATATCTATGTTAGAGATGGAGACAGAAGACCATTACATTTTGCCTACTTCCTCATTCTCGTACCAATAATCAGAAACTTTTCCATCAAGGTCCTCCTGCCGATTCCCTCTAGGTCAGGAGTGCTGGACCCCTGATCAATCCCCTTCACTCCATCCTAGAGCAGGAGGCCCTTTCCAACTGTGATCATACTCTTTGCTTTACCTATGAGGAAATGGTGGAGCTGGGTGGCTAAGTGACTTACCCCAGGCCCTTCAACTAGCAAATAATACAATAGCTCACATTATATTGAGTGACCATTCACAGGTCAAAAGCTCTCCTTAAGTACTTTATATATTATACTTACTTCGCATGAAAAGCCTATTATCTCTAATAATATTACAGATAATATTATTATCTCCATTTTATAGATGGGAAAACAGCACAGAGAGGTGAGGTAACTTCTCCAAGATGGTAGACCTCAAATTAGAACTCAGGCAGCTGACTCCAGGGGCCTCCCTCACTCATTTGTTCTGCTGGCAGAACTGGGGATAGAACTCAGATAGAAGCTATTACCAGCTTTCTATAGAGAGGACTCCTGGTTCCCTGTGAAAGCCCTGTTGCTCAAGGTCAATATAATGAAAAATAAAGGCCTGCTTTTTGGCACTTCAGGAACATTTATTCAGAAAATACTTATTGAGTGCATAATATGGTTAAAGGTCTGTGCTAGGTTCTGTGGGGGAATACCACAGAGAGAGATGATCCCTGCTTTGTCCTCAAAGACATTAATGTATTGCATTCCTGAAACTTCACAGCGACTTGAATAGAGTTAACATGACTGATGTCAGTTTTCACTATAAACCAGTGAGTCCTTAGGAATTCTGAATTACCTGAAGGGTAAATTCTTTCCATTAAAGACAAATAAGAGAATAATATATAAATAAAGAATGTCCCCAGATTAGATCTTGGGACAATGGTAAAAGTGACTGGACTGTGCCTAAAAGCTCGTGTGAGTTTACAATGATTTTGTTTTCAAGTTGTCGCCGTTCTGTTCTAAGTGAGGATCAGCCATCTAAGCCAAGATTTCCTTGGTTTACGCCTAGTGGTTTGATTGCTCTCCATCCTAAGGGCTGACATCTCAGGAAAGAAGGTTGGAAGTAACAACTCCCAAGAGGGATTTAGCTATTTCGGTAATTTTTGTTTTCAAGCTGGTATTTGTCTTGTGTCTGTTTTCACTGTGCCAAACAGTCTTACGGTTCTCAGAATTTCCCTTGTCTCATAGTAAAAAATACCACTTAGCTTTTATATCTTTCACTAAAAAGAATTCCATGATGTTTTACAAGGTCCACCTATCTGTTAGCACTAGTATACTTGGAGTGGCAAACAGTTAAATCTCCAAATCTCAGAGAAGCAATATTGAGAAAGGGAGAAGCAGGCGTTTGGGCTCTCATGGCTGGGAGAGGAATTGTGATGTGTGCGGGGGAGCTTAGGAATCGGCGTCTTTCCAGCACCACCTGTGCTGTCCTGACTCTGCACCAGAGTAGGTATCACGTTCCCATTTGTGTCCCTACACTGTCCCCGCATCCAAGATGATGATGACCACAGCTACAAGCGACTCCATTTGGGGACATATACTGTGTATCAGGCACAGCACTATGGTCTTGGGAATTTCTTACTTAATTCTCACAAGAATATATGTAGCTATTCTTACTCCTATTTCACAGATAAGGAAACTTGTCTAAGGCTACAGAATTAGTAAGACAGAACCAGGGTGTAAACCAATGTCTGTCTCACCCCATCCCTGAACTCTTACCCACTAAAATGGGGATCCCTGGTGGAGAGGACACTAAGGGTCATGTCATATGGATGGAGGCAGTTGTGAGGCTTTGTGGTGAAGGGAAGCCTGAGGAGAGAGGTGAGGAAATACCAAAATGCTGCAGGACCATGGGGTAGAAGACAGTCTGAGCGTGATGTAGGCAGTTTCATGGAGGTAGAATTAGAACCAATGAGGAGAAATGGTTGGAAGCACCATATGGGCACAACATAAGAGTTTTCTCTCACATTCAGAGTTACCCCAAAGTGGACTGAAATGCATCAGAAATCAGTCACTTCCTCATCACTGAAGCCTTTCAGGCTCAGGCTGGACAGCTCCCTGGTGAGGATTCAGCCATTATCAGTCCTACGGTTCTTTGATTGCCAACCAGCAATGCTCTTGTAAGTGCCCCAAAGTACTCGTCAGAATAGTTGCAGCACAAGAAGAATTTCACAGTCCCTTGGAATGGGGTGTCATGGAATTCGACCCATATGGACACTGAGTTTGTATATTCAAAACTCTGGTGACATAATGTTCTCCTTATTTTTAGATCTAAATTTCTTCAAACACCAATGCTAGAAAAATACCCTAAAATAGATTATTTCTTCTGGCTTTCCTTCAGAAAGACTGAGTAAGAAAAATATGATGCCACTAAAATGGGCCAAAATGTTGATGAAATGTCTATGGATGTTGTAGGATATATGACTGAATGTAAATTGTCTTCTTTGTCATAAGTTAGAGCCAGGCTACAAGTCTAGGTGTTGGCATTTCCTGTAAAGAATAAGGAACTGTTGAAAGAAGATGCTTGACTTTGAAATGGATTGCAAGGATAAACATTTAAAAGTGTTTTCCCAAATTCTAGGTCTTGGAGACGTGTCATGTACTTCCCTATTTAGGTTACCCTGCTTGTTTTTGCTCACTGGCAGTCTCACTAACTTTTTCTTCTCTCTTCTCTATTTGTGTTTATATTTCCAGTTTTTCATCCTGTTGACCTTCCAGATAAGGGTGTAATGAAAATACAAACTGAATATCATAGAGAAATGTGCTAAGTAGCTAAAAAAAAAAATGTGCTTCTTAACATTGTACTAAAAAAGAATTATCCACCAAGGGAAAGAAATAAGAATTGACTATATAAATGTCTGAACCCAAACCAGCATAGATACTGTTTATTAACTGGTTTTGTTTCTCATGACTAATAATGAGTCATATTAATATCACCTCTTAATTTGCTTGAGAGATGCAGGAGTGAGACAAATAAAGATCACAATGCTTGGGCTTCCCTGGTGGCACAGTGGTTGAGAGTCTGCCTGCCGATGCAGGGCACACAGGTTCGTGCCCCGGTCCGGGAAGATCCCACATGCGGCGGAGTGGCTGGGCCCGTGAGCCATGGCCGCTGAGCCTGCGCGTCCGGAGCCTGTGCTCCGCAACGGGAGAGGCCACAACAGTGAGAGGCCCAAGTACTGCAAAAAAAATAAAAATAAAAATAAAAGATCACAATGCTCACTTTCTAACTGATTAGAGCTGGGTTGAAGACTGTGACTTTGGGCTGGAAAGTGTGCTTCAGCCCTGACTACGCTAGACTCACCCAGGCAGCCCCAGGGAGAACTCACAATGCAGATCTCCCCTGTAGGAGCTGTGCCTGTAAGATGTACAGTCTGGAGTAGGAGAGAAAGCATGCTTCTTGCCAGCAGCTGTAGGGAGCTGGCTGAAAATGCTGTCTCTTCTCCTGTACTCAGCACTCAGATAACTCACAAGCAGGGTGGCAGTAAATGCCCAGGAGTGTTACTCTAATGGAGCTTCCCCTACCTAGAAACATGGAGCATAAAAATAAAAGGTCAGCCCTCAGTGATAAACTCTAAAATCAGATGCAGCTGAAATCTAGGACTTTGTTTTTCAACCCTGGCTGAACACATTAACTCCAGTACATCGTGCTTACCAAGTAGTATGATTAATGTATCCTACATACCCAGATTACTAGAGATGAGTTGTCAAGGTCATAAAGTCCAGAGCCACATTCAATACTGCGGATGGGGCTTCCCTGGTGGCGCAGTGGTTGAGAGTCCACCTGCCGATGCAGGGCACACGGGTTCGTGCCCCGGTCCAGGAAGATCCCACGTGCTGCGGAGCGGCTGGGCCCATGAGCCATGGCCACTGAGCCTGCACGTCCGGAGCCTGTGCTCCTCAACAGGAGAGGCCACAACAGTGAGAGGCCCGCGTACTGCAAAAAAAAAAAAAAAATACTGGGGATGGTTTCAGAGATAATGCTACATAAGAAGGACTCCAAAAATGCTACTGAAAAGCAGAATCCCAATTCTGCCTGTGCATCAAATTCACCATTGAGAAAGAATCTGTTGATTAGAGCAAAGTCTTCTTCCTCCTCCTCATCAGTAAAGGGTTTATGCAGAAAAGTCCCTACACTATTTAATCTATCTAGCATTTATCTCGCTATTGTGCCTGAATTTCTCCTGAAGGAGGAAAAGAGAAGACTAAAAGGCAGCCATCATAGCACATGGCTGAGAGCACAGCATTAGCCATATGCTTGCAGAATGGTGGTGTGATGTCAGGTCCCTGCATCACTTTGAACTTTGGAAAATGGTAAGCCTGGCTGGCACTCACAATTCTGTGGCCATTCCATGCTTTAAACAACAGTCCTAAAGCGAAGCTCCAACCTGAGGCATTCTGGATATAACTCTAAGAGAACTTTGTCTTCCAAGGGGTTTAAGTAAATGATCTCAAAACATGCGGCCCCACCTCTGCTTAATCGCTGCAGAGATTGTGTGGTTTCAACAGGAGCTGTTGAATCTGAAGTTTAAGCCTTGCCTTGGTTCTATTCAGCCCACTTTTTCCTAGGTGATGTGGTGTGCATTAGTGTTGGTGGTGGAGCAGATAGAAACTCATATTAATTTCTGTTTGCATGCATACATTTAGGTAGAGGCAATAGTTTTGGAGACAGAATGAGTCATGATTTTGGATCTAAGCACCACGGAAAGGAGGAAATTGTCACTTAGCACCATCCATAACAATGTCCATTCTCTGTGCATTTTCTGGCATAAAGATGTCCTGTAGGTAGTTCGGGACAGTCTAGAAGGATTCAAGAATCATAAACGTTTAGGCAAAGGTTAAAACCAAAATGATGAATGGCATTGCCCAAGAACAGACTGAGAAGACTAATCAGTCATGGAGTGTGACTTGAGGAAACTGTCATTTAATAAATAATAGAGAAAGAGGAACTCAGGAAGAAGATTGAGAAAAGAGGGCAGAGAAATATTAGAAAGTGAACATTGTAGCATCAATGGGAAGGAAAATGTCTCAAGAAAGAAAAGGTAATGAACTGTGTCAAACACAAGTAGAGAATTAGCCAGCTGTAAGAACTGGAAAGTCTCTCTTGAATTAAAAAGTACAGGATGACTGTGCAAAGAACATTTGGACCGGGTGGTGAGAACTGAAGTCAATTGTGTAGAGGATCAAACAGGAAGAGAGAATAAAGACTGTGACTGGGGACAACTCTCATGAGAGCTGAAAAGGAAGGGCAGAGAATGGGTGTTAACTTGAGGGAGACACGCAGTCCTTGTGGGACTTATCTGCAGGGTAGGAACATTTTTTTTTGTTTTACTTATAGGACATAGAGAAGAAGATTGGTGAGAAAAAGAGGGGATAGGAGAGAGGGTAAAATAGGTAGGATGAAGTCTTGGAAGATAGAAAGGGATGACCTTGACAAGGAGGGGGAGACTTCTTGTGTCCCCAGACCAGGGGAAAGGAGGTGGACATGGGTATGTGATTGAGGAATGGAGTGTGACAGTATCATTTTTGTGCAGCAGCAGGCAAAGACATCTAAAAACAAGTGAGAGGAGTGTTGCATACAAAGCACACAGAGAGAAATGGGAGGTTGGATCATTTGCTGAAAGAAATGGAAAAGCACGGGTCTCAGGGAGGACTCTGTAGAGTTTGGAAACCATGAATTTATAATGGAGCCAACATGTTCCATTGAGTGATCAAGGGGTTAGAAGTTGGTTATGAGGTCCAAGAACGAGTGCATTTTGAAAGTGAGATAGAGTTTGATGGATGATGTGTTTGACCATGGGATATGGTACTGGTTTTTCCAAGGTATCACCACAGGTCATGACAAGGTTCACAGTGGATCTCCAAAGTGGAGCCTGGCCTTATAGGAAGGTGAAGTGGGTGACTCCTGTGTGGTTTGATGTCAAGAAAGCTGAAAAGCCAAGTCACCTCAAAAATTCACCCCTACCCCAAGTAGGTATTTATAGGAGCCTGAACATCTATAAGGATGCTTTATACCTGCCTTTATAGTAAAACAGAAATAGAATGAGACCAGTGATATTTTAATCTATAATGATTTGTACCGAAGCATGGATGAAAGGTGAATAGGACAGTTCTCAGAAATATTTATTGGTTGGCTTGCTGATATGGGTAGGAGCAAGTGGAGAGAATGAGTGTGAGCTCTGACAATGAGAGAAAGAGAGAAACTTTAGCTGCTAAACTGAATTCAACTTCCTCGGACTTTTCCTTTTCCAAGCACAGATCCATCTGTAAATGTAACATAACAGTATCTTCACAGATTCAGGAATATGGTCTTGCTAACGCCCCACTAAAATTATTATAAATTATATAGAGATACATGCAGTTTTAGAATCACGAAGAAACAAAGATGTGACAATCAGCAATACATTGGAATTAAGTAGGTTACCACTGGAGTTGGTTTTATATTAATACTACATCTCAGTGCCCCAGCTTGAAAATTCCACAACTTTTTACAGTCCTAGTTTGTTACGTAAGGAAAGAAAATATGAGACATCTTAATTCCTGGAGCAAAATTAAGAGTGGAGTTTGAGTGATATAGAATTTGACAGGGAAATAAATAAAAGAGGGTCTGTGAGATAAGACATTCTGGCAAATGAAAGCAAGGCTCTTAATAGCAGATTTTAAATGAGCACAGTTAAGAAAAATAACATGGAACAGATTCTTTTATAAGCAAGGAAGAGAAAACACAGAGACGAATAATTCAAGGTCAGACTGAAATGAACTGGAATTAGAATTTGTGACAGTGTATAACCAGAATATTGCCACACACAGATTTTGTGTTTTGATTTCGGTATCTTGACAGTTAGATAATACTTTGGCTTAGAACTGAGGAAGGACCTAGTTCTTGAATCTTTGGTTGGTTAAGGACTTTGCAGTCATGAGGCATCAGGAGTGTGGAACTTGACGGAAGAGGCAGACGGGTGTTCACATAGTAGGATTCAAGTGCTTCACAGGGGCTGTTGCCATTCAGTGACATCATGGAAATTCTTAGTTGAGGGGTTCTTTCTTCCTCAGACCAAGATAGAGTTGTCTACAGTAATGGAACAATTTCTACATCAGGGGTTATACAGATAAAGGAAATCTCTAAGTAACTTTAGCCCATGTTGGGCTTTCAAATCTTCTCCAAACAAATATATGGCAGTCAGTCTCTCCTACAAAAAGATGGCTTTGAGTTTCACTATTGCATTCCCTCTTTCTACACCAGTGGTGATACAGGAAGCAGTGAATTGGTCAGATTGCAGGAGGCAAGAGAGAAATAGCCCACACCGAATTGGCTTGGCTGTAACTGGAGAAGCCCCATGGCTGAGAGAGTCAACAGCATCAACAATCAATTTAAAGAATCTTTTTTAAAAACTACAATTTTTTCATCTTTTTCTGGATTTAACAATAATATATAGTCACCATATGAACATAAAAATAAAAAAATACATGGAAGGGAAGATGAAATTATGCATAGCAGTCCACTCAGAGACTGTTAGCATTCTGGGTTATGGTCCTCTGTTTTTTTCTCTGTACATGAGTATGTATACAGATGACATGGTTGAGGTTATTACTGCACATGCATTTTCTATCCTTTGTTTTCCTTTGTCCTTGATCATGAGGATTTCTATGTTGTTAAGTATTCTTTGAAAACACCATTTTGATGGCTGTATATTTTTTCCCCATATGGACATACAATAAATTATTTTAGTATACTCTCCTTGTTGGGCATTTGGTTTATTTCCATTTTTAAGTTATTATAAATAAACTTGTGATGAATAATAGTGTACATAAGTCTTTTTTCCTGACCTTTTTAAAGAACAAATTCCCATAGTAAAATTGTTAGATCAAAGAAAACCCACATTTTAAGGTTTTTGAGACATATTGTCAAATCCCCCTCAAAAAGATTGATAAAGGCTGATGGCTATTTGGTCTCTAGCTCTAAGAACTATTTAAAAGTTTTTGAGCCCTGGACCTTTGCTATAAGCTCCCATACATAATATAATTAGGAAGACAAATCTCTCTTATATGCCATCTGTGAGGGGATTTGTGCCAAATTAAACAAACATGCCTGTTTTTAGAAAGCAAACCCAGGAATTACCATGGGTTTCATTGGACTAGCTTTATTTATTTTATTTATTATTATTATTTTTAAAATAGTTATTTATTTTTGGCTGCTTTGTGTCTTCATTGCAGTGTGCAGGTTTCTCATTGTGGTGGAGCACGGTCGCTAGGCGCGTGGGCTTCAGGGGTTGTGGCATGCGGGCTCAGTAGTTGTGGCTTGTGGGCTCTAGAGCAGAAGCTCAGTAGTTGGGACGCACGGTCTTAGTTGCTCCACAGCATGTGGGATCTTCCCAGACCAGGGCTCGAACCCATGTCCCCTGCATTGGCAGGTGGATTCTTAACCACTGCACCACCAGGGAAGTCCCTCATTGGCCTAGCTTTATTCCAGGCAGGTCTTAAGTACAATCGCAGGTGGGATTTGGCAGGGGCCATTGAGTGAAAATTTAAATAAGGCAAAATGTGTTTAGGGTGTGTGTGGGGTCCTTCCTGGATTTCAGTAATACCCATGAGGGTCTATCTTCATATTGCAGGATCCAGACCTATGACTGGGAGACTAGTACAGGCCACAAACCTATCTATTTATCCATAACTACTGTCATTGTTTTAATTTATTAAATTTAAGTTATCAAGACTTCAAGTGTTGCTTGAGATTTCTATTATGCTATTTGTTTGGGGCTTTATGGAAAAACATCTATGAGACTGTGTAAGGGAGGGTAATGGGCATTTGATATTAGGTTTGAGTCCCAGCTCTACCACTGTGGCTCTATGACTGTGGGGAAATCATTCCACCACTCTGGGCCTTACTTTTAATTTCCTCATCTGTAAATTAGGAGCACTTGAGCCACCTTGTAGGGTAGGAATGAAGAGAATAGTGTCTTTGAAATAGCACAATTTTGCTTCTAAATGTTTTAATCTTACAGATGCACTCCCACTTGTGTGGGAATCACACAAGTGATCACACACACACATTATTTATTGCAGCATATTTTGAAGTAGCAAAAGATTGGAAACGGCCTAAACGTCCATCAATAGAAGACTAATTATTCCGTGACCAGTAGTTGTTACTGCTTTAAGTATGAAGACTCTGACAAAATTAGCATTTCTTTAACATCTCTGATTTTTAAAGGCATCGTGATTGAAAAAGTGAAGTTTTGCCTGTTAGCTCAGAATTATGGTATAAGGTGTGGATTTACTAGGTAAATATCTTTCTCACTCCAAATGCAGTCATTCAGGAAGTAGTTCTTATATGTCAGCGTGATGCTATGGTTTCACATACTCATTAGAGGTTCCAAATTTTAAAAGTGTATTCATTTTGGCATGTAGTCTTTTGGAAATAATTTTCAAATACTGTTTCATCATGTGGATATGAAATCCTCCCTTATACATTTGAGAACACTCTGTACTTGGTCTTGTAATTTCTTGGCATACAAATTTATATGATAAATATAAAGCTCATATTGGGGATGTCTTGTGAGTAGCAGGAAGATGTTTAGGATTAAGGCCTGAATATATGAGATTATGAAAACATATTTTGGCAAGTGAGGATTTCATTTCATAAGTGAAAGAATCTGTGGCTTTTCTCTCAGAGCCTATATACATGAAGCAAGAATGAGTCTATCTTGGAGGTAGTGGATATTTGCTTCTTGCGGTGTTGAGACGCCACAGTTTTAGCAGATGCTCCCAAACCATTGGCCCTCACAGGACATTTCCCTACCACTTTTGGGTTTCAGGTCCAGCAGCTGAAACAGATACTGCTGATACTACAATAGCTGCCCCTAAGTAGTAGGACTGCCTTTCTGGAACTGTTTGTTCTCTGAGGAAAGAAAAAAAAAAAAAAAAAAAAAAGACAGACTTCTTTCAGCCATTTGTTGTCACTTACTGACTTCAAATGAAAACTAACTTGCCTAGTTGGACAAAAAGAAGAACGTGTAAGATGCAAAATCAAAGGAGGGTAAGAGGTGCACTGTGACTTTAATAAGCATTGTATTTACAAAGTGCTTTTTTGTTTACCCTCTGACTGCATAGTCTATTCTTGTGCAACATTTCCGGTAGGGTTTATGTTTGTTTTTGAAACTTCCATATAATCTAAATACACTTAACTTTATTTCCAGTCTGGTGTTTCTATATGTTTTTATGATTAAGAATACTTCAAACTTGCTAAATCTACATTTTTTCACATCACTTTTAATTTTAAAAGCAACTTATTGTTCCATCTTGCTGTAACAGCAATACCTGCTTATTTCAGAAAAAAAGTGAAAATAATTACAACCTTTCTGGATGACAATCTGGAAATATCTACCAAATAAAACCAATGCAGATATCCATTGACTAAGCAATTTCACTCTAAGTATTATATCCTACAGATGCACTCCCACTTGTGTGAAATGACACATGTATAAAGTTTTTCATTGCAGCATGTTTTGCTCCAGGAAATGATTAGAAATAACCTTAGTTCCATCTAAAGGAGACTGGTTAATAAGTTGTGGTCATTTATGGTTAGAACGACCCTACTTCCAGGTTTGTCTGAGACAGTCCTGGTTTTTGTCTGTTGTTCCACAGTAATTAGTCATAGCATCCCTTTTCAAAGTGTCTTAATTTGGGCAATAAATTATATGTTTATCCTAATTTTGGTCTACTTCTGCCATGGAATACCACTTAGTCATAAAAAAAGGAATGGTGACACTTTATCTATTGATTAATAATAATTGGGCTTCCCTGGTGGCGCAGTGGTTGAGAGTCTGCCTGCCGATGCAGGGGACACGGGTTCGTGCCCCGGTCTGGGAAGATCCCACATGCCGCGGAGCGGCTGGGCCCGTGGGCCATGGCCGCTGAGCCTGTGCGTCCGGAGCCTGTGCTCTGCAACGGGAGAGGCCACAGCAGTGAGAGGCCCGCATACCACAAAAAAAAAAAAAAATTTATATTATACATATAGCTGATTCACTTTGTTATACAGCAGAAACTAACACAACATTGTAAAGCAATTATACTCCAATAAAGATGTTAAAAAAAAAGCAAGGTTTACATACTTTGTGTTAAAAAAGGTAGGAGAGGATGTAGAATATATGTACATAGATTTGTATACACACAAAATACTTCTGGAAAAATATATAAGAAACTGGAAATATTAGTTGTCTTGGGAGTGGGAATCTCAGTGGCTGGAGGACAGAAATAAGAAGGAAACTTCACAGTATACTCTTTTGTGTATTTTTTAACCATGTGAATAAAGCATCTACTCCAAACACTCAGAAGAATTTTAGAAGGGAGGAAAAATTATGTATCTACATAGGAAAATTGATTTAAAATTATACATGCTAATGCTAACAATGCTTATTCTGAGTAGTTCCACTGCAAATCATTTTTTATAGTCATCTTTGAAAAACCTGTATAATTTGGATTTCAGGATTATACCGCCTAGATTCTTCAGATCATCTACATGATTAACATAGGCATATACCACAATCGTTTCCAACATGAGTACATACCACAGTTCTATTTAAGCAGCCCCCTGTTGTTGAACATTTATGTTGTTTCCAGTTTTTCATTTCAATGTTCCAGTGGGCTGGGCTTTCTTTTACAAAACTCTTTGTGAATGATTCATGTTTATGTCTTTAGAACATATTCTTGAAAGGTGAATTGCTGAATCCAAGAAATGCAAAATCCTAAGGCTTTTGGCTCTTATTTCTAAATCACCCCTCTGAAAGGTAGTGGAGAACCAATTCACACTCTTGCTAGCTGGATTTAAGACTGCCAACTTCTTCATACCTTACCCAACACCGGATCTTATTGTTTGTATTCCTCTTGGCCAATCCAATGGTAAAACTGTTTTAACTTGCATTAACACTTTTTAGTAGGTTAAAATTTCTCCCACATATTGGCCATTTGTATTTCTTATAAATAAAAGCTCACAAAAGAAAAATAAACAATTTTTTTGTGGAACAAAGCCCTTAAAAGAATGCTCTGGGAGGATGGGATTTTGCTTTTTTTTTCTCCTTTTTGCTTGTCCAGCTACTCAGATTTAAAGCTGCTTTTAGAAATATCCAACCTAAAATGATTGTGGAAGTCTACAGGCAGCTGCTATGTTATAGCCAACGATGGACCTCTCAGTGTCAGGGCAGTTCACCACATCCTGCTGCCTGTCCTGGAAGAGTCTTGCCCAGTCACAGAAAGTGACAGGCATAAACAATCTCACTTCTGATTCTTACACGGCGGCGTTGACACAGGCAGGAGATGTCTTAAAAGTTAATTGTAATTTGCTGAATTTTTTAAAGTAACCATAGAACGTTGTGCCCTGAAACATGGGGTGGGAGAATCCTTTGTGTTAGGATGGTTTAACCTTAATCTGCTTTTCAAATGGCGCTGAGTCAGATGTCTCGACACAGTCACACGGTCCATCTGGCGTACAGACGGTCATCATTAATCCAGCAGTTATCTGCATCATGTATATATGTCCAAACATCAAACAAATCAAACTCTTTTGATGTCCTTCTCAATCAGTCTTTAGTTTCAAAAAAATTCTCTACAGTGCTGAGCAGAACAGCAAAATTGCTTTAAGTCCTCCTTCTCCTCCCCCCATCGCACACGCTCACAGTGTTTTAAGGGAATTAAAACACTTAACTGCTTCAAAAGACACAGGCGGGGATGGCTGCCTTTCTCTAGGATCCGCTCCGTGCAACATACAAGGCCCTGTGTAATGTACATGCAGCAGCGTGTCCATTTCTTTTTTTTTTTTTTTTTTTTGACCGTGCCTCCCGACTTGCGGGATATTAGTTCCCCGACCAGGGATTGAGCCCGGGTCTTGGCGGTGAAAGCGCCGAGTCCTAACCACTGGACCTCCAGGGAACTCCCTGTGTGTCCATTTCTTTACACTGTGTGGTCCGAGGGGCATGATCTCACTTGGAGGCTTTTCTGTTGCCTAGCAGGGCTACAGAGAGCCGCTTCTTAAGAGCAGTATTTGATAACTAACTGGGATTTTTAGGAAGACATTGTGTAGGAAGGAAGAGCACACCAGGCTTATTTAATTTTCTCACTGGTAACATAGTAAAGAAGGTTAAGTGTGATTTACATTTTATAGATCAGGTAACTGAGACCCAGGCCTATGAAGGGAGGAGACAGGAGTTTTAAATCCCAAATCTCATGCTTTTTGTCATCATAATCATACTAGGTGTCCTGTAGAACAATTGTTAAGTGAACAAATTTCATGTCAGTTTTCAAAGACCATAGTCAAATAGATATAAATAGATAGGTAGATGTCCCTGAATCATTTAATGCCATCTCCTTCCCCTGAATCACATACTTGACCACAAAGAAAGCCTTCAAAAACTCAAAGAGAGGAGAGAGATTTATAAGGGCATACTCCCTGATTATGGTATAATGAGAATAGAAAGAAAAAGCAAGAAGGCAATTTAAAAAACCTTGTCCACTTGCAAATTATAAAACACACTCATTGATAACTCTGGGATCAGAAGGAAATCAGTGAGGAAGTTAAAGTTACTGGAAAAGAAATGAAAACAAAAAGAACATTTCTTTATCAAAACTTCTAAGGAGGGCTTCCCTGGTGGCGCAGTGGTTGAGAGTCCGCCTGCCGATGCAGGGGACACGGGTTCGTGCCCTGGTCCGGAAGGATCCCACATGCCGCGGAGCAACTGAGCCCGTGAGCCATGGCTGCTGAGCCTGCGCGTCCGAAGCCTGTGCTCCGCAACAGGAGAGGCCACAACAGTGAGAGGCCCGCATACTGCAAAAACAACAACAACAACAACAAAATTTCTAATGATAATAAAAGCTGTACTCAGAGGAAATGTTTTATTCTTTAGTAAAGAATAAAGGAAAAACATCAATAGTTCAACTTACTACTTACAAAATAAAGTGGAACAAAAAACCCTAAAAAATTAGTAAGAGGGGATTAATAGATGAAAGCTGAAATTAAAGGGATAGAATAATGGATAAATAAATCCAAAAGCTGGTTCTTTAGAAAAACCAATAAAATAGATAAACCCCTTGGAAGCCCAATTAAGGAAAAAACATGGTAGCTAAAGAATACAAAACAAATAAAAATAAATGACAGAACAATAGATACAAGAAAAATTAAAATCATGTTGAGATGTGTATAAATAACCCTTTAGTAAGAGGTGTGAAAACCAGTGGAAAAGGAAGATTTCTTAGCAAAATGCAAATGATCAAAATTGACCCCAGGAACAGTGGAAACCCTGAAGATACTGGATTACCATGAACGGACTAGAAAGATAATTAAAGAGTTGCCATTGATAAAGACTCCAGAACCTGATGGTTACAGAGCTGACCCTTAAAAAACAGATAGTAACAATATTTAAACTATTTCAAGTGAATTAAGAAAAATTTACTGAAGACATGCAGAGTACTAGTCATGGTGCTAACCCTAAAATAGTGGGTTACATACATGGGGAATTAATTCATGCCTGAGAACTCATGGCCTACATAGTGGGGAAGTAAGTCGTAGACTCTAAACATGATACAGAGCAAGTGTGCATGTTCCCACCATCATGGTTCGGGCAGTGCCGAGGGAACACGGTCCAGAGTCACGGGGAGGATTTAATGGATGATGGTATCTAAGCTATCTTTAAAATAGATGTCTTCAGAAACTAGGTGTGAACTAGACTAGCTCACATCTCGTGCACTAGAATTTTGTCTAAACGTTATTTATAACCTATTGACGTTTTTGGTTTGTGAATCATCTTGAGACTAATGAGGTTTGTGTCTTCATATGCTGTGTACATAAATTTACATACCAGGAGGCAATGCAGTAAGTGGTAAAGAACAGGGAATCTGGGATCAGACTGCCTGGATTTGATTAGCTGCGTGCCCTTGAGGTGCTGTATTACCTCTCTGTACTGCACTTTCTCATTTGGAAAATAGGAATAATAATTGTATCTACCTTGCAGGGTTGTTGTGAGGACTAAGCATATGAATACATATAAGTTGCTTAGAATAGTGTCTGGCACAAAATAAGCAGTCATCAAGCCAATGATAAAAGTGAAAATGAGAATGGGGATGATGATATTTATAACTAATTTATAATTACCACCTCATCTATTGATATATCATCATTTTTGAGAGATATAAGGAAAGACAGTGGTCTCTGAGTCAGACTGCCACCTCTTAGCTTTGTCATGGACACAGTCTGTAACCTTGGGAAACTACTAAACTTATCTTTTTTTCTTCTGGTAAAATATATATAACACAAAATCTACCACCTTAACCATTTTTAAGTGTACAATTCGGTAGCATTAAATACATTCACATGACTGTGCAATCATCACCACCGTTTGTCTCCAGAACTTTGATATCCCAAACTGAAACTCTGCACCCCTTTAAAAAACTGAACTGATTTTAAACGTCATCTTTTCCCACACCTGTTAAGGTAGACATACTTAGAGCTAGGTTGCTCAAATTAAATATGTTATAAATTGCCAAGTCCCAGACACCTTAGAGGGCCTCGGTACTTTTTGTCCTTTGGTTCCAGCCCCATGGATACACTTTCAAAACCCTGAGTGTGTAGGAGAGGGTCCTTTGCAGATGATTGGTGGCCTCGACATTTCTATGCTCACCCTCCCACCCGGTGATATTTTTTCTCACATATCTTGTTTTGTGAACATGAAGAGCATATGCAACATGTTAACTAACTCTTTTCAGATGCCAAGAATGTGCTAGGTGCTATTTGCGAGAGACAACTTGCCCATTAGATTTATTGTATGAATTAGTCCAAACACTAACTTGGAAAGAGGAAACCAGTACCCATGGAAAATTTATTATTTTGAATATCCTTTTGTAAAAATGTTCCTTGAAGATGAAATGTGGTTTCCACTTGTGCATGATTACAAAGTCGAGAATCTAGAGTTATTTGAAGACAATCTTTTCTCCACACCTTTTTTGAATTACAGAGAAAAAAAACTGGAAGAGTAAAGGCGGCCCCAACTTGGGTTAAGAACCCAATATACTTAAAAGAATAAAAGGAGTGGCAGTGATGTTTTCACCAGATTTTTCTTTTTTTCTTCAAATTCCTACTCTGCATACCTCTTCTTCCTTTTCACATATGTTTTAATATCAGCAGAACATTTTAAGTGAACTTTTCTCCAGCCAGAAAATTAAAAATACTAAAATCCTTCAGTCTATGGTATATTTTGATGAGTGCAAAAGTTGCTTTTGGTTTTTTACCTTTTGGTATTTCCTTTCTCGCTGACTTTTTCGCCTTCTCAGCAGAGAGGTTGTGACCTTTAAATATGATAGGGGGAATGGTATTTGGATCTATCAATATGGCTCCTGCTTTTGCACACTCATTTGCACTCTAAAAGCCTGTTTCTTTTTCTAATGTCATCCACATGTCTGACCTAGACTATGAAGTACTTTGTTCCTGGGGTCACCTCTAACTAGTAAATCGTTGTCTTAACTTGCAGCCCTATAAAGACAAATGTGAAATGTGTCCTTACTGTGAAGCTTTAAACGATGCAGGGATGAAGAAGACCCTGGTTTTTTGACTCCTGCTAACCTGGCATGCCTTGGGGGTTGGCATTGCCAGCGCAGGATCTAACGGGAGGGTCTAACCACAGGTTGACAGTTTTAGACAGTGGGCTACAACCTAAGTGTGATGACTATTTCACTCTTACTTGTGTGTTATGTGAAAGTATAAACCACGCTTCAGTATTTCTGGCTCAGCATTTCTTAAACTATGTTTTGTGAGATATTAGTTGTACAGTAACAGAAAGGTTCTGAAGTCCATGTGTTTAGGAAATGCTGAGTTAAAATTATGAGTTTCTTAGTAAGGAATTTCTCAGAACTGTTAGTCTAAGCTTTATGAACTCCACGTGGGGCCATTTATGTAGCATTTTCCAAGTTTTATTTGATCCAGAACCCCCTAGGACATACACTCTAGGGAAAGGATTCTCATACTATTGTGATAAAGAACAAGGTTTATTGCTGTTGGGGGAGGCGGTTGCATTTTTATTATGGTAAAATATACATAAGATTGATCGTTTTAACCATTTATAAGTGTACAATCCAGTGGCATTAAGTGTAATAACACTGCTTTTGCAAACATCACCACTAACCATTTTCAGAACTTTTTCATCATCCTAAACTGTAACTCTGTCCTGGTCAAGAAACAGCTCTCCACTCCCCAGAACACCCAGCCCCTAGTAACCTCCATTATACTTTCTGTCTCTTTGAGCCTCTGGGTCTGTTTCTGAACAAACCTGTTTTTTTTTTTTTTTTTTTTTTTTTGGTTTCTTTTTTTTTTGCGGTACACGGGCCTCCCACCGCTGCGGCCTCTCCCGTTGCGGAGCACAGCCTCCGGACGCGCAGGCTCAGCAGCCATGTGTCTCTTTGAATTTTCCTATTCTAGGTACCTCATATAAGTGGAATCATATAGTATTTGTTTTTTGATGTCTGGCTTATTTCACTTAGCATAATGTCTTTGGGACTCATCCATGTTGCACCGTATGTCAGAATTTCCTTCCTTTTTAAGGCTGGATAATGTTCCATTATATGTGTATATGTTTATCCATTCACTTGTTTATGAACAGATGGTTTGGTTTGTTTCTACCTTTTGGCTATTGTGAAATGAACATTGATGTACAAGTATCTGCTTGAGTCCCTGCTTTCAGTTCTTTCGAGTATTTACCTAGAAGTGGAATTGCTGGTTCATATTGTAATTCTGTGTTTAACTTTTTGAGCAACTGCCAAACTGTTTTCCACAGAAGCTACATTATTTTACATTCCCACCAACAATGCACAAGCGTTCCAGTTTCTCCACATCCTTGCCAACACTTGTTATTTTCTGTGGGTTTTTTTTTTTAATAGCCATTCTGCTTGGTGTAAAGTGGTGTTTCATTATGGTTTAAATCTGCATTTTGTTGTTGTTTAATTTCTGATCCAGTTTGGGCTGATCTGTGATCCTAGTGCCATTAACTAACTACACAGTGCACACAATACGCAGCTAGGACAACATCCAAAATGATGTGTACCCTGTTCACTGAGATGTGTCCAGCGATCACACCCTTGGATGTGGTTAGAATGCCAAGTTGTTATAAAAGTTTCTAGGGCTTCCCTGGTGGCACAGTGGTTAAGAATTCGCCTGCCAATGCAGGGGATGTGGGTTCGAGCCCTGGTCCAGGAAGATCCCATATACCATGGAGCAACTAAGCCTGTGTGCTACAGCTACTGAGCCTGTGCTCTAGGGCCCACGAGCCACAACTACCGAGCCTGTGTGCCACAACTACTGAAGTCCATGCTCCACAACAAGAGAAGCCACCGCAATGAGAAGCCTACACACCGCAACAAAGAGTAGCCCCGCTCACCGTACACAGCAACAAAGAACCAAAGCAGCCAAAAATAAATAAATTAATTAAAAAAAAAGTTTCTAAAGACTCTTTTCCAATTCTGCATTTACTCTTCATGAACTAGTACCAAATCCACAGCAGTCCACAGATCACAGTTTGTCTATCACTGCTGTGAGAAACGGAGAAGTTATATTACATGTCAAATATACGAGTATTATTTAATGAGGTGTGATAGATGACTTAAGCAGTTTTATTTTAACATAACTGAAAGCTATTTTTTGTTCAATTCCTAAATACAACTTGTAAATTATGCTGAAAAATAATGTGGCAATATAACATAATAATGTTATTTTGGCTGGGAGGATAGTTTGGTCATGTTTTGGAATCTAGACAGTTTCTCTGAATAGGCTGGCCTCCAAGTTCTCCTGATAGAGCACTGTGGCATTGACCCTCAAGTAGGCTTGAATGTCAAGTCCTTGAAAAGAGAAGCAACTGCCTTGTAGACAATCGTGAGTCTGGAATCCAGAAAGAGAGAGATAAAATCAAGGTGCTGGAACTTTTGGGTCTGGCACTCTGTTTCTGTAAATGCTCTGAGGCAAGAAGAGCTAGGCTCCAACCGCTGTATTGAGGAGTAACTGTGCTTGAAAAGGTTCTTCCAACAGAGTTAGTTAGGTAATTTGGGCTTGCTTCATTCTGTGGTTGGTCCTCTTTGGCATCAAGCCTGTTACCTTTGGGAAACTGAGGCAGCATTGCAGCTTAGTGCAGAGATCCTTTCAAAAGAACATCTTTAAAGGAAAACTAAATTTTTTTTTTTTCCTGTACGCGGGCCTCTCACTGTTGTGGCCTCTCCCGTTGCGGAGCACAGGCTCCGGACGCGCAGGCTCAGCGACCATGGCTCATGGGCCCAGCCGCTCTGCGGCATGTGGGATCTTCCTGGACTGGGGCGCGAACCCGCATCCCCTGCATCGGCAGGCGGACTCTCAACCACTGCGCCACCAGGGAAGCCCAGGAAAACTAAATTTGATCAGTTATATTTAGAATGTGAAAGATGGCAGTGGTAATTCTGTATTCTACTCTGTAAAGACTCTGAGAGGATAACCCAAATCTGGTCCAGTTTTGTGAAGGTAGCCAGTGTTGCTAGTTTTATCTTCCCTGGGCCCCCTTCCTAGGGAATCACATTCTCCTTTTGGAAACGGTTCCAGCCCCTATTCCTCCCCACTGTTGATTAAAATGATTCATGGTCTTGTTCACCCCATCCCATTAGTCACTGTGGGAGGGGACCTGACCCTAGGCAGGCCAATAAGAGTCTTTTCCTTTACCTGGGATGTTTTGAAACTGCAAGTGAAAAAGAGAGTTAGTCCTCTCGGGGGCTGACAACCTTCATGTATGAGATTGGAAACTAGGGGATCCATGTGGAGGAAACCTGGGTGCAGTGAAAGCAAGTAAGCCAACATGCAGAGAGAGTGGATAGGAGATGAAGCAATTCCAGGTTCCAAATACACAAAAGCCCTGGTTTGTAGTTGTTTCAAGGGGTCAGCTGCCCCTCTACCCGCTTGTGGCTGTGATGCACTGGGCTCTGTAATCCATTATGAGCCTAGGTCCATCCGGGCCTCTCTCACTTGCAAATAAGAGTGCCAGCTCTTATCATCACGCCTTCCTGCCCAAAACACTTTGCACATTGCCTTTCATACCATAAGTATTCAATTAATATGCTTGAATAAATAGAAAAATTAAACTAAAGATAATAGAGCCTAATTGCTGGCTGTTTGCTCTGCACTCTGACACAGACCCCCATTGACGAAAACATGTTAACAGATTGGCTGCAGATGCTTTGAAATACACAGCTTTATATTCTTTTCAAAAAAGTGTTTAGATACAGAACTTGGGATGGTTAACGTGAAGGGATATAAAACTCTTGGGGGTTAATGACATCTGTCTGTTGATGAAGAAGGTGAGGACATGGCAGAGAGAGTTTAAAAAGCAGAGGAGGGGGCTTCCCTGGTGGCGCAGTGGTTGAGAGTCTGCCTGCCAATGCAGGGGACATGGGTTCGTGCCCCAGTCTGGGAAGATCCCACAGAGAGATTTTAAAAAGCAGAGGAGGCTTGTAAAACCCTCTGTAAGGATGGGGTGATGGGCTGGCCAGGGATGCCAGAAGGATGACCAAGTGGATCCAGGGGGCCCACTGAGGTGGGAGCTTATAAGTGCCTAGCAGCTCCAGACCCAATAAAGCACCATCATTTCCAGTAGCACTAGAAGCAGAGCATTAGGGACTGGGGTGACCAGTAAATAGCACTCCTCTCTTCTCCTCCCAGCTGAGACATAAACACAGGAATCAGAGGCCAGAACATCAGCTTTACTTCTCATGGGACAAATCGGAGAGTGTGGGTTTAGAGCCAAGTGGGTTTGCTAATCCTTGCTCCTGAATTAAACAAATTCATCCACCCATTCCTAGCACAGCTGGACAACCACAGGCCTCTCCCACCCCAGAGAAAGGCCCCTTCCCACACGGCAGAGACAGACGGGACGCATGTTTCCACAGAGGGGAAATCCCAAACTGGCTGAGCTGAGCATGCCCCGTTCCTTCTCCCAAACCAACCTAGGAGAGGAAGAGTGAGGGGCCAGGAGTGTTGTTTCTCCATGGAGAAACATGAGGAGTGGGCATGACTGATCCCATCTCAAGTAGAGACAAGTGGTGGTGCTTAGCCGCCAAGGCTCATGTCTAAGGCTAACTGTTCCACCTCTGCTGTTTCCTTTTCCTCGTCACTGTTCCCTAATGGAAAGGCGGAGAACTGGGGCTGTTGAAGGTGCAGGCATTGGAGCAGTTGAATAGACTGGTCTGTACTGAATCAGGAAAGAAAGAAGACAATGAGAGGAGAGGGAAATGGACTGAGAGGAAAAGGCAGAGTCTGGAGATGAAAGAGCAGGTGTGTGGGAGAGAAGGAGTGAGAAACCTGGGAGGAGAGGGACTCAGGCCCAGGAGTAGGATGTTGGAAATGGTGATTCCGCAGGGCAGGTGTGGGTGAGGACTATGATCGTGAAATGGAGTGTACGAGTGAAAACTACTGGAATTGAGGACGTCAAAGAACTGTAAAGCCAGGCCGTCGAACAGGTTGCTGTGTAGAATGTAAAGGCACCTAGAATGATGACTGTAGTCAGCGGTAAGCCTGGTGCCAGTGTCCTCCATGACTGTGACAGAAGTAGTGAGTAGGATGGAAGGTGATTATGGTGAAAACTGATGGCTCAAACCTCACACATGGTGAGGATTCCTCATGAGGATGATAATGTCAGTGGTCTGGGCTGGCAAGGAAGCTTTAGGACAAGCAGGGAGCTGTGTTTCTCCTTACCTGCCGCTTTCCTACAAGAAACAAGCAGCCAACCTTCTTTGGACTCACCGTACCTTTTCTCATAATCTCTTCTCTGCTAAACTTCCCAAAAGTGTCTCTTTGTGTTTTCTCTATGTTTTTATTCTACACTGATTTCTTAACTTCCTGAAATTATAGGTTTTCACCCTATAATTGCCCTGAAGTTGTCCCCGAAGTCAATAATGTCCTTCTAATCAGAAAATCCATTCATTGATGACTTAACAGTTTTATCCTAATAATAGAAATAAGTACCACAATGGAAAACATTTATTGCACCAAACACTGTTCTATTCTAAGCACTTGACATATATTTTCATATTTAGCTCCAGGACAGCCCTATGACATTGTGAGTATCCCCGTTTTTATGGTCACTCATTCATTCATTCCATGCATATTTCTTGAATGTTTACTTACTATATACAAGAGATCATTCTAGGTCATATCTAGGTAAGAAAAAGAGCAGTGCAGAAGCCCTGGCAGGAATCTACTTGGTTTGGTTGAGGACCAGCCAGGAAGGAGCTGTGCCTGGCTGCAGGGGGCGAGGGGTGGTGGGGTCCGAGAGCTAGTGGACAGTGACTCCTGTAGGGCCTTGTAGGCCTTTGTAAGAACCTAGGCTTTCGAAGAGAAAGCTGAAGCAGAGACTGTGTAAGCAACTTGCCCAAGGTCATTCAGCCACTAACTAGCCGACCCAAATATAAGCTCCCAATGAGCTGTGGCTATTGGAATATGGAATGTTCCAAGCTTAATTTATTATTTCTGTTTCTCACAGATCTCCCCTTCCTCTATTCTTTAAGATGGTCCCAATGGCTAAAAACCTTATCATCAACCAAAACCTCTTCCTTCTCCTCACCCTCTGCTCCTAAATCCACTCAACCGCCAAGCCAACAAGGGGTGCTTTCATCCTCCCCCTTTACTGCCCTTACTGCTTCTGGATGAGTTCAGGCTTTCCACATCTCTCCCTGAGCTCTTGTAATTCTGTCTTAAACGGACCCTCTCCTCCACCCAGTGGATCTCTCCTGCTGCCACCTGACATATTCTCCTAAAAGAAAGGTTGGCTCCCAGGACTCTTTCTGTCCTCATCAACTGGCCTTGATCCCCACTGTCTAAGGAACAGTCCAAATCCTTCACAAGGCTCTCACAACTCTCCCAAGCTTACCTCTTAGAACTTTCTTCCCCTCTCCAACCTTACATTCTCTCCCTGGCATCCGCTGTGCTTCTGCTCATTTCCTATCCATAAAGTGGTTTCTTCGCCTTCAAGCAGCCACCCAGCTGCCACCTTCTGGGTCAGGCTTCCCCAGAATTCCCCCAGGCAGAACGAGCAGGTCTCGCCTCTCAGTGGAAGGCCTGGTGTCCTCATTAAGTGCTCCTGGCAAACTCAAATGCATTGAAAGTCTGGCGAGTGGTGATTGTGGCTGGACATCGGCCAGTTAATGGAGCCAGGCTGGAACCTGTACAGGTTAGGAGAGCAACCATGAACACACAGCAGGTACAGGAAATCCCCAAATTCTATTAATTGTAGGGTAATTTCCTAGAGATATTTTGGTAATGTATTACTTAAGTTCTGAAGTTCACAATTGCACCTCTGTTAAAGGGAGTTTGTTCGCTTCAAATGCAGGAAACCTAACAAAAACCACGTTTTTTTTTCTTTTTTTTTAAGCCTTATATATAGAACAGAAATGTAACATTGGTGTTAGTTATCGATTTTCCAAAAAGTCTGGATCTTCTCTGATATGCTTGCAAATCTTTCTGAGATATCCTAATCCTTAAGATTTTTGAAGCGAGTATTTATTATAGAAAATGTATTAAAATAATAAATTCACCAGATGTAATCTCAGTTTACATTTTGCTACCTCCACCTGGTCTTTTCATTTATAGAAACTGAAAATTATGTTGCTTTATATATATATTGCATTTAAAATACCTGGCAATATAGGCGTCTGGGTTCATTTGAAACCTAAATGAGCGTTACGTTCATTTTCTGTGAACTCCAAATCCATCATCGTGTTGCCCTTTCCCTGTTGGCTGTAAAGGAAATAAAGCCAAGGGGATTGGGTAGAGGCCCCCCCGCCACTACCTGTCTGGTTTCCCTAGAGAACCACTAAGTGCTGGTGCCTTCCTCAGAGCCAGAAAGCTGCACGCTGTTCCACAGTGGATCAAGGAAAGGGAGAAACCCCTTGCCAGTGGGAAATGACAGCAGAGAAAGGGAAAGGTAGCCAGCAGGTCCTTGCTCGCCTTCTGAAGACAGGAGGGAGAACCTAGATGAGACAGTGATGTGTCTCAGGGGGCTGCACTGGAATGAATTGCTGGCCCACCTTTCTCCTCTCTCACTCCTGCCTTTCCCTCCTGAGGTGCTGCCTTGGGCTAAGGAAGCCTTTTCTATGGCCTCTGAAATCCTCCACCCGACTACAGCCTAGAGCACGGTTGGGCATTTCTTTTTTTTTTTTTTTTTTAACATCTTTATTGGAGTATAATTGCTTTACAATGGTGTGTTAGTTTCTGCTTTCTAACAAAGTGAATCAGCTATACATATACATATATCCCCATATCTCCTCCCTCTTGCGTCTTCCTCCCACCCTCCCTATCCCACCCCTCTAGGTGGTCACAGAGCACTGAGCTGATCTCCCTGTGCTATGCGGCTGCTTCCCACTAGCTATCGATTTTACATTTGGTAGTGTATATATGTCCATGCCACTCTCTCACTTCGTCCAAGCTTACCCCTCCTCCTCCCCGTGTCCTCAAGTCCATTCTCTACGTCTGTGTCTTTATTCCTGTCCTGCCCCTAGGTTCTTCAGAACCATTTTTTTTCTTTTTTTTAGATTCCACATATATACGTTAGCATACGGTATTTGTTTTTTTTTCTGACTTACTTCACTCTGTATGACAGACTCTAGGTCCATACACCTCACGACAAATAACTCAATTTAGTGTCTTTTTCTGGCTGAGTAATATTGCATTGTATATATGTCGGGCAGGCATTTCTGAATACGCTTTCCTACTGAAATGTTGTTCTGCAAAGCCATTAGTTTCCATGGTGTAATTAGGACTCCCCTTCAGGTACGTTTTGGACTAAGTCGACCTTTCTGACTTGAACTGGGAACCACCATACAAAGACTATTTCTGTGAGATAATTACAAATGATGACCTACAAACCGCCATCTTACAAGTGGGCTTTTGGTACATAGCTTGCACCTAAGTTTGAGGCTGCCTGTATAAAAGTATCAAGTTGGCAATTTATAACAGTAACTAAACAACAATAATTGCAACTACCCTTTAAAAAAACAAATCTCCCATGTAACTGGCAAGGGCTATAAATAGACACCATGTCTGGTTTTTTGTAGATGGATAAACGTTCTTCATCTCACCTTTTATGGTCCCTTCTTGACCCGAGTTGACAATAATGCCAGGATAATACATAACTTACATAGAATGAGTACCTGAAATTTCCCAGACACTGGGCTGTGTTCTTTATATATAGTTTCTGTAATCCCTATAAGGTTGATGTCACCCCCCCACCTCACAAATTAGAAATTCAAGGATCAAGAAGGTTAGGAAATGCCCAAGGCCGCATAACTAGTACAAGGATAAGGCTGGGATTCTAACTGGAGTCCTCCTGACTCCAAAGCTGTTATGTTATGTTATGTATTCCGAGATACATTTGTTCTTCTCTCATTTCCATTGTCATATTAGACAATTTTTCATAAACAAACCTCTGTTTATGTGTATCTTGAACAAATCCAGCTATTTGACGGATCATGAAAATTAATCCTGAAGATAAGATACTTCTAAGTCCTTATTATTTCATCTACTAGAATTTTGTGGGGTTTTTTTTTTGTTGTTGTTCTTCTAGGTACCTAGAATGTAGTGCTTAATTTGTTTTAAATATTTACTGAGTACCTACTATATGCCGGTAAAACTCTGGGGGTAGAGACCATCCTGGGCCTTCCTTCATCTTGCCTTTGGAGCGAGAAGGGCAGAGAAGTACCAGGACTTCTTCAGAGAAGAGGCCCAGGGGAGGGCGGAAAGCTCAGGCCTCAACTGTGGGCCCCCAGGGGATGTTCTCATAAACAGGGGTGGCCCACAAGTTAGTGAAATGGGAAACCACTGGGCCAAGAACAAGGAGGAGAGAATGCATAGTAGTTAGGTAAACAGGGGTATAAATCCGTATATTACTATTAGTCGAGCACGAAATGAACTCTTTGAGGAACTTTATATTCCCCATCTGTGTTGAATTGAGGCTCATGTTACAGCACTCTCCCATTAGCCAGAAATAGTAACTTTCCATCAGTAGCACTTGAGCATTTACCTTAGGAACTTTGCAGTAGTTGTCTCTGAGGTGACCATTATTTTTTCCTTGAATTTTATGAAACTGGTTTTGTGAGTGAACTCACAATCCTATGGAATTGAATACATGTTTACAAATTTAAAAGCCTTTTCTCCAAACTTTTTTTGGAAAGTTTTTAAATGTACAGATGGCATAATGAATACCCGAATACTGTTCACCTAGAACCGGGCCAGTGGACTACAGCCTGTGGGCCAAATCCAGCCCGATGCCTGCTTGTGTAAATTAAGTGTATAGAGATGCTGACAACTTCCATTCATTTGTGTATTTGTCTGGCTACAATGAAAGAGTTAAGTCATTTTGACAGAGACTACCACAGGCCCACAAAGCCATACTTACTATCTGGCACTTTGCAGGAAAAAATTACCAGCCTTTGAGATATAGATTCACCAATTGTTAATATTTTGCCATATTTGCTTTATTTCTTTCTCCATAACAAGCAGATGTCATTCTCTCTGCCTCTCTCCTGTGCATGCCTACACACACACACACACACACACACACTTTTTTTTCTTGAACCATTTGAAATTGTGTTATAGACATGATAACTTGTCCCTAAATAATTCATATATTTGCCTAAAAATAAAGGCATTCTCTCATATAACCACAATACCATCATCATCATCATGCCTAGGAAAATTAACATTCATCCAATAACATTATCCAACAACAGTCCACTTTTAAACTGGACTTTCATAGCCTTATTTACTTTTCCTTTTTTGGATCTAGGATCCAATCAAAGGTCATACATTACATTATGTCATCATGTCTCTTTAGCCTCTAATTTTTGTTTTAGCATGACATTGACTTTTTGAAGAGTCCTTTAAAAACTTCTTTTGAAGCCTAAGTCTTAATGAGTTTGCAATACTATGCTAGTAAGAGCTAAATTGAATAGTCATTGTGGTAAATCGGTGTCTTCACTTCTTCTTTGCCAGATTTTAGAACCAGTTGTGTTGCTTGGCTTCTGAAGCTAAGACACTAAGATGTTAGTTTTGCTTGTAGTTGTAAATGTGGAAAAAACTCAGTGTGAAGAGTAAGGCACTCCTGGAATATCAGTGATATTGGTATCAAGGTGATGGTGGCCTCGTAGAATGAGTATCAGATGAATGGATAAAGAAGATGTGGCACATATATACAATGGAGTATTACTCAGCCATAAAAAGAAACAAAATTGAGCTATTTGTAATGAGGTGGATAGACCTAGAGTCTGTCATACAGAGTGAAGTAAGTCAGAAAGAGAAAGACAAATACTGTATGCTAACACATATATATGGAATTTAAGAAAAAAAAAATGTCATGAAGAACCTAGGGGTAAAACAGGAATAAAGACACAGACCTACTTGAGAATGGACTTGAGGATATGGGGAGGGGGAAGGGTAAGCTGTGACAAAGCGAGAGAGAGGCATGGATGTATATACACTACCAAACATAAGGTAGATAGATAGTGGGAAGCAGCCGCATAGCACAGGGAGATCAGCTCGGTGCTTTGTGACCTCCTGGAGGGGTGGGATGGGGAGGGTGGGAGGGAGGGAGACACAAGAGGGAAGGGATATGGGAACAGATGTGTATGTATAGCTGATTCACTTTGTTATAAAGCAGAAACTAATAAAAAAAAAAAGAGTAAGGCAGGTGGGAATTTGCAGGATGCATTTTAGGTAATTAAAGGCACAGCCTCCCCGCCAGCTGTGGTCGCTGCCCCTGTTAGCTCTTGGCTGGTGGCCGGGGGGGTGGGGTGGGGTGGGCCTTTTCTTCTGACTGGGGTCTGGCTCCCTTCCAGCATCATTAGATTGCAGCACGGAGCTGGAAGGAGACCTGCCGTTATTTAAATCTCCCAGCCCAAAATGTTCAGCCCAGCTGGTGACGCAATGCTTCTGTGTTTGCAGTTTGTGTGCTGAAGATAGCGTGGCACTCGGGGCGCATCCGGGAATGCACGTGGGAAGAGCACCTTCTTGCCTTTCTTGAGAAGCTGACGTGCCACAGTCTTGTGCCTCTGATGGTACCACATGGTAGTCACAAGTCTTGTCCTTTTAATGGGGTCCCAAATGATTCCTAGAGAATTCCGGGACCCATCCTTTGCTTTCCTCTGGGTAAGAAGCCCTCAGAGCTCCTAGGCCAACCAGAAAGAGAGTTGCATGCCTAGAAAAGACTCACCTGAACCTCTACAAACCTCTGGAGATGGGAGGGAAAATAGAAAAACTCCAAGGAGAATTGGATAATTTTAAAACATGCAAAGTCCCAGAAATCCCACTACTGGGCATATACCCTGAGAAAGCCATAATTCAAAAAGAGTCATGTACCAAAATGTTCATTGCAGCTCTATTTACAATAGCCCGGAGATGGAAACAACCTAAGTATCCATCATCGGATGAATGGATAAAGAAGATGTGGAACATATATACAATGGAATATTACTCAGCCATAAAAAGAAACGAAATTGAGCTATTTGTAATGAGGTGGATGGACCTAGAGTCTGTCATACAGAGTGAAGTAAGTCAGAAAGAGACAAATACCGTATGCTAACACATATATATGGAATTTAAGAAAAAAATGTCATGAAGAACCTAGGGGTAAAATAGGAATAAAGACGCAGACCTACTTGAGAACGGACTTGAGGATATGGGGAGGGGGAAGGGTAAGCTGTGACAAAGCGAGAGAGAGGCATGGACATATATACACTACCAAACGTAAAATAGATAGCTAGTGGGAAGCAGCCACATAGCACAGGGAGATCAGCTCGGTGCCTTGTGACCACCTAGAGGGGAGGGATAGGGAGGGTGGGAGGGAGGGAGACGCAAGAGGGAAGGGATATGGGAACAGATGTATATGTATAACTGATTCACTTTGTTATAAAGCAGAAACTAATTTAAAAAAAAAACATGCAAAGTAATTGCAGGAGAGACTGTGAAGGGTATGGATGACTTCAGACTCTTACCAGCTCATGGTCAGTCTACAAGAGGTGTTGTGAAGGACACAGATATTGTGAATGATGGTACTTCTTACCTACTGAAAAATCCAGGGGCACAGGAAAGAAAACATTCTGGGGTGGGCCACCCTCCATGGGGGGAAGTGAGATTTGAGTAGCTCCTCATTGGTCTCCCTGTCTCCTGTCTTGTTCCCCTTAAGTCCTTCCTTCACACCCTCTACCTCCCCCCAGGCCTACCCCCAGCAATCTACTTCTGCTGCAGACCTGGGCATTTACTTCTCAGATCACCACCCCTCTGTGACTTCCATAGCCTGCCTTCCATGGCCTTCAAGGACCCCATGATCAGACCCTGACTCCATAGCCTCATCTTCCTTTGATACCGGCCTCAGATTTGATGCTTGAATTCCTCATATACAACATGTTGTTTTGCACCTCCATCCTTTGCTGGCTGTGTGGCCTTAATGATGCTTAATTGTTCTGTGCCTCATACTGCTCATCTGTAAAATGAGGATGATAATAATACCTACCTCATAAGGTTGTGCAGAGATTAAGTAAGCTAATATATGTAAAATTCTTGGAAGAATGCTTGGCATATAATAAGGGCTATATAAACGTTAGCAATTTATTGCTATTGCTCTTGTTATTTTGAACCTGGATGTATTATTTTTTTATTGCTGCATAAAAAATTACTGTAAACTTAGCATCTTCAATCAACACCCACTGATTATCTTAGTTTCTGTAATCAGAAGTATGGACATGACGTGACTGAATACTTTGCTCACAGTGCTGAAATTGGGGTGTTGGCAGCGGCTGAAGTCCAAGCTGAGCTTCTTCCAAGCCTCTTCCAAGCTCATATTGTTATTGACAGAAGGCATCTCCTTGCAGCTATAGAACTCATGGCCAGCAGTAACTCTGACTTCACCTTTGAAAAGCTCCCCTGATTAGGTCAGGTACAATCAGGTCATCTTTCTTTTGATCAACTCAAAGCCACTGGTTAATGACCTAATCACAGAGTGATAACCCGTCTCATGCACAGGTTCCACTGGCACTCAAGGGGAGGTGATTATACAGGGTGTGTCCATCAGTGGGTGAGATTCTTGGGGACCATCTTAGAATCCTACCTACACACTGGTCATTGGGAAATACTATGATTTTTATTCGCTTTGTTAAATTGCACTTAGGTGAATATATGATTTATTTACCACCACCATTATTTCAGATTTTTGTAGCATCTTTCTTAGAGCATTTAGATGGATTCACATTGATCTGCCTCCTGGAACCAGCCTTCATCATTCCTTTCCTGTAGTTTGAACTACCTGATGGGACCAGTTAGCTCATCAGAAGTCTTTTAGGAAGAGGATAATTGGAGACTTATAACTGATGAACCTGCTGCTAACATCCTAGAGTTCTAAAAGTATGACTCACAATTTGCAATTCCTTCCAGAGCCATTTATTTATCCTTAATGACTCCCAACAGATGAAGACCAGAACCCTCCTCAGCTGTCAATTGTGTCTGCTACTCTGCCAGGTCAAAGTAAACTTGTACCTGCTAGAAAAACTTGTCTCCATGAGGAGGGTCTTTGACATTATATTCAAAAGATTTCCCTGCCCCCTCATTTCTCCCTTTCCAATTAAGTCTAGATTTCCCCACCCCATTTAATTCAGTTTATAAGTCCACAAAGAGGTATTATTGGTCAAAACCCATTGATAAAGGATGTATTTTTAAAAATTTTTATTGGAGTATAACTGATTTATGATGTTGTATTAGTTTCAGGTGTACAGCAAAGTGAATTAGTTATACACATACATATATCTATTCTTTTTTAGATTCTTTTCCCACATAGGCCATTACAGAGTATTGAGTAGAGTTCCCTGTGCTCTACAGTAGGTCCTTATTAGTTATCTATTTTATTTTATATATAGTAGTGTGTATATGTCAATCCCAGTCTCCCAATTTATCCCTCCCCCACCCTTACCCTGGTAACTATAAGTTTGTTTTCTACAAACTGTATTTCTGTTTTGTAGATAAGTTCATTTGTACCCTTTTTTTAGATAAGGATATATTTTTGAAGATCAATTAAAAAGAAAAACTTGTTGAAGATGACACTTGCGTAGTAAAACCTATTTAAAAATATATATATATCCATTTTGAACCAGATTCTAGGCAATAAGACATGGACAAAACTTTGAAGCAATAGGGAATTCATGGGTTTTGAGTACTATTTCAAATTGCTAATTTCTACTTTCCAATGGTATTTAACTTACAGTTTTATACAAATGTGAAAAGATAAAGGGAAAAAAATGAATTTGACATAGCTGCCAGTTTAGAAGTTTGAAGTGTCTGTTTATTCCAGCATTTCCTAATGAGGTCTGATTTTATTATCCAACAGGCCATGACTCACACCTGACTCTCGCTGCCTTAATGACTGACATCCCTCCAGTAATTTGGACTATTAAAGAAGAAAGGCTGTTTCATAAAATAATATAAAATAATATAGACTCGGATTTCTTTTCTTCCTTCCAGGACAATATCATATTATTCTTGAGAGGTTGTAAAGAGCTCGGCCTTAAAGAATCTCAACTTTTTGACCCGAGTGACCTACAGGATACGTCCAACAGAGTAACAGTCAAGTAAGTAATGCATGATTTATGTTCAAGGGAAACCCGTTTATGGTTTGATTTGCAGTTTTGTGATGATGATGTGAGGTCTAAGAGGCAGAGAATTGGGCATGCCTAATAAAATTAAAATGTGAAGGTTAAAAACCTAGCTTTCAAAATAAACCACATTGGCCTTCCCTTGTGTATAGCTTTCATTCTGATCAAACATAATTTTTTGAAATGCAAAAATCATGTATATAGAGTTAGAATTTTAGAGAAAGGGAGGAAAATGTTAAGTGAAACTTAACAGAGGGAGAGGCAAGGGAGAAATATGCACAAATCTGTTTGGGTTAGACAAAAAGCTTTTATTGGCTCCATTTGGGCATATGAATAGGCTCCTGGAAGACTGCAAACTCCTAAACAGATTTGAACTCTGTTTATTATGCAAAGAAGTCAATAGATTATGGAAAAATATCTTCTTCATTTACATTTGTAACTGTTTTCTCATATATGTCAGCGATCAAGTTCTTTGAAGATGGATCATTGGCCATTTGGCTATTGTTGACTTATCTACTCAGTGAGCCATGTTTGGGGCCAAAGAATTCTTGGGAAAGAATGTTATAGTAAAAGAAAAGGCAATGTACTTCTCTGTGAAGAAATAGCTCATGAGCAGAGTAATGAGATGAAAAGTCCTTTTGAGATGGTAGAGGTAACTTTCCTGTAGTTTAAAAGTTCTTTAGACTCTACCAAATTCAGATAAAACATTTTTGAAATTAGTCAGACAGTATTTGGCATTAATATGCTTTAATAATAAGCTTAATTATATAGATAGCATCTTTGGACTGGCTATACTTCTCCTTTTGATTACTTTTGGGTCTTTTTATCATAGAAGGACAGAAAAGAGAAAGAAACCAAAATTCAGAGCTGTTAATTTTTTTGCTATTTGCCAATACTGGCTTTTCTTAATGATGGGGGAAAATAGTTGAAACTACCAAATGAAATCAAGTTGGAGTTCATATTGGATTTTATGATTTTTGGATTTTATGATTTATGACTGGGAATAAGGGAAAGTCAGCCATGATTGATTATGTAAAAATCACCTCTCTGTTGTCAATGTGCCTTTTCTTTTTTGAAGTACAATTAACATCTCTATTATATTAGTTTTAGGTGTACAACATAATGATTCAATATTTGTGTATATTGCAAAATGTTTACCACATTGAGTCTAGTTAACATCTGTCACCATATAAAGTTTATGTTTCTTGTGATGAGAACTTTTAAGATCTACTCTCTTAGCAATTTCTTAACAACTTTCAAATATGCAATACAGTGTTATTAACTATAGTTGTCATGCTGTACATTACATCCCCATGACTTATTTATTTTATAACTGGAAGTTTGTACCTTTTGACCTCTCTTTAGTATTTCTCATGGAAAATTTTTACTTAAGTGTAAAAAGAACAGAATAAAAATTAGGATATTTGAATATGTAAACCACCATAAACCTCATTTTAGTCCTCACATGCTCCATTTATTTCTATACCTAAATCCAGCCTCTATAAATCATTATTCATTTTAGGAAATTGTTTCAGGTTCTGCCTCATCTCACATTCATAGTTTCACCTGGGTGGCAAGTGACCAGAAACAATAGTAACTGTGTGACATGGTAGGTAATCATTTGTTACACACACATGGATTAGGGTGTGAAGGAAAGTTCACTTTGACACTGTTGGCAGCTGCATTCATTTTTTTTAAAGAGTCACTTTAAATCAATATGTTACTAAACCAGGAGGCTTCTGAGACTGATTGGTTTTAGAAATTCAGAACTCGTATCACTTTATTGCTTTTCTACAAAACCGTGGGCATCAGGAAATCTCAGGTCTACCTCTACATCTGCTACCCCCAGGTCTATAATCCTAGGCAAGCTCCCTTGCTTCAGTAGGGCTCTGTGTCTTCATCTATAAAATGGAATTGGACAGAATGTTCTTTTGTGTGTGTGTGTGTGTGTGTGGTATTCATCCTGAAGAATGTTCCATGTGCACTTGAAAAGAATGTGTATTCTGCTGCTTTTGGTTGTAATGTTCTGTATATATCTAATAAGTCCATCTTATATGTCATTTGAAACTAATGTTTTATTATTGATTTTCTGTCTGGATGATCTGTCCATTGATTTAAGTAGGTATTAAAGTCCCATACTACTATTGTATTACTCTCAGTTTCTCCTTTTATTTCAGTAAATATTTACATTATGTATTTAGGTGCTCCTTTCTCCCTCTTTTCTCCTTCCCGGACCCCTATAATGAGAATGTTAGCATGTTTGATGTTGGACAGAATGTTCTTTCAGGTATGATTCTAGCTAAAGCTTTCTCAGTGCAGATCTGGGAAGATGGTTCAACCAACTTCTAAAGAAGGCAACTTTAGTTCAAAGGCACAGAAAGCAACCTAAAGGAAAAAAAGTCACTTAGACCAGTGGCACACAGTCACTTCTCAATTACTGGACAGTCTTCCCCTTCTCCTCTTCTTTTCTCTGTTCTTTTTCTCTTTCTTTCTGCTTCTTTTCTCTGTCTCCTTCTCTTCCCTATGCTTCCCTTCCCTTCTTTATCACACCTTTCCATCTGTCTCCCATTTTTGCATTTCTTCTCCTCATTTTCTTCCCTTTTAAGTTTTTCCTTCACTTGAGATTATTATTTTCGTTAAGCAATACTTGCCCATCACCTTCCCCTATGACTGTCATTTTTCATTAATTCAACAAAGATTTACTGAGCAGCTACTATGTGTCTGATACTTTCCAGTCACTAGAGAACAGGCCCCCTGTTCACAGGGAATTTATACCCTGTGTCAAGAAATGGGAAGTAAATAAGTACATTTTTTAAAATTGCAGGGAGTGATAAGTGCTGAGAAGAAAATAAAATAATAATAAAATAGATGGTGTAAAAAATAGTGACCATGGCAATATATACATATATCAAATCACTGTGTTGCATACCTTAAACTTATATAACGTTTTATATCAATTATATCTCAGTCAAACAGGGGGGAAATAAAAGAGAAAGGTGGTCAATAATGGTCTCTCTAAAGACATGGCATTTCAGCTGAGGGCTGAGACATGAATGGGAAACAAGAGCCAGACACGCTAAGATCTATAGGGTATTCAGGGCAGAGGAATCAGGTAGAAAGGCTGTGAAGAGAAACAAACTTGATGTCTAGAAAGAGAAAGAAGAGTGGCCAGCCAGTGTGGTAGAAGGGTAATGAGCAAGGACGAGTGTGGTGGGAGAGGTGGTCCACAAGTGTTGTAGGTTGTTGAATTTGGCATAATTATGGAGAAAACATTTTTATTTCACTGTATGAATATTTAGAAGCACATAAAGAACTTTATATTAAAAATTATGCCATAAATTCATTTCTGGTACTTAGAAAATCTTTTCTAGTATTAGGGAAGATTGGGACATGGAATGAGCTATCTGCTTCACAACTCTTCTGTAAGTGATGCTGGTTTAACTTGGCACTGTCCAGGGGACATTTGTAACATATGTAGATTTCATAGCTATGGAAGATGAAAGTAGAACTGCTATATTTTTCTGCTTTCCCCTCTGAAAGTTGAGCCGAACATTAGCAGAGATGGAGAACCCCCTACTGACACCAATTAATAGTGGAAGCAATAGGTAGAGGGGTAGATCCCAGAGAGGAAATTTTGATGCTTTTTGAAATTGTCTTTTGAAAAATACTCTTTAGATTAGCTTTCATTGTGGGTAATTTTTCTTCTTATTTTTTTTGAGAAGTAACTTGAGTAGACTATAAAGAAAGAAAGAGGGAAAACTGCAAATGATTACTTTGTGTGTAATTTCGTGAACTCTACTGTAATGGGTGCCAGACGACCTTGATGGGACATGAAAACGTAATCCAGAAGGGCATGCAGCAAGTATCATTCCAGGGAATCGCAGCAATTGGATGAAAATGAGGAAAGCCTTTGGATTGCTCCCGAGGATGTCTCTGAAAAATGTGGGAGCATTTTCACATAATTGGTTGTTATGTGGAAGTCATTCAAACAAATATTTTGTGAGCTCCTACTGTGTGCCATGCAAGATTTTTTTTAGAACTGGGTCACAATTTTAGTCAAAAAACAGTCATTGGCAGTGCAGAAAAAGTCTTATGTTCCCTGTTCTTAAGTTGTTTTTCACAAAAATTTCAAATCTTCTATAGATTTTTGTTTTCTTCTGGTTTTGCTGTTGTTACTGTTGTTAAATTTTTTAAAATCCTAGCAAATATCTAAGCAGATAATGATAAATCTTTTTTTCTGTTAATAGGGGGGAATATGAAAACATGCTCTTAATCAAATCCAAATTGGACCACTGCTTCTTACAGTCTAAGTCTCTGTTGATGGTTTATCTCCTTAGTATAGACTAGATTAGTATAGACTATAGACTACATTGTTTTCTAGTCCCTCAAGTCTCAATTGACTTAAAATTGTGCATCTATTCATTAATATGTACTTTGAGTCAGAGTATGCAGCAATAAGGTAACTGGGATCTAAATATCTGGAGGAATTCTTGACTAGTTTATATAATAGAATTACATTCTCCCTCCCCAACTCCCCCCCACTGAAGTTCTGTGGAAAAAAGAAATGTAGCATTTATTTTCCTAGTATTTATTTGTTGACATGTTAAAGAAACTTTGAAATAATTTGGGAGAAATTTATATATTTCACTGTATGAATATGTAGAAAGTACCACCAAGTAGCTTTTTTTGTTTATAGTTGGAGAATAAACATTTATGTATATTTAAGAATGCATGTGTGTATATTTGAACATAGCATGCATATTTTCCTGCTTATGGCTAGTTCCCCAGCACTGATTTATGTCCATAGCAGAAAAGAACAAGTATTAGAATAGCATTGCCTCTTTTACATATATTTTCATGTTTCTTTAATTAGGTAAGGTTTTAGAACTTCTTTAAAAGTACTTGTATAAAGAAGATTTTGGAAGTGCAGTCAGATTTCAATTTGACAGTGATACATAACCAAGGCAAAATTTTACTTTTGCAGTTAAGCTTTGATTATACAGATATAAACAGTGGTAGTTTTAAATGGAATTCTTCATTTTCCAGATGTTACAAAGCATTCATCTTTCCATGGTGCACTATGGAACTTTAATCCCACCTTATCCTTCTGTATTTTGTTTTCTAAGTAATTTTATTTAGTACCTGAAATCACTAATCATAGACCTTAAAAGTAATATATTCTGCTGATTTCATTATATATGTTAGCTTTCAAATACGTCTTAAAGGTGTTGAAGGGAAGATCACAGTGAAGAAACTGATCATATTTTCTTTTCCTTTTTCCAAACTAGGAGCCTTGATTATAGCAGGAAGCTGAAAAATGTAAGTGTTTTAATTTCACTTTCCAAACTTTTTTCCTTCTAACTTTGATGGTTCAAGTATAAAATTTAGCTCATAAGTTCAATGCCTCTCGAATGCCTTGCTAGAAAGAATCTTTCTTAGAAAACAATTATATGTGCCTCTGATAGAATAATTAATGACTCTGATAGAAATAAAAATGGTAGATTTTGCAGGGAGGGGTGGTCTCTTTAATTAGATAAGGGCTTAGTCCAGAAATAAATAAATGAAAGCTTGCACTCCATTTGTAATTTGGTTTCTTAAACACAAAATGATTTGTTTTAGCACTAACATTACTTCCTTGCCATTGGTAGGCACAGATGGGATTATTAAATTAAGCAGTTGGGCAAGTTGTTTTGGGGAAAAGATTAGCATAATATAAATAGTGTTGACTGTTGTGGGCCTGTACCTTTTGTGGTTTTTTTCCTATTAATCTTTTGAGTTTTTATTAGTACCTTCCAAAATCAACTTTTTAGAGTTAGATCTTATTTTCCAAGGCAAGTATGTTAGTGCTCTTTTATTTTAAGTTTAAATTAAAGAATGTAAGAAATGACCTTCTGTATATAAAATATGAAAATTGGCTGTGACCCTCCCCTTTTAAAGAAATTTTCAGGGTGCTATTATATTTGACTGACATTCTCATTCTTATCTTCTTTTTCTTCCTCTAGAAAACCAGGGATATTTGACATTTTTCATCATATAATTTTAAACAGAAACCCCATAATCTAAAACAACACAGTTCTATCTTCCATTTTCCTATTACACTTTTCAAGAGAGCCTCATACTCTTAGCACACATTAGTTATTTTATGTCTCTAGTTCATGTCCTGACATTCGCAATTTTCTGTTCTCTGGAAAGTTATTTGTAAGCAATCAGTTAAAAAAGAATTTCTGGAAGTTTTGAATTATTCCTAAAGTAACATTTTCCCACAGAGGTAGAAAACCAAATCACATCCTAGCAATGATGCACATGACCATATCTTGGGCCTGTTGCCATCTGGAAGCATGTATACATATCACATTGTCCAAAGCATTTTCTGGCCTAGCAAGTAGAGGGAGGTACAATAAATACTTCCCAGCCTAGTTGAAGCAATAAGACCAAATGTGAAAACAAAATAATAGTCTTAGCTTTTCCATAGGCTTCAGATCCCAATAATTCAATTTTAAGGAGCTCATCTTCAGCTGACCCCTGCTGGGTTCTATGGAAAAGTCAATGTAAAGAGCCTTTGCTTTTGCGGACAGTTTCTTTGGAAAGACAGAACAAAATTAACTTAAGACTGTAGCTTCAGACCAGTGAATATTCATAGACATTCTTAAACATCCAAGGTTGTTAATTGGCAGTAGTCTTGACCAGGATAAAATTTCCCATCTCAGATTAATAGGAATCTAACTGTACCCCAGAGCTAGGTCTCTGCAGATTGCATTCTTCATTACATTGCTGTCTTCTGACTTTAATTAGATATATTTTGTTGATCTTGTGCTGGAAACCACTAATTAACCTTTATCACTCCTTTGAAAAATTTTTGCCAGTGGTCTTAGCAGAACCTCTGTGCCCACAAGTAGAAATTATGGGCCTTTAAAAGCACCTCTCTCAAAAGGGATTGACAACCTGTTTCATTGCTGGTCTGGGGAAAGACTCCAGAGTTTCTGAAAAATTTTGCTTCCTGGTTTTGAAACCTTCATGACATGAAAATAATTTTGGAGGATTTATTTTTCCTTCTTGCTGTCTTATAGATCACATTCTCCAACCAAATTCTTCCTAAAACTGAGTCTTATTTTAACTACTGAATCGTGTTTGTGTTGACCGCTGCAACATTGGGTTCTTATTAAAGTGATTTTACCTAGAATGGATACCTCATGGATGGTGGTTTTTGTAAATTAATGTTGCACATTCTCTCCTCCTGCTTTCCTGTTAGGGAAGCATTATTGATTCCTTAGTTTAAAAGTATTCTTTGTGTATGGTTCTCTTTCCCAGGTACTAGTGACTATTTACTGGCTGGGCAAAGCAGCAAATAGCTGTGCATCTTACAGTGGAACAACGCTAAACCTGAAGGAGTTTGAAGGCTTGCTGGCTCAGATGAGAAAGGTAACTTGACTTTTCTTCTTCATCCCATGATGTTCAGACAAGGTGGGAAAGCAACACATTTGCTTGATTTTAAGATCTTTACAGTTTCACGTGGTAAAATTGCACAGACCAAATATGTCATGCACTCAAGGAAATGACCGCTTGTCTTACCAATGACATCTTTGCCTCATACACCCACGCCTACCTGAACTTTTATTCCCTTCTGAGAATGGGAGATCTGAGCTTTATCCAATTTTAATTCCAAAAGAGAAAGTTCAATCCACCAGTATATGACTTTAGATACCAAAGAGCTCAGTGCTTATTTTCTTGGGGGAATAATGCCTGAATTAAACAGTACAGCATTATACAAAAATGAAGACTTGCTCTGCACTTTCACCCTAAAGGCTATTTTGCTTACCCATCAGGGCCTTGGTGTGGGTGAAGTAACATTAGCCACGTTCTTGCCTGGGTACCCACTCTGGATGGGCTCTGAAAAATTAGAAGCATTCTCTTCAAAGATGCATATTTTATGACCATTGCATTTGAATGACCTGGAAATTTGGAAAACATGTTTAGTAATAGTCAAAGCTTTATTTGTGTATTTAATTATGGGAGAGACTGACCTAAGGTAGGAATTTGTCCAAGAAACAGTGCAGTGTTTTGTGTGTGGCTGCCTATGTGTTCCTTTTTAGGATTCAGCAGTGTACATTAACTCACCCAAAGTACTAGCATACAGTATTCCCCGGGAGCAGCCTCACCCAACAGGCCTTAGTGAATAGGTAAGGCTCATTTGTAATCAGTAGCATCCATGGGTTTTGGATAAGACCCATAGTGCAGCATATATAATTAAGGCCTTCTTCTTCCTCTTTTCTCTAACATGCAAATTAAATGCACCAATGAGACCTCGTTGAGAGACATTCTGTATTTTACGGATTTTCTTTTAATACTGAAAGCAAGAATTTGCTCCAACTTTCTAATGATTTATTCTGTTTTCCTTAAAGCTAATAGTTCTAATAATTCTTTGCATTTGGCTAGAACCAGGCTGGCTCATATATGTATAAATGGACAAAGCTTTCATATTGGTCATAACACATATAAACAAAGTCCTTAAAGCTAAATTCCTTGAAAAATAAAATAAACACACCACTCAATCAAACACAACACTTTGCTTCTTAGTCTTAACTCTTATTTGTCCTTTAATCTTTCATCTCTCTCAATAAAGGATACTTAGGGAAAATACAAAGGTAAGTTTCAGTATGGATTTGTGAAATCTAAATGTTTGTTGGTCTTATGTTCAATTTGGACTTGGATAATGATAGGTGGATTATCTGTTTTAAACTATTTAACTGCCTCATAGTTTCCCTGCTGATTTCTCTTGGAATCTGATTTCTTCTCATTATTGATGTTTCTTATCACTAGTCCAGCTTCTCTATAATCTGAGCAGCTATTGCTCTCTGCAGCTCTCCTAACTTCTCTTTCTAGTGAGACAGTTGGTTACTAACAACTGCCTTGAAATGACCTGTTGTTGTGAACAGCTGTTACTTTTTTTAATGAATATAGATGACATCACAGGACATGAGGGAGTAGTTAGTATCACTGGCCAAAGCGTGACTTAACTAAAAATGGCCAGCTGTGGTGCTCCCATGTCTCTATATAAAGAGAGTAATTGACCTGAATTTCACAGGTCTATCCAATGCCTGAAAATATTAGATTTATCTAAAGTGTATACTATCTCATTTTATCAATTAAGATTGAGTTTAACTGGGAAATGCAGACAACTCTGCCAGTGGCTTAAATAAGATAGAGTTTTATATCAAACTCACATAAGGTCTGGACATGAGCAGTCCAGGGCTAGTGTGAGGGTCCCGTGACCATCAAGGGCTCAGGCTCCTTCTGTCTTTTTACTCTACTGTCCTCAACTCATGGCCACTCACCTGCTGGTCCAAGATGGCTGCACAGGCTTTAGCCTTCACGTCCACCTTTGAGCCAGGAGAAAGGAGGGCTGAGGAGAAGAAAGGCCTATGCCTTCCTTTAAACACACTTCTGGGAAGTCATGCACTACACTTCTGCTCACATCCTATTGACTTGAACTTGGTCACATATCCATACCTAGCTGCAAGGAAAGACTTGGGGAAAGTAGATTTTATTTCATTTAAAAGCTGTGTGTATTTTCACTGGAGAAGAAATGGAAAACAGATATTGAGAGACAACTGGAATCTCTTCTGCTCATATACAGACTGAAATAAATTTGAAATTAAAAGCTTTTCTTTCACAAAGGAGGCTAGCCCGAAATTTTTTTATATTCATTTTTTTCTAGTGGGAGAAATGTGCATAAAAATGATTAACTGTGGTACAACTTGTTAAGTTCTGTAGTGCAAGGAACACATGTAAAACCCTTAACATAAGCATCGGACATATAGTAGATGTTCGTAATAGGTTGCTATTGCTATAGACAAAAAAGGTCTCTGAAAGCATCATGACAACGGCCTTTCGCTGGGCCTGGATATGTCAGAGAAAGTTTCCCAAAGAAAGGGACACTTAAGCTGAACCAAGGGGAATTACTACGAGAATAGTGAGATTAAAGGGAGCACTGTAGGGACGAGGGTGGCCCTAGAGACCTCAGGGCCTGCAACTAGAAAGTCAACATTCTAGATTCTTCCTCTCTCTTTCTGTCTCTGTTCTCTTCCGGTCTCTTCTTGAATTCATCCTCTCCTCCAGTAGGCAAACACTCTCTCATAGCAGAGACCATGGCCAACAGCATCCCTGGGATTATCTGCTCCTAGCTTCTTGCCCAGAAGGCAAGGAATTCTTCTCCCTGGCCCCAGCTTTAAAATTCCTAGGGTGTACTCTGGTCCAGTGTGGGTCCTACCCCTGAACCAGTCAGTGTGACCAGGGACAGGGTATACCGTGATGGGCCTAAGCCACTACTGTCTCAGAGGGTGCTATCAGAACAAGGGGATAAAGAGGGGGGAGCTTGATGGGCAAACAAGTACAAGACCTTGGCCTAGAGCAGCAGCCATCATCAACTTCTCTTCCCTTAACCTGCTTTATTTTTTCATGATACTTACCATTCAACTTTGTATTCAATTTAAGGGTTTTTCTGTTTGTTTTTTTGCCTTCCCTGCTAGAGCATAAGGCCCATGAGGACAGGGAATTTATCGAATTTGCATAACATTGTGTCCCCAGCACTGAGACAGTGCTTGGCACATAGACGATGTTCAGTCAGTATCTGTGGAATGAATTGCTTCACCAACCAGAGTATGGTGAGTGGAGATGGCTCATCAGGCTGGAAAAGTAGAACCTAACACACTGCAGAATAGGATTTAGCCACCTTATAAATCACAAAGGAAGCAGAAAACGGTGAGTGGTAAAACAGAGGCATCTGGAGTTTCTCAGATACCAGAAGTCAGTCACCAACTGTAGCTGGTTCTCATTATCTCTGACAAAGGAGGATAAGAAGAGGACAGATGAGTAAAATAATCCAAAAATATTGTGGAAGCTAGTAATTCACACCCCATTCATTAACACACTTTTACTAGAACAACCAGCAATTAGCACGATGGACAGATTTGAGTCTTATCCCCTTTCCCTGGAGTGCTCTCTGTAGAAGACAGGATGCCACTACTGGGCATCTAGATGGAAAGCGTAGACGACGTAATAGACCCCGAGTACAGGGCACTTAGACTGTGCTAGCCTTTGTGTTGGTTTATATCTTCTAACCTCTCTCCCAAAGCTTGCCTTTGGGTGACTTGATGGAATCCAATAAAATTGTTCATCCCGCGGATGTCCAAATCTTTATTTCTGGCTAAAGAGCCAGCCTCTTGCTTCACCCTGGGGTTTCTAAGGGACCAGCTTGGCCAAGGATGGCCACAGGTGGCCTGGTTTTCACTTGTCAAGCCGACCCTGCCATTCAGCTTCCAGCTCTCACTTGACCCAAGGTTTAATTCTTGGCTTTCTACAAAGTCATGAACAGAACAGCCTTTTTGTTTTTCTTTCCCATAACTGGCTGTGAGAAAGCAGCTGAAGCTCCAAGAAGCATGTCAACTTTCTCTTTTTCCTTTCTGTTCTCCTGTGGTTTGTAGGGTAGGGTGGGGGAGACATCTGGGTGTCTGGGGAAACTTGCCTGATATTATTTTCTTGAAAATCCAGTTTTGTAATTCTGTGCCAAGCAGCTTGTAAAATTGTGTCATTTCTAGATATTACCAGTGGCTCAACTTCCTGAGTGTCTGCCCTCCCTGATGGGAAATTGGGCCCAAGGCATCTAGTTATGGGATATAAATGGAGAAGGAGATAGAAGAGTATCAGTGTGTATATAAGATTATGTCCTTAACTGCATTTATAAATTTTCTATGATTTATATATTGACATTTACCTGCCAAATGAATACATAGTAGTGATTATAACACAGCTAACATTTTTCGAGCACTTATGCGTCAGGTGTTTTTCTGAATGCTTTCCATATAATAATACATTTAACCCTCCCAGCAATACTATGAGATAAATATTATTAGCTCCATTTTACAGATGAGAAAACTGAAATTGGGCAAGGTAAAATAACTTGCCCAAGGTCAGACAGCTGACAAAGGGTGGAGCCAGGATTTAAACTGTCAGCTGAGCTTCCAAGACCATGCTTTTAACCTACTCTAAACTGTCTCTCTTTTGCAGCATGTATAGGTTGGTGATCTAGGCATAAACAGTGTTTAGCGAAAGGACATGATCCAGGTTAGTGTCATCCACTGAGTAAGCAGGCAGTAAGTGTCCAGCCGCTGGGAGAGGTGATGCTGATGTTGACAGCTGTAACTATACCAAAGTTCATCAAAGGTCAGGTTTTACCATTTGGTAGTTGAAGACAGAGTCTTGTGTTAGAATCACAGCTTTGCTGATTACTGTGTGACCTGAGTCAATTTACTCAACCTCTCTGATTCTTTTCTCCTCTATAAAATAGGGGCAATGCTAACCCCATCACTGGGGAGCAGGTTGTGAGGATTAAAGAATAGAGCATAGAGAAAGCATCAAGCATAGCCCCAGACACATAGTGAGTGTTCAGTAACGTTAGCCATTTAGCCTATTCTCAGTGGATAAATAATCCAAGATAATTACTTGCATTTCCAAAGAAACTAAATGCAAAACCATATCCAATTTAGATGTATACTTTTCAGTTAGTCATGAATTCTTTTTCCTGCTAGTCAGGCCTGGCTTTTGTACAAGTCCTGGTTAATTTTGACCTGCGAGTAAACTAAAATACCTTAATTTCCATAACTGGAATTTCTGCCTTCCTCGGGAGGGTCATGTCATCTGTACTCACCCAGGCTGTTTGACAACCTGTTCTTCAGGGGCACTAATCAGGTCCTCGGTGTGGCTGCAGCAGGGTACCCCCCTCAACCCTGCCCTTCCCCTTTTTCCCACTCCTTCTCCTGATGCAAGACCACTGTGCGTGCCTTGTGAATTACAGCCGCTCCGTCCCCCCAAAGGGTCCCCTGCTGGGGAGTGTGTCAGAGGATCTGGTTATAATTGATAGAAGCAGCTGGCAAAGGCACTTCCTAAAAGGCTTTGGCTCCGGCGAGCATATTAGTCAGTGTAGACAGTTTCCAAAATTGCTACCACGGAGAATATTTATTTATTTTTTCTTTTCTATGGGGAATGGGGAGGCGACCTGCCTGAGAATCCCAGGAAATCTGCAGTGGGACCTTCCAGTCTTTGCGGATGTCATTCACAGCCCTGACTTTAAGCAACAGTCTGGGAGAGATTAAACTGAGGTTTATCTTTTTTTTTTTTTTTTTTTTTTTGCTGTACGCGGGCCTCTCACTGCTGTGGCCTCTCCCGTTGCGGAGCACAGGCTCCGGACACACAGGCTCCGCGGCCATGGCTCGCGGGCCCAGGCGCTCCGCGGCATGTGGGATCTTCCGGGATCGGGGCACGAACCCGTGTCCCCTGCATCGGCAGGCGGACTCTCAACCACTGCGCCACCAGGGAAGCCCTGAGGTTTATCTTTGAGTGACCGGAGTTATTTCTGTTTTCGTCAGCTTGGACTCTTGTAATTAATGCTAAGACACTGGCGGGAACAAGGCTTTTATTATAATTCGAGGGTGAGGATGGCTTTGACTGACCTTTCTTCTGCTGGAGTTTCAGTGTTTTAGTATGTGCTGCTTGCGCTGGAAAGAATTTATAATCCCAGGCGGTCAAAGACAGCCATTGTTCTCACTGCTCTGAACATGTGGGTCAGCCACAAGTGCTCTCAGCTCCCCCAGTGCCAAGAGCTGGCCGAGCGCGAGAGCATGCCTGGATTCTTCCGAGGCATCAGGAAAATCATTTCACATATTTTTCACTGCTTTTTTAAAAAAATTTTTGCCCCAGAAAGACAGCTCCCTTTCAGAGCAGGAATTTCCCTTCAAGGTAGCAGAAGATGGAAGCATGCTGCTCCAGGATTTTACGGAACTGATTCTGCTGCAAAAAACAAATGCTGTGTGCATTAGCCAGATGGCATAAACAGAAGCAGTTGTGCAGCTAAACTAGGGGCTGGGTCCCAGAACAGACATGCAGTTATGGATCCCGAAAGATGGGTCAAGGTTAAGGTTTTAGTTTCTTATTTTTGTTTTTATCTGTCATTATATTCTTGTGAATCCAAACTTGATGATCTTTTATTCTCAGTTCCTTGGACTTTTTTTTCCCAACATTGTGGAGTACGAGATGCTTGGGGATTTTTTTTTTTTTTTAATATGTGTGATTTTCTGATTGAAAAAGTTGCAGCAGGGAAGGGTTAAAGAATGAAGTGTTGTGTAGATGATAATCAGTTTGATAACTGGTTGCCGTAGCCTTGTCAGATTGATTCTCTATGCAGGATTTTTTGGAGACCGTTGGAGACTGATTTTGCTGATATTTGTAGCCTCTGTGTCTGTTGCTGTGATGTCCGTAATCCTTCCGTTTTCTTCTTGAACAGGAGACTGATGACGTTGAGAGCCCTAAACGTAGTATTCGAGACAGTGGCTACATCGACTGCTGGGACTCTGAGCGCAGCGACTCCCTCTCTCCCCCTCGACACGGCAGAGATGATTCCTTCGATAGCCTGGATTCCTTCGGCTCCCGTTCCCGGCAGACACCTTCGCCAGATGTAGTCCTCAGGGGAAGCAGTGATGGTAGGTTGGAGCCTTAATAAACTGCACATCTTAGAATCAAACATTAACAAGGGCTGCCTTGTCACCGGCCGAGAGATTGGCCCTAGGAAGGTAGACTCCATATCCACCTTGCTGGAATCTGGTAACTCTAAACTGGTAGGGAAAAAAATCTCTTAATGTTGTTTTTCGTAGTCCTTAGAATTTTGGTTGGCTTTGCCAGCAGCTGGTTTGAACACTGCCTCAATGAGCGTATCTTCTGTTGGAAAATGTGTTACATCATTCCTCCCTGGGTCTCAGTAAACCAAGACGCTGTGCAGACCATTAGCTCATAAAGTGTGCCGAAGGTTTATGTGCTCCAGGTACGAGGAAGGGAAATGTTTGAGTGAGTACCACACTGTGTAAGTGAAAATAGATCAACTTCCAGCAAACTGGAAACACACTGCACACACTTATGAAAGCTCTGAAGGTTGGGATTGTGAAACCGTAATTGGCACAGTTTGGGCAATGCTTTTGATACCTGACCATTGACTAGAGCGATGCAGATGGCCATTAATGTATAGAACACAACTCAGACTGCCTGTTTCTTCTGAGGCTGGGTTTGATTTAAATCCCATGCATTTTATGTCACCTGAAAGGAATGATCATTTTTCTTTACAAAAATGTATGGTCATGCAACCTGATGTAAATTTAACACATATTTTCCAAGAGCTGTTTACCTTACTTGTCTTGCACCTTTGTGCTTTTAGGAAGGGAAGATAGATTGGCTCTGCATGTATAAACTTGCAGAAAGACACTAAGGCTGGTAGGGAATTTTTTTGTGTCTATTTCTTTTTCATGTATTGCTTGACTGAAGCTAATGTTTCTAGAGACTTTAAGTCTTCTGTCTGAGATGAAAATTATCTTTTATAGCTAAAAGATCCCTTTCAGTTATAAAATTCTATGTTACCAAAATACTTGGGTATTTAACATGCCCAGGTCCTGAGTTCATTACTTGACCCCTGGTATCTCATTTAACCCTCAGTACATATTACAAGATACTCAGTATCTGACTTAGTCCTCTCACAGGGCTGTGAAACATTCCTTAGTCATATTTTACAGATGAATCTTAGAGAGGTTAAATAATCATCCTAACATTGTCTTTTTTTATTTTTAAGTTATTTATTTATTTATTTTGGCTGCGTTGGGTCTTCGTTGCTGTGTGCAGGCTTTCTCTAGTTGTGGTGAGCGGGCTTCTCATTGCTGTGGCTTCTCTTGTTGCGGAGCACGGGCTCTAGGTGCATGGGCTTCAGTAGTTGTGTCACACGGGCTCAGTAGTTGTGGCGCATGGGCTTAGTTGCTCCACGGCATGTGGGATCTTCCCGGGCCAGGGCTCGAACCTGTGTCCCCTGCATTGGCAGGCGGATTCTTAACCACTGCTCCACCAGGGAAGTCCCCTAACATTGTTTTTAAGTGCCCTAAGTCGCTGTAAGTCGTGTAACGATGTTAGCCTCAAGAAGCGTGAGTCCAAAACTTATACCCTAAAGCTTAATTTACCCACACGTCTTTCTGTTTGCCTAATAGATTTTTCAAATTCTAGCATGACTGAACTAACGCTTTTGTTTAGTACTTAAACTTTCCAACAAATAGATTAGCCTCAGGGCCACATCGTATGTGACTCCTAAAGAATTCCATGGTGCATTGTGAACTGCTTGAAAAACATTTCTAAAAATTTACATGACATCTTAAGTCCCACCCACAGTATTAGAAGTTACAATACCAACTGCATGATCTAATTGAGCTTTAACATAACTGAAAGGGAGATTTACTTTTGTGAAACATATTTTAACCAAACTATTTCATCCATATTATTTTGATTGTTTTAAAAAATTATTATTGTCTCATCCTAGTTTTTAATAACTGATAATGCAGATCCCTTATTTATTCTGTCACCAGCCTCGAGGGGTTCAGAGTTTATAATGAGCCACATCTTGAAGGGATTTGAGATGGTAATTACTAATATTGTACTAATATGTGCTGAGGCACAATTTCGTTTGCAGCAGTTAAGATCGATAAGCCAGAGTCTTTTCATAAAAGTTTTCCCATGTAAAGAAAAACATGAAATTGAGCTTCACAAAACACCATCCATGAAAGAGCATCTTAACACACAGATTTCACCAGTCAGCCCGATACCTTCAGGCTTATGTTCTTGTAAACTAATCAAGACCTAATGAGGTTTTAAAGAAAAACAACACTTTTTTATCTGCCTTAAAAAAAATGTGGTATAATTTTATCCAAATAGATGTTGTATTTCATTAGAGTTTATGGTATATTTTTTAAGTGATGATAATCAAGAAGATTGCTGGTCCTAATAAACACTTCCAAATTTAGAAGAACATTTTAATTCTTGAAAACTTATTTCCTAGGACTCACAATCAATTAGGGAAAGTCTTACCATGAAATTCTCCAACAACATATTGGGTCAATAGAGAGAGTTTTCATTTTATTATTACTGAGGTCCACTGACCCATTCAGTAGGGATGATCAAGAGCCACACTCGTAATAGGCACCATGATTCCATGGGTTGGACACGAGAGCCACCTGGTAAGGAGGCTGTGGATCTCCAGGGTCAATTCAGCCAATCTGTCTTGCTAATAAATAGGTGCCCAGCTCCTCCCTCACCCTCACTGGCATGCCTTCTGAGGCCACTAATAAGCTTCCCTGAACAGGAAATACAAAACCTTCCACTCAGCTGCTCTTAAAATTAAGAACATATTTTATAAACATAATGCATATTGTTAAATAAATATTCTTATCTTTTATAGAAAAGATGAGTTAAGGGAGAGAAATAAGGAATGAGAGAAATTAGAGTGTTGGAGGAGATGAAAAAGCAGTGGGTTGGCGGTGTGTATGGTAAAGATACATAAAAAAAGACCCCTACCCTAGTTGCTGGAAGGGAGAGAAATGTAGCCCAGGCGTAAAGGAAGGATCAGACTTTGATAAAAGGATGTCATCATCATCACGTGCAATGTTGGGCATAGATGGAGATGCCACCCTAGTACATTTTCATGTCTTCAGGATGAAGTCAAGTCAAAATCTTTTGAAGTCTTGGCCTGAGGTAAGAGGAGTTCTAACACTTATGGAAAGTCTACCTCACCAGCCACTATCTGGGTGCTTTACATCTCTTGTAATCCTCACGACAACCTACAAGAGCTGTATTATCACCTCCTTATTCTGAGGTACAGAGGGCTTAAATTTCCCAGTCACACAGCTAGTAGATGATGGAGCTTAAATTAGACCCTGGTCTCTAGGTCCAGAAGGTTACGCTTCTTTCAACTGAGCCACTCTGCCTCAGGGCATTTGCAAATTAACTTTTCTTTTTTTTTTTTTTTTTTTTTTCTTTTTGCGGTATGCGGGCCTCTCACTGTTGTGGCCTCTCCCGTTGCGGAGCACAGGCTCCGGATGCGCAGGCCCAGCGGCCATGGCTCACGGGCCCAGCCGCTCCGCGGCATATGGGATCCTCCCAGACCGGGGCACGAACCCGTATCCCCTGCATCGGCAGGCGGACTCTCAACCACTGCGCCACCAGGGAGGCCCAAATTAACTTTTCTTGAAGTGCCTGTTGAAGACATTCATCAAAGACTAATTGGGGAAAAAAAAAAAGGTTATCAGTTTATGTGTTAAACAACCTATTTTGAGACTCTCTCTCAGTATATTATGGATAATATGTTTTTAGATATTGTACCAAAATAAGTTTCATAGATTACAGGATTTTAGAAGGGGGGGAACCGAGACAACTCTAATCCATACTAAGCCTTCATAGTTGATTGAAGAAGCATTTTCTTTCATTCATTTATTCAGCAAAATACAGTTCTTCCCCTAGTCAGGATGCTTTAAGCAAAGGACATTTTTCCAAGAGAAGTGTGTTGCAGAGGAAGGAACTGTTTATTCTCTACTTGTGCCCAAAGTTAGGAAACTGCAACAGTGCACATCATGATGACGACATCCTTTTATCAAAGTCTGATCCTTCCTTTCCCCAGGGCTATGCTTCTCTCCCTTCCAGCAACTAGGGGTCTTTCTTGGGCTGGAATCTGGAGAACAGAAACTGGAGTCTAGAGCTGTTACTTACCAGCCATGGAGAAAGGGCTCTTTGGGTCTCTCTGGGCCTCTGTTTCCACCACTGTAAAATGGAGATAATATCAAATAGGGAAACAAATCCAAGTGCTTAGCAAGTTAAGGTAGTGTTAGTGTTTGTTATAAAGCATTCGCAGGGGGCTCTAAATATTTTATTATGACACTGAGACAGATAGACTTGATAAAAGACAGGGTGAGAAGGGAGCTAAGTTATGAATCAAAACCCAACAAGTAATGAAATGGTCAAAACTTCAGAACGGAGGCTGAAAGCAAGTGGCATGAATAATTCATAAACTGAATATTTCATCTGCAGCAATGAACAGCTTGTTTATGGTCAATGCTTTAGCTTTCACCATTTTTTAAAAGCCATTAAATCATTTTATCTCCAGGGCAAGTCATTTCATTCCTATTTTTACAGTAAAAGGACAGGCAAGTGTGTTAGAGGCAAGCCTAGGAGCCCACAGGTCATCAGTGGCAGATCTGGAGCTATTATGGCATAAAGAGTAGTCAGTGTTTGTTAAGCACTTACTCGGGGCCAAGTACTGTACCCAAGAGTTTTACATGTATCTTATCCTCCCAGCAGCGCTATGAGGTAGGTGATATGATTATCCTCACTTTATAGATTGGGAAACTGAGGTTTGGAGTGGTGACGTGACAAATGACAAAACTAATGAGTGCCAGAGCTCAAAATGAAGTGGATCTGACTTTACCCCCTGCACTACCCACTCTGCTAGGCTGCCACATCGCTGGACTCTTAGTTTAAGGTTCTTTTCACGAGGGTAAAGAGGTCAATTTCTATTTGCTATCAGTGGAGCTGAAGAACCTTTTCATAATGGTCTCAGGGATTAAGAGTTTTCAACCAGCATTCAAATGGTGGCTGCCTGTCACAGTAGTGTGTGTTTTCATGACAATTTCACTCTAATGGATCTTAGAAATCTGGTGGGATGAGACTCAGGAAACAAGGATACAATATAATTATGGGGGCTATTGACCAACAAAAGACTGATGTTGGTAACGTTGAATTCCTTTGTGTTGTGTAAAGCACTGTTTAAGCCAAACTAATTCATTGATTCATCTGATCATTTGAGGGTACCCACTGTGCGCAAAGACACTGTGATAAGTACAGTGTGAAGGATATAAAGTCCTTATTTTCAAAATACAAGGTAGAAAGCATAATGAGTCAGAAGAGAAATAGATCTTCTGGCCACAGTGTTCATAGGAAACAAAGATTGCCTCCAGCTATGGGTACCAGGAAGGGCTCCGTAGTAGAGGAATATGCACTTATTATAACTCAAGCTATTTCCTGGAAGGCAAACCCTTGGTATAATCCATACTGATCATTTTTCTGAATTCCTATAGTTCTTATATGTCTGTGCTCCTTGATTATAACTGATATTCTCCAGGTGTTTCATGAGTTGGTTAAAGGTACCTCAAAGACAAAGGATTATAAATCCTCCATAATTCTTATTTGTCAGAATATCTAGCACAGTGTAAGACATGCAACAACAGGTGCTGAATAAAAACTCCATTGGTAAATTTATGTTTCTTCTTTTGAGAGTTGAAGAATCTGAGCAGGCGTATAGTTCTATTGCAAATGTGTTGTTAATTGTAACTCTCAGATACAGCTAAGCTTTCTTTTTTTTTTTAATTTGACTTTTTTTTTTCCTGATTAGAATGGAGAGCTTTTCCCAGAGTGGATTAATTTCGACTGATACTTTAGATTTGTTAAGTGAATAATTTAAGGAAGTATTCCCCGGAACCCACAGATGTAACCACATCCCCCATACTGCATACTTGCCATTGGGAACTTTATTGCTAGCCCAGCACACTTTCTCAGCACCCATCCTCTCTTCCCAGGGAGAGGAAGCGACTCAGAATCCGACTTGCCCCATCGGAAGCTGCCGGATGTGAAGAAGGATGATATGTCTGCGAGGCGGACTTCCCACGGTGAGCCAAAATCAGCAGTGCCTTTTAACCAGTACCTCCCCAACAAAAGCAACCAGACAGCCTACGTCCCTGCACCTCTGAGAAAGAAGAAAGCAGAGCGAGAGGAATATCGGAAGAGCTGGAGTACTGCCACCTCCCCACTGGGTGGGGAGAGGCCCTTCAGGTAAGACCTGGACTGCGCTGCTCCCATCCTGGCTTGTGGTACAGGAATTATGGCCCCAGGACAAGAATGAGCTCAAAGAGCCATTTTAGAACTTTGATGTCAGATTACAGATGGAGGTGGGCAGGACAGATCTTCAGAGAGGGATTGTCATGATAGAATATAAGCTTCGTGAAGGCACCTGTTCTAGGTGTGCCTGGCACACAGTAGGTTTTCAACCAATACTGGTCTAATGAGCAGATTTTAATGAGCAGATGTTTGAAACTAGCTCTATCGACAGGACATTGACAACATCTGTCATCCATGGCCTTCTGTGGAGACTGTCTGACTCCCACTCCTGTTAGATGAGGTGCAGTAAGACCTTTTATCTAGATGTAAGTTTATCTAGATATGAGCTCAAGCGTTATTGAAGGGATGCATGAACATGCTTGAGTAACATGTAGAAACAGTCATAATGAAATGGAAGAAACATTGGACTTCTCATCTCTTGAGAGAAACAAGCAGTCTTTCCCCTAATCTCTGATTATGTTTTTGTATTTATTCATTCATTTATTCAGCAAGTATGCATCTAGTGAGCTTCTACTACATGCTAGGTACTCTATTTTAGGCTTTGGGGACCCGGTGGTAGCCAAGATAGAGTCCCTGCCTTCAAGAGCCGTATAGTCCAATAAAAGAAACTTACAGTCTCGTCTAACCCCTTTCAGCAAAACCACCCTTATCATTGCATGGTTATTCCTTATAGTCCATCTTTATTATCTATGATTTCCCATTGAATAAACATTAAAAGTTTTAATTATTGGACAAAACATGAATTTTACCTTTCTAGAACAAAAGGTTTTTGCCTTTCAATATCAATTCTGAAAGAGCTCTTAATCAATGCCGAGATTATGATGCATTGTATTAATTTAAAAATGGCTGCATTTAATTTTTTTCTCATTACCGGGATCATATTGCATGCTATGATTTTTTTTTAAGTGGAAGTAATATCAGAATGACCAGGAGATGACATGGGATCTGCTCCCCAGCCTAGTCTGTTAGTTTGGTCAATTTTGTTGTCCAACTCACTAGCTATCCTGAAACAATAGAGGAAGAGGGAAGTGAAGTGGGGTCTCCTTGTGAAGAGGACCCCGTCAGCCGAATGGACCCTGGTGGGAAGCCTCCTGGTGGTGGGTTAGAATTACCCACCAGCAGTGGGAAGGAGCAGCCTCCTCCAGAGGGGGCTGTGGTGGCACCAGCTCCCAAGTCTGAAGAGGAAGATGCTGCTGAAATCCAAAAGCGCCGAAGGCTAGAGCAAGCTGGAATCAAGGTCATGCCAGCAGCACAGCGCTTTGCCAGGTTAGCTTTGCGGGCCAAGGACAGGCCTGGCTGGCTTTGTGCATGCCTGGAGGTTTGGAATCTGTCTGGTGTGATGGAGTTTCCATCTTGTTTTTCCACTTCCTGCTTTATCCGTTGCATCATTATTTCCTACTTGCAGCAAATAGAAATAGCTAATAGTCTTTGTCTTCAGGCCCGTCTCTGCTGAGTTTTTGGTTATTTTAAATGGAGGTGAAGAGGGAGCTTTGTGCTGCTTGAGTAGACCTTGTCCTGGTCAAGTATGTGTGGTCAGTCGTTTGTGGGCTGCAGGATTTATCTAGCAATAACATCTTATTTTTCAATTGTTTATGGCTTGTTAATTTTCACACTACCCCTAAATGGCTCTTATCTTACTTTACACATCACTAGAAAATAGTTCTTTGGAACGGGGAACACTCTCTTTAGAAAGAGTGGCTGGCTGACAAAAATCCACTTACTTTCTTTGTCCCAAGGGAGTAGTAAGTAAGATTAGGTTTATTTGACTCATTTTCTAAAGCTCGTTGATTCAAAAACAAAGAATGGAGTAATTACTTCTCTTAATTGTAACAAAGGCACTAGTATACAGTCCTGGTGGCCTCATATTACATGTGAGATAGAGACCTTTAGCAACTGAGGTCACAGAGAACTATAGTTCTACAGTTTTGTGTAGTGTTTGGGGAAGCTGATTAATTTTTCTCATATAATAGCCACAAAGATACTAACAAATAATAGTGAGACCAAAATTTATTTGACAAATTGAAATTCATAACAGTTTGACAATTGAAATTCCTTTGCCACTTGCTGTTCCATTTAATCCTAAAAGGTAGGTGATACGCCCATTTTCAAGCAGAGTAAACTGAGGATCAGTGAAAGTAAGTTACTTGACCGTCTCAAAGCTGGTTACCACTGACCTGGTGGCCAGATTCAGATGTTCTGACCGTAGTACCACAGCTGCCTCACACACATTTAATGGAATGTCTTCCACTCCTCCATACAACTCCATGTGTGATTATTGCTGTGGTCTAGGTCTTCAGTGAAAGTTCCAGTACTGACTTATATGGATTTAATCCTAGAGTAGCTTTGTACTGATACAACATCAAGGATGTAATTCTTTCTGTCTGTGGTATCCCACAGACAGGCTTGTCTGTCCTAAACATGTATGTGCTTCTAGAAAACTCTAACATAAAACTGTGCTAATGTTACAAGCAACTCTCTGGGTTTCTGAAATAATGAAGGGTAATATCACAGAATCTTAAAAAGAGAAATAAATCCAGATATTCTTTAAATTTTGGTTCAGAGACCTTGTGAGACACATGCTTTTTCAACATCATTTGAGTTTCTACCTATATCGAAGACCAGGCTAGATGCTGAGAATACAAAAATGAAATATATCCCCTTACCGTTTTTCAGATTTTTCCTGCTTCTGTCTTCAAGTCTAGGGCACAGTGGAAATAGGTAATAGGTGATACAGATAAGAGTATGAATTTATAAAAAATCTTTAATCTTAATACCCTTGACACACATACCTTCATTTTTTAAGCACATCTGTGAAGTCTTTAACTAAAATTTACTGAAGACAATATCATCTTTATGATGTTTTTTTCTTGTTATCTTCAAAAATTGCCAATCTGCTTGATTTTTTAAATCTCATTTAAAAAAATTGATTTTTCCACGATTACTAATGCTGCTATTATACCATGTTTATTGGCTACTTGGGTTTCTTCTTCTATAAATTCCCTCATATCCTTTGCCATTTATTTGTTCCTTTTTAAAAAAAATATTGTATTGTGGTAAGAACACGTGGCATGAGATCTACACTCTGAACAAACCTTTAACTGTACAATACAGTGTTGTTAACTACAGATACAATATCATACACCAAATCTCTAGAATTTATTCATCCTGCTTAACTGAAACTTTATGTCTGTTGATCAGCAATCCCTGTTTCATCCTCCCTCAGCCCCTGGCAGCCACCATGCCACTCTTTGATTCTACGTATCTCACTACTTTAGCTACTTCATATAAGGGGAATCATGCAGTATTTTTCTTTCTGTGACTGGCTTATTTCACTTAGCTTAATGTCCTCAAGATTAATCCATGTTGTCCCATATTACAGAATTTACTTCTTTTATAAGGCTGAATAATATTCCTTTGTATGTATATACAACATTACCCTTATCCATTCATCCCTTGATAGACATTTAGGTTGTTTCTACATCTTGGCTCTTTTGAATAATGATGCAATGAGATGGGAGTGCTAAGATCGCTTTGAGATCCTGGTTTCATTTCTTTTGGATATATACCCAGAAGTGGGATTGCTGGATCACACGCTAGTTCTGTTTTTAATTTTTTTAAGGAAACTCCATATCATCTTTAGAGTATCCAAAAGAGCAAGGGGAGACAAATGGGCAGATACTTTAAGAGAACTCAGCACACCCAGGAATCATGATGACGTAGAGAAAAGAAAAGAGTGGGCAAAGGCTGGGGATTCCACGAGTATACTGTGCCTCTTCAGTAACTGGGAGGTTTATTTTCTGATAAAACAGTACAATCTTTTATGACAGCTCCCATTCTGTGTACAAACCTAGAATCACGGTTAGTTTACAAATGTAATTCTAATTGATGAGTAGTATATTTTTGTGGTAATTTTTGCTCCTGTCCATGTTCCTGTTATCTGCCTTAATTTTTACATATTTTATCCAAGTTAGCTCTATTAAGCAGAAATTCGCAGGTCAGTTAATATCTGCAAATGTCAGTTAATGTCACACCTTAGAGCTACTGACTTAGCATTTAAAACGGAGTTCAGGAAAATCATGCATATTCCCGGAGAATGTTCCCAATAGCAACACAACACAGCTGCTCCAAACACCCAGAATTCATTTGTTGATAGATTTTTCAGCTGCTAGCTCTCTCATAAAAGTTTTATACATATCAGGCCACTAGCCTGGCCTCTCTGTGTCTTTGTCACCTACTTTTTGCAACCCACAGCAGAGTTGACAGTCATTCTAAGTTTATCCACATTTGGGATCCTGCTTTTAATGTGGCAGAAAGTAGCTTAACTGGAATGAAATGCATATCATGAAGAAGAAAAGGATTCTTGGTGTCTGGAAAATAAGAATATAAAACATTTAAATATGCTGATATCTGTTAAGGCACTGTAACCTCAGTCTCCTATCTTTGCAATCCAGATGAATTCTGGCCACCACATCTTGGAACCCAACAAGAGGCCCCAGATATTTCTTGCAGCCCATTTTTTTTAGCTGGGAAAGTCTGTGTTTGCAGAGATGGGTAGAGGATGAGGCATAGGCAAGGAAGGAGGCATGTAGACAAGAGTAAGGCTGTACTTCTACAGATTGGTTTTTTGTTTTTTGTTTTTTGGCTGTTGTTTCCCAAGTATTCTCAAACACCTCCTTAAATTATTTTTAATATATAAAAAGGAGCAAAAGTGCATGTTAGTCCATTTTCACATGAGTTTAGAAGCCTAGAAGTCCCAAGCTTCCTGTCAAAGACTATATTAGGAGGTATCTTAGCACCAAGGGACAGAAAAAGTAGGTCTTTCTTATTAAATATGTGGAGTTGATATTTATTAGAGTTGCCACTGAAGTCAGCAGTACATAAACTACTTTTCCTTCTCTTATAGTTTATGATTAAGTTAGCCTAATTACCCACCTAAATATGAGACTCTGCTAAAGAAGCCAAGATTTCTGCATTTAAGAGGATAAAATAAGAATCAAGATTCACTTCCCCTGAATTAAAATGCCATGGAGATTTGAGTTCTCTGACTTGGTGTTTCCCATTGGAGAAGTAAACTTTTTTTTTTTTTTGAACTGAATTATAGGTTTCACGTGATTGGACTTCTTTTCTAATTGTTTTCATATGTTTCAGCACTCAGTCTTTTCTGCTAGTCTGTGGATCTTCTCAAGCACATAGTAATTAATTACAGAGGGGGGGAAACCCTCCAAGGAACAAGTCGTTTTAGAAATCTTTAGAGGAAGAGCAGATGCAGCTAAGTGCCAGGAACGTTTTCTCTCCATCCCTCCTTACCAGATGCCTGTTTCACTGCTTCTTGCTGTACAGATTCTTGGGGATCAAGGACCAGGCAGACACATAACTTGCATGAACCTTTGTGACTCTGGATGTAGCTGCCCTATTGGGACACTGTGTGAACAGGGAGGTCCCTGGTGTTGCCCGTGACATTCCCAGGAGGCCAAACAGGCTTTTCTGGAGAGCCCAGTTTCTTTCAATAGAACAAACTGACTGCCAATCTGAGCTGGTTGCTTGTGTGTTGCCAAGTAAAAGGGGGTGAAAGAAAATGCCAGCTCTTCCTTAGTTTAAATCATTATCTCATTCACTTTGAAATATATAAGCCTTTGAAAGTTTGAGACAAGAGCTTTTCCTCCCCCTCACCTGCTTAGGACCCACAATCTCTCCTACAAAGATAGCCTTACTTGTCTTAGGACAGGGTTGCCAGGTTGAAGGCAAGGCTTGGCATTTCTCATTTCACATTAGACTGTATTCCTTCTTTAAAAAAAAATTATTTTTGGCTGCTTCAGGTCTCAGTTGTGGCACACAGGATCTTCCGTTGTGGTGTACGGGCTTCTCTCTAGTTGTGGCACGTGGGCTCCAGAGCACGTGGGCTCAGTAGTTGCGGCGCTCAGGCTTAGTTGCCCCGCGGCATATGGGATCTTAGTTCCCCGACCAGGGATCGAACCCGTGTCCCCTGCATTGGAAGGCGAATTCTTAACCACTGGACCATCAGGAAAGTTCCTGTATTCCTTCTTAGTAAAGCAGTGATCTGGGTCCACCGAGCAACCCCTACTTCCCAAGGCAACTAACTCGTCTGTGAATGACTCAGACAAAATAAAAGTGCCAGACCGCCCCATGAATATCAAGCCAGACAGCCAGGGTCTGCCACTTAAATTTACTTACTTTACCTACATTCAGATGCCTGGAACTGGAAACCTCAGTGGGCATGATAATACTGATCTTGCAGGGTTGTCATAAAAGTTAGCGTATCTGGAATATACTAGCTCTTCAGAGCTATTATAATTATTGAAAAACAAAGTAGAATATACTGAAGCTTTACAATAGACTGACCTTCAGAAAAGAAGGGCTCATTATAAAAAGTCATTTAAATATTCTGCTAACTAGACACCTGCGAACACAATCCTACATATCTGCCTTATACACATTATTTATTACTTCATAGCCAACAGTGCCGGCCCAGAATTTATGTCATTAAATTTTTGCTCTCTCTAAGTCTGCCTGGAAGCTCTGAATTTACAGGATTCAAGCAATTAGCAGAATGTCATTATGATCGTTTTTTCAAGTGGGCAGGGAGTGGCTTTAAGAGGCCAATGATATGGAAAGCTTTCTTCACCCCCCTTTTTTAAGTCCACATATCTAAATTGAGATCACTTGAAATGAGTCCTGCTACCCTGGGCATTTAGCCTGAAAAGAAACACCCTGGGGAATTTGTAGCCTGGCTGGACTCACATGATGCATAATGCACGAGATTCTCCCTTCTCAAATTGGCATCACAAACTGGCATGGCTATTTGCATAAATGCATATGTTTTATTCCATAGTATTCTGCCTGAGTTGGGGAAAATTGAAACCCAGGACGCTGGTCAAAAAATGGAAGGAGTGTTGCTTTTGGACTTGAAAGCTTTAAGCTCAGGATCTGCTCCTTTACTGGAATTGGAGTCAGATCAGCTGAGATGAGATAATGCATTTGAAAGGGCTCTGTAAACTGTAAAGTGCTGTGCAAGCACTGTAAGGTATGATTAGTTAGCATTCTACTGTCATTAATCCTGGCTGAACATTGCTGTCTGTAACCAGCAGTGCAAATCACGACTTCATTCTAAGCACAACTCATATGATCCCTTTATTTAGTGACCAAAATACTTCTCTTTCTCCTACTCCCATAGTAATGATAATGCCTTATTTTTTGTATGATGTTCTGCTTTCAAAACTGTTCCTGGCCGTGTCCTTTGTTTAATGAATAGTGCAGTGATTAAGAACAGGACCTCTGGAGCCAGACTCCCTGGGTTTGAATTTTAACTTCAGCAGTGGCACTTTGAGCTTGGGCAAATTTCTTCACCTGATCTCAGTTTCCACTCTATAAAATGGGGATGCTAATCACACTACCATTGCCAGGCTAGTATTAAGGTTAAACAAATTAACACTAGCAGGAATTCTGGCACGTTGTGGGCGCTCAATAATAGTTAACCACCTTCTTTGTCATCATCAATGTGCTTTATTTATTTATTTATTTATTTTTTATTTTTTTTTTGCTGTACGCGGGCCTCTCACTGCTGTGGCCTCTCCCGTTGCGGAGCACAGGCTCCGGACACACAGGCTCCGCGGCCATGGCTCGCGGGCCCAGCCGCTCCGCGGCATGTGGGATCTTCCGGGATCGGGGCACGAACCCGTGTCCCCTGCATCGGCAGGCGGACTCTCAACCACTGCGCCACCAGGGAAGCCCCAATGTGCTTTTTAAATAATGCGTTTTCGAAGAGATTAATTCAATGGCCTATCATTTCCCACTGACCATTCTTTATGGCCACAGTCAACCAATACCAGTCGGTTCTTGCCAGACTTGTTGGCTAAGGATGCAGGGAGGAGAGTGAGCACGGTCCAGGAGTGGCCAAGCAGGAGACCAAGAGCCGGAGTGCAACTCAAAGGGCAGAATTTTATATTTTAAGAAATAACTTTATTCAGAGAGCAAAGCACCACCCACCACCTCTAAATTCCATGATTTAAACTTTTATTGAGAATAGTGGTCAGCAGGGAGAAGGGGTTTTCTGGACATGACTAATGATGGTTTGATTTTTCCAAAAGTCAGGAGTGAGGGCCTGCTGTTATGTTAGGCTGATAGGCCTCCTCTGCAGCAGTACAGGGTAAGCAACAGACAGCAGGCCACCTGGTCAGCCAGAGTAGACAGCATTTCCTTGCTTGTATGACTCTCAGCCAGGCTAATTCCTCCTGTCTTCATTTCTGAGACGACCTGTCCCATGACCATGAAGAATTTACCCTTAATCCTCCTTCAGAAATCGGATACAAAGTAGGTGAACTTTCTTTAGAAGTCAAGATGCTTTATCTACTCACCATCTCTATGAACTGAGAAGATAATAAATGACATTTTTAAAGTTTTAATATTTTATTATGACTTAGAAGCAAGGCTGATCTTATGAGTAGCGGGGGAGGAGTCTGTTTGAGTATCAGAAAGGCGCCATCGACTGTATTCCCACCCTACCCACCCCCAACAAAAACAAAAAACAAAGCATAAAAAATCCTAATAGTCCACCATTAAACTGCATTTCTCTTTCAATTCTAAAGAATTTAAAGTTTGGTGCCTTCAAGATTTCCTTGAAAATGAAAATAGCCCTAAGTAAACATTTTGGCAAAATGTCTTAATAGGATTTACTTGACAGCTAGCATATGACAAAGAGGAAGAGCTGGGCAGTGGAGAGTCATGGGGGTAAAAGACCGAAGAAAAGGTTGCTGGTGGGAGGGTGCAGAACACGTTAAGCTTTTGTGCCTGAGTCCATCCTGTCAATGGTCATAAACTATTCCAGATGTTTCAGGTTAGCTCAGCTCTGCAGAAAGACCGTCCTTACACTTCGCAGTCTGGTACACATCCTAGGTGCGCTGCCACATAGCTGCATTCATTAGCATTCCTCCAGATCAGATTCTTGGTAGCTCAGATTTTTGCCCTGTCAGTCAAAATAAACTGAGTACCTATTGGGTACATTATTAATGTGCCAGAGAAAAAATAATAACAAAATGCTTCTTACTTTTCCCAATTTCATGAAAAGAATTTGGATTGTCACTTTCAGAGCCATTTAGGATCCTGCCTTTCTGATGCTGATGAGGCCCTGCAAGTTAAATGAAATTTTAGTGTTGCTAGTAGCTGACTAAATTCCAGGTTTTGAAACCCACCCTAACCCTGCTGCAACTCTGGACTAAAATAGTAAACAGATGTCATCTGGACTAATGATATTGAGAAGACCTTTCACTAACAAGACAGTTGGCTGCCTGGAGATGGGGATTTAAAAACTGTTTTGGTCTGATCACATGTGGAGTTCCATTTAATTTTACTTTATCAGTCAAAAGCAATTAAGTGACGAGAAAGAAGCTGTTCGAGATATTATCCTTCGCAAAGAAAATCCTTTCCTGATCCACCAACACAGCAGAGATTCAGAATCAGAAGATGAAGTTGCATGTCGACTGCCTGATCTTGAGAAAGATGACTTTGCTGCCAGGAGAGCAAGGATGAACCAGACCAAGCCAGTGGTGCCGCTGAATCAACTCCTCTATGGGCCTTACCGAAAAAAAGAGGCAGAGAAATCAGATGGCAGCAAGCAACCCTCAAAGGGAATCTCAGAAAAGAAAAGTCTAGAACATAAAAGGTGTGCTCTGTGTGTGTGTGTGTCTATGAAGGAGAGAGAGAATATAATTCGGCAAAGGTGATTTGTATTAAAGCTCCCCATTCCTCTGTTTCCTGCCCTAATTACATATAATCAGTAACGGTGGTTTATTTTAAAGTGGAACCCCAGATATCCAGTCTCTCCTAAGTTCAGATGGCAGGGAGTAGAATGGTCCTGTCCAAAATAGGGCTGAATTCACCAAATAAATATGGAGCTCAAGTGTGCAGATGTGCTATATGTGGGCACATCACCACATATGGGTGCTGGTGTCAGGGACGGGCATTATTGGCATAAATAGACATGTGCTATTGCTGATCAGGGAACAGCCACCTCTCAAGGTTGCTCCAGTCCATCCATAGCAGGCAGAAATCATAGTTATTCCTTAGCTATGAGCCCTTCTATCTTATTAGCGCCTTTGAGATATGGGGGAAAAATGAGGCTTGCTGTTTCTTCCCTCACACCAACACGATCACCTAGACATCTGATGATGGAGATTTCTCATTAAAAAGTCCTCAAACATCTAATATAACACACTTCTATTTGTTCTGTCATAGAAATTATTTTTAAGTGAGTTTCCTTCTCCCAACTTTTCTCCCATCTTCTTAATTAGGGAAAGGAAAGCTTAATGAAATGGAATTTGGCCAGTGATTTTTATCCTAAGAGGGATATGAATTCATTCAAGCCATCAGCCTGCTAAATTTCAGTGTACAGAGTTCATCATTCTTGTATTTTTCCTTACATCAAAATCAGAGTTCGCATCTTTATTATTTAATTGCCATATTTGCCTATCACTTAAGAGGTTTATAATCTATGAACTAAGAATATAAATGTCTAAACTGTGTTTTACACAATTAAAGTGGTTCTTTGGGCAGAGTCATTGAGATCAGTGAAGCAGTTAGTGTTTTCTACTGTTTTATTTAGGAAGCACCAGGTACAAAACACATGAAAGATCTCTGGACATAGAACAGGGATTTGAGCATAGAAGACCCGGCACATTTTTTTATAGGACACATTCTAGCTTCAGGAGTCTCTTGGTCTTTGCAGTCCTTGTTGGCATGCCTTGTAACAAACTGTTCTCAGAGGGCCTTGTGGGAGGGATCAGTTGTTGCCAGTGAAACAAAGACTTCTGGATAACTGAGTAGCATCAAGGCATATTGATGGGGATCAGCAACTTGAGTTAGGAAAAGGAGTAGCTTTTGTACCTCCCTTTTTTCCTTTCTCCTGCATGCAATTTTAATTCCTGATATTTCCAGCCCCATTTGTCTGTTGTCACCTGACTCTGTGTTTGGGGACACAGCCCATGATCTCTCTAGAGAGCTTCAAAGAACTGATGAAAACAAGAGGGCTCCCTGGTGGCTCTTTGCTATGCCCTCCTTGATCCCCTTCCGCAAACTAAAAGTAAATAGAAAATTCTGTCGCCTTCCTATTTGCATAGGCTCTGTAAATACACCAAGTCATCCAGGTAACAAAAGAATGCTTCTTGGTTTTTTGGCTTGGAAGATTTATTTTGAAAAAAAATGAATAGCCCTATTTATGTATATTTCTGAAATTTTCTACCTCAAGAAACATATTTAGTTAGAAACTGACTTTTAATGTGATATAATGTTTATGCATACAGATGCCACAACTTTGGTTTAAATTATGCCATTGTCAACATTAGCCATCTAACGTTCACTTCTTAGGAAAACAATTGAAAATATCAGATTCAGCGTTAATAAAGGTGAACAGTTATTGACACAAGAAACAAATGGGTATTGCCTCTGTGGATCCAGGTAAAGAGGATACCCTCTCTGTTCTTCAAGTTTACATTAGCCAAACCTAAGTAATGCTATCAGGAGGCAGAGACTGAGTTTGAACATTGAAACTTTCTATTCAGCATTGACCTAATCATACTTTGTGGCAGTATGAAGGTTTATGGTTGAGGTGTTCAATATGTGAACAATGTTCCAACTATCTCCAAACTGATTCTAGAATTTGGATCATGCACAGCTCATTACTAACACTTTTCTGCTGCAGTAAAAGACGTTCCAAGAAGGCTCAGGGATTCAATCAGAAAACTTGAATTCATTACAGTAACTTGAATAGTGTGGGAATTGGGCATCATTACTGTCAAACTGAAATCTCATTACCATTCTTAACAGTCTTTCAGCGAGCCCTGGCTTCTCTTCCTAAACTAAACTAGAGTCTGTCATCTGGTGGAAAAACTCTGTCTCTTTACAGTGTCAAAAGGGTAGCATAGACAAAAGTAATCAAGGCTGCAATTGATTCCATATTTTTGAGAAAGGGAGAGGTGCTTCCATCATTCCATTCTGTCTTCAGCCTCTGAATTTCCATGCTTGACATTCTGTTTGTCTGCTCCCCTTCCTGGAACCTGATTTTTCCAATAACGTGGGGGCCTGGATCAAATTGACAGAAACCAAGGCCAAACGGAAGAGGTGAAGTCGAGGGTGACCTGTATTGTGCGGGCTCAGGAGAGTGAACCTGCGGAAGAGGGGCTCAGGCAGGTGCCGGATCTTCACAAGGATGACCTGGCGCAGCGCAGAATTCAGGGCAGGCTTGGCCCTCACCGCGAGGCTCCGAGCTTTGTCACGGTCACCAATATAACAGAAGCCGACCGGGAGACGTGGGAGAGGCTGAAAGTGTCAGGAAAGAAGAGGTGTGTCATGTTTTCCCCTGGATTTCTCCTAACAGTGGTATCATTTAACTTTGAAGGAATCACTTATCCTTCTATCATTTTTTATTTTCATGGCCAGAAAAACTGCCTCAAAACACAGAGCATATTCTGCATGAGTTGAAACTTGTTAATACTAAAAATTACAAGCCACAAGGACAGGAAACATCCTCTTTAATTCAACTGATTTATTGTGAATGCTTATTTTGATAGACTTATTTACATGTAAGGAATTTAAACTTGACTTTTAAATAATTTTAATTATTTCATTGTACCCAAGGTTTTCTTATGCCATCATTTATGATGTTAAGAAAGCTACAGAAACTTAAAGTGCTATTTACCTAGGCAAGACAATGATCATTTCTTCATTTGATTGATTAATGGAAAAGCAATTCTGCTTTAGACATTGAAGTATATTTCATACATCCAGTATTTTTTCAAAACTCTTCATTGATTTTACTCACCTTAGAAACCTTTGGAACTTATTTCCGGTTCTGACTAGGGATGGAGATGTGGAGCACACGTGTGCCCCTGAGCCTTCACCAGAAATTAAAGCAGAAACTGCCATCCGTGATGACTTTGCCAGCCGCAAGGCAAGGGCTTATAAGAAAGCTTCCAGCCCTAGGCAAAAGTTCGTGCACTTCGGACCAGTGACAGAGATAGATCAGCAGACATGGAAGCGGCTCAGCATTGGCAGGGCTGGGCCGAAGGAGGATGCAGAGGAAGTCATCAGTCACAGCCACAAGATTCAGACGTACTCTGTGTCCCCTGCCTTGGCGGCCATGTCCAGTTTACAGGAAGACCACAGGCTTAATCCACAAAATGACTGCAGGTATTTTTTGCCATTACATGTGCAAGGAGATCTGCATGGGAATCCCTGCTGCTTTTAAAGAGTTTGCTGAAGCACGTTAAAGAAACCGCCAGAGATGACGTAGTTTTAACAGCCTCTTTTGCTGGTTAGCAGAGAAGTAATGTCTATAGATTTCCCCGCGGGGAAACGTGTGTGAAGTTAAATGACAGACATCCACTTTGATTCTGTTGTCACCAGAATCACTGCCTGGGAATGCCAATAATTTTGGCAAATGATTCATCTTCCCTTGGCTGCATTAAGCAGTATTTTATTTGTTGGCAATACTGAACAAACTAGATGGAATGCTTTAATGATACCCTTCATGTTTCTCCTAAAGATATATTGATAAAGATCTGGGTTATCTATACCCTCCCTCTTTCTTATCCCATGAGGGAGAAAAAAATTGTTATTAGTGTCATTAAGTTCAGATTTTGGACATCTAAGTAGACACACAAAAAAGTAAACATCTCTCCCCACCAGCTCCTGCCCAGTTTTTAAAATTATATAACAGAACATGAGTGGAAAAAGACTCTTCTTCTGAGGGTTCCTATGAGTCAGGAGTTTCCTTGGATGAATCACCATCCAAATTTGTGAGGCGTCACCTGGGAAAAGACCTTGTAGAGCTGTCACCAGCCCTCATCCTCACTGGAGGCCTTCCAGCTGTGAATTCCCAAGCCCTCTGTTGGGGATTTGGTTCTGCAGGCTGGTCTTTTGTCCATTAAGCAGGTATAGGGCATTTCTAAAGTTCTGGATTCTCCATGCGCTAGGTGTGCTTGGGGAAACTTAGAGATCAGAGTCCACTCTGCACCCCACTGTCTACGCAGGGCCCAGCAAACATTTATTTACTAAACATTTGCTTTGCCATCTCCGTGTGAATTGCCTTCCTCCCCTTTGAGGTCCCAAACCACTACCCACACGTCCTCTTTTGTCTTTAGCTGAAGAATGGTACTTAAGGTGAGGGTTTCAGCCATTTTGGTAAGCTACTCAGTTTTCCTGGGTCTCTTCCAGGTATACATGTTATCAAAATTTGTTTGAGTTTCTGTTAAAAAATAATAATAATAAGATTCTGGATTCTCCCAGGAAACTCCACTCCACCTGCATGGTGGGAGCAAAGCAGAGCCCTCCATGGCAGGAGGAAATGCTCAGGACAGTCTCCTCCATGCCTTGTTCGTGATGTCCAAAGCACACAGTGGATGGTCCATGACATAGAGAGGGGTTTCTTTGGTTCCATATTGTGGATGATACCCTAGAGGCTGTCAATAGAAATAACCCTGGTACACCAGCAATGCTCTGCTGGGGTTTCAGAGGCTGATGGGGACTGGGGGGGTGGAAGGGGCGGGACTAAGAAATTAGTAAGAAATGCATCCTTGAGTCCTTGACTACTAAGGGGCCATCACTCAGCCCCATGGTGGCAGAGTCAGACTAGCCTTCTTTGACTTTCTCAGGCCCTTGCCAGGGTTCGTATTCTATTATCTCATTCTGAGTATGTCACCCTTACTAACCGGCTTCTAGAATAGCAACCGAACCTTCTCTCTTAACCTTTCAGTCTCCGTGACTTACATTGTCTCCTTTCCTAACTATTTTCCCTCTTCCCTCTTGCTGCCAATGCTACTTGATCATCAACAGAATAGTGACGTCCAGTGTAGATGACCATTGTGAAAGGGTCTGCCGGCTGGCTGTGCTGCCAGAGTCCCAGGAAGAGCATAGCTGCAGTTTAGGTGAGTGCCCGAGGAGGACAGAGAAAGGTGAGGACGTGAAGGCTGACAGGTGGGCCCAGGGCCTCTGGTAGGAATTCTTTCCTAGTAGTAAAGCTGTCCTGTCTGGCTTTAGTTACCTGCAAACAACTGCCTCAGGATGACAAAGAAGCGACTGAAGGAGTTGTTCAAAGAGGTTCTGAGACGGTGCCAAAGGCTGAAAGATCCGAGGAGAGCGGCCAGCCACTGTGAGCGCCTCGCCCGCTTTCCAGGGTGCGCTGCCTCTGCTGTTTGTGGCTGCTGGGGCCCCCCAAACAGCTTAAAGCCACAGTATGCGCTTGATGACTGATGTGGCGTGGAGCCCCTTAAAGGAGTGCGCCCATCCCAGGGTCAGAGTTCTGCTTTCAGTGCCCTTCCTGGGTAGAGACTTTAGACTTTGCATGTGGTTGGGTGCTGGCCAAATTTCATTCTCAGGAATCGTGAACACCAGAAAGGGAAACCCATTCCCGTGTAAGTATCAGCTGCATGATGGAGGTCCAAGGTATTAATCCTCAGTTGCTATATGTGCTGCTGCCTGTGTGATCACTGGCTTCTTCCATCTTGAGTTAATGCCAAGAGAGTGATGCTACTGAAAACATCTTTAGCAATAAGTGCCTTTGACTGGCTGGACTGATGTGCCCTAGTTCATGTCCTCTGACCTCTGAATGGGAGGCTTCAGAGAGAGAAGAGAAGTCAGAGAAGATGACAGCTCCTGCCTGGAGTGGCAGTGGACTGAAAGGCCAAAGAAAATTGTATGATTCACAAAAAGATGATGTGATGGCCAGGAGAACTGGGATGTCTCTTAGACACATTGGATCCAAGCTAAACCAGTTCCGTCCAGTTCCATCTGCAAAGCAACACATTGTGGAGGAATCTGCCAAGGGTCCACCAATAAAAGATAAGAGGCCAGAAGATTATCCTAAGCTGTTTTGACTTTGTTTCTCCAGTCTGAGCCTTGATACATGCTTTGAATGTGTCATTAATGCTTTATGGTTTATCAGTGCCACTTACCTGCTATTGCTAGCAGAAATGAAATGATTAAATGACTGGCCTAGTCTACCAAGATTTTTTTTTCTTTTTTTTGCATGTGAGCAGGTGTGGAAAGAATAGTTCAGTTGTGAATTGTCCTATTAAACATTCTTTCTGACTCTCATTTTGTGAGTAGCCTAAATGGGAAACTCTTTTATTTCTTCCTAGCTCACATAGGAGCCATCGGGTAAAGGAGTTGAACTTCTTTCTGACCTACTTGATTTCTTTCTGATTCCAGGAGGGTCTTCAGGTCCAAAGAAGATATATACTACTTATAAAATTAGTTTAATTTAATTTTAACATTAGCAAATAGTGCTTTCTAGAGGTAGGATTTCCATTCCGTGCTCTGACTTGATTTAAAATGAAAGTAGGGAATATGTTAAAAAGGTAATCAACAAGGACCTACTATACAGCACAGGGAGCTCAATATTCTGTAATAACCTATATGGGAAAAGAATCTGAAAAAGAATGCATATATGTATATGTATAACTGAATCACTTTGCTGTACACCTGAAACTAACACAGCATTATAAATCAACTATACTCCAATGTAAAATACAAATTTAAAAAAATAAAATGAAAGCAGGGAAATAGTAATCCTGGGGTTCATGGTCTGGTTTCAGGTCCTATATGTTGAAGCTTCTGTTGCTATTTAGTAAGAGTGATAGACTTTTGTGAAAAGTGTGGTCTGCCTGATCAGTGCAGGGCAGAGCAGTAAGGAGTGTGTAGCATAATTAAAGCTCCACTGTAAAACAGGAAGTGATGAAGTTCTGCTTCACAAAGGACCTTGATGGTAGTGGGACAGTGGGTAGAGTGGGGAGTACAGAAAATCTTAAGAAATCCCCAAATTTTAAGATTAAGATCCTAGCCATCATTCCCATCTGGATTTAATGTATGTTTTACATTCTTCTGAATCATAATACTACCATAGTTTCACACTGGTTTCACACTGGTTTCAGAGTAGTAGCCATCTCCACTTTATAACTGTTACCCTTTCAAAGTGCTTCTGCTTCCTCCAGCGTACCTTCTCCTGGGAATTCACAGGTAGGTTGAATGGCTGTTGGCTCCAACTCACAAATGGGAAGCCTGATGTAGAGAAAAGTTACACCTGGATCACACCTGCATCCCGGCAGGTAAGGGCAGGTTAGTGAGAGAGGGACAGCCTTGCCCACCACGCTCACTCTCTCCCCAGATGCCCTGATGTGGTGCTGGACCCTGCATCCATGGGCTGCCGGAGAGCAGTTAGCATGAAAGGAGAGAAGGAAGTGAGGCCTATAGGCTGCCTACTAGAACATTCTAGGCGGCCCATTTACCCACTTCTCACAAAGCCTTTGAGACTAAGCAGTTTCTTCTGTATTCTACAATAAGAATCCGAGGCCCTGGTCTCACACAGCTGGTAATCACAGATCCAAGATCCAAACCCACCTCTGTCTGAAGGGGGAGCCGCCGTTCCACGCCAGCGCATTACCTACCAGGTTACCAGAGGAAACTGTGGCGGTCTGACCACTCCCCTGTTACTTGTATCTGTCCCTCTACCTGTGATTCGGGAAGAGACCTCTTTATATTCACATGGGACTGAATGGCTGGTTTGAGCATAAGGAGATATAGTGAGATTAACTCTGTGACGTAATTGTGTGATTGAGCAAGCACACACATTGGGAATTCATGTTTCCTTTCAACAAGTATTTACTGAGTAATTACTATGTGTAAAACGCTGTGCTGGGTGCTGGGGGATAATCTTAAATGAGCAGTAAATCCATTCTTCCCTCTCACTTCAGATGAAGCTTATGCTAGTTCACAATATTGCTAATCATTGATCCTGAAGTGCTTTATTAGTGCTGAAAGTTACATAAACACAATCAATAGGTGAATAGAGTATTCTTTTTGTCTTTCTAAATACCGCCACCGTCACAATTAAACTTTATTAATTGCTTTTTTTTTTTTTGTAGGATACTTATACCAACTGTGATTTGTCTGGCCAATTTTGTACTTGATAGTCTGTTGACTGACCTACTTTGCATTTTTTAAAAAAAATCTCTTAGTTAGTGATTTTTTAAACTCATCTTTACTTTTCTATTTTCCATAGGACAACTGGGAAAATCATTTGAAGCCCAAACTCTAATTATCTTCTCCCTAACAGCAAAGGCAATTCTGATGAAATTTGTGCCCTCTTAAAGCTAATAAATTAGTCTGAGGGGAAATTTCTTAAACCCATATGTATATAGTAAACAGATAAATGAAGGGCATCTTCAGAGACTGCACTATTCTTTTCAATTTCCAGAGCATCCAATAAGTACTTATTGAGGGCCTAGTCTGGTCACTGTTCAGAGAACCCCAAAAGAAAAATCCCTACCATCATGGAGCTTATGTTGCAGTGTTAATCTATATTTGTTGGCAGAGCTGTCCACGAAATGCTGTTAAGTGTTTTGTGTAGAAGCAATTTAAATTTAAATATATCCTACATGCAGCAACATAGCTGAACCTCATAAACGAAATGTGCTAAGGAAGCCAAACTCAGAAGAGTCCATACTGTATAAGTCCATTTATATAGCACAAAACTCAACACTAATCTGTGGTTTGTGAAAATTCATCAAGGTGTGTGTGTATGGTCTGTGCACTTTCTATATGTATATCTTATTTCAGTAAAACATGAATTAAAATATTCCAATAGACACAGAAATACATACCAACTGTTAACTGATCATTCCTAGATTAGCCATCCATTAAGAATAACTTCTCTCCTCGCTTCCATAGATAATTTAGAAAACACTATATTTGAATGTCTATTCTAGTAAGCCTGTTAATTAACTGGGAAACATTTTACCAAGGCTTCAGAATTAACAGTGTTAATTCTGGGTAGAATTAACACTGATTATGCACTCTTTCTTGATGTGAAGGAATCCATCTGCCTCTATGCAGTGATGGTTTTGGAAAATTGAGGGTATTAATTTAACCTTTAGCACCTTCTGAAACTATTCCCCAGAGAAACAGAAAATGGGTTTACTTCTGGAAAAGAGACATTCACAAACACTTTCCTTTTCTTGATTTTGGCCATTCCAACAGAATCTTTGGGTTTTTAACTAGTGTGGTTGCCTTCATTGTGCATGAAGATAATTATTAATGAATCAGACTGTTGTAGAATGATGAAGGCATCAGAGAGAAGGGTGTATGTGTGTGTACACCCATGTGCTTTGGAGTGTTTTCTCTAAGATCATGGGAAGAGATCTTTAGAAATTACTCTTTTCCCTATAAATTGTTACAAACTGAACACAGGATCAGGTAATTTTTGCTGAAAACCCGCAAATTTAATTTATTGGACTGAAAGCAGGACATTTTTTCTTTACTCAAAAAATTCTTTGTCCGCCATCAGAATGCATGAATGAACAGCCTTTCAGGGCATAGGTAAGAACCTTCTCTTAATATTCTCCTTTGCTGAAATAGTCATTTGTGGGAGCTGCTTTTTTTAAATGTGCTTAAAATATGCCCTCATAATGTTCTAGTTTTTATTTTCTAATTTGACCTTTTTCTTTGTTTTATCAGATGCATTAAAACTTAAAATGCCTATATCGAAGAAGGTACAACTTTGTAGATCTAAATAATCAGAAGAATATAAAAGATTGTTTAAAAAAAACTTCATTTTTTTTTTAAGTTGTGGAATATCATCCATGTCTGGTTTTGATTAAGGCTGCCAGTTTTCTAGGAATTGTGGTTTTTGTCAAATGCATGCGGAAGGCACTGATTGGGGTTCTGGTTGGAGTTCTGGTTTGCTTTCAGAAAACTGCAGAAACACTCTTTGATGTTATTTGTGCAAATGCATTAACACATCAGGGAAAGGGTCAGTAAGTGTGTGCTTCTATGCTGGGTGTCCATTACAGCCCATTACTCTGCACAGAAAGGCAAAGAACAGTTCAGCTGTTTGTGAACCATCTTAATACATGTTTGGGTTTTTCTAAGCTGCCTTCTGTAAACATTGTGGGTTGCACCTAAGCCTTTTTGTGTTTATATTGAACAGATTCTTTCTTTGTGGGTAGCATGGGGATTTTTTTCATTTCTCCTCTGGGTTTTACTACAAATTTTGCATTCTTCAGAAATGTCAAGACTTTGCTTTCATTTTCAGCAGTTAATGAATATTACTAATTGTATAATGACACTTCTCTTCCAGTATGATCAGCAAAAAAGGTTTGGCACACATACATTTCACTTGTAGTTTTTATTTCCAGCTTGGTTACAGCATTAACCTCCGTCTTACCCATCCTCTAATTTTGTATTTGGTCTTATAGATACGGACCGAGAACTCCTGTGTCTGATGACGCAGAGTAAGTTGTCTTGTATTTGTAGGAATACATTAATTACTAGCCTAAACTGCATGCTTCCAGTACTCACCACTAATTGAAATGCAATTAATATAACAGTGGATTGAAGAGCTAACTGACTCTTCTCTGCAGCCTCAGAGAAGAACTTGAAGTTGGAATGCAGAACATATGTTCTGTGCAGGAGAGATGAATGAAAAAGCCACTGAAGCATGATTCTAATATGCAGCTGCTGCTTAAAAGTTAACATTTACTTTTTATAGACAGGGCATGTGAAAGTTATTCTTGTTTGCGTTCGGACGTTGGAACCCCTTCTGAACCACGGAATTGTTAAGAGGCTTTTCTGCGCTTTGCATTGAATTCTTGATGTGTAAAGGCTTAGCCGTGAAGTGGTCATTCTCGTAGCTACATTTTTTTTAAGCTAAGAAAATAAATCCTAAACCACGAATGATAGGTTCAGAAGCCCAAGTTCCTCCCAGGTTGGAATAATATAAACTGTGGGATGCTTGAGACCAAAACGTTGGGATTTCGTTCAAGTTCCGTGGCATAGTCAGGGGTCAAAATGTACAACATGACTTGGGCTGCCTCTCCTTGGTTTCCGCTCCTCTCAGAGATGCATTTCCCATCCCCGGCCTCACATCCAAATTTGAAAAGAATCCACTCTCTCCTGTTTGTGACCACATTAACTCCATTTCAAAAATGGATTTCTCATAAGCAGAGCATTCTGAAACTGATATCCGAGGCAGAAGTTTTCTTTGCAGAATGCTCAGATTTAAGAAACATGATTAATATCTCATTCCAACAACAGTGGCCCACTAAGCCTGATGTCTGTCCTCTGGGAGAGGGATTTTGTGGCCTAGTGGGAATCTGGGCCATCATAAGAGTGGACCCTAGTATTCCCCCTGCCTGTCTTCCTGGCGTGATCCATAGTTTCAAGTCACCAAGTGAGGAATCTAAATAACAGTGTAGAACAGACAAATATCATTTCCACCAATGACAACGAGATCAGGCCACAATTTACTGTTTTTGAATTGTGCTTTTTCCAAGTTTGTGTTCAAGAGGTGAGCTTAGTCTGTACTTGTAGCTCGAAGCAGTCTGACTCGTGTGCCAAGGGTATCAGTTTCCGATGTGTGATGCGCAATTGCTTTGTGGCCTGACACATGGAACATTCATGTCTCAAAACCAAATTTAGCCGGAGCTTGACTGACTGCATGAAGCTAAGTAGTCTATAAAATTGAGCCCTGGTTGTTGCTTTTAAAATCTACAGTGGCAGTATTTAACATTCACTGAAAGGAGGGTTATATAAGATTGATAGGCAAAACACTTCTTTGATTTGGTTAGCAAAAACATTTTGATAGAATGGATTTACTCTTCATCATTGCAAAGCTGCTGTGCAATTTGCCTAATACAGATCTCTAAAAAACCCTAAAAGCTGAAAGAAAAGAAGCTACATTAAAGAGCTTTTGAATTTTACTTGTACCTGAATATGAAACCTCACCCTTAGGAGAAGTTAATGATTTTTTTAAAAGGGGTGGGAGTGGGGACTCCTCTAAATTTACCAAAAAAGCAGCCTTATGGGCCAGGGTGAGTATACAGAGCTTCTTTTCCAAGGGTCTTATCTAGGAACATCCAAAGGGCTGAATTTCTTTCTTGGAGTAGACATAATTTATATGAAACCATGTGGAGAACAAAAAGAAAAGTTTATGTCAGGGTTTTTTTTTTTTAAACAGAAATTTATAATATGTTTTGTTCATTCCCCCACTATCTCCCTTTTTCAAAACCTTTAAGGACAACTATTGGCACAGGCTCTATTTGTTCATAATTGACACATTCTTAAAATGCAACCCAATCAAAAAAAGATGTGCCCTTTAAGGAAAATGCAGGTCAGGGGCAGACCTACCACACAGGCAAACAGAAATTTCCACCTCCTGGCAAGCCACGAATGGCTCCATGGATTTAGTTTCACCTCTTGCCCTTTACTTCCACATGCCTCCTCTCCCAGCGGTCCCCTCCGAGGAGGCTGGACACTGTGAGAGCCAAAGGCCATTTTGTTCTTAATTCCCTTACCTTAGACTTGGTCCAGAAACAGTTTCCAGGCTCCCCTTGAGGTAATTTAATCCTGGCCCTCAGAAATGCCAACCCATCACCGAGAGAGGCTCCTGGGCCCTGCAGCCAGGGCCCCTTGTCCCAGCAGCCCAAGGGCACAGCCTGTTGTGCTGAGAAGCATAGCCTTGGTGCAAGTCCATTTAACATTCTGGAACCTAGGCTTCTTCAGGGTCCCCCACCCCATCCCTAGACAGGCACTTCTTCATTTTGGAGGCTGAGTCCAACCTCTGAATTAGGGAACATTTTCTGAATGGTGACTCAGCTCATTTTCTGTCGACTATTATCAGTTCTCAGCTTGCTTAGTTCCTTTTTTTGAAATGGTGTAAAGATATTGCTCATAGTTTTATTATTTCTTTTTCGGGCCAGTTGGCTGGTGTTTCTTTAAAAAAAAAAAACTCTAGGAAAAAATAGTACTTCCTGGTATATGAGAAGGCAGGCAAGTGTTTCTCTTTTTATTTCACTAACCAGCTTTTGGCCACATTCGAGCTGAGGTAGTTAAAACTTCATGGTGGGAGCAGAGATAGGAACCCGGGACAGAAGAAGGCAATTCTGAAGGCCTTGCTCCCATCCTCTCCATGCCAGTCGAGTGAGATAAGCAATTCTCAAATCCTGGAGAAAGCTACCATTTTCTTCCCAGGGTCCCAGAAGAAGTCTTTGCTCTATGGCCACCCACTGTGGCCTAAACCAAAATTCTGCCCTTTCAAAATTATAGATGGCAAAGCTGAAGGAAGGGACCTCCTTCCTCTCCCACAATCTGCCAACTATTTAGTAGATTACAAGAGAGTCCCAGCTCAAAGGAGTTTATATCTTCTAAGACCTTCACAAAGCCTGTAAATTGCCTTAAAAGATGAACTGACTGAATCAGACATATTTAAAGGTAAGACTTTTTTAAACTCTGAAAGGAAGAATGGGATGAGTTTGGGTCCCTTTCTGGAAAGCTTGTTTAAGGGAATTTTGATCCATGAAGTTTAAAAACCATGGGTTAGACTTTTCTACCTAACTCTGCAAATTCCTAAATCTTCCTTAAACCACATTAATAAATAGCATAAACTAGGTGAAAAATCGCAGCCCCTCCTGTCTTTTGAGGGCTACAGTTTATCTTTCAGGAAGGTACAGCTGCCACAATCAACACTGTCCCCTGAGTTTGTGGACAGCTCCTCATGTGGTTTGTCATATCCATGCAAATAGAAGCCTCAGATCAAAGAAAGTCCCTTGGCGCAGATTATTAGAATACTCTTGGGGAAAGCAGATTACAAGTGCAGTCTTCAGTTTTAGCTCTCTTAGGTCAGACTCAAATTGTGCAACATCCAGAGAGAGGGGAGAGGCACCCACACATCCATGCAAGTTCATCTGAGTGGACCGAAATGAACGTGGGCAGCCATTGCTTTGCGGTCATCTTCTCCTTCCAGAGAGCTGCCTGCTAAGGAACCCACTAGCATCCAGTGATGCTGCTGCTGTGCACTGTCTGGCCATGGGGATGACTATTTTGGACATCACTGATGATGTCTGGAACTAGTTGGTGTCTCAGTGCATGGCTTTTCTTTTTCTTTGTGTGGCTTCAAAAATGGACTATCAGTCTTCTGTTCTTAAACAGCCCTCCACTTGATTTGAGCGCTCTATAACCCATTTGGTTCCCAGAGCTAGTCACTTCTTTGAGAGAAAAAAAAGGGAAGATTTTGCTTTGGTTTTTATTTCTATTTTTATCTTGCTGCTTCAGCTTTCGTTGTAGCAAAGGTCTACATAAGCATCGCAGAAAAGGCCCTATGGACTTGCCCAACATTTAATAAGCTCCTATAGAATATATCAATTATATGAACAGCCTAAAAATTTTTTTAAATTGCTTTCCCCATCCTTTTGCTTTTAAAAGAGTAAATTCAGAGGTATCCTGACAAAAATAAAGTGAAATCATTGTGAGAATTTTAGGATACAAAGCATATACTGATTTATATATTTTATCCTTTAATCTTACCATAAAGTATTTTCTTGAGTCCAAGATGCCATCAACACACTATCAATTTACAGACAGTTTTACAGGACATAGAAATAAACCACATCAAACGTATGTATCATTAATACATAGCTGTTGGATGTAACCAAAATTCAGAAAATACAACAGGAAAAAGTGATGCCTTAGACTTGAAGCTGTATGATATATATTTTTTCTTTTTGAAAATGGAGAAATTGCCTCAGTTAACGGAGAAAGCATTTAAGCCAGCTCTTTACACAAAGAAGCATTTACTGCAATTACGTTTCACTTCAGGGGACACCACTCTCCCTCCCTATAAATTCTCCCCAAGTCATACATTTTAACTCTCTTCATTTTACTTTCTAATACAAGTGAGACGAGCCCAGAGCTTCAAATACCTTTTTCTAGCCCTTTACTTTAAACATATATTGACTCCTACATATAAAATTAGATTGGCCTGATTCTGCCATCACTGAAGACAAAGATGGTCACATTTTCGCTTTTTGCCGCAAAAGGAGAAGAGGGGAGGCTGCTAGCATGCCCGCTGCTGCAGGCCGAGGGATGAATAGACTGCAAATCACGCTACCGCCTTAAGCTGTGGAGGGAAGGGGGCAGTTTTTCCAAACGCGGTAGCGCCCCGACGCGGCGGGACGCTGCAAATGCGCGGAGACTTGCGGAGCATTGATCCCTGACCACCGTCGTCTGCTCTCTCCACACGCAGGAGCACGAGTATGTTTGACATGCGGTGTGAGGAGGAGGCCAAGGTGCAGCCGCACAGCAGGGCCCGCCAGGAGCAGCTGCAGCTGATAAACAACCAGCTGCGGGAAGAGGATGACAAATGGCAAGATGTGAGTGCCGTCCAGGGCCGTGGGCAGTGGGGAGACTGCTCTGCCCGCTGGGCTAGAGGCCCTTTGGAGCAGAAAATCAGGTGGGGCTGGAAAACCAGACTTGGTCTGGACAGCCATGCAGAGGAAGGGGGCCCCTAGAGGGCTTCTAACGGTGACACAGCCCATGTGGGCATTAGGGAAAGCACCCTTGCTGAAGTTTGGCCACAAAAAAGAGGGGAGCAGAAGGGAGGCGACTGTCATGGGATGCAGAATCGAGGAGGGACTGTCTTTTGAGGCTATATATTTGGAATCGATGATAATAATGATGATGACAATGATAATTGCCAACACTGAAAGCATACCAGTAACAGGTACTATTCTAAGTACCTTGCATGTAATCATTCTTTAATCCTCTCAGTAATTCAATGAGCTAGCAACTATTATTGTCCTCAGTTCTACAGATGAGTCCCAGAACAGCTAAGTAACTTGTCCAAAGTAACACAGCTAGTGAGCAAGAGAGCCAGGATTATAACCAGTAAGGAAGGCTCCAGGGCCTGATGGGGGCCTTGGGATCATCTGTGTGCTAAGAGCAAAGAGCCAGGGCAGGGGAGAAGCCTAAAGATAGGGATGAGAGGGGCTTCCCTGGTGGCGCAGTGGTTGAGAGTCCGCCTGCCGATGCAGGGGACACGGGTTCATGCCCCGGTCCCATGGGAGGGAGGTCCCACGTGGGAGGATCCCACATGCCGCAGAGCGGCTAGGCCCGTGAGCCATGGCCGCTGAGCCTGCGCGTCCGGAGCCTGTGCTCCGCAATGGGAGAGGCCACAACAGTGAGAGGCCCACGTACCAAAAAAAAAAAAAAAAAAAAAAAAGATAGGGATGAGAGGAGGGAGAATGGATTACTTCATCCTCACAGAGCCCTCTGAGGTGGCTACTGCAGATTTGACTCTACCTTTAGTCAAAAAAGTTAACTTTTCTGAAGTTGATAAAATGTGGTAATAATTACATCTGTGCCTGGCACCTTATGTGCACTACCTCATTTAACCCTCACAACAGGCTTGTAAGAGTAGGTATTATTATCATTTCTGTTTTAGAGATGAGGAAACTGAGGTGCAGAGAGGCTAAGAAACGTGCCTGAGATTCCAAAGCGTGGAAGGGATAGAGCTAGGATTGTTTCTCACAGCCGCACTCCCACCCGTCTGACTCCAGAATCCTAAGTCTTCAACATTATGCTCTAACTGCCCATAGGATTTGTGGTGAGGTTCTTGAAAGGATCAGATGACTTAATACATACAGAATTGTTGGTTCTGTAAGACCCCAAAGCCAATTTTTTTTTCTGTCTTTTCTTCCTTCCCTGAGGGAATTGTAGGTCTGTGGTTAACTCCTACCATTCTGTTGTCAGCGAGTCCATTCACAATGCAGAGGTCATAAATAGCAATAAATGAAGTTTCTTACAATACCCTCTGAGGCAATACTTTAAAATTTGGCAACTGACATGGAATTTGATCACAAATTTTACATTACCATGTTTAAATAAATGCGCTGCCCTGCTATGGATAATGTAGATATTTCTGAAGGGTTCCTGCCTTTGAGGTAGTCCTGTTCCAACCAGACTTACGTTGGATGTACAGAAATGTCTTAGTCTGGCCGATAGTCAGTGCTTACTCATCCCTGAAGAGTAGAAATGGAATTATGTGCAAGTCTGAAGAAAAATGTTCTATCTCCCTCCCTCACCCCTGCAGGACCTGGCTCGTTGGAAGAGCCGTAGAAGAAGTGCTTCTCAGGACTTAATCAAGAAAGAGGAAGAAAGGAAAAAGATGGAGAAGTTACTGGCTGGAGAGGATGGGACAAGTGAACGCAGGAAAAGCATCAAAACCTACAGAGAAATTGTCCAGGAAAAGTGGGTTCTTTCTGTGGTTGTTCTTGTTGTTGAATGTACAGTGTTACCTAGATGTGCTTTTCCTAAAAATTGTTGGTTATCATGTCGGCTCTGACACCAGTATTACACTTCCTGTTTGTATACTTTCCTTCAGCTCTAACAAGGTCTGCTTTGCACTTCCTGTGACCGTTGCCTTGTTCTTGCTTCCCCTCCCATGCCCATCTTTTAGGGAGCGGAGAGAGAGGGAGTTGCATGAGGCATACAAGAATGCACGGTCCCAGGAGGAGGCGGAAGGGATCCTTCAACAGTACATCGAGAGGTTCACCATCAGCGAAGCTGTTCTTGAACGCTTGGAGATGCCAAAAATTCTGGAAAGAAGCCATTCAACAGAGCCAAACTTATCCTCCTTCCTGAATGACCCCAACCCCATGAAATACCTGCGGCAACAGTCACTGTCTCCACCCAAATTCACTGCCACCGTGGAAACCACCATCGCTCATACCAGTGTACTGGATGCCAGCATGTCAGCAGGCAGTGGGTCTCCAAGCAAAACTGTCACTCCCAAAGCAGTGCCTATGCTGACACCCAAGCCTTACTCCCAGCCCAAAAACTCTCAAGAGGTCCTGAAGACCTTCAAGGTAGGATGAGTTCCTTAAGGGTAGAACCAAAACTGAACCCCAGGTAATCACTGGAAGGAAGCATCTTGCCTCAAGAAGATGCAATTGTTTTTATCAAACAAAAGCAAAATGTGTTAACATGTATGATTGTGAAGTTTATGTGTCTCTGAGATTTGGTTTGCAAATAGTTAAGGGATAGATGATTCCCCTCAATTCCTGTTTTTAATACTGATGGGCTTCAGTGAGATTGGTGGTTGAGTCATCTCCATGAGCAATGTCTGTTTCATAGTTGGATATGATGGCATGGTCTCTCTATAGTAGTCATAACAAGCCCTAATTTAGCAGCACCCTAGGTATCTCCAGCTATCTGGAGGTATTGCAAATTCCTCAAAACAAAATTTTGATTGCCTTTGGCTTAAATAGAAGTATATACAGCTACCTCTCTTTTAGGAAGAAACTGCCATCATATCTAAAAAGATGCTACAATATAAAAAATAATAATACAAGGAATACATGGGATGTACTTGGTTCTCAGATGAGACAGATTTTTTTTTATTTTTTAAGTGGGAAGAAACTATGTTGTTTTGGGGGCTGGAGGGGTTGCCAATGAATGTGTAAAGTGATGTACCAGAACCAAAGAATCTATGACAGTCAAATGTCTTTTTTCTTCCTCAAATTCTAATATTTTCCCTCACATCAAGAGGAAGTGCTCATCCTTTGTCTCAAGCTATGTTGACTATAAAGAAAAATCAGTTCTGATTGTCCCTGCACACCACATGGGTTCATAATAGAAGACAGGTGGAATTCATCAGTAGCAGACACGGACATGTGACTGTAAAGAAAGTTTGCTAAACTAAACTAATTGAGCAGTGGGATGCCATGTATCTTCCTATTGAATTTCAGAGGGAACCAAACCACACTTTCTGACTTTTGCTTAGATAACTCTGAATGTATCTTCAAAATCTGTGCCTTAGGCTTCGGTGAAACAAAAGAAAAATGTCCTGACTGTCTCATCTGGGTTGAATTGCGATGTTTATCCCTCAAGGGAAGGGGCTGTGTCCTTGTTGTTCATAGCTTCATCCTGAGTGCCTGGCATAGGTGCCTAGGCACTCAGCAACTGTTCATTGAATAAATACACTAATTTTTCCTGAGAAGATGAGCTACTCATCATGCAGACTCGTGCACACACAGATATACACATGATCATATGTGCTCGGCAGGCCACCTAAGTACCTCAGGAGCTGTCCTTCACCTAGGGCCCACGGTGATGCACTGTCTGAGATTTCATGAAGGCAGGTTTGATGTTGAGGTGGCCCAGCACAGGGATAGGGAATACATTTATTTAAGTTGGTATCCAAGGCAGCTGATCAATTAATCCAGATGTCCACTTCCTATCCTTAATATAAACAGCACAATGTGATCATTTAAACAGAAGAATTAGGATAGATGACTTTATGGCAAGACTTTGGCCCTGAGAAAACCCAGTCCCTTGCCGTTGTGGCAAGACAGTGTGGAGGCCTCAGGAGAGGTGGATTGAGGAACTGGATAGAGATCCTTTCAGAGCTGGGGCTCACCAATGAGCCCTCAACTCATCATAGGTCTTGATGGCTGTCAACCCTGTTCACAGCCCCACCATTGAGTGGGTGGACCCACTTGTATGGTAGTATGTAAATGGAACAGTTGTTGCCAGATAATGCCAGAACTGAAGCTAAGGGGTGTGTGTGTGTGCATGTGTGTGTGTTTGTGTTTTCTTGTGGGGAGGAGGTGGGCACGGGAGACAGGGAATACAGGCTCAGTTTCTTAGTACAACAGATTTAAGAGTAAAGGAAGAGCAAGTAAAATGGTTTAAGGCAGTGTTTTCAAACTGAGACTTGCCACCTGTTGCTAGGTTATGAAATCAATTTAGTGGTTTGGAATCAGCATTCTTTTTTTAAAAAAAAAAGGAGGTAGAATAGAATACAATGTTTAAAAGACAGCCTAGCGCATCACATATAAAAAAAGGTAAATATGATTTTGCAAAACTTCGTTTCAGTTATCTTTATGTGTGTGCGTTCAGTTGTGATTTCAACTTCATGGATCACAGACAATAGATATACAAGCCACTGACTTAGGGTAAATAAACTATAACTAGCATCTGCCCTTCTATTATTCCTTTTAAAAGATTTTAGAAGGTTTAGTAAGAAGAATAGCTAATATTTACATACATACAATGTGTCAGATACTGTTCTAAATTCTGTGCATATATTAATCCATAAAATCACCATAACAGCATCATTAAGAAATACTATTATCATAAAGGTGAGGAAGGCTTCCCTGGTGGCGCAGTGGTTGAGAGTCTGCCTGCCGATGCAGGGGACACTGGTTCGTGCCCCGGTCCGGGAAGATCCCACATGCCGTGGAGCGGCTGGGCCCGTGAGCCATGGCCGCTGAGCCTGCGCGTCCGAAGCCTGTGCTCCGCAACGGGAGAGGCCACAACAGTGAGAGGCCCACGTACTGCAAAATAAATAAATAAATAAATAAATAAATAAATAATAAAGGTGAGGAAACCGAGGTTGAAGATTACATGGCTGTTAAGCAGTAGAGCCAGGACTCACTCTGAGGCTGTCTCACTGCAGAGCTTCTTTTCAGGACCACGCTACATACTGTCAGACCTTAAGACAGATATTTCTAGATGCCTTTTAATAAGCCAGACTAACCACTGTCACTCCTTCTTTCTCGCTCCCACTACCCTCCCTAGACATGGGTGCAAAACAAAAATATTTTAATGTGCATGGCCTCTTTTTCTTGAAGAAAATGCGATGGTCAGGTTAACTAGAAATAGGAATTTACTGTCACATAGCATAGCACCAGGTTCCCTGCCCTCCATGATAGCTTCCAAAAAGTACCCATTGCTCCTGACCATGACAGGATAACCTGCGAAATATTCCTGATCTAAGATGAGCTCCACCTAATTTAATATGCTAATCAGAAAAAAAAACTCAAAGTTGTGGATTAGCAGTCAGAAAGTAAATGAAAAATTACTGGAACCCAAATATGCCCTTGATTTTCTATACTGCAAAATAAAAACAGACCCACAGTAAGGTGAACATGAAATGTATTCTAACGTGAAGCAGCCTGAGAAGGCAGACCAACTTTTAAAGAAGCCTTCAAAGATGGCAATTAGAGGAGCCCTAGTTTCTAGAACTGACTGAAGCATATAAAAGACCTTATTCTTTGTTAGACCATGATTATTAAATGCTAATGATTTAAGGTGATTCTGAACGTGTTATTTTGTTACAGTCTTTTGCTGGGGAATAGCATGTTCTTGTTCATTCCGGTTTTTACAGGTAGATGGGAAAGTCACCATGAATGGAGAGACGGTTCACGTTGACGAGGAGGAGAAGGAAAGAGAGTGTCCCCCGGTGGCACTTGCCCCCTCGTTGACCAAATCCCAGATGTTTGAAGGTGTGGCCAGAGTGCATGGGTCCCCCATGGAGCTGAAACAAGACAACAGTAGCATTGAGATCAACATAAAGAAGCCAAGTTCTCTTCCCCAAGAGCTGATGGTAAGAAGCAAACTTTTTTTTTTCCTCTTCGGGGTAATTTCAGTGTGAAAGAATCTATTTAAAAAAAAATAAGTAGGTCCGGATAATGATCATTTCTTTCTAGGAAGATGTATTAGTTTGCTAGGGCTGCCATAACGAAGTGACACAAACTGAGTGGCTTACACAACAGATATTAATTGTCTCATGGCCCTGCTGGCTGGAAGTCCAAAGTCAAGGTGTTGGCAGGGTTGGTTCCTTCTGGTGTCTATGAGGGAGAATCTGGTCCTGGCCGCTGGTGGTTTGCTGGCAGTCTTTGGCGTTCTCTGCCAAAGAAGAGATAGATGCACCACCCTGATCTCTGCCTTCATGTTCACATGACACTCTCCCTGTGTGTTGTCCGTGTCCAAGTCTCCCCTTTTTATGAGGACACAGGTCATACTGGATTAGGGACCTACTCCACTCCAGTATGACCTCGTGTTAATTTAATTACATCTGCAAAAATCCTGTTTCCAAATAAAGTCACATTCTGAGGTAATTGAGTTTAGGACCTCCACACATAAATATGGGGGAGGACGCAGTTCAGCCCTAACAGAGGAATATAGCAGAAGGTGTCATGTGTTATGAGTAAAAACCTTTCTCTTGTCCCCCTGTGATTGGTGTCTAGTGTTATATAAAAAGAAATAAATCTCTGAAATACCTTCATTTTTGTTTATTCAGGACCCCATCAGACTTGTTAAAATAATTTGAAAATAACTGGTGCCACCAGAACCTGACTTTCCATCCTTGACAATTTGTATAAAACGGTATCTTTCTTATTAGTTTTAAAAAACTCATTAAAAATCAAATTAACTTTTTTATTGGTTTAGCCCCTGAAATCCAGTGTAATTAGAAGTACTATTGAATGGCCAAGCTGAAAAATGTAGGGTAATTCAAGAATAGCAGAAGAGAGAACTCAAAATAACATTAGATTTGCTTATTTGGAGTATAAAACGTCATCAAGAAGATTACACTTTTTCTTAGATCTCTCACCAGGGTTCGTGCTGGTTTTGCTGATCAAACCCCAACTGTCAGTACCACAGATAAAGGCCGGCTTTTGGGGTAGAATCGGACTCTGTTCAGCCTTATCTGTTCTCACCAGAGGCTGATTTCTATGGTTTTAATTTATAGTGTTTGGGTTGGAATTATAAAGGAAGGGGGAAACTGTCAAAAATTTTCCCCCAGCACCTAGAAAAGTTTGGTCCAGAGGGAAACTTGTCTTCCAGCTCCAGGGCTAAGTTAAATGACCCAGCTACCTAAACCCCTCCAGAGGACTAGATATTATTTTTCTTATCTCCAGGATTTGTCTTTTGAAGAATAAAATATGTTTTCGCAGAGGAGTTGAGAGCATTTAACTCTTCCTCACAGTGCTCAAGCCCTAGAAAGAGATTCAAAGTGGAATAGACCAAAATAACTTCCTCACCATGGTAACATGTTTGCTGGTCTCTAGGAGAAAAGTTTTGTGATCAAGGCACAGGCTGAATCCCTCAACCTGGAATTTAATTCTACTTTTCATTTGCATGAATGTTACCACCTCTGAAGAGTTCTTACGTGTTATCATGAGATGGAACACTGAGTTCTGCTAGGAGTGTGGGAACATTACTAGTAGAGTCAACATGAACTTATGCTCTTAAATTTAAATGTGAAGTTCCCCCAATTAATTAGACATTGCAGTGGTAGGATTGCTTTTCTGGGACAGTTAGTAATTCTGTTCTTATTTTTCTTTTGCCACACTTAATAATGAGTGTTTCCTAAGTTCCCTTCATAAGTACCTTTCCATGACTCAATCTGGTTACTCTGTCCATCAGGCCACAGGACCTTTGCACATACTGTTGAGCACAGTTCTTTGTCCCTGTACTTTGGAGAAGCAACAGTGTAGGAGCCACACTGGTCCCATAACAGAGGTACACAGGGCTTAGTCAGGCCCAGTAGATTAATTCCAAGAACAGATCCTAAGGGCTCTGCTATCAGGCACGTGTCCATTCTCTACCTTTACCTCTGCCCTCTGACCATTTTGTTGTTTGAATCTGGGAGGAACCCTGCCCTTGGCGGAATAGATTTTTTACCAGCAGAAGTTAAAGGAATAAGTAAAGAGACCAGACGGTATAAGGTCTAAACTTCCCACACCAACTATTTAATCTCTCTTGTTCGAAGCTTCTAACCCTTTGGGGAAAAAGCTTTATCAATCTTATATGGAATCATAAACAGAAGAAAAGGGGGTTTTATTTGTCTGTTTTGGGGTTTTACTAAACCTCCCTTAAAAAATACTCATTCTTGGGGCTTCCCTGGTGGCGCAGTGGTTGAGAGTCTGCCTGCCGATGCAGGGGACACGGGTTCGTGCCCCGGTCCGGGAAGATCCCACATGCCACGGAGTGGCTGGGCCCGTGAGCCATGGCTGCTGAGCCTGCGCGTCTGGAGCCTGCACGTCCGGAGCCTGTGCTCTGCAACGGGCGAGGCCACGGCAGTGAGAGGCCCGCGTACCGCAAAAAAAAAAAAAAAAAAAAAAAAAACCCTCATTCTCAATAATTACTAATTTTCTTATTTTTACAATGAGCAACATAAAAAGAAAATAGCCTATTGTCTCTTACTGCCAGGCATTTTCCACCTTAACAGTAGTTGTACTGCTATACTCTCTAATGGCAAAGAGAAGATGGATTGAAATATGTCACATTGGTTACATTGCCCCAAAAGTATCTTGTTTCAAGAGAGGCAAAATTAGATGATCTGAAAGAAATCATGTTATTTCAGAGGTATATACGGTGTAACAAGGAAAGCCCTAGTCAAAAGGTGGCCTTGTGGACTTTTTTCTGGAAACCATCCTGATCCTGGGCAGCCTGAGGTCTAATCTCATGGAAGAGCCTGGGAGTCTCTTACTCTGGAAAAAACTGCCTAGTTTGGAGTGATTTCTAGTTCAGTAAACCCTAGTGGTTCTGAAGAGGTCATAGCATTTATTTACCTCATGTCTAGTACTTTAGGCTCTTGAATTAACCATGTCAGGGGCTACTACGTTATTTTCTGGGTAGATAACTACCTGTATGTATCAGACTTCGAGCCAAGTTGTTAGCTGCACTTCACGAAATTTTGGCTAAAACACTCTTCATACTCGCTTACAACTTATGACACCAAAAGTTTTCCGTTTAGAATATGTTATCCTAAGAGCCGTTTTCTTTTCATTAATTAATTAATTTATTTATTTATTTTTGGCTGTGTTGGGTCTTCGATGCGCGTGGGCTTTCTCTAGTTGTGGTGAGCGAAATTGTGGCACATGGGCTGAGTTGCTCCGTGACATGTGGAATCTTCCGGGACCAGGGCTCGAACCCGTGTCCCCTGCATTGGCAAGTGGACTCTTAACCACTGCACCACCAGGGAAATCCCCTAAGAGACATTTTTAAACCCACTCCTCATTTTACTTCCTTCTCCATGTTCCAAGAAAAGCATTTCTTGACTGTGTTTCAGCCAGTATATTCCCATTGAAATGGTAGAATTCATTGGTCATGGCAAAATATGGTGACCAGCTTGAAACAGGAGGCTGCACTCAACAGCCTCCCAGGCCTTTTTACCAGCTTGCACTTGATTTGCTGTTTCTAATTCATTTAGCCCATTCTGTGGGGCTGTCAAAGGAATAGTGTTCTTCTTTTTAAATAGTGTCTTTCTTCCCAAAACTGCATTCCCAACAGATATACTTTTTACAAAGGAGTAGCCTCACCCACCACTAAAATGTCACGGTTCCTTCAGGGTGAGCTGGAACTATTCAAAGGGCACAGTACCAGTAGGCAGGAGCATTAGCTCAGAAGGAGAGGCCGAGTGGCAGAGGAGAGTGGGCACCACACTGCAATGGGCCACGGGGTGTGAGGTGGGAGGGTCAGCCTCTTGCGTCAGCACAACCACTTTTGCGTATGACGTCACGTCTTTAGGTTCCTTCTACCTTATCTTTCTCATTAGAAACTCTTGAGACCATCGACTCTTACTTTAGAAATAGATCCTAAATTAAGTTTGGCTTGTTATTAATTTTTAATACTCTGGGTATGTCTATTGAGACCAACAAACTCCAGATCATCCTCAACTGAATCACCTTTAAGGTAATGAGATCGTGATAGCAGTTGTGCTTATGGTTGTCCGTTACCTGATAAGCATGAATAAATGACCTACTCTGTGGCCCATTTTTGAAATTGAAAAAGAAACTCATGAACTTGCTATGAGAGCAATTTTCATAAAGCAACTAGCAAAGTATATAACATAGTATTTAATTAAGAGCTAGAAAACAGGGTTAGAAGCCTAGAGGGACATAAAATGGCAAGGAACAGGTAAGATCATTGTAGGCTGGAGTTAGTCTAGTTGGGAAGGTTTTATGTGAATTTCAAAATCAACTTGTAGGCTTTGCATTGGAATGGAGGGGGGAAGCAAGCTGTTCCACATGTTGCGACCAGCAGAAGCAAAGACCTTAAGTGGGGGTCACAGGGCTAAGAGGTGATGAGGGTGACTAGATGCCATACACTCCAACCAGAGGGATGGGGGCCCCCATGGCCCCTCCCAGTTATCCTTGAGATATTTCCCAGTGGAAATCTAACACTCACTTTTTTTTGCATTTTAAAATATTGGCTTCTGTAAGAAAATCATATCATAGCACAAATACTAGACTTGTAGAATCCAGGATTGGAAAAGAATTTGGAAGGTCTTTTAATCTAAGGACTAATTTATCCTGTTTAGTGACCTACAGAGAAATGTCTCCCTTCAAGATAGTCTAGTGTTTTCTTGATCCAGTGTGAGTCTTTGAATCTCTTCCTGCCTTGTTGTTGCCAAAAATGACCCTTTCCTAAAATACCTAAAGTACCCCATGCACTAGGTCAAAGACCAAACCCCCCCGAGCCTCAGTTTATATTTAAAATAAGGATAATAATAGTATAGGCATCTGATGGTTATCATGAGAATTCATATGCATAGAGCACTTAGCATGATGTCACAGTGACTCATAGAGGTGCCCTTAAGTTAGTTTTAACATTGTCATTCAACAAATGGGAGAAAGAAAGTTACCGTATATTTTTCAGAAGCCTGGAAGGGTGAGAGGTGCAAAGTTTTTTAGGTTAAAGTAAGGTCATCAGAATCACCATATTGAACAGATGTGAATTTCAAACAAATGTGATAAATTCCATGTTGTCTTCCAACTCAGCCCGTCAGTAGCTCCAGCTGTAATTCTCTAGGAAGCAAACAGACATGAACAGCTTTTTCCAGAAGACGATTGCCCTTGCAGATGCTCACATGCTTCTTCCAGCAGCTCTTTTTGGTTCTCCTATTATTCACTCTTTCCCAAGTCTGGCTTCCCTCTGCCACCTAAACCCCCAGGACTCTCACCCGTTGACCTCCTGTCAGCGCCCTCTTGCCAGCTCACCCCAACCGATGTCCTGCATGCCCTCTGCGCTGGCAGCACCCTCCCACCTGGTCTGTGGCAATTCTCCCTCATTGACCAACGGCCAAACTCAGCTCTGAGGGATCTAAACAACTTCATCTGCGTTTCTCAAACTAAGTAACAAGATCTTTCCACCTTGACAAAGCTCTAGGCCTTCCTCTTGAAAATTCAGTACTTTACTAATGTTTTCTGATCCAGGAAAACAGACAATCAGATCTTTCTTGAAACATTTCATTTTTCAGTGAGAGCAGGGTGAAGGCATTTGAGTAGGTGCTGTTTTCCTTACAACTGTGACCAACTGCAGATTCCTCTTAGATGTCAAATGTCAACAGACATTTCTCTAGAAACTGTTTTACTCCATCCAGAAGTAGTTGCAAGAGCATTAGATTTAATACTCTAATTAAGTCATTAAAGATATTTAGGTATGAAAGTGTTTATAGACTTCAAGATAGTATACATCAGGAACAATAAAAAAATCAAACCTAGCCCATCTGACCTGGGTCAGACCCACACATTGTTGGTTGGAGAAGTTTAAGGCAAAAAGAAAAAGTTTAAGGAGTGGAAAGGCTGATTCTCCACGTAGATCCTCTTTCAACCAGTGAAAATAGATATTTGGTGATGTAAAAGCAAAAAGGGAAACACATGCATGGCATATGTGGCACCTGGGTCCTGCTGCCAAGACATAAATAGACTGATTTTCCAGGCTTGCGTCCAGGTAAGTTCTTCAGGACTGGAGCCGGACAATCAGTCAGAGTCACCAAATAGCAGCTCAGGTAAGGACCTTGGACATCACACCTTCCAACCCGTAGAGGTTAAATGATCAGTCCAAGCTTTCATACCTCCTCTGTCCTAGAAACAGGGCCACTCAGACCCTGGGTCTCAGGACCATTTGTCCTCTCCTGCTTCATATTTCCAATTCATTCCACAGAGACGCTCTCTGGGCTGGTTCACCAGTAAGATTCTTGTTAAAAGAACAGCCCAAAGCCAGGTAGGTCTGTGGCTAGACCATGTCCCTCTCAAGCTAGGAAACTGCCACCTCCCACCGGTGGCCTCAGGGCTCGGTCTGGCACCAGGGCCAGTTTAGATGGTGTTCTTAGTCAAGGAGATGCCAACTCCTGGCTTAGGCCCCTGTAACCTTTCTGTGCTCTCATTCATTCATGTCCAGGGATCTGTTTTTATTTTCATTCTTGAGACAGTATTACCAGTTGGAGAAGGGAAGCCTTCTCCTCTTTTCAGCTATAACCAAAGGAAAGTGTGGGCCATAAAGCACATTTTCCAGCAAGACAGGTTTGTTTCAGGCCAATCTCTGAGTCCATCAGCACTGGTTAAAACTGCCAATTTTGAACTCATTACCTTTGAAGTAATGATGTGAGTACAAAAGTAACAAGACTTCAGAATGGAGTATCAGACAGAAGTTAATTGAACTGGCTATAACAGAATATAGAAAACCATAAAAAAATATAAACTAGTTATTACTCCAGCCACTCAGAAATTAAGATTTTTTAAAATGTGCATCCTTCTCTTTTTCTCAGTGTATATAAAATATTTTGGGGGCTCATGTTATTCAAATTGTGTTGTAACTTGCTTTTTCTCTTAATTTATCCTGAATATTTTGTTAGTAATAGCTTGATTTTGATGACTAGTATGCATTTAAACTAAGCTTGACAGTATAAATTTCGTAAATATTGCATCTAACATTTGCTTCCCTATCGTGGGTTACATGTTGACTCTATGTCAGATACCATGCTGGGTCCCTGCCCCCCTAAGAACCTGGACTGGATCAAAAGCCTCAAGATGGGGTGATGGCTGGGGGTGGTCCGGTCTCAAGCTGCCCTGGGAAGTGGAGACTTGGCTAACTTGCCCCCTGTCCCGAGAGATCCTGGAGAGTTCTCATCTTTTGCATAATAAATGGATGAGGGCTTCCCTGGTGGCGCAGTGGTTGAGAGTCCGCCTGCCGATGCAGGGGACACGGGTTCGTGCCCCGGTGCGGGAAGATCCCACATGCCGTGGAGCGGCTGGGCCCGTGAGCCATGGCCGCTGAGCCTGCGCGTCCAGAGCCTGTGCTCCGCAACGGGAGAGGCCACAACAGTGAGAGGCCCATGTACCGCACAAAAAATAAAATAAAATAAATAAATAAATAAATAAATGGATGAGAGGTAGAATGGAAAGGATGAGGTAGAATGGATGAGAAGGCAAGGGCATGGAAATGGCAGTTTGAATCATTTCAGCAATAAACTTGGGACACTCAGGTTCTGGATTGCATCTTATGGGTCAAAACCTTTAAATACCTGGGGAGAAGTTGGCAGTGGGTGTGACTCCAAGTCCAGATGTTGGAGCATTGAGGTTACCAGCACAGGTCAAGGTTCCTACCTCCCCTGCCTACTAGCAGTGTGGCTCTGGGTAAGTCACTTAGCCTCCTGGGCCTCAGCTTCCTCACCTGTATAAAGGGAATCATATTGGTGCAGACTTTACAAGCTTGCTCTGAGGACTAAGGAAGATAATCCACATCAAGTGCTGACATGTGGGAAATCTAGTAAATATTGACCATGGCTACAGTGACAACAGTGTATAACCATTAAAACATAATTTTAAGGGAAGATAAATTGGGTCATCTGGGAGTTCAGTATTTGAGTGTTAAGCCACATAGAAATGCATCCAGAAACATGAGTATTCTTGAAAATCGAAGTTCTGCATTAGTCATGCATAAGTAAAATATTACTGAAATGAGGTGTGCTAGTAAAATCATCCTTACTGAAGTAGTGCTTGAGAACTTTGTCTCTTCTGCATTATAAATTATGTCTAGGGCTTCCCTCATGGCGCAGCGGTTAAGAATCCGCCTGCCAATGCAGGGGACACGGGTTCGAGCCCTGGTCCGGGAAGATCCCACATGCCGCGGAGCCTAAGCCCGTGCGCCACAACTACTGAGCCTGCGCTCTAGAGCCACGAGCCACAACTACTGAGCCTGCACTCTAGAGCCCGTGAGCCACAACTACTGAAGCCTGTGCGCCTAGAGCCCGTGCTCTGCAACAAGAGAAGACACAGCAATGAGAAGCCCACACACCGCAACAAAGAGTAGCCCCTGCTCGCCACAACTAGGGAAAGCCTGCGCACAGCAACGAAGACCCAATGCAGCCAAAAATAAATAAATTAAATAAATAAATTAAAAAAAATTATGTCTAAAGGACTTCATGAATTATCTTATTTCATTGATTCCAAGGGGCACACTTGCCACACTTGAGCATCCCTAAATCAGGACATGTCTTTTTCTCAGGATATGTCTTATAATCAATAGTGTGTCCTATTTAACAGGTAGTTTGCTTTCTTTCTTAGTAGTACCTAAAATAATACAGCTTAAACTTGATGGCATCTAAGATTTAATAAAATATGTCCATTTCTTTGTTCATGTTTGGGCCGGGAAGGCTTTGGCTCAGTTTTTGTAGTTATTTATTTCCAGTCACTGGAAACACCAGTGTTCTCAAGAGCATCATTCATCAATATTTAACTGCAAATTTGTTTCCCAACCTCAGATAGTTTTCCATAATCTAATCCATTTGAGGAGAAAACCTAAAAATCAGTATTTCAGACAGTATTTTATATATTAAAAATCAGTATCTCTGGCAGTATTTATATATTAACATCATAAAACAAAAAATACTATGTATTAATACTTCTGTGTGTGGGGGGGACACTTTAAATTATTAAACCCAGGTTATTCTGTTGTAATACTAGGCTGGTGGGTCTTCAAATGCTACTCTCATGTCAGTTGTTCATATAACAGTGTACAGACACACACACACACAGAGAACATATATATGTAACTTCACTATAATAAAAGAGACTTTGGTTTATTTAACCATTTCCACTCATTAAGTCTCTTAAAGGGCTTCAATTCAGGCTTCTTGATGTATTAAAAAGTTACAAAATCCATTAAGTAGTATAAATATGATGCTTATTTCCTTCCTAGGGTTTTAAAGGTGCATGTTAATTTAATATTTTGTTCTTCCAGAATTGATACACAGTTATCTGTCATTAGAAAGTGCTCATCTAGTTATGAAGATGTCAAAACTACCCCATCCTCCAAAAGAATAAGCATATCTTTGCCACTAGATGCTATTATAAAATTCTTTAGCAGCTTGAAAGGCTAGTGGCTTAAAGTTTCCTTGTGTCTTTTTTTTAACTTTGAAAATTTCCAAATAATTTTTTTACAAATTTTTTCCCATTTTTTATTGTGGTAAAGTAAAACATAAAATTTACTATCTTAACCATTTTTAAGTGCACAGTTTAGTAGTATTTAGTACATTCATATTGTTGTGCAACCATTGCCACCATCCATCTCCAGAACTCTTTTCGTCTTGCTAAACTGAAACTCTGTACCCGTTAAACAATAGTTGCCCATGGCCCACTCCCCTCAGACCCAGGCAACAATCGTTTTACTTTTTTTTCCCCTTCACTTTTCCCCCATGCCCCAGCCTCTGGTAGCTACCATTCTACTCTCTGTTACTACGGGTCTGGCATTTTTTAATTTTAATTTTTTAGATTCCAGATATAACTGAGATCATGCAATATTTGTCCTTCTGTGTCTGGCTTATTTCACTCAGCATAATGTTCTCCAGGTTCACGCATATTGTCGCAAATGACAGGATTTTCTTCTTTTTAAAGGCTCATTAATAGTCCATTGTATATGTGTGTATAATATTGATATTTGTGCATATAGTAATATTTATGTATCAGAATATATGAATAATATATACATATATACGTGTTTTCTTTATCTAGTCATCCATCAACATTTAGGTTGTTTCCATAACTTGGCTATTGTGAATAATGCTGCAATGAACATGGGAGTACAGCTATCTCTTCGAGATAGTGATTTCATTTCCTTTGGCTATATATACCTAGAAGTGGAATTGCTGGATCATATAATAGTTCTATTTTAAATTTTTGATGAAACTCCATACTATTTTCCATAATGGCTGTACCAGTTTACATTCCCACCATCAGTGTACAATGGTTCCCTTTTCTCCACATTCTCAACAACACTTGTTATCTTTTGACATTTTTATTTATTTATTTATTTATTGGCTGCATTGGGTCTTCGTTGCTGCACGTGGGCTTTCTCTAGTTGCGGCGAGCGGGGGCTACTCTTCGTTGCAGTGCGCAGGCTTCTCATTGCGGTGCCTTCTCTTTGTTGCAGGGCACAGGCTCTAGGTGCGTGGGCTTCAGTATTTGTGGCGCACGGGCTTAGTTGCTCTGCGGCATGTGGGATCTTCCCGACCAGGGCTGGAACCCACGTCCCCTGCACTGGCAGGCGGGTTCTTAACCACTGCACCAGGGAAGTCCCTCTTTTGACTTTTTGATAATAACAATCCCTAAAAGATATAAGGTGATATCTCACTGTAGTTTTGATTTCCCTGGTGATTAGTGATGTTGAGCATCTTTTCATATACATGACTTCAGTTGGCCATTTGTATATCTTCTTTGGGAAAATGTCTATTCAGGTCCTTTTCCCATTTTTAAGTTGGTTTATTTGATGTTTTTTGCTATTGAGTTGTAAGAGTTCCTTTTATATTTTGGATATCAATCCCTTATTGGATGTATGATTTGCAAATATTTTCCCCCATTCCATAGATTGCCCTCTCATTTTGTTATTTATTTCCTTTGCTGTGCAGAAACATTTCAGTTTGATGTAGTCCCATTTGTTTATTTTTGCTTTTGTTGCCTGAGCTTTTGGTGCCAAATCCAAGAAATCATTGCTAAGACCAATGCCTAGGAGATTTCCCCCTGTTTTCTTCTAGGAGTTTTATGGTTTTCAGTCATACCTTTAAGTCTTTTATCCATTTAGACATTGATTTTGGTGTATGGTGTAAGATAAGAGTCCAATTTCATTCTTTTGCATGTCGATATCCAGTTTTCCCAACAGCATTTACTGAAAAGTCTATCCTTTACCCATTTTGTATTCTTGGTGCCTTTGTCAAAAATTAGTTGACCATAAAAGTGTGGGTTGATTTCTGGATGTTCTGTTCCATTGATTTCTGTGTCTGTTTTTATGCCAGTACCAAACTGTTTTGATTAATGTAGCTTGGTAACATAGTTTGAAATCAGGAAATGTGATGCTTCCAGTTTTGTTCTTCTTGCTCAAGATTGCTTTAGCTATTTGGGGTCCTTTGTATTTCCATATGAATTTTAGGGTTTTTTTTTTCTATTTCTGTGAAAAATGCCATTGGAATTTTTAGAGGGATTGCATTGAATCTATAGATTGCTTTGGGTAATGGGGATATTTTAACAATATTAATTCTTCCAACCCATGAATACAAGATATCTTTCCATATCTTTTTGTCTTCTTCAGTTTCTTTCAGAAATTATGGGGGGGTGGGGGTGAAATATGAGAAGTTGGGTAACAGAAAGTTGTTGAGAGCCCAGAAAGGGAGAGAACTTCAAGAATAAAATGCACAATGCTAAGAGCCACCAGCATCTGTGCTGAAGACAAGCTACTGAGAGGTTAATTGCAACTTGAAAAAAATATTTTTTTTTCACTGGTGATATGACCCTAAGCCAACTGTAAAGGCATTTGGGAGCAAGAGAGTGGTAACTATGATTTTGAAAAATTGATAGTGAAAGGAAGGAAGAAGAGGCAGTCAGAGGAGGTGGGGAGGTAGTGGGGTTGTGTGCCCTCATAACATGGTTCTGCTTCAGCACTTATGTTCTCCTTCACGGAACATCTCCTTCTGACAAACCCAGCCTTTCACCACTGGAAATAGAAAAGAGTGAATTCATATAGGCAGCTCACCTCGTTGACCTGAAAACTACTACTGGAAAAAAGAGAAAGAAATCCTTTACCTTCTAGAACCTTCAAGGGGATAATGTATTCAAGGTGGAAAAATATTTTTCTTTTAGGCAACCACTGAAGAAACTGAAACAAACAGTCAAGAAGATGAGAATGATGGTGAAAAAACAGAAAAGGGGAATACAGAAGTTGCCTCATCAGGTTTGTTTTTATAACAGACTAGTTTTAAGGTAAAGCGTGATAGCTCTTAAGAGAGTGAAAATAGAAAAGGTAGTGAATGAGGCTCTGTGACTGGTGTGGTTGTGCTGCCACCTAGTGACTTCCTGGGGGAAATTCTGACCAAGTGATTTATCTTGCTGTAAAAAAAAAAAAAAACAGGAACCCATGCTTTTTTGCTACCTTGTTTCGTTTTGGGTTTTTTTTGAAAGTTTAACTCCATCATCATAAAAGAGTTATATTTCCCCAAATCAATAATGCTAAAAACTGAGGGTTATATTTAACACACAGTAACAACAATAGATAAGACAGATTAAAAATATATCATCAAAATAGATGCTGAGGGCTTCCCTGGTGGCGCAATGGTTGAGAGTCCGCCTGCCGATTCAGGGGACACAGGTTCGTGCCCCGGTCCGGGAAGATCCCACATGCCGCGGAGCAGCTAGGCCCGTGAGCCATGGCCGCTGAGCCTGCGCGTCCGGAGCCTGTGCTCCACAACAAGAGAGGCCACAACAGTGAGAGGCCCGCGTACCTAAAAAAAAAAAAAAATATATATATATATATATATATATATATATATATATATATATATATATATAGAGAGAGAGAGAGAGAGAGAGAGAGAGAGAGAGAGAGAGAGAGAGAGAGGTAGATAGATAGATAGATGCTGAAGTGGTAAACCCAATGAATAGTTTGAAAGAATAAAGTAATGCCACACATATGAACAGTGAGAATGAATAGAAACCCACTCTTCCCTAAAGTAATATTTCTCGATATTTTTAACACATTTTTTCTTTTGATAAACATGAAACCTCTCACCCTCTTCTAATACCAAGTTATTTTTAAATGGCATTGTAAAGTAAATTAAAAGTCATTACTAAAAATTTTAGCGTATACTTTTTCAAACTAGACTGTACCTCCACATTCTGATATGCTCCCTCAGGTGGTGACTTTTCCACCCACTTTAGACTGTACCAAATTCTTCTTTGTATATACGAGAACACTTAATTTTCATTGCATTATATTGATTTTAACCACACAATCCTTAACACATTCCAATTATGAAAACATGATGTTAAAAAGGAACATCGAAATACAAAAGGAAGAGTCAGGCTGCCCCTCATTTGGAAAGAAATTTGGATAGAAATTATCTATAAATGTTCACCTGTCCAACCCACCTCTCGTAATATTTCCTGCCAGCATTTTGTTTCATGTAGTGTTATTCATATGTAAACTGGGACTCTTATTCAGAACTTAAGTTTTTCATAGTGGGGTTCTTTGATGTGTTTTATGTTGCTTGATTTTTTAATAATATCATGAAAGAGCCTAGAGAATTCTAGTACCTGAAGCTCTTTTGTACCTCTCATCACACTGTAATCCAGCTCCGTGTTGCCCCGGGCAAGATATGTACTCAGTGTACTTCCTGGCGTGGCAGCACCAACGAGCCTTTATATGGTTTTCATCTTGTTCTTTATGTTTCTGAATGTAACTCCATTTCAGAGCCACAGTATTTTACATCAACTGTGACTCGATCCAGCCCGACCGTGGCCTTTGTGGAGCTTTCCTCCAGCCCCCAGGTGAAGAACGAGGTGCCAGAAGAGAAAGACCAGAAGAAACCGCAAAATGAAATGAGTGGAAAGGTGGAACTGGTGCTGTCACAAAAGGTGAGGTGGACTAAAGCCGTTAAGTCCACGATTCATGTGGCTTCATGTTACTGCCGGCTGCTATGGTGGCACCATTTTGTAATGAAGATTTATTGTCTCTCCTGATCTTGTTTCCTACCTTTGATCTGTATTTTTTTTTCTTAATACAAATATAATACATGTTCATTGTAAAAAAAAAGTAACTACATATAGAAAGATGTCTGTGTTAGGCCACTTGGGCTGCTATAACAGAAAACGATAGACTTGGTGGCTTATAAACAACAGAAATTTATTTCTGTCAGTTATGGCAGCTGGGAGGTGCAAGAGCAAGGCACTGACAGTCAGCATCTGGTGAGAACCCACTTCCTGACTCACAGACAGCTGTCTTCTTGTTGTGCCCTCACTTGGCAGAAGGGCCAAGGGAGCTCTTCTGAGTCTCTTTTATACCGTCACTAGTCCCATTCATGAGATCTTCACCCCCATGACCTAATCACCTCCCAAAAGGCCCAGCTCCCAATACCATTACCTTGAGGGTTTAGGGTTTCAGCATATGAATTTTGGGGGGACACAAACATTCAGCCTATAGCTATTTATTTTTAATGTATATTTACAGTGATATACATGTAAATATGTAACAAATCTATCAAATAATATGTGTAAATATACATAAAATATATAAATAAAAAACAGAAATAGAGCAAGAGAGAGAAAAAGTCACTGAAACCTACCTCTCTATTAATAATAAGTGGTAAATATATTCTTTCAACATCTTTTAAAATTTATTTTAAATGGCTAATTTTTAATTATGAAGAATTATATACATTTAAAGGAAAAATGTAGTATAGATATCTGTTACAAAGCTTTGCAGTTAGGTTTTAGTTTGCCATGCATGAGCTTGCTTATCTGTAACTTACTCCATATTCTCTTTCCGATATTTACCTATTTTACAGTAATGGTACTTCTGATGCCTCTGAACTTGAATAACAAGGAAACTAGAAAATTATTATTCTGATATAATGGGTTTTAACATCTTGTTTTTATTAAATTTCTTCTTTGTTTGGAGTCTAATCTCTTTCATATTAATTTAGTTTGTTTTCAGGCACAGTCTAAAAGTCATCTTTTGTACCTGTTGTCCTCAACCTTGGTTACCCTTTAGAATTTAATAGATACCAGGTCATATAAATCTCAGTCTCTGGGAACAGGGCTCAGGCATCTGTATTTTCAAAAGCTCCCCAGGTGATTCTGATGGGTCACCAAGATAGAGTACAACTGACTTGCGTACTAGATACTTTATGTGGTGATATTCCAACTTTAAAAATTAAACCTAAATTTGGATTTGACTTTAGAGTGAAAAATTTACCACTTCTAGTTCTGGTTCATCTATCATCTACTCAACCAATAGTGGTTGTGCACCTACTATGTGCCAGGTACTCTGCAGACACTGGATATTCAACAGTGAATAAGACATAGCCCCTGGCCTTAAGATGCTGAGGGTGCTGTATGCCTGGTGGAGCCCAAAATGCCTGCTTCCCTGATGCCTTTTGGGGATTTCAGACTCTAGCTACTCCCCCATTTTTATACATAGAGAATTAAAAAATGGTCTGGAGGTCTGAACAGAAGAACCTAACTGTAGGAAAAGTGTTGGGGGCAGACAGGATTTCCTGCCTTTGCAGGTTGTGCCTGATCCACATTACACTTGTAATCTATTTATTTATTCTTCTTGCAAATTGACCTTTTATCCTATGTAAATATAAAATGAAAGGAAAACTCTATAACATTGCTAGAAAAAAATATTTTTTAAATCAAACAAAATGGATACCATAACATAAAAAATATTCATCTGCATTCCTCATCTGCGTAACCTCATCTATGTGATCCATCTTTGGACCCCCAGTCTCATGGCTACCCTACTATGGAAAAAATTGTTTTCAGGTGTTCTTAACTCTGTGTGTATGAGTGTGTGTGTGCACACACACACGCTGCACGTGTGCCCACGCATGTACATGCACCATGGACCCTTTGTCTATCTGGTAAATGTTATTCTCAGAATAATATTGTTTAAACCATAAAATACACAGCATTACCAAGTTTTCCTTGGTATCAGGTAGTACAAAATATGTATAACCACATGACTTCTTTTCTGTGGACTCCAGGTTAAGAATCTCTGCTAGATGATTAGCAAATGGAATAATGGTCTTTGAACCCAATGCTTTTCACACCATGTGAATTTCTCCTTTTCTCCTTTCTCTACTTTACAGTTAACTTTTAGAGAAAGAAAGAAAGAAAGATGATGACAGTGGTTGCAACAGCTTTTATTTTCTGACTTCACTTGAGAGTGTTACCTTTATAAAACGAAGTACCAATGCACACAGGCTGACTTTTTACATAGTGGGTATTTTGAGCATTTCTGCTGAGATTAACTGTTTCATTTACAACCAGGCATTATCTGAAACATATTTTTGTCAATTCCACTATGGAGGAAATGGTATGAGCTTAAGATTTGAGAGTTGTCAACTTTGGTAAATCTAGGCCTTAGGTTTTGCTGCATGTTTAACACTGAAGTTCATTTGGACATCTGGTTGACCTCTGTAATGCAGAACAATTAACTGTATTTTCTTCAAGATTCCGTTAGGGTTGAATATATTATTCATCAAGAAAAATAAAATCTTACTGAGGAGAAATTCTAGACATTAAATCATCCTGAGGACCAAATAAGAGATCAGCTTATGATGAAACAAGTGCTCTGGAGCCTCACTTGCCCACTGGCCATAAAATTAATCTCTTCATGGCCACCAGCCAGTGAATCAGAGAAGATTCTTTAAGCAGCTAAAAGGACATCGGAACTGATACAGCCACACTCCTCATTCTGATCTCTGCTCAGAGTCTATTGACTCTTTATTTTGGTCATTAGTTTGGTTATCTGGTCTTTCAGGAATCAGTTGATTAGAAGCAACAAATCGGAAGGAGGGTGTTCTACCAAAGGCCCTTCCGACTGGGGAGAAACAAAATAAAATTAACTAGCAATAACAAGAAAAATCTGTTTTTACAAAGCAAACATAAGAATTTTTAAAGCCTGTAATTTAGGATCTATTTACCATAAGGTCACGTGGTCTAACATGCTTCAAAAATCCCTTAAGGGCATCATCGCTATGGCACTGTTTGATATAATGGTTATTTACAATAATGCTTCTTTGTCAACAAGCACAGTATATTGTCTGTAATGTGCTTTGCGTAAATTTGTTGGGGGGGGGTATGTAGTGTCTCAAGAATAATGCCCATTAGAAGGTAATATTACTTTAATATTTAATACTTACATAGTAAGAATTTTTTTTAAATCTTAAGTGGAACATCTCACTTCCTGACATTACAAATTCAGTATGATGTAGTACCAAGAAGAGAAACCGTGATTGATCCCAATAAGAACATGAGACAGAGTGATGTATTATCTCAAATATGAAATATTGTCCTCTGAGTTTGAAGAAACATGATCATCAAATTTTTATGCTCTAGTTTGATTTCTCTGAAAAATTGACCTCTATATTAATGTAGAAAAACATGAAGGGGTTTAGAGAAGGGGCAAAATTTTCCATTTACAATTTAAATGTTTGGGCTTATTGACTTATTGTAGCCATGGATCCTTACATTTTATTTCACCTGTGCATTTATTAATGGACAATACTTGTAATGTTTATGTCTGTTGCCCATGATCCAGGTGGTAAAGCCAAAATCTCCAGAACCAGAAGCAACCCTGACGTTTCCATTTCTGGACAAAATGCCTGAAAGCAGCCAATTACCTTTGCCAAATCTCAGTTCTCAAGGTAAAAAGATAGAAATGTTTTGTTTTAGTTCTACGTGTTCTGCTGGGCCCATTTGTAGTGAAATATTCTTCATTTTCAAGGGAGATTACTTCCTTTATGTTGATGTACCTTTAGCCATTGGGTTTGCCAGAGTCCATGATGGCTGAATTAATCACTTCAGAATGGAGGTTTGGAGCTACAGTCTCTATTTGGCTTAGCCAGGAACCCCAGCTGCCAAGACCGTTTTGTCAGCCAGGCATTGTAGGCACAATAGGGCCTATACAAGTATTTCATACCCGAAAATAATTTTTATTGGCTCTTAAATATTTTAAAAATTACAAAATAAAAAATCAATAACTTTAATAGTTTATGATCTTAATATTATATCAAGTTCATTAACTGTTAATTGCCTAGTCTTCCTAAAATATTCATTTAATTTGACAGTGATTTTGGAAGAAAGTCAGATTTTCTTGCCCCATAATAGTTCCTGGCTGTGCATGATGATTACCAAGAAACATTCATGATCATAGATTAAATGTGTTACTCATAGCCAAAAACTTTAATCTTTCCAAAAATTCTTTACAGTTAGAATATATAGTTATATGGAACACATATATATAGGCTGAGGATAAACCTTAATATATTTCATATGTCTGATACATTTTATTTTATTTTTTTAACATCTTTATTGGAGTATAATTGCTTTACAATGGTGTGTTAGTTTCTGCTGCATAACAAAGTGAATCAGCTATACATATACATATATCCCCATATCCCCTCCCTCTTGCGTCTCCCTCCCACCCTCCCTATCCCACCCCTCTAGTTGGTCACAAAGCACCGAGCTGATCTCCCTGTGCTATGCAGTTGCTTCCCACTAGCTAGCTATTTTACATGTGGTAGTGTATCTATGTCCATGCCACTCTCTCACTTTGTCCCATGTTTGATACATTTTAACATGTTTGGTATAATTTAGGGAGGGATGGCCTCAAAAAATATGGGCGTTTAGGGCCTCTGAAGGTCTTAAAATGGCAATGGCCACTGCAAACTCCCCAAGTACCTTTAGGCCATGTATAGGTTGTGAATTCACCCCTTCACTCTTTAAGAGCCCAACTTGAATCCCTTTATCTTGGTAAGAACCCCAGGCGCCCACAACCACCAGAAAGGAGCCTGAGGGCTGTGAACAGTAGGGGGATGGGTCCTGAGGATTCCATGATCCATAGGGACTATGCTTCACAAGAGACAGACCACCGGGCTTTACCAGTGTGAGTTCTCTCTCTTTACTGATGTGATGTGAAAACGGCAAGAGTTCAGGAGGCAAGAACTATAAGGTTTCTTGTTTTTCTTTTTTAATGTGCTTTCCCCAGTACACTTTATAGATCTATCAGTCCAGGCAAAGAGAAGATGTACAGGGTCATTGTGGCTGGGGACTTGTTGCTACTTTTCTTTTCAAGGATGGGCAGCTCTTTGGCAGAATGCTATTTGGCTTCCATTAGTCTTTGTTGACGGCTGGGAGATAAGTTGGGCTCTATCTACATAACAGGAAGTACTCGGGAGGGAATTAATTGGTACCTGTACTGATGATCACTAGCTTCTTAATGTGGAAACAAGTTCAATACTGTCTTCAAAGCATTTGATTTAAATTCGTCAGCCCTACTGTCCTGATGGGAAGTGACAAAAGTAAATTCTCCTAACTGGGTCATCAATTGGTCACATTTAGATTTTAATTCTGCCCTATTTCTAGCACTTTTTAATTGCGTATATAAGTAATATAGAGAGGAAATAGATATTTTAAGCCATATTAATTAGTTTTATTGTCTTAGATATTTTTACATCTAATTATCTGTTGTAAGGCATTTCGATTTTGTAAAATGTGCTGTTGAATTAAGGGACTTTACTTCATGCTTTATCTAAGGTGAATGAAAAATAAAATTCAGTGGCACTAGAGCATTTCCAAAATCATTCTTCAAGATGGGATTATATTTGTCATACACCTGTTCCATACTCTTGTCTGGCTCATGGAAGCTGTAATTACAGCTGCAGGCTCTGGAGACAGAAGGCCTGGCTTCAAATTCTGGCTCTTCGAGTTCTAATCTGTATGATCATACCCACCAAGCTCTCTCTAATCTCTGTCACCTGTAAACTGGAAATAATAACAGTACCAACCTCATAGGGTTGTTAGAAGAATTAAATGAGATAAACCAAAAAAAAAAAAAGCATTTAGCTCAACATCTGACCTAGAATAAGCACTACAGTATAATCTAGTAGCTGCAGAATAGTTGCAGTAGGAGTAGGAGTATAAAGCAAGGTGCCAGGCAGGAATAAAGCATTCTTAAATGCTCTCCTTAAAATATATTGTAGAGACATAGCAGTAATTTTCAAACCTGAGATGTGGCAGGGTCTCCTACAGGATTAATTAAAACACCGCTCTCTGGACCCCACCCGTACAGCGTCTGATTGTGTAGGTCTGAGCTGGGGCCACAGTATTTACATTTCTAACAAGTTCCCAAAGGTGATGCTGATGCTACAGATCCAGGGACCACACTCTGGAAACCACTGGCTTGAAGTATGTGTTTAAATTGTGTACCAAAAACATCACTGGTAGATGTAAAAATAACATTAATACTTGTTTGGAGTGTATAAAGTTCCTATCTTTCAAGAAGCAAAAGGCCTCTAATAAATGTAGTCTTAAAAGACATGATTTGTCTTTAATTAGGGGTTGACGGGGGAGTATAGCGCTTTGTCCAGCTATAAAAAGTCAACATAGGGACTTTCCTGGTGGCGCAGTGGTTGGTAGTCCACCTGCCGATGCAGGGAACACGGGTTCGTGCCCCGGTCCAGGAAGATCCCACATGCCGCGGAGCGGCTGGGCCCGTGAGCCATGGCCGCTGAGCCTGCACGTCTGGAGCCTGTGCTCCGCAACAGGAGAGGCCACAACAGTGAGAGGCCCGCGTACTGAAAAAAAAAAAAAAAAAAAAAAAAAGTCAGCATACATTTAAGTGACTAGTCAGAGGCTGCACATCAAGTCCAAAGAAGCTGTAGGGCCAGGATCAGGAATCCTGGAGCCATACCTAACATTCTCTCCCCAGGACAGTGATGATGCCACCATCTCCACCAAGTGGTCTGTTTCTCGACTGCTCAGACAGGCTACTGCAGATGTGCTGGGGGCCCTAGTGATGCTCCACAGATTTCCCTTAAACATACACATGTGCACAAATAGTCTTTAAATACTCTGAAAACATTCATAAAATAACATTTAAAGAGGACAGATTTTCTTTTCTCAACTGTCTCCCAATAGTAGAAAGATATCTTGAATTGATGTTTCAGGAAAATATGTGCACATTTTAAAAACCGATGTCTTTACTTGCATTGAGAATGATGACAGATGAGCATAGCATTTAGGTTAAGGATGCAAATGCCTGCCTTCAGCTTCTGTCTGCTTGATGCCACCCCATTACAGATACACACATACACATCTTTTTACTACACACGTATATAACTGCCACCACAGACTTCCATAATAACATTTATAAAGTGTGTAAGAATAATTGAACTCATCTCTGCTGTCTTTTATACTTTTCTAGTGCTTTCCAAAAGCAATGTAAACTGTGCATTTTGCCCTTACATCACACATCATCCCATCATTTTTGAGATTCAGCATCTTAACAATATCACCTTTAAGTATGAGCTCCTAAACTCCCACCCAACACCAAACAATAGCATAAACTGGCCCATCTATGGACTTTTGACCACATCTTCGGGTTTTGTGTGCATTTTATTGAGATATTTTGTACTTTGGATTCTTTCACTCTCAATCCTTGTTCTGATGACAGCCGAACCTCCATTAGTACTTGGGAGTGTGGTTCTATTCAAGTCTCAGCCCTGTTTTCATGGTTTTTCTATTTGTTCTGTTCTGCCATCTGATCTAGAGTCGCCTGGCACTGCCAGCGTTCTGCTGAGAGTTCAGAACTCTTGGCGACGTTCCCAGTTTTTCTCCCAGTCAGGTAAAATGCATACTGGGGAGCTCTATTTCTTTTTTGCAAAATCCATGTTGTGGGCAACCAATTATATTTGGTACTTTTCTTCATTTCTGATTCCAGGGGCACACAGTTAGCAAAGAGCTGGTTCATTGATATCAGTACCAGTTATCAGTACTAAAATTGGGGGAAATTCGCAGAATTTTACTTTGATTTTGAAAATCCAAAGAAATAATATTCACCTTTTCTTTATGGTCTTCTTCTTTTTAAAAAAAAAAAACAAAAACAAAGATTAGACGCATTTACCTGGAACTGGTAACGGTCCTCTTGTTAACTGTGTCACCTTCTCTACTTCCTGGATGACATCTGGCCTCTCTCTGTGTGATCCTTCTCTGTGTCAGACAGTGAGGGAACTGGTCAGTCAAGCCAGAGTGCAAGGTGCCTTAAAACGAGCACTCATAGGAATAGATTTTGCTTCCTATAATCTAGTACCTGGTGCTAGTTGATGGGATCAATCATATTACACTGGTCATAACTTCTCTTGGTGATGGGTACAAGCTGCTTCAGGGGTCTGCTTTATCATGATTTTCTAATGCTCTTGGCTAACCAAAAAAAGTTGGTTTGAAGCTGACATAGGAACCACACTCCACTGAGACGATCAAAAAAGAAAGACAATTAGAAGCTACTCACATTGTGATCTTTTTTCCTTTCTTTCTATACAGTGGATTCTCCAAGCAGTGAAAAGTCACCTGTAACTACACCTGTAAGTAATCCCTACTGAGGAATAAGATCATGCATTTAGTGTGATTTTAATTTATAAGGTATTTGATTCACTTAAAGGGGATTCAATCAAAAATGGTCTCCAAACTTTTGATTGTAAAAGAACATTTTTGTCGCATATAATGCTGTCAGTTGAATTATGGAGAAAGAGATAGATTATCATTTTGCACAGTTGTTATCATGCCTGGAAGCAAAATGGTGAGTCAGGAAAGTAAAATCTAAAAGAAACAACCAAAATGAATGTGACATAAGGAATTAGTAATAAAATATGCAACTTCTGTAGGCATTCAAAATCAGCTTTTTAAATGAAGACAATACTTTAACACAGTGTATCATCAGCAGACAGGGCCCAGCCTGGACTTTCCCTGGGAGACCCATGCTGTCTGGGTTATATTCCTTCTCACAATCAGTATCTTGAATAATATGTATTTTTTAACATCTTTACTGGAGTATAACTGCTTTACAATGGTGTGTTAGTTTCTGCTTTATAACAAAGTGAATCAGCTATACGTATATACATATCCCCATATCTCTTCCCTTTGGCGTCTCCCTCCTACCCTCCCTATCCCACCCCTCTAGGCAGTCACAAAGCACTGAGCTGATCTCCCTGTGCTATGCAGCTGCTTCCCACTAGCTATCTGTTTTACATTTGGTAGTGTATATGTGTCCATGCCACTCTCTCACTTCGTCCCAGCTTACCCTTCCCCCTCCCCGTGTCCTCAAGTCCATTCTCTACATCTGTGTCTTTATTCCTGTCCTGCCCCGAGGTTCTTCAGAACCTTTTTTTTTTTTTAGATTCCATATATATGTGTTAGAATACAGTATTTGTTTTTCTCTTTCTGACTTACTTCACTCTGTATGACAGACTCTAGGTCTATCCACCTCACTACAAATAACTCAATTTCATTTCTTTTTATGGCTGAGTAATATTCCATTGTATATATGTGCCACATCTTCTTTATCCATTCATCTGTCAGTGGACACTTAGGTTGCTTCCATGTCCTGGTTATTGTAAATAGAGCTGCAATGAACATTGTGGTACATGACTCTTTTTGAATTATGGTTTTCTCAGGGTATATGCCCAGTAGTGGGATTGCTGGGTCATATGGTAGTTCTATTTTTCGTTTTTTGAGAAACCTCCATACAGTTCTCCATAGTGGCTGTATCAATTTACATTCCCACCAGCAGTGCAAGAGGGTTCCCTTTTCTCCACACCCTCTCCAGCATTTATTGTTTGTAGATTTTTTGATGATGGCCATTCTGACTGGTGTGAGATGATACCTCATTGTAGTTTTGATTTGCATTTCTCTAATGAGTAAAGATGTTAAGCATCCTTTCATGTGTTTGTTGGCAGTTTGTATATCTTCTTTGGAGAAATGTCTATTTAGGTCTTCTGCCCATTTTTGGATTGGGTTGTTTGTTTTTTTGATATTGAGCTGCATGAGCCGCTTGTATATTTTGGAGATTAGTCCTTTGTCAGTTGGTTCATTTGCAAATGTTTTCTCCCATTCTGAGGGTTGTTTTTTCGCCTTGTTTATGGTTTCCTTTGCTGTGCAAAAGCTTTTAAGTTTCATTAGATCCCACTTGTTTATTTTTCTTTTTATTTCCATTTCTCTAGGAGGTGGGTCAAAAAGGACCTTGCTGTGATTTATGTCATAGAGTGTTCTGCCTATGTTTTCCTCTAAGAGTTTTATAGTGTCTGACCTTACATTTAGGTCCTTAATCCATTTTGAGTTTATTTATGTGTATGGTGTTAAGCAGTGTTCTAATTTGATTCTTTTACATGTAGCTGTCCAGTTTTCCCAGCACCACTTATTGAAGAGGCTGTGTTTTCTCCCTTGTATATTCTTGCCTCCTTTATCAAAGATAAGGTGACCATATGTGCATGGGTTTATCTCTGGACTTTCTATCCCATTCCATTGATCTATATTTCTGTTTTTGTGCCAGTACCATACTGTCTTGATTACTGTAGCTTTGTAGTACAGTCTGAAGTCAGGGAGCCTGATTCCTCCAGCTCTATTTTTCTTTCTCAAGATTGCTTTGGCTATTCGGGGTCTTTTGTGTTTCCATACAAATTGTGCAATTTTTTGTTCTAGTTCTATGAAAAATGCCATTGGTAGCTTGAGAAGGATTGCACTGAATCTGTAGATTGCTTTGGGTAGGATAGTCATTTTCACAATGTTGATTCTTCCAATCCAAGAACATGGTTTATCCATCTGTTTGTAACATCTTTAATTTCTTTCATCAGTGTCTTATAGTTTTCTGCATACAGATCTTTTGTCTCCTTAGGTAGGTTTATTCCTAGGTATTTTATTCTTTTTGTTACAGTGGTAAATGGGAGTGTTTCCTTAATTTCTCTTTCAGATTTTTCATCATTAGTGTATAGGAATGCAAGAGATTTCTGTGCATTAATTTTGTATCCTGCTACTTTACCAAATTGATTGTTTAGCTCTAGTAGTTTTCTGGTAGCATCTTTAGGATTCTCTCTGTATAGTATCATGTCATCTGCAAACAGTGACAGTTTTACTTCTTCTTTTGTGACTTGGATTCCTTTTATTTCTTTTTCTTCTCTGATTGCTGTGGCTAAAACTTCCAAAACTATGTTGAAAAATAGTGGTGAGAGTGGACAACCTTATCTTGTTCCTGATCTTAGTGGAAATGGTTTCAGTTTTTCACCATTGAGAACGATGTTGGCTGTGGGTTTGTCATATATAGCCTTTACTATGTTGAGGTAAGTTCCCTCTATGTCTACTTTCTGGAGGGTTTTTATCATAAATGGGTGTTGAATTTTGTCAAAAGCTTTTTCTGCATCTATTGACATGATCATGTGGTTTTTCTCCTTCAGTTTGTTAATACGGTTTATCACATTGATTGATTTGCGTATATTGAAGAAACCTTGCATTCCTGGGATAAACCCCAGTTGATCATGTTGTATGATCCTTTTCATGTGCTGTTGGATTCTGTTTGCTAGTATTTTGTTGAGGATTTTTGCATCTCTGTTCATCAATGATATTGGCCTGTAGTTTTCATTGTTTGTGGCATCTTTGTCTGGTTTTGGTATCGGGTGATGGTGGCCTTGTAGAATGAGTTTGGGAGTGTTCCTCCCTCTGCTATATTTTGGAAGAGTTTGAGAAGGATGGGTGTTAGCTCTTCTCTACATGTTTGATAGAATTTGCCTGTGAAGCCATCTGGTCCTGGGCTTTTGTTTGTTGGAAGATTTTTAATCACAGTCTCAACTTCAGTCCTTGTGATTGGTCTGTTTATATTTTCTGTTTCTTCCTGGTTCAGTCTCAGAAGGTTGTGCCTTTCTAAGAATTTGTCCATTTCTTCCAGGTTGTCCATTTAATTGGCATAGAGTTGCTTGTAGTAATCTGTCATGATCCTTGTATTTCTGCAGTGTCAGTTGTTACTTCTCCTTTTTCATTTCTAATTTTATTGATTTGAGTCTTCTCCCTTTTTCTCTTGATGAGTCTGGCTAATGGTTTATCAATTTTGTTTATCTTCTCAAAGAACCAGCTTTTAGTTGTATTCATCTTTGCTATCATTTCCTTCATTTCTTTTTCATTTATTTCTGCTCTGATCTTTATGATTTCTTTCCTTCTGCTAACTTTGACGTTTTTTGTTCTTCTTTCTCTAATTGCTTTAGGAGTAAGGTTAGGTTGTTTATTTGAGATGTTCTTGTTTCTTGAGGTAGGATTGTATTGCTATAAACTTCCCTCTTAGAACTGCTTTTGCTGCATGCCATAGGTTTTGGGTCATCGTGTTTTCATTTTCATTTGTTTCTAGGTATTTTTTTGTTTCCTCTTTGATTTCTTCAGTGGTCTCTTGGTTATTTAATAGTGTATTGTTTAGCCTGCATGTGCTTGTGTTTTTTACAGATTTTTTCCTGTAATTGATATCTAGTCTCATAGCATTGTGGTCAGAAAACATACTTGATACGATTTCAATTTTCTTAAATTTACCAAGGCTTGATTTGTGACCCAAGGTATGATCTATCCTGGAAAATGTTCCATGAACACTTGTGAAGAAAGTGTAATATCCTGTTTTTGGATGGAATGTCCTATAAATATCAATTAAGTCCATCTTGTTTAGTGTATCATTTAAAGCTTGTGTTTCCTTATTTATTTTCACTTTGGATGATCTGTCCATAGGTGAAAGTGGGGTGTTAAAGTCCCCTGCTATTATTGTGTTACTGACGATTTCCCCTTTTACGACTGTTAGCATTTGCCTTATGTATTGAAGTGCTCCTATGTTGGGTGCATAAATATTTACAATTGTTATATCTTCTTCTTGGATTGATCCTTTGATCATTATGTAGTGTCCTTCTTTGTCTCTTGTAATAGTCTTTATTTTAAAGTCTATTTTGTCTGACATGAGAATTGCTACTCCAGCTTTCTTTTGATTTCCATTTGCATGGAATATCTTTTTCCATCCCCTCACTTTCAGTCTGTATGTGTCCGTACGTCTGAAGTGGGTCTCTTGTAGACAGCATATGTATGGGTCTTATTCTTGTATCCATTCAACCAATCTATGTCTTTTGGTTGGAGCATTTAATCCATTTACATTTAAGGTAGTTATCGATATGTATGTTCCTTTTACCATTTTCTTAACTGTTTTGAGTTTGTTATTGTAGGTCTTTTTCTTCTCTTGTGTTTCCTGCCTAGAGAAGTTCCTTTAGCATTTGCTGTAGAGCTGGTTTGGTGGTGCTGAATTCCCTTAGCTTTTGCTTGTCTGTAAAGCTTTTAATTTCTCCATCAAATCTGAATGAGATCCTTGCTGGGTAGAATAATCTTGGTTGTAGGTTTTTCCCTTTCATCGCTTTAAATATGTCTTGCTACTCCCTTCTGGTTTGCAGAGTTTCTGCTGAAAGATCAGCTGTTAACTTTATGGGGATTCCCTTGTATGTTATTTGTTGCTTTTCCCTTGCTGCTTTTAATATTTTTTCTTTGTATTTAATTTTTGATAGTTTGATTAACATGTGTCTTGGCGTGCTTCTCCTTGGAATTATCCCGTATGGGACTCTCTGTGCTTCCTGGACTTGATTGACTATTTCCTTTCCCATGTTAGGGAAGTTTTCAACTATAATCTCTTCAAATATTTTCTCAGACCCTTTCTTTTTCTCTTCTTCTTCTGGGACCCCTATAATTCGAATGTTGGTGTGTTTAATGTTGTCCCAGAGGTCTCTGAGACTGTCCTCAACTCTTTTCATTCTTTTTTCTTTATTCTGCTCTGAGGTAGTTATTTCCACTATTTTGTCTTCCAGGTCACTTATCTGTTCTTCTGCCTCAGTTATCTGCTATTGATTCCTTCTAGAGAATTTTTAATTTCATTTATTTTGTTGTTCATCATTGTTTGTTCGCTCTTTAGTTCTTCTAGTCCCTTGTTAAATGTTTCTTGTACTTTCTCCATTGTATTTCCAAGATTTGGGATCATGTTTACTATCATTACTCTGAATTCTTTTTCAGGTAGACTACCTATTTCCTCTTCATGTGTTTGGTCTGGTGGGTTTTTACCTTGCTCCTTCATCTGCTGTGTATTTCTCTGTCTTCTCATTTTGCTTAACTTACTGTGTTTGGGGTCTCCATTTCGCAGGCTGCAAGTTCATAGTTCCCATTGTTTTTGGTGTCTGCCCCCAGTGGGTAAGCTTGGCTCAGTGGGTTGTGTAGGCTTCCTCATGGAGGGTCCTGGTGCCGGTGTTCTGGTGGATGAGGCTGGATCTTGTCTTTCCGGTGGACAGGACCAAGTCCAGTGGTGTGTTTTGGGGTGTCTGTGAACTTATTATGATTTTAGGCAACCTCTTTGCTAATGGATGGGTTTGTGTTCCCGTCTTGCTAGTTGTTTGGCATGGGGTGTCCAGCACTCTAGCTTGCTGGTCGTTGAGTGGAGCTGGGTCTTAGCACTGAGATGGAGATTTCTGGGAGAGCTTTTGCCGTTTGATATTACATGGGGCTGAGAGGTCTCTGGTGGACCAATGTCCTGAACTCGGCTCTCCCACCTCAGAGGCTCAGGCCTGACACATGGCCAGAGCACCAAGACCTGTTTTTTAGGAATTCTGGGGTATTTTGTTCTTTGTTTTCTTTCTTTCAGGTATTTTTTTTTCTTACTTATTTTCAGTGAAATTTCCAGGAATGAAACAATAAGCAGGTGAATGGTCTCCAATTCAAAGCCAGGCATTTGTCAAGCTCTTGCTAGTTCTTGTTTCCCTGGTTTCCCTGAAAGGGAGAACCAGGAGGTGGTGCCAGGCTCTGTCCCTACTGCTTCCCCGTGCAGACTGGTGCTCACACGTCCTCTCACTGCCTCTGCTCTTGGAGGGGCAGCCTGTGAACATACATCCCAGTCCGGGGCATGTAGGGCTGTGGTACTGACCGTCTGTGTATTTCTCTCTCTGTCCCCTCTGCCACAGATCGGCTGCTTCACCCTCTTCTGACAGCCTCAAATGCTTCCCTTCCATTCCATGAAGGGATCTTTATAGTCCTTTCTGGTGTCCAAGGTCTTCTGATAGTTTTCAGCTGGTGTTCTGTGAGAACTGTTGCATCTATAGATGTATTCCTATGTGGAGAGAGATGCACTCCACGTCCACCTACTCCTCTGCCATCTTGAATATCAGTATCTTGAATAATATTAACTGTACATTTAGTTTTCAATTCTTTATTTCGATGAAATAAAGAGAGCACTTGCTAATTAAAATGTCAAGACCCATGACACTGTAGAAATTCCTTGCTGCTGAATTATACCTGGACATTCTTCATAGACCTGACTCTTCTCTGAACTGAGTATTTCCAATGCTGAGCCTGGAATACTCACCCTCTGAAATTTGAATTGGTTTGGAGCCTTCCTCTATGGCACAATCAACTGTAGCATTTCCTGAGGCCCCCAGGTGTAGCTGCATAATCACTGCTGCACCTTTGATTACAGATTTACTAACCATATGACCCTGAAGGTGCTGTATAACTTCTCTGAACCTTGTCTTCCTTGGTAGTACAGTGAGATAATAACACTTTCAGAGTGTTGTGGGCTTTATTTGAAATAATTACACAGAAGCCTGTAGCACAGTGCCCAATACATGAACGAATCCTCCCCAGTGGCTAATCCAAGAGGCCCACCATAGCCAACACCAATTCTTATCTATAGGTAAATTGTCTCACTTTGGGAATTCCTAAGTACCTGTGCAGAATGGAGAAGGGACCCATCACCCATCACAACCCCTCCCCAATATCTCCAGCCACGTTCCAGAACTACCAACCATTTGTGGAGGCTCAGTCTTAAGCCAGTACTGGGAATCCTGAGTTTGTTGGGAAGCTGAGTACATCCACAGAGGATGGGACCCCCAGAAGGACCCCAAGGCTGGCATTCATGGCACAGATCTGAAGAGTAGTATAACATAACCCGTTGAGTTCCATTTTAAATGACATGGGAACAACCATGTCAAGTTGTTCTAGTCCCGCCTGGCAGGGATGGAGAGGAAGGACGTCCTACAGAGATACATTCTTATTTCTGTGTATGGAAAATAGAATAAGAAAGAGAGAAATTACTGACCCATATAGGTGAATTCTTGAAAATACCCACCTAAATTTGATGTTCTTTTGATGATAAATAGCTCTTCATAGAATGGAAAATTAAAAGAAATTGGAAAATAAGAGAAGGTTGAGGGGAAGTAAGCATTCGATTAGTCTGAACTCAATAGACTCGGGGCAGTTTTGCTCAGATGTGAAGTGGCCCAAAGCTATAGGGTCTATGAAGGGGAGAGAAGAGGATGCATTACCCAGCCAGCATGAAGTTATTCCATTTATTTATTCAACGAACATTTCCTGAAGACCTAAAAATTCAAGGTCTTGAGATACTTAGGCAGGATAAAGGGCCCTCTTTGCCCTCAAGGAACCCCTAGGCCAGGGAAAGATCCAGATCTGTAAACAGATAAATTATAGAACAAAGTGTGCCAAACGCTCTGCATTCATTCTCTGGAAACTTTTCTATCTCTGTTATGGTAATTATCCCACTGTCTCCTGGGGATCGTTTATATATGGGTCACTCCCTCACAAGCCCACCCCCATCCCCACTCTCAGCTGTAAGCTCCATGAGGCTGGGGCTCTTGGCCGCCTGCTATGCCACCTGGTCATAAGTAAGTGCTCAGCAAATAGTCACTGAAAAAGGAGCATGACCACTTCTCTTGCCCTCCTGTTTATCACAATAGTCTCTTCCTCTTTATCTTCCTCTGAAAATGCTCATTGTTTTTCTTTCTTGCTTTCTAACAAATATTCCATATTGTCTTCTGTGCTCAATCCCCATATCCCACACTTCTCCCTCCTGTTTCTGCTTACTCCTGACTTATTCTTGCCATTACAACCTAGGGAAACCTGAAAATTAACTAAATAATTTCTAATTGTTGCTCTTATTTTCCTGCTGTTGGACTTTCCCCATTGGGCTCCCTATAGCTTTATTCACATTACCACACCCTTTTCCTCAAAAGTCAAAGAAGAGCCATGCCCCTGAGAGAGGGTCTGAACATTTAAACTGCTTCCAAGTCTTAGGAAAATGCCAAGTGGAGCCAACATCCAACTCCATTAATTCCAGGAGAATTTTCAACCTGGGATCCATATTTAGATGACATTTTATGGTCATCCAAGGAAATGTGGGAAACTCTGGATTTTATACAATAAAATAGTTTTTCTACTGCATAACTTGTCAGAGGCTTTCATATGCAGATATGCAGTATGAATCCCAAGAGTGGCATATAGGAAATACATTTCCCTCCCTGATTTGGCCACCTTTCTCTGACTTTTTGTGACCATCCCTACCATTTGCAGGAACCACAGCAAGAGTATCCACAGAGGCCCACATTTCACATGTCTAAATACATTAAAGCTATAGATATTTATAATGTTAAAAATTGAGCAACAGCCATGGCCTGGCTCGTATTCTCAGCCTGGAGACTTCCCTGGATGGGCCAGCCATTGTGCACCTGAGTGGTAGCCTGGATTACTGGGGGCAGGGCAGGGGAGGTGGGCTGGCCCAGCTACCTTGGGCAGTAGCTAGACCCATCTAAACCTTGGATGGGACTGACTCTGTCCAGCTTCGCAGGCAGCCAGAGTAGGTAGAGTCTGCCTGCCCCGCACCCTGCCCCAGACTCTCCCCCTCCTCCCTAATTCCTTCACCCTCACCCTGCTCTTTCCCTCAGGATTCCCAGACCGTTCTAAGTGCCTCCCCAAACTGTCCCATCAGAACAGAGAGAAGGGAAGAAGCACAGTTATCGGGGAGCCTGGATTGCCTCAGCACCTACTCTGGTTGACAAGGGAGGCCAACTTTAAACACATCAGCCTCCCCACTTCTGCTGGTTTCCCAGGGACTAGCTGTGATTTCTCTTCCCCCTCAGACCCTCTCAATCCCACTCATATTCCGAGGCCTGGGTGCCCACTTTGGTTCATGCATCCTTCTCCCATTATTCCCATTTACTTACTTGGTTCTCAAAATCACAAAAACCTTTTTTAAAAGACCAAAAACACCAAAGTCTGTGGGTTTGAATGTTTGTTTTGTGGGCCCTGATCAGGGACTCCCCTTGCCTGGATCTCTGGTGATGCTGGCGAACACTGGTGAGTTAAATGATCCCACTTTAGAGAAAACTGGGATGGAAAAGCAATAATAGCAGTATAAAAGATGAGTTCTATAGCACAGCAAACACCACTTCTCACAAAATGCAGTTCTGCTGAAATAAACATTCCTATTTGCTTGGACCCAGGATCAATATGCAGAATGAGTATCTTATGCTTAGGAGCGTGAATACATTTAAGAAATCACTTCTAAGGGAAACAAAGCAAAAGCCTTCCCATGCCAGTGGCTAATTACTTCGCGTTTTCATTAGCTCCGGAAAAGGTTCACAGAATCATACCAGCATATTGGAAGTAAACCAAAGAGGGACTAAGATTAAAAAGTGGTTTCTGGGGCTTCCCTGGTGGCGCAGTGGTTTAGAGTCCGCCTGCAGATGCAGGGGACGTGGGTTCATGCCCCGGTCGGGGAGGATCCCGCGTGCCGCGGAGCGGCTAGGCCCGTGAGCCATGGCCGCTGAGCCTGCGCGTCCGGAGCCTGTGCTCCACAGCGGGAGAGGCCACAGCAGTGAGAGACTCGCGTACCGCAAAAAAAAAAAAAAGTAGTTTCTGCCAACAAAGAGCACCTTTAGATACGGGAAGGTTTCTGCTTCTGTGTGTCCATCTGGGTGTCAAACCGTGAGCTAATTGTGCCCCTTGTCCTGGCCTGGCCTTGAGGACATGGCTCAGTTCTGATCATGGGTTTTATATTCTAAACAGTTGAAGTTGTGGGCATGGGACCCGGAAGAGGAACGCAGGCGACAGGAAAAATGGCAACAGGAGCAGGAACGTTTGCTCCAGGTAGGACTGGGTTTGCTGCTTTTTATTTTTTTCTTCTTTTTGGTGATGCTCTCTTAATTTCTGCTGTATTAAATAGATGTTTAGGGCTTCCCTGGTGACGCAGTGGTTGAGAGTCCACCTGCCAATGCAGGGGACACGGGTTCGTGCCCCGGTCCGGGAAGATCCCACATGCCGTGGAGCGGCTGGGCCCGTGAGCCATGGCTGCTGAGCCTGCGCATCCGGAGCCTGTGCTCCACAACGGGAGAGGCCACAACAGTGAGAGGCCCGCGTACTGCAAAATAAATAAATAAATAAATAAATAAAATAGATGTTTAGACCAGGGAATACATGGAATCAGCTTCTTCTCAGAAGTCGTTGAGTCTAAGTCTGTTCATTTTGTGTCCATGAGACAGAATGCTCTGAGTCTAATTCCTCCCACCAGAGGTTACACTGATGAACATAAGGAGAAAGCATTTCACTTAGAAAAAAATCCAAGTATTGATTAAGGGCCAATCCACCCACTCATCACCCTGTTCGCTGCCAATCAAATTCCAGTCCAACTAGGAGTGGGAAAGAATTATCAGAAAGTTATTTATAGCCTACATGAGAAATAAAAGTTGACCTGGGTCTTCTTCCTTAAGTAGAAATGTTTGCTCCATCTTTGAGCAAAAGCTCCTAATTTTCAATTCTAGAAAAATTCTGGGAGTTAACTTATCATGCTCCTACTTGTTTCATCCCAGTTTTGTGGAGCAACAGAGCTTCAAAAAATAATCTAGTAACCTTAGAAACTAACCTATGCTGAGCATTTGGGGTGTGCCAGAACTGGCATATTTGTAGGTGCTTGACATATTTTACCTAACTTCATTCTCATAAAACTCATCAAAGTATGTCTTATTGATCTCAGTTTTCAATTGAAGAAATTAAGGCTCAAAATAAGTTAAATAATTGCCCAAGGTCATACCTCTAACAAATGTTGAGCCTCGTTTCAAATCCAAGCTTGGGTGACTCTAAAACTCGTTTTTTCCCCTATACTCCCAATGGTATTGATTTTACCAAAAGTCATAAAGAAAAAGAATGTTAAATCTCATTTATTTTTGTGACTTTCTGCTGATGTGTAGAAAGCAATGCTTAATGCAAGTTTATTTTACTTTTTTTTCTTATCTTTTTGTTCTAATCCTTTGGCTTAATTCCCAGGGGTGGGGAGCAAGAGTCAGCTAGATAGTTAATTAATTGTAGTGTGGCTCTAGGTCTGCCTGTTAAGTTTGACACTTTTCAAAATTACATAGGAGTAAACCTTCAATACCAAAATCTAGTTCTTAGTAAGAACTAGGTTCAGCAAAGTCCCAGAGCTGTTGGGACATTTAGGTCCATTCGGAGACCCCAGACCAGCCCTGGTCATCTGCTATTCTCTTGGAAGTCAGATGCCCATTCCACCAGGAGTCAGAAATTCCACAGAGTAAAGAAGACAGCCTGTGTTTCCCATGGTAGTGCTGTGTCAGTTATACTTTGAAAGGTGGCCGTGGTTTTAGGTGTGGGTTGTGGGCTTAGGGGCAAGGTGTTTATGGGGAAGGAAGGGTGTGTGTGTGTGTGTGTGTGTGTGTGTGTGTGTGTGTCTGTGGACAGATATACCATATCTTTGGCCCCTGTATCATCAGTTCATCCTCTTGGTGAGGGAAACATTTGATATAAGCTCCTAGAACCAATAAATGTAAGAAGCTTTGCTTGTTTTTCATCTTCTGTAAAGTTTTAAGGTCTGTTTCCTCTATTCTGAAGACCCTTGGAGTCCCTGTCTAAAACTTTACAATATTAGGTTTTATAACAAAATTTTTAGCCAAAGTTTAAAAGCCTACCATGGGTTGACCAACAATGGTTTGGCCAGAGCATTAATAGGAACATTAGGCTCCAGACAATCCCATAAAGCCCTTTTGCTCCTAAGATAATAACATAACAAGTAATACCTGGAGGAATTCTCGGTGCCTTCCCCAAGAAGATGGAAGCACAGACTCATGTTAGCCTCAGAGAGAAGACTGACAGTAATCAGCCTAAAATATTTGACTGTGCATAGCATACTCCAGCAATTCCTTTGTCTCTGTCATGTCAGGGATGCCATTCTCAAGGCATCCAGGGGTGTCAGTTCGCATCTTAAGCATTCGTTTTAATTTCCATGTATTCATTTCTTCTAGTCAGCTGTCAGGGACTCCAGTCACATTTTTAAAGCTCTCCTTATCCTATTCAGAGTATTTTTATTTTTTTCTCTGGAAGTGGTGACTAGTGTCCTATTTTTTTCTGAAAACAATAATAGCAGTTCTGATATCAAAGCCTTCTAATGGGCTGTTTAAAAGCTACTCTTAATTCAGGAGGACTTAAAGTTAGGAAGATTCCATTTTAGTAGAATGGCCACAAGCAAAGAGTAATTCAGCCACTCAGCTAATTATCGTTTTGTCCACTTTGGACCTTTCTCCATCATCTATCTTGTAAACCTGCAAGGTTTTTTTTTTTTTTTAATCTTTTATTAAACTGTCCCAGCAGCAACGTATTTCTATCAGTGGAATGGCAAAACTCATCTCTGAAGGGCCCAGTAAAAGCAAACTATTGGTTTAACCTACCTCTAAGGACAAAACCCAAGTTAAGAAAGAGTTTAGAATCTTTCCATCTTTTCTCTTTCCATAAGCAAATGCCTACTCATATATCTGAAGAACAATTCTATGAAACACCCACAGCAGAAAAGATCGTTCTCTGTTGGATTTTTATGTCTGAGTACCACGAAATGGTATTCCCCTTTTGGTGCATGAATGGGTTAGCTTCAGAACGTTACAGCAAGAAGAGAGTCTTGCAACACATTGTACGTGATGGTTTAGCGGGGGGAAAAGTCCCAATGATGTATGCACTGGTCCGTTCAGAACAATCTATGGAAATTCCATAACAGGAGAGATACCAGAAGGAGCAGGACAAGCTGAAGGAAGAGTGGGAAAAGGCCCAAAAGGAGGTGGAAGAGGAAGAACGCAGATACTATGAGGAGGTAGGAAATTCCCCGGAAGGAATTTGACCCTGAAGCCCTGATTCCTCAAAGTCTATCAGCACTTTCTCTGTCTGTGCTATGTGTACCCTTGGGGCATGTCTGATTCTCTTTACTCACAACAGAGCCCTATCAACCTTTTAAAAGAGTCCTATCCTATAGGCTGTAAAAGACTACTACTCTTCCAAGTTTAGCTTGTGGTAAGGGTGTGTTGAGTCATGGTCAAGGGGGAGAATAGAGTTGTATCTCTTCTTTAGTCACAAAGGTCAGATTCTTGATTTGTCTTAGATGACATGAAAGTATCAATTTGTTTATTTGTGTGTTTGTTTGAGGCGAGCATGTTTGGTAGTAGTGAATTAATATTAATTTTTATGAGGATAATTTTGATATCAAGGCTAAGTGAATCCTTACTACTGCATTCACTGTATGGTACTAAAGAGATTTAGAAGGGAGGAGAATTTGGCTTTGTTTGTTTCATTTTTAGATGAACAAACCAGACCATATTCGAGAATTTGAAACTACACTTTATGTATATTATCCAAAATCTGTTTATGATTAATATTGTTGTGAATTTTTTCTTCAACAATAATTTTTGTGCATAATACTTTCCCTAATAGCATTTCTAATTTGGCCTCTTGAATCACACTAACTAATTAACTTGCAAAGACTCTATTTTTCTAAATTAAATGCTAATTTCTAAATCATTGCCCATAGAGCATGTTATCTGATTTACATGCTTTTTAAAAGTAAGACCTTTTTTTATGCCGTGCTTGTTTATACATAATTCTGATGTTTGTCCCTAAATTTCTTTAATGACACTTCTCTCTTGACAAATATGATTTATCCTTTCTCTCCCTTTCATTAATTCCTGTCCTTCCCCCAGGAGCGCAAAATAATTGAGGACACTGTGGTTCCATTTACTATTTCTTCAAGTTCTGCAGACCAGCTGTCTACATCCTCCTCTGTGACTGAAGGCAGTGGGACAATGGTAAGACCATAGATTAAAAGGAATTCATGAAATAAGAAAACTAAAGTAGAAGTACTAAACCACAAGGCCAAGTTTTCCACCAGTTTGAAGCCAAGACTAGCTGTTTCTCTAGAATTATGTCAGCTACTACGTGGCCATTGTACCCCATCATACTGTCATTGCCGTGGTGAAACCCTAGAGTCAATCCCTGAGAGCAGTAAACGTATTACTAGGGCCAGCCCTGCCCCCGCAGGCTGGAAACCAAAGTCTCTGCACTGGTTGGCAAGACCCTGGTTAGTGATGCCATGTGCTGGAATGTCTTTCTAACTGCCCATCATTCATTCATTTAGCAGACATATGTTTCTCTCTGCCAGACCATACGTCTCTTTGCACTGGATGTTAGCAGTAGGATGCCAACAATACACTCTCACCGGCCTCCATGAAAGTTTCTTCTGAATCACTCTTAAAATTCCACATGAATTGGGCTTCCCTGGTGGTGCAGTGGCTGAGAGTCCACCTGCCGATGCAGGGGACACGGGTTTGTGCCCCGGTCCAGGAAGATCCCACATGCCGTGGAGCAGCTGGGCCCGTGAGCCATGGCTGCTGAGCCTGCACATCCGGAGCCTGTGCTCTGCAAGGGGAGAGGCCACAACAGTGAGAGGCCCACGTACCACAAAAAAAAAAAAAAAAAAAGAAATTCCACATGAATATATATATATATATATATATATATATATATATATATATATATATATATATGTCTTCAAGGTCTGGAGAGAGTCCAGAAAGGTTGGTCAACCTCCATATCCCCCAAATAAGGTCATGGAGGTAGTGGACAGAGGTCATACCAACACCTGGATAGTCCATAATCTGCATTTTAGTTTTTGATGGTATAATAACAGAATAAATTCATTTTGCAATAAACATATCACTTGGGTATATGTCATATTAGTCATTTCTGTAGTCAATATAAGCTGCAATACACTGAAATTTTTAAATTATCCAATTTTAACTTAATACAAATGAAGATTGTACAAAAGTAATTCACCAAATTTGATATTGCATGGTCACTCAGGAAGCTCAGGTTATTGCTTATCTTTGCTATTATATACAAAGATTATCACAAAAGCCAAATCTTTCATGTCTCTTTCATATATTACAATGATAATTATGAAAGATTTTCTAGACTCTAAAATAAGTTATTTATGTATCATCATCAAAGGAATTCTACACTGTCCAACAATTTTTCAATATTTACCAGCCATTTTCAAATATCAAAATTGGAAGTGTATTGTTTTTTTTTTTTTTTTAACATCTTTATTGGAGTATAATTGCTTTACAATGGTGTGTTAGTTTCTGCTTGGTTTTTTTTTTTTTTTTTTTTTTTTTTTTTGCGGTACGCGGGCCTCTCACCATTGTGGCCTCTCCCGTTGCGGAGCACAGGCTCTGGACGCGCAGGCTCAGTGGCCATGGCTCACGGGCCCAGCTGCTTTGCGGCATGTGGGATCTTCCCAGACCAGGGCACGAACCCGTGTCCCCTGCATCGGCAGGCGGACTCTCAACCACTGCGCCACCAGGGAAGCCCTCTGCTTGTTTTTTACTTAAATTTTAAAAATTTAAATTAAAGACTAAAAGTTTTTAAAATTTTTTATACAATTTTTAAAGGTTACACTACATAATCTGCATTTTGAAATAACCCACGGGCACTCAAATGCCACTTGTCTTGAAATAAACAATCCTATGACTTTGTTTTATTTTGAAAGATGGGTTTTCTAGCCAGTTCCCTTTTATGATAACTTCTGAGAGAGATCCAGGTTACATGTTCATTTCAAATCATTGGAAATCAGTTACTATTCAGTTAATTTGAAGACTGTTCTTTAAATTGTAGTCAATGTGATTGAGAAAATGCTTCAGATATTCCATGGCCAGACATGAGTATTGTCCAGTGTGTTTAAAAATTATATTCAAGATTATCCTTGTTTTCCCCATTAGAATAAGATGGACTTGGAAAACTGTCGAGAGGAAGAACAAAAGACAAGACAGAAGAAACCATTCCAGGGGGATAACAGTGGCTCATTGCTTAAGACTAAGGAAGGTGATCCACTGGAGGAAAAGGGCAGGTATGAGCCGTTCCAGGCTGTCCATCCATATGCGCAAAGCCGGGCTGCGCCCCTTCACTCCCAGGAAGGGCACCCATCACTAATGCAAATCATATTCAGCTTTGAAATTATCATTCCAATAATACATTATACATATATTATTGCTTGAAGACATTCTAATGGCTCTAAAGTCAGTGTCCTTATACTATTGAATATAAATAGCCTTATTTTTAAATAGGTGAAACCTGTTTTTAAATGAGAGGAGACAGTATAGATCACCAAAGGACCATGTTGTCAATTCAAAGTCCCAAACCTAAATACCACTCACCTGAAATGGTTAATGTGTCTGGAGGGATAGAGTTTAAAATGGGGCTGTGGTGTGGTTATAGAGAACAGTCTGGTGGTTGCCAAGGGGGAGGGGGTTGGGGGAGGGATGGAGTGGGAAGCTGGGATTAGCAGATGTAAGCTATTATATATAGAATGGATGAACAACAAGGTCCTACTGTACAGCACAGAGAACCTATGATAAACCATAATGGAAAAGAATATTTTAAAAAAGAATGTATATGTGTGTGTGTGTGTGTGTGTGTGTGTGTGTGTGTATATATATATACATATACATATATATATATAAAACTGAATCACTTTGCTGTAAAACAGAAATTAACACAGCATTGTGAATCAACTATACTTAAATTTTAAAAAATATTAAAACTAAAAAAAAAGAAAGAAAAAAATATTGTATCAATACTGATTCATTAACTGTAACCAAAGTACCATACTCACAGAAAACAACAGGGGAAACTGTGTGCAGGGTAGATGGGAAGTCTCTGTACTATCTTTGCAATTTTTTAAAATAACTCTAAGACTGGTCCACAGAAATAAAGTTTATTTAAAGGAAGAAAAGAAAAATGAGGCCGTGGTGTCCTACTCACTGTGGTTTTACTATGGACCTGAACTTTGCCATTAGTATCCTCTGACCTGTGAGAAGCCATGTTTACTCTGGGTGATAATATAAAGGATAGCCAACAAACCCCTTGGTCATGGGTAATCCCCCTACCCCATGGGTTCCAGTATGTTCCGTGGGAGATCAGAACAGGATACCCAGAAACTCCTGGAGCATTCAGAGCTAGCTCAGACTGGAGCAGAATCTGGTTGTAGGTACGGACTGTAGTGAGTTTATTGATGGGACCCCATGCCTGACCTAAAAGGGACCTGCAGAAACCCAAGAGGCTGGCAGGGCTCTGCCACCAGCAAGTTCTTTATGATACAAATGTTGGCCTCTAGGGCTCCGATATATCAGATAGATGTTGGAAAGTGTGCATGCATGTGTGTGTGCGCATACACACTTGGGTACACACACAGCGCCCTCAGAGGGACCCAAAGACACAAAAGGCTATCTAAGTATCATTTTCAAAGACTGGCCAATTTGAAAGGTTGGCTGGGAGCTGAGCTCTTCTGATGGGATTTGCACTGAGAATTCTCCTATGCTCATCAGCTAGGAGACTCAGTGAATTGTAAGATATTAGAGCTTGGGACCCATGTCCAGAGCCTGCAGAGCCCTTGGAACAGCACATCTGTTTCCAGTTAGCACTATTTAAAGAGACTTTGCAGTTTTTGAAATGAAAGCCACTAGTCAGGAATATTTGAAGGATGCTAATAAGCATTTTCCATGAATTACTGCTCGTTCTCCAGACAGTCCCTGTTGTTGCCAGAAACCTTTAAAAAATCTCCTCTGTCTCTCCTTTCTTTGCACATAGAAGCTACTAAAGGGCCAGTGAATTACCATAGGCTGCCGAAGCCCCATGTGGCTCAAATATTTTCCACAATAAGTCCTCTCTTGTGAAAATTTGGGAGATTGCATTTAGCTCTGGCACCCCTTGAAATGATTAGAATGAAGAATTTTGTGGATAAGGAGGTAGAGAGGACATCAGAAATGATGGTTTGTTAAACTGCTGGATAATGAAAATGCGTAGCATTTTACAGTATTCTAAATCCATTTTAAATCTAGTTTAAAATAAAAAGAATAAATATTTATTTAGCCCCATTTCTTTTTTCGTATAGTAATTGGTCCTGAGGGATAAGATCGATAATTTTAGTTCAGTTGCTTTTATTCCTGTTCTGAAATATATTTGTTATTTTAACAGCCTAACTCAAGGAGTCTTGACTCATTCTGAGAACCCTGCATTGAAAGGAATCTATCAGGACCTCCAGCTGGATACAGAAGCTGGGGCCTCACCCTGTGGGATAAACCCACAGCTAGCTCAGGGTAAGAATGGAGAAAACCAAACCCCATGTTTCAGTTATTGTAAGACACCTTCCCCACCCCATCGTCCAGACAGATATGACCTCTGCTGGCTGCAAGCTTATCTACCAGCTTATGCTAAACAGCACGGTCCGGAGGCTCCATGAAATCACTGTGAGACCTCAGCAGGCATTAGCACTTTAAAGAAATGTGATTACTAAGCACTAAGGCGGCAGCTTTACTGAGCACTAAGTGTATGTTCTTTACTTGGACTCAGATCCATCCCGGAATCAGCAGGTATCAAACCCACCAATGCACATTTTAGAAGATGTGAAGCCAAAAACCCTCCCATTGGACAAAAACATTAATCATCAGATTGAGTCTCCGAGTGAAAGGCGGAAGTGAGTAACCAAATAAGATGGGTGTGGAATTTCTTTTTTTTTTTTTAATTGACTAAGAAGGGGGAAAGTGAAAAAGTGTGAGATGGCTGGATGTTAGCATCATTTTTGTGCTTTCTGTCCATTGACTGTCATTGACAAGGTAACAAATATTTATGGAAGTTTGGAACAATCTTTCTGGCAAGTAAATATTTAGTCTGAATTTGGCAACTTAAAAGAGACAAAGTAATGTTTTTAACCCACAAATCTAAACATTGGAAAGATTGTGCAGGTCTGTTGTATTAGCAATTTATTTAAGTGAGTTAAATTGTCTCAGAGCCTATGGACAAATGTTCTTTCAAGGAAAAAATGTTTCCTCATCATTCTCTCCCCTTAACTAACTACCCCAGGCTCTATTCTAATTTTGTAACAATTGTATTTTTTATAGTAATAATAGTTTGCATCATTTTTGAAACATGTCAATATAATAGGCACTGTGTTGAAAGGTTTACATATATCTTTCTCCTCTTCTTTTCATATATTAACTCACTGAACTCTCCCAATAACATTATTGCGTTATTGTTCCCATTTTACAGGTGAGGAAATTGAGGCTCAGAGAAATTAAATAACTTATCCAAAGTACTTGTCTGGATGAGTGGTAGAGGGATTCAGAATGAACCCACAGTTCCATGATAAGATCATACTTGAGCCAGAGGTTCCTTGTAATCAGTTTTAAAAAGATAATATTCATTATACTTTAACCAATAATTCAACCTGGAGCCAGACCACCTGGATTCAAAATATTGACTCTGACACTTGCCTGCATGGAACTTTGAGCAAGATACTTAATCTTGCTCTGTTCCAGTTTCTTCATGTATAAAATGGGAATAATAGTAGTGCCTACTTCATAGGGTTTTGTGCCTGACAAGTAATAAGTACTATACATTGTAGGCAGTGGTGTTGATAATGACAGCGATGGTGATGATGATGATGATGATGATAACTTGTTTTCTTTTTTTTTTTTTTTTTTTTTTTTTTCTTTTTGCGGTATGCGGGCCTCTCACTGTTGTGGCCTCTCCCGTTGCAGAGCACAGGCTCCGGATGCGCAGGCCCAGTGGCCATGGCTCACGGGCCCAGCCGCTCCGCGGCATATGGGATCCTCCCAGACCGGGGCACGAACCCGCATCCCCTGCATCAGCAGGCGGACTCTCAACCACTGCGCCACCAGGGAGGCCCCGATAACTTGTTTTATAAGTTCATCCTTTTATCTTATTTTTCGTGTTACATTTTTTCTCAATACACTTTTGAACCATTTTCCCCTTTTCCCTTATGTCTATCCAATTTCATTTCTCTATGTCTAGATGACATGCAGAATTAATAGAAGGTAAAATCACATAGAAGGAGTCGTTATTTTTATTGATTATTGTGGTGATTTTCCACCATTTTTCAAGGTGATGGTCCTTATACTTTAGGATATTCCATGAAAAGCTGATATTTTGGAGAAGACAAGCTCTGTCTGAGGAGGGAGGTTTGGGGGGTCAGGGGCTCAGGGAGTTATTCTGAAAGCAGTTACAAGACAGATGGCCTCATGCTCTGTTCATGTCTATGCTGGCATTTCTCTTTTCCTTGTTCTTTTCTATCCCTTTCTTTACCAATGAAATTAACTTTTAAAATCAAGAGCCCAGAACTGACAGCTTAATCACAGGCAGGTCTCATGTGTAACCAACAGCACCCGTAAAACCATTCTGGGGGCTTCTGGCTGGGAACCATTCTGCTTTGTAGATGCCCAATGACATAGCAGTCATTAGACGTTTTGAACATCATCCCTAATCACGTAACAAATTTATGAATAGGGGTGGAAGGCACCTCGCTGAAAGATACCTCCATTAAGCGCTGCCCTTTATTTCTGGGCTCTCTTTAAGAACTTTTCCCTACACCTCCATTCATCTCTCCCCTCCCACCCCATCTATAATTTTTATATCTAACTTGGAATGCAACTTTCACTAGCAAAGAGCCTGACCAAAATAAAGAATAGAGAACTATTCTGTCTTTCTGTTCAACAATGCCAGCCTGGTTTTGATATCATACATCCAATGTCTGTACAGTCTGCTAGATGGAAACTTTTTTGTCCTTTGTAAAAAAAAATGACCCCTAGGACACACTGTGGTCTTTTATTTGGTTGCCAAGGAAGTGGGGTGTTTTTTTTTTCCTTGTCTAAAAAGCCTTTCCTTGTGGGATTGGACTTCTCTTTACTTGACATGATGTTTGGCTCCTTTCCCATGTTACAGGAAAAGCCCTCGAGAGAACTTCAAGGCTGGGCACTTGTCCCCCTGCTCCTCCACCCCTCCTGGCCAGTCACCAAACAGGTACAAGAGGTCAGCAAGCCTTTCTGAGGCTGCTTTGTTTTGGCTAGAGCCTGCCGAGCACAATCGCAACCAAATTAGTGCTTGCCAGAGGATTGTGAGGGATTTGTCCATCCATGTCTCTTCCTACACACACATAGGCAGGAGGAGAGAAAACATCCCCATCTGCCTAAAGATTTTATCAGCCCACAATCGAAAGAGCCAAGTGTGTGACGTTGGCGCGGCTGTGGCCATAGGGCTTTAATTACATTGTGCAGAACCTGCAATCTAATAAGAAAATCCACCAGACAATTGCCGGGCTCCTAAGTCGGCGCCTTTCCCTCCAAGACGGCTCGGACCTTCTAGGCGGGATCCGCTGATGGCTCTTACAGTGAACCAGGCGGGCGCTGAGAAATGAAACTTCATCCTCTCTTTTACTCTACTCGAGCTCTCTAATGATTGCTTCTGGACATTAATTAGGCCCCATGATATTCTTAAAAGCTGCCTGAGCTCCCATTCCCTGGAGAGACAAATGACTGAGTACTCCAAGGTTTTCTTTGATTTCGAAATTTCATTTAACTACTGGATAAGAGGGAAATCCTAATAAATAGAGTTTGCTAAGGGCAACTCTTCCTTTTTTCTCGTCTTTCTGTTTCTTCTGTCCCTCTCTTTGCTTCCAAATGACGTTGCACATTTAAAAAATTCTTGTGTAATTCCAAGAGCTTTCCCGACAATCGGCATCATTGCAATCTGATCTTAGCTGTGGGTAAGCTGCCTTAGAGCACAGCCATCCTGTCTGAGCCAGGTGGAATGGAAACCCAATGTGAGTTCTTCATACCGGATCACAGAACTTGGTATCAGAGCAGGGATTTGATCCCACATCTACCTGATACCTGTTAGGCTGTATCACAATTTCCTCTTTATTTTTAAACAACAACAACAAAAAATTTTAATAAGTAAAAAGAAATGCCCTAGTGGGCCAATGAACCAGTTATAGAAAAATTTAACACAACATTAAAACCTTAATAAAGCTAAACTTGACCGTCTTTTAGGACGTAAGAAAACATATGATAAATACATTAAATCATTTCAAGGCATTTGATCACTGTGGTTGAATAGACTACAATGCAAACTTTTTATAATAACACACACACCTACACGCACACACACACACACACAGAATTCCATGCCACAGTGGAGGCCTATTGTATTTAATCTATCAATTGTCTGCATCTTATACCTAATGCTTAATTCCTGCTCATTATCAGTTCAGTAATTGTTTCACTTACGGTATAAACATTTTAAAAACTCATGTTTTATTTATTTATTTATTTATTTTGCATGAGGCTCCATATTAGTGTGTTTGACCAATGATTCTAAATGGAACATTTTATTATGACATATATTTTGCAACTTAGGTCTATAAGTGGGAAGAAGCTGTGTTCTTCGTGTGGGCTTCCGTTGGGTAAAGGAGCTGCAATGATCATCGAGACCCTCAATCTCTATTTTCACATCCAGTGCTTTAGGGTATGTATTCATCTCTCTTCTGCCTAAGTACAATCTCATAATGTCTTTTGGCCTCGTTCTGTGCTGAGTGACTACCTCCTGGAAATCCTGACAGCCTTTGCTTGTGAGAGCCTCCTGACTCTAGGTTGTACAGAAGTGTGCATGGAGTCCATCCTTCAGGGTGAAACTCTCCTATCATGCATCCCTCTGGGATGTCGGGTTAGAGGAGGCAAAACAGATTTGTGCGACCTGTCTTTATAAAACCATTTTTCGTTGCTAAAGAGCATATACTTTAGCAGGAAGCTGAGAAAGCCACCCTGGAGGACAATGATGCTTCTGAATCTTTTAAGGCCAGATGGATTTATTTGGAATGTAACATTGTTGCTGCTTCTCAAACTCTTGAGACTCAATTCAAAGATTTTTGGTCTTTGACATAATGGAAGATTGTCAATTAAGTGGTTACAGCTAGTTGCTAACTTGTAGGTCTCCAAATGAGTATGTCTACAGTCACAGACTGAATATCACTCCCTCTGAGAAGCTGACCTACTTACCACACTAAGTCAAGTTGCATTTGTTACAGGTCCTTATAGAACCTTTCATGGTCCTCATCGCTCACTATTGAATTGTTTAATTATCATCTGCTCTCTACAAGCTCCATAAGGGCAGGGACCACGTCTGTCTGGCTCACCACTATATCCTCTGTACCCAGTGGTGATGGTATCAATAAATATTTTTAGATGAATGAATTAATAAATAACTGAAAATGAGGAGGACTAAATTCTAGTCCCAAATCTCCTGCCAACAAGCAGGTGAACGAACCACTTATGCCTGATTTATTATAATATTTACAAGTCAGACTATATAAGCATTTCCTTTTTTCACCCATGGACATGTTTCAGATAATATATAATTGTGAAGCCAAACCTCTGTCTCTGAAAAAGAATCATTTCTTTCTCTTTATAACCCTAACATGCTTTCTGTGTCCTTCTTGGATTTGTCCTGTTTCTCATTAGTAGCCCCCTCAGCTATAAAGTAAACTTGCATGGGTTTAAAATAACTTCCACTTTACCTATAAGCTAAGAGAAAGTGAGTGAGGTTGTCCCAAAGTTATTAATTGAATAATGTCAGTAATCACTGGAAAGCAAAACTGACGGACAAAATGCAATATGGATACTTAATTAGACTCCATTTATCAATATTCTTATTGTAAAATTGACATAGGTAATGTATATCCTAAATTGTCTGGGAATGTTTGGAGGCTATATACTATTTTTTTTTTTTTGGCCACGCTGTGTGTCATGTGGGATCTTAGTTCCCCGACCAGGGATCGAACCCCTGCCCCCTGCATTGGAAGCATGGAGTCTTAACCGCTGGACTGCCAGGGAAGTCCCTGGAAGCTTCATACTTTTAAAAAATTCATATAATACCAAGATAATATGTTCCAACACCACAGTTTATTCTCAGAAACTTTACCAGAACTCAGAATAATCAAGGTGGCAAAGAGTCTTTGCAGATTCTCAGCAGATAGGGGACTTGTCTTCTTAGCTGTCAAGGCCTTTATTCTCTCAAGTCACTCACTTCCTGGAGCTGACCTGATGCTTTAAGGTACATCACCTCTTAGATTTATCCCCTACCCTTCTGTGTAGATGCAGCTTGTAACATAATTTGGATGAAGCCTCCCTCTGCCTGAGATGACCTTAGAGCATCAGTCTGGGGCTGGCCCTTGTTTCCTGAGCTGGGTCAAGATCCCCCTGCAGTAGGCTGGCATGAACCAACATGCCAGAGAACTGGCATGTTCTCTGATTCAGCCAGTACAATGTACCCCACAGTCTCTTTCTGCTCTCAGGCTGACTTGGTATCACTGCCTTTAACGTGGAAACATAAAGTGGAATAGCTATTTCCCAGTCATTCTGGTCGGGTAGAACTTACCAACAACACTAAAAAGCATTTGAAGGTTATTCAGAGACAAGTTTCAATATATATTGATCATTCCTTGGCCATGTGTTTATTTAAAACCACTAGGATTTAACCTGTTTAAAACGGTTCTTCCATCTTGATTGAGAATCAGTGTGCATAGGCTTTGGGATCAACCCGCTACCACTTACCAGCTTCACAACCTTGGACGAGTCAGCTAACCTCTCTGAACTGGTGTCCTCTGAAAAATGCCAGGAGTTAGGATAAAATGCTAAAAGTATATTGTTGCTGGAAGTCAAGTCGTTCTGCAGCATTTAATACATAGTAGATATGCAACAAATGTGGAGGTTGGAGGAGTGATTACTGTACTATTCATGTGAACAATAACTAAACATTATAAGGAAACAATTCCTTATGCACCTTATAACTTCTGTTCTTTCTACCCTATAGTGTGGAATTTGTAAAGGACAGCTTGGAGATGCAGTGAGTGGGACAGATGTTAGGATTCGAAATGGTCTTCTAAACTGTAATGACTGCTACATGCGATCCAGAAGTAAGTCCTGAGGGGAAATACCTTGAGATGAATGAGTGCAACCATATATGCCTTTCATAGACCTAGCTTAGGAATTCAGCTACTCCCCATCAGTTGATACTCCTACACTGAAGGAAAGATATATTAGCATCCAGGTAAAAGAAATGATAATGAAATAATCCCGTATTTACCACTTGTTTCTTACTGGAAGTTACTGCTATAACATGGACTAATTCTTTTTATCCAGAAGTGCATTAATACACCAGCAGGTAAAAATGTAAACCAAGTTTGAGACATTGCTTGAGCTCACCATAGAGATTTCAGTGAGATGCAGGGATGCTATAAAGTCTGGAACCCTATTTATTTGTTGAGGCATCTCTTTAGAAGACCAGTAGCATTTGGAGGGTGTTTCACAGATGAAGAATAGCTCTCCACTGCTCATCAAATCAAGCACCAACTCCTCAATATCTACATGCCTCCATTCAGGAGTTTCATGGCATAATGTGGGCTTGTTCCCAACTAAATTTAAAATTCTTTGAAAGACAAATGGTGGGTTCTACTTCTTTGTGAATCCCTGCCCCCTCCAAAATACCTTAGTACATACTAATCAGAGAAGCCCCCTTGAGGAGCCTGCTCTCGCATCTCATGTCTGGGTCTCCTGCCACAGAAAGTTAATGTTATTTTTGGGGGGGGCCACCAGGGGGTGCTGTTGCCCAGCTGCTGTTTAGAAAATCTGAAACTAGCCAGTGGCTAGCCTCTGAATCCTTCCTCGCTCTCCATCCTAAGTATAGTCCTTCTGGTGCATGACCTAGACAGCAGGTGATTCTTCTATGCAAATTCGTCAGTCAAAAACTCTTTTAAAAAAAAAATATGAGCGAAGATCTGGAATTTGAAATTCAAGAATTTTTTATTATTTCTCTAAGTAAGTGAAGTGGCATTTTTACAGTCTTTTTATGTGGGTTTCTAAATCTGCAAGACTGAAGATTTTAAGAGTGAAAATTGAAACTAAGTTGTTTTATAGCTATAGATTTTGTAAATTCAGAGAAATATATGCCTATTTTAACAAAATGATGGGAAATAAAAATTAAACCCAGGTGGTTTTGATCTATGATAAACATTTGACTTGAGGTCAAAACGGTTCCAACTTAGAGCTGCTGCCATCAACCTGGACTATTTTATATGTATATACAAAGTATTGATATTAATTTTTATATTATGTATTATACATATAAAATATGGGATAATAGTATACCATATATATACCATAAATATATATACAGGTATATACAAATACATATATACATGTATAATATATAATAATTATATTTTACTTAAACTATATTTGTATTTGTTTGTTTTGTTTTGTTGTTTGTTTGGGTTTTTTTCTTCTTTATCCCTCCCACCCTCCCTATCCCATCCCTCTAGGTGGTCACAAAGCACCAAGCTGATCTCCCTGTGCTATGTGGCTGCTTTGCACTAGCTATCTATTTTATTTTATTTATTTATTTACTTTTTAATTTATTGGAGTATAGTTGATTTACAATGTTGTGTTTCAGGTGTACAGCAAACTGAATCCGTTATAGATATACATGTATCCAACATTTTTGGCAAATTAAAAAAAATGATAATGTTAGGAGAAATTGGGGGCTTCCTCTTTTTTCTTTTTCTGTTTTTTTTTTTACTTTTGAAGAAGAATATTCTTTGATTTTCTCTTCTTGTGCCAATGCTCTTCTCTTTATTTAATTTTTGAATTTTATTTTATTTATTTTTTTATACAGCAGGTTCTTATTAGTCATTAAAAAGGAAAACTAAACCCTTTTGTCTCAGGATTCAAAGTGATTTTTTTTCCTATCATCTAACGTAAGTTGGGAGTTTTTCCTGCAACCTCAATGACCTGCTGAATGTGAGTCATGGAACCAGAAGAGGGCGCTGTTAGGTTGAGGGCCTCTTGAACCAGATTTGAAAAGTGCTGTAAATCTGAATTTCTTTCATAATTTGAAGTGCTTGAAGAATGCCAGCAGAGAACAAACCTGAACTCACCTCTGGAAAACAGTGACCTGCTTTCATCCAGATTTTCATTTTAATTGAGAAGCTGGGTGTTTCGGTGTCATTTCTTTGGAAATTAGCTTTTCAGATCTAGTCCAGCAATTTTTCTGTTGTGTATACGAATATAAAGGCCACTAACTGCTTTTGATTCCAAATCTAAAGACAAGAACCACAGAGTTCCTGTAATTGTCCTGTAAGATGAAAAATAAGGTGATTGGAGGTAGATTAAAGACATGATTTTTTTCTTTAATTTTTTTTTTTTTTTTTTTTTGCGGTATGCGGGCCTCTCACTGTTGTGGCCTCCCCCGTCGTTTTTTTTTGCGGTATGCGGGCCTCTCACTGTTGTGGCCTCCCCCGTCGCGGAGCACAGGCTCCGGACGCGCAGGCTCCGGACGCGCAGGCTCAGCGGCCATGGCTCACGGGCCCAGCCGCTCCGCGGCATATGGGATCCTCCCAGACCGGGGCACGAACCCGTATCCCCTGCATCGGCAGGCGGACTCTCAACCACTTGCGCCACCAGGGAGGCCCTCTTTAATGTTTTTGATACGATATTTTACTAGGATGTTTTTTAGAATACTAAGGTACTAAGGAGAAAGCAAAAAGGCTCAATATCTCTCTGCCTAGATAACCAATATCAATATTCAAAAGAATAAATAAATAGAAGTTATAAGTGGTAAAAGGTTATAAAAATTAGATTGTTTAGAAAGATACCAAATTAAAAGTGAACCTCTTCAACCTTAACCACATAATCACTTTCTAATAAGTTCTTGGGGAGAGGGGCAGAATGTATGTTTGTATATACGCACATGTGTGCACACACACACACACAAAGATGCATATGTGTGTGACACATCTACCTGTATTGGTTTTTATTTCACAAAGGTAATGACATAGCCACAGTGGTACTTAGTTTTTGTTGCTGTTGTTTTTTGCTTAATGATATATCTTGAGAATTTTTCCATATAGCATTTTCTTTCTCCTCATTCTTTTTAATGGCTCTTTAATAGCTGCATACAATCCCATTGTGTGGACTTAACTGTAATTTAAAACTAATGCTCTATGAATGAGTGCTCCAGTTATTTCTAGTTTTTTAATATTATTTTTTAAATGTTCCAGTGAACATCCTTGTATGTATGTCTTGATGAACATTTGAAAGCATTTTCACAGGGTAGATTCTGAGCAGTGGTACTGCTGAATAAAAAGGCATGTGCTTTTTAAATTTTCAGGCAACTTGCCTAATTATCTTCCAGAAGAGTGTATGCTCCCTGCAAAGTATATAAGAGAGCCTCTTTCTCTCTCCATGCCTGTGTCAGCTCTGGATATCATCAAACTTTTAAAATTTCCACTCTGCTAAGTGGGGAGGAAAAAAAAAAACCTCTTTGCTTTGATCTGTAGTTTTTAACTATAAATGAATTTAAACATCTTTTCATATGTTTGTTCACCATTTATATTTCTTTTTCTATTGACATTTATATTTCTTTATCTTTTGCCCATTGTTCTATTGGCAGTTGATTTTTACGAGTTCTTGTAAATTAAGGAAATTTTCCCTTTATTTTATATTTGCTGCTTTGGGCAGTTATTGGTCTTTCTACTTAGTGATTTTTTTTCATAGAAAAGATTTTCATTTTAAATAGTTAAACATATCCCTTTTTTCCTTTTTGGATTCTGGGTTTTGTGTCCTACTTAGAAAAACTCTCACTACTCCAAGGGTATAAATAAATTTAGCTGAGATTTCTCCTAGAAATATTTTCTGGGGTTTTTTTGGCATGTAAACATGTGATAATCAGAAATGTATTTGGGGACAAGAAATAAGATAAATACTGCTTTATTTTTTTTCCAATTAACCAATTGTATGTCTGTAACTTAATGAATAATCCCATTTTTTCTTGTTAATTTGAAATACCAGCTTTCTCTTAAACTAAGTTCCCATATATATTTGGGTCTTCTTCTGGATATTTTATTATGTTTTATTATGTTCTATTACTATTTATTCTCTAGTATCAGTTTTAATTATTATAGCTTCATATTACGTTTCAATATTGAAAGAGAGAATGGCTACCATCTCTCCAATTATTTTTTCTGAGTTTTCCTAACTCTCCTGTTTATTTTTCCAGATAAATGTTAATATCATTTTAGGCTAAACTTTAATTAAGTTACCACATGACAGGGAGAATGACCAGTACATCTGAGAGTACTGCTCATTTTTCTTGGTGTCATAAGGAAAAACTATATCTTCAGAGTGAATAGGTGGAAAGGCTAATAATTGGCTAGAGAAATACACTTGAATTGGTTGAATATACCCCAAATGCATTAAAAGAGTCAGAATGGGAAAAATGGCTAAAATTTTTTTTCTTTTTTTTTTTCTTTTGATCTAAGTTGAGAAGAGAGGAGATGGATAGATGTGAGGGGTGGTTTACATCATAAGCATTCTAAGTGAAACAAAATAATTTCATTGTGTAGAATAATAAAACCTGAATATATAAGCCTATTTTCTTTAAGTAAGTAGCCACGTTTAAATGAAATTTTTCTCTTGGAGGGGAAAAAGAGCATAACAGCATATTAAAATGCAATTCCTAAAAGCAATGTAAACTGTTTTTAAGTTCGTATGTAAATGGGAATAGAAGTGCAAAACAAATTACCTGTCATGGATCAAGCCATCACATGTTTAACTGGTGCCATTTATGCTTGGGTGTTAGATGACCATGTCTTTGTGTCTGTTCCATCATTCACTCTTGTGAGATGCATTTAATGCAAAATCCCTGGGGCCTTTCCCAATGTTGCGATTGCCTCATCACAACTCTAGTGCCTAAAATGAAGGAGAAACTTTGTGAAGGTTTCAGCAGGAAATATGGGACCCAAACCATCCTTCCTAGATAGGTTTGCCAGATAAAATACAAGATGCCCAGTTAGATGTTTTTGAATTTCAGATAACAGTGAATTTTTTTTAGTTTGTGTGTCCCAAACATCACCTGCTCAGGATGTAGCACAAGTATATCCCAAATATCCCATGGGATATATACTAAAAAATGTATCTGTTGTGGGCTTCCCTGGTGGCGTAGTGGTTGAGAGTCCGCCTGTCGAAGCAGGGGATGCGGGTTCGTGCCCCGGTCCGGGAAGATCCCACATGCCGCGGAGCGGTTGGGCCCATGAGCCATGGCCGCTGAGCCTGCACGTCCAGAGCCTGTGCTCTGCAATGGGAGAGGCCACAACAGTGAGAGGCCCGCGTACCGCAAAAAAAAAAAAAAAAAAAAAAAAAAGTATCTGTTGTTTATCTAAAATTCAAATTTTATTGGGTGTTCTGTATTTTATTTGCTAAATCTAACAATCTTTATGTCTAGATCATATGTCAAATTCCTCCTCTTGCAATGTATTTTTTCTTAGAGAAACCACAACCTAGAGAAACTGAAAGAAGAGAGATTATTTTCTTGCTTATTTGCCCCAGAAGACAAGGTAGAAAACTTGGTGGAGATCATTTGGTTTAGGGTGAAATCCAGAGGACTTCAACCAAACTTGACAGGGCATATGAATCACCTTGTTCAATTCTGGGACGGGGCTCAAAAGTCTGCATTTCTAACAAGCTCCAGGTGATGCCAATATGGCTGGTCCCCGGACCACACTTTGAGTAGCATAGTGGGACAAGTTTCCCCTCCCTAGAGGGAAGAGACTTTGGCAAAGGGCATTGCTAATTTTGGAAATGTTTAAACATCTGAAGCCAGAATGGTTGACTACTTTAACCAAATGTTGCTCTGTGTTCTTTGTCCCAGGTGCTGGCCAACCCACAACATTGTGACGTGGTTTTCGAGCTTCCAGATCACTCAGCATTTCCTTACTGAGGGTGTCCCCTGGCAATCGTTTAACAAAACCCTAAGTGCAGGGGCTCCTCAGCATTCATCTAATTACTGAAAGGCTATTCTAAAAGATGGTATCTGTTCTTTTGTAGCACAGTGTTTGTGTTTTTCCTGCTTTCCTTTTTTTTTTTTTTTTGGCATTTGCACAGTATATACAAAAGAATATTGAATTGTAATGATCCTGAATAGTTCCAAAAAAAAGGTCTTAGCATGGTCAAACAGGCTTACAGTTTAAAATGTGTTATTCTCTTCTTTGGGAGTTAATGAGATAAATGATGCAATAAACCTTTTTTTAAGCATTTCTAGGAATTAAAAACTTTATGTTTACAGAATTGAGCTGCAGAAAATGCAGGACATGCCAATTTGAGACATGTGGTCTTCTGAGACAGGAGCATACAATTAATGCATTTCAGAAACTAAAAATCACACCATCTAGCTCTGAGCTATAACTTGTTTTTAATGCAAAGATGCTAGTCTGGTAATATATACTGTAATCCTGAAACATTTGTGTTACTTACTTTTTGAGGTGGACGTCATACCAATAAATTATTGCACCGTTAGTGTTAGATTCTGTGTCCTTTGGAAGTTACGCCATTGCTGTAGCCTGACCCATCAAATAGAGAGAACCCTTGCTATACGGGCTAGGCTTACACTCTGGGACATTGCCCAAGGGTAGGAAGAAACCAGAGGGACATAATTCAGTCATCATTTCCAAAGTTATTACCAAAATCTGTGAGGAAGTTTAATCTTCCAAAGAGTGGTGGGTCAATGATAGCCAGGAGGGCTTTGTTGCTTGCTTCTCTTCAGGCTCTAGATTCAGTAAGAGGCTCAGTGTGGGACATATGGAAGCTCTCATTGAGGTCAGCCCATCATTAGGTGTGACCACTGCTCACCCTTGCCTGCAAGTTCTCCTTGGGGGTCTGAAGCCCAGGTGGCTAAAGTAAAGCATTAAGTCCGTCTTAATAGAATCTGAATGACATATGATGTGAGAAGCCACCAGCATGTGATCAACAAGAACCTACTGTTCACATCGTGCCCTGTCCACCCTCCTGGATACCTACCTGCTCTCCTCACGCCCTACATCACCAACTCTCTTTACTACCAAGAATTCTGGACCTTGCTCATGGAGAAGTTTAGCGAGAAACTCTTGTGGAGAGCCGGTTTATTTTTTGCCCTGTGTGATGAATTTCATCTGGCCAAGAAAGGAAGCAAGTTACTATAAAGCATCACATTTTAGATCTCCAGGCTGTTTTCTTTAAGACTGGGGAAAGGGGGACTATTTATTCTGCCTTAAAATGATGGCAAATAAGTGATGATGACAGATGACATTTTGTGAATGTAGACTCTGGATATACTCCTAATAGGTTAATGTAGTCATAAAAGGAAATCAAGTAGATGTTTTTCTGTTATGTAAGCAATAATTTTTTTCTGTGTCTTATTGAGTATGACTAGCAATTATTTATTTACATGCTAGACGGTTCTCTGCATGCGGGTTCCATGTAAGTACAGAAATTTCCTCAGCCACTGGAGGTATTTTGACCATTTTGTCATTTGGATGAGCTGTTGTTAGATTGAAATTTACAGATCATTTCATTTAAAATTGTGCCTTAGAAAATGCAAAGCTGTTGCACATAGTCAGTGATGAATTAAGGATGCAGTACATTGAAGAGAGATGAAGTCACCTCCAAGTTCTCAAGACTTCTCATGGAGGTGTTCACTGTTTTACAGGAGGAAAAAAATTTTAAAAAAGAAAAAGAAAAATAGAAAAATTAAAAAAAAGAAAGTTTTGAAAATGTACAGATTAAGTCCAATATTTTGATTAACCACCTGCATGTTTTATTAAATATTTTGATAATGTGGATGTTTACACTTTGCATGATACTAGCAGAGTACTTTACCATCAGTAATGCACAAACATGTACAATATGATTATTCATAACCAATTTTTATAGAATACTTTTTACATGTGGAACTCCATCTGTTATGTAAGGACTATATGAATATTGCACATTCTCTTCTGGTTTCACAAACTCATTTATACATATTTCTTAGTGAGACTCATTGTACATGTATTGAAGCTAGAATCAAGTCAAGAAAAATCAAGCCCCATTCTCCAACTGCGAAATGTGCTTTTCCATAATGAACAATAGTCACCAGCAGAGAATAATCTCCAACATTTTCTAAATTCTAATTGCCAACTGTTTCTATTTATATTTGATTTATATTTCATTTGGAGTCTGTTACATGGCAGCTCGAGCAGACTACATCTTGTTTTTTCCAATGCAGCATAATGAGTATGATCTATTTCTTTTCAAATAATCTTTGAGATCCCAGGAAAAAAAAAAAGTGTCCTGCTCTGTTGAGCTACAATGTAAATGTGTTTGTTTAAAAAACAGATGAGGCAAGTGAGTGATTTATTGTTCCTGAGGACGTATATCTTTTTTTTTCTTATACTTCAAAAGCTTGTCCCTTCTCTTTCTTAAAGAAGAAAATGGGTAACTCTTTGTTTTTCACTTGCAAACTTTCATGACATGTGTTCATTCTTTCTGTGTAGTGTTACTAATGCAATACATATTATAGTTATCTATACACAGTGTAAGACTTAACAGGCTGAAATGATCCACCTCATATGTGAGTCCGTCCAAAAGATGTTACTGTTCTGGGTGGGCCAATGTTCTATATCAGTTACACTAACCTTCATTTAAAATATTTATTCTAAAATGCCTCTGAGAAAGAGTAAAAAATAAACATAAAAAAAGTTGTCTAAAATGCAACAGCTTTTATAGTAAATGTACATTTATAAATAAAATACTCAAATCAACTTTGTATTTCATTGATTTTTTTTGAGGGGTGGGGGGGCCAGTTTTCTTACTTGGGGAAGAGATAATCAGGCTGTCTCTGTCTTGCAGCTTTTGGTCCAGAGTTACAGGGTCAGTTGATGGCAATGATGCATATTTGCATATGTATATTGATGCATCTTGAGGTCAGCTATTTAAGGCAAATCAAACTTACTAGCTGATTGTAGGAGTCACCAGGGAATTGCCTGCCACTGAAGGATTCAAACTCCTTGAGATGAGAATCACAATAACCAGGAGAGACCCTGCAAATACCAGAGGAAATTGTCTAAAACGACCAAATGATGGCTTATTTCCAGTACTGGCTAGAGAAAACCATGTCAAACCCTTTAAAGCCGCTATATTCTGCCACTTTTTCCAGTGCTGACCCAATGCTCCCTCTCACTGTATACATACAGTCTGTTCACTGAGGGCCTTTCTCTCCATTGTTGAATCTGGGAATATCCTTTGAAAAGGTGGCATCCTGCTGATACTGTATCAGCAAAATACACATGTATCTTGCCTGGCACTGTGTCTCTAATTTGTAGGTGATTGCAATAACAATCAAATTCCTTGAAAGTTTCCACCCTTTTAAGACGCAATATTCTAATTGCTACTGCAAGTTGTATTCTGCTTCTTTTTTTTGCAAAGTTTGGTATGCAGTTAGTAGTTGCTGCTGTTTCCATATAAAAGTGAATTATTTGCCTTTTGTAAGAGAATTTTAGCAACTATTGAAGTAGTTTAATATATCCCTTGTTATTTAAGTGAAAGTTTATTCAACTACAATGCATTTCAAAACAAAGAAAAGATTGTTATTCTAACGTGATCTATGAATAACGTCTTTATTAAAAGAAGAACATTTTACCTGGGATAATGTTGAACTAGCTTTTTTTCCATTGATTTTCTTCAGGACCTAAGGACTCCTTTTTAAGGTCTGAATCTGGACCACAAAGGATCTCTCCCCATCCTTTGGCATTATCTAAGTCAGGGGTTACAAACTTAAATGACTGGAGGGACCAGCTAGGTATTGTAAATGAGAACCAGAAGAGGACAGTATTAAGAGAGTGGTATAGACTATGGCAAACTGAAAAAAGAACAGTTTTGTCTAACAAATGAACATATCTATGAAACAGAAACAGATTCACAGACGTAGAGCACAGACTTGTGGTTGCCAAGGGGGAGGAGGGGTGGGAGAGGGAAGGATTGGGAGGTTGGGATTCGCAGATGCAAACTAGTATATATAGGATGGATAAACAACAAGGTCCTACTGGATAGCACAGGGAACTTATATTCAGTATCCTGTGATAAGCCGTAATGGAAAAGAATATATATGTATAACTGAGTCAATTTGCTGTACAGCAGAAATTAACATAATACTGTAAATCAACTATACTTCAATAAAATTTTAAATAATAATAAACATTGGCACTGGTGCACAGCAAAAAAAAAAAGAAAAAAAAAAAAAAAAAGCAGTCCTGTCTAAAGAAGGAGGCAGGTACCCAGCTCTAACCAATTGTTTTCATACGAAATCCCCAGCTTTTTAAATATTGACAATTCAAAGCATTTTCCAGCACAGTGCCAACCAAAATTGTGAGGCTCCACAAAATATACCCACAAGTCCAATTTTGTTCTCAGGCCACAACCTGTAACTAAATCTCTTTTCTATCAGCTGCTACTAACTTGCTGTGTGTCCTTTCATTTGACAAATATGTCGAGATTTGCCATCCAGATTTTTGCTTTTGGAGTGTCTTGGGTCATTCAGAGAAAGAAGCTGATAAAGCCATTAATCAGCAGGTGGTATCGCTACAATTCATGACACTTTTCAGCATTATTTGTGTATTGTCATCAAAAATTGCTCTTTTACAAGCACCCATGTTCAGCATTTTGCAGAACCATGCCCTTCCCCTTCCTTCTTTCTTCTGAATGACTCAAAAGACAAGGCAGAATCTTTTCTGAACTTGTTTAGCACCATTTTATCAACTGTACTTTTGCAAGCATTGCTTTATTTGTCAAAAAGCAGTTCTGGCACATGAGAAGATAAATGTATGCCTCCGCATTTTATAGATGAGGAATAGAGGTATACGAGGAATAAGTGACTTATTCTGAATGAGTGTAAGATTTTACATAATTGTGTATTTCAACTGGCTCCAGTCAGGAGGGATTAGGTGAAGCTCATATTCAACTGTGCCTGGTCCTCATGTCTGGGACCCCACATGAGCCAACTAGGGGGACCCCTGAGCATAGCTGGACTTCGCAGGATTTAATCCGCACTCAAACGGAGACTAGAACACTCTTTTTATAGTAAACTTACACTTATAAAATATTCCAATAGACTTAGTATCCAATTTTTACCCCTTTGGCATGACCTTGGACACTTTGGTGTTTGCTGGAGAGGAGGCCGAGGAGTGTCTCCACACCATCCACACCTCTGGCCAGAGCTGCAGGGACCTCTCTCCTGACACACACCACCTGCAAAGCCTCCCCTGTCCAACCCCAAGTCTGATCTCCAGAACTGGGGAATACCAGTTCTGCCTGATAGATAACCCAACTTTTGTGTTGCTAAACTGGTCCTCCACTTTCTCAAACTCAACAGCCAAGCCCTGAACAAAGGAAAGGTCCCTCTCTAACCACTCTGTTGGGGAGAAGACACTGAGGGTCCAGCTCATTGATTCCTATAGTACAGTATCATTTCACCACAAACGAATTCATTCATACAGGAATCAAGGCGTTTCACTTTTTCAGCAGGAATAATGACATTGTCCATGAAAGCCTGTTTTCTTCATTGTCCACCAAGGAGAGAGAGAATAATCATAACAGGCCCTGTTGGTTTAGAAAATACGTTGGCTGGGGAGTTCCCCTACAGTCCAGTGGTTAGAATGTGGCACTTTCATTGCTGTGGGCCCGGGTTCGATCCCTGGCCGGGGAATTAAGAAAAAAAAAAAAAAAGAAGAAGAAGAAGAAAAAAGAAAATACCTTGGCTGAAAGTGACTGAAGTATAACTATAGGAAGCCCCTGTCAAACATCATGTCAAGCACTACACCCTCACTCTCAATGGTACAATATTAATTACTGTCCCAAGCTCTGACCTTGGAACATTCAACAGTTCCTCCTGAATTCATGAAAAGTTGTGATGAAAGTATTTCACGTTTTCTAACACTTTGAAAATTGAGAAGCTGCGTCTTGTTTATATGCTAACACTCTGGGAAACAAGTGAAATATTTGATTAGAGAAATGGAGAATGCCTATTCTGAGATGATCCAAGAAAGTTTGAAAAGAACAAAGGAATTTGCCTTACCAAATGGTAAACTTTACGAGAAAGAGAACAATAAACAAAGTAGGTATCTTGGGCAAGAATGGATAAACTAATTATAATTAACACAACAAAGTATATGGCCCAGAAACAGACCCAAGTAAACATAAAAATGTTAGTGCATAATAATGATAACACAAATCAGTGGATAAAGGAGGGACAGTTGATTAATGTCATCTCTTCATCACAAAATTAATTCCAGATGAGTTAATTTTTGTCAAGTGTGAAAAACAAACACAAACAGGAAAAGGAAGAATTAGGATTTAAATATGCTTAAAAACATACTCAATAAAGAGAATTTTAAACAAAATTTAAAAGTAATAAGAAACTAGGGGAAATATTCCCAACAAACATGACAAAGGGTTAATATCCTTCACATATGAAGCCCTTTACAAATCAATAGAAAATGAGCAAAAGGACATGAAAAAGCTGACAAAAAATAAATATAAATGACCAATAAACATGAAAAAAAGTTCAGCCTTACTTGTGATCAAAGAAATGCAAACTTTAAAAGTAAGATAAGGCTATCTCTACCCCCCAAAAAATAGAAAGTCCTCAATTATATTAAGAATTTTAAAACTTCTATATCGCAAAAAGAAAGTTTTTAATAAAGCTACAAACCAAGAGAAGTTATTTGTCACACATACAGCCAACAAAGAATTAGCATACAAACTATATAAAGAACTGCAAAATATCAATAAGAACAGGTCAATAGAGAAATGGACAAAAGACATGAAAAGGCACTTCACAGAAAACATAACAATATATATATATATTCAATTTTATTAGGAATGAAATGCAAATTAAAACAATTATGAAATGCCATCTGATAAAAATTTAAACTTTGATGATATCAAGTGTCAGTGAGGATGTGGAGAATGGGAACTCACACACTGCTGATGAGAATGTATATTGGTAAACAACTGTGCATTATCTAGTGAAGTTGATGAAGCTCATACCCCTTGATGTAGCAATTTCACTTTTAGAACATAAACACCTTAGCCTAAACTCTAGAGAAGCTCAAGAAACTCTCACAGATGTCTATGGGACAGGTTCAAGAATGTCCCTCACAGCGCTGCTTTATATAAATTACAGTACTCCGTTTTAGCAGTGAAAAATTAGTGAGCCACGGAGTGCACATATACACTTGGATGAATCTCAAAAAACATAACATTAGGTTAAAATAGCAAGACACCAGAGATTACATACAGTATGATACTCATTGATATGAAGTCCAAAGGCAGTAGAAAACTAAGCATTATAGTCTCTGTGGGTACATAATATATGGTAAAAGAGCAAAGCAAAGAAATAATATAAACAAAATTCAGGATTTGTGGTTGAAGGAGGGGAATGCTGTCTGGGAGGGCACACCGGAAAGTATCAACTTGATTGCCTTTTTATTTTTTATCATCCACTCATAAGTGCTGTTTTGTTATGAGTACCTTCAGGCCCACGAGATATTGCCAAACTGCTTTCAAAGGTGATTGTTCCAAGTAGCCTGACAACAGTGTGTGGAAGATCCTATTTCCCCCATCACACCCAAAACTCGCTAAGTCAGGCTTGTTAATTTTTACCTCTCTGGTGGAAAGGAAATGGTATTTCATTGCCTTCATTTGCATCCTCCTGACTACTGATGAAGCTGGGCATATTTTTATATCTTTATTGGACAGTCCAGTTTCACTTCCCTGAATTACCTGTTCATTTCCTTTGCAAATTTCCTTGTTGAATTTTTTTTCTTTTGTTTTTATTACTTTATAAGGATTTGTAAGTATTCTAGATCCTAAATCCTTTATCAGTCACACACATTGCAAATGTTTCTTCTCAATCTGTGGTTTGTCTTGTAAACTTTATTTTGTCTTTCAACAATTTTAAATTTTAACATAGTAAGTATATGAACATCTGTGTAAGTTCTGTGCTTCTAGAGCCTCATTTAAGAAATCCTTCCCTACTCCAATTCTATAAAGGTATTCTGCTACTTACTCTCTTAAAATTTATTAAAGTTTTGAAATTCACATTTAGATCTTTATCAAGTGAACTACAGATCTAATGTGTTTTTTTCCCTTTGGATAGTCTATTTTCCCAGATCCACTTATTAAATACCTCATCCTTTTCCTGCTGATTTGTAACATCACTTCTTTGAGAGACTGTCTTGCAATATCTGAGAGTCTGTTTCTGGGCAATAATTCCATCTCTTTGATCTATTTGACTATCCCTACACCAGTATCACATTGTTTTAATTACTATATATCAAGCCTTGATATCTGGAAGGGCAAATTTCTTCCTTTCTCAAAATTGTCTTGGCCATTTTTGGACCTTTACCCTTCCATATGAATTTTAGGAATAGCTGTAAAATGCCTGCTGGGATTTTAAGCAAAATTGAACTTACAGACTATAATTTTCTAATTGGTATTGTTAGTATACAAGAATACCACTGATTTTTTTAAATGTTAATTTGGGGCACAGCAACTTTGCTGGACACTCTTATTAGTTCTAATAAATGCATTGTTTATCATTTCTCTTTGATTTTCTGTGTAGTTAATCATCATCTACAAAAAAAAGTTCATCTCCTTCCAATTATGTCCTCATTTTTTCATGTCTTATTTTATTGTTAAGATGTCTAGTAAGTGATGATAATGGGCATTCTTATCCCACACTGCTATTTATATTGGCAAAAAAATTGGAAAACATCCTAGATGTCTAACAATAGGGAAATAGTTGTGAATACTATGGTACTTCCTTATAATGACATTTCTGCCATTAAAAAATAGCATTTTCAAAAATTTTAATTTAAATTATTAAAATACCCACAATAAAATGCTACATAAAAAGCCATTTATCAAATTAAATATGATTCAAGTTTTATAAGTAAAATATATTATATAACATATGCTTTGTATTGTGTATGTCACTCAAGTGTCACCAGTTTTCAAGGCCTACAGGATTGAGCTTACCCATGATATCCAAATATAAATCCATGCCCCATCCCACAGGACTATAAGAAGTCTGGTCCTCTCTGAAGTTATTTATGGTGATCTTCAGCATGTCCTGGTTTTTGTTTCCCACCTTCCATGCTTGACTACTGCCCCAGGCTGCTGCTTCTGTCACTTTTGCCCATTTCAGCATTCCTTCTATACTTAAGCCCCAAACATGAGTACAAGCCATCACTCCTTTATTCTTCAGAGACCAGCTAAGAGAGGACTCCTGTGGTTTAATAAACTTAAATAAGTTTAATAAAGTTGACAATAGCACAGCCAAATTACAAGGCAAGAAAGAAAAACATCAAATTGGAATTCATGTACCATTGCACTTAAAATCCATTGGCCAAGCCTGTTCACAGGGAGCCATGTCTTCCTTCCTCCCTAGCTTCCGGCCTCTGGCCTGCTGCCGTGTTCAGAGACACATTCCTCTCAACTAGACTTTGCTTTTTCATATTCTCTCACTCTCTCCTCCCCTCACCCACCACCCCTGCTCCTTGGAGTGCACCATTGTATTCCAACATGCTAGAGGAATCAGAATCAAGCCAGCTAATATCACGATGATTTCTCAGGGCTACACTCAGCCCACAGTGAAGGCAGCCTTTACCTCAGTTAACATCTCAGTCTGAAGAAGGAAGACAGACTCTGGAGGTGCAATGTTCAAACCCCAACTCCACCACTTCATACTTGTGACCTTGGGCACGTTGTTTATCCTCTCTGTGCCTTGGTTTCCTCACCTTCACAATGGAGATAATAATAGAATGTAACACATAGTGTTATTTTAAGGACTATATAGGATACTGCATTTAAAACAGGACATATTCTAACATATAGAAAATGTTAGCAGTTTCCATTAGTGTTGGGATTACCATGTGTTAGTAGGAATACAGTACAAGTTGTAGGAGTGGAATTACTCTACCGATATTCAGGGCTACAGTAGGAAAAAAAAAAAACTTTTGCTGAACTTGTTTCTCTATAGCTAGACAGTCTCACCAGTGCAGCTCTTCTGAGAAAAGAGAGTCTGCCCCCAAAATAAATTCCAGCATACTGCATTAGGGCCACAAAGAGTTCAGAGATAGTTTCAAAGCATCCTGCAAAGGAACTATGTAACAACTCAAAAAGAAATAAAATATTGGAATAGATAAACCAGAATATCAGTAGCAGTTATTTTTGATTTGTGGGATTATGAATGATTTTTATCCTAACTGCACACTTTTGTGTGTTTTGCCAACACTGGCCATCTATTGCTTTTATAACATGAAAAATTAAGAACAGTAGAAAATATAGAAAGAAAGCCATCCATACCAGATAAGAGTTTATTAGAATTTATTCAATTACCAAAATTCTACAATGAAATGTAGTCTAGGCTTGAATAAAGAGAGAATTCATCTGGATATTGAGTCTTGGCAAAGCCTGGCCATCACCATGTGACCATATTGCTGCTCTGGGAGTGGCCTGTGAGCTTTTCAGCTGCAGCCTCTTAACTCAGATAATTAGAATTCTGTTCCCCTGGGGCATACTCAGATCTGAACATGAACTTGTAGCTGACACCAGATGCTCATCCCCATTTGCAGTTTACATGTGGAGAATTCACCCTATCCTTAAAAGTGGGTTACAAAAATGCTTCCATAAAACTTACGTCAGTTGTCTAAAACCATTGCGTTGGCACTTTCCAAGTTTAGTATGACCTTGTATTTACATAGCAGAATGTACTTTAAGATAGGAAAAAGGATCCTGTTAGAAGTTAATGGCAAATGCCCTCTGCCCTCAGAAATACAACGATTAAGATGAATCAGAGGCTCCTGATTTTGAATCAGATCTGCTCTCCTTGAGAAAATAGGTTTTGGGCCTTTTCCCATCCTACTTCTCCTTGAAAAATAATGGCAAAGCTTTCCTTACTGGATTTTGTCATGGAATAGAATCCTAGGAACATCTAATAACAAAAGCCAACAAAGGGAAAGCAGATAACAGACTCCCCAAAAACATGGTAACTTGACATAAATGAGCATTTTGCAAAGTGTGTTCCTCAGATGTGTTATATGAAATGTTCTTCAGGAAAAGGATTCCATGGTCAAACATGAGTAGAAAGCACCAGATATCGTTTTTCTTGGAGGTAAAGAATGCATATTAAAGGCCTGAACAATTCTGGAGTAGTCCATTTGAATTTGTTAAACCCACATTTTCCTAAATATATTTCATCAAGAAACTATTCCATACTCTTCTCAACATTCTCTTCCACTTTGGAAAGTATTGACTGAACAATTAATACATTTGGGAAATCACACAAGTATCTTGATAATATACAGACTTTTTTTAAAAATTCTTAGACCATTTTAAATTTCGTGATGCCCAACTACAAGAATGGCAACATTAAAACCAAATGGGAAACATCTGGAACTATGAAAGTAGGAAGTGGAGGCTCGTGAGAGATAAGGACCAAGGCGGCTGTGGGAATGGCTGGAATTCATTAGCACTCTTTAGTCAAGGTTTTCTCCTAAGAAATTTCTAATGGAAAGTAATGCTGTCATTAGAAACCCTGTCAAGAATATGGTTGAGGTACTCATTTCTCAGGGCAGGACAAATAAAACTTTTGTAGGGTGTCAAGAGACTGAACATTAAAGGAAAGTATAATGTCCATATCTAACATGCCTTTCTCTCTCCTACCTTCTCCCAGCACTCAGAGGGGAAAGCTCTAAAACTAGTATCCAAAGATCTCAAGCATTGCACCACGAGCAAAGATTCCAGAGGGCTGCTGAAATCTTAGAAAGTGTATAAACACCTTAAGCTGAATTCAGGAGACTAGGCAACTAACATGAGTTAGTATTGACCTTTTGTGGTTTTTTGTTTTGTTTTTTTCACTGTGCCATGCAACATGTGGGATCCTAGGTCCCTGACCAGGGATCGAACCTGTGCCCCCTGCAGAGGTCATGAGGAATGCCAAACACAGGACTGCTGGGGAAGTCCCAGTATTGAAAAAGCATATCACTGCTGTATAGCACAAGAACTCTACTTCACTTCTCTGTACGGTAGAAACTAACACAACACTGTAAAAAACTATACCCCAATTTAAAAAAAAGAAAGAAAAAGCATATCAGACAATCTATTCTGATAGACTAAGAATGTACTGTCTTTCAGAAAGCCGGTACAAGGATGCTTGTAAATTCTGATATTGGTTGTCTATTTGACCAGCAACCAGATTCCCTTCTGGACCCAAAGATGATATTGTTTGGTGATTCAAGAGTATGCAACAAATGCCATCGTTTCTTCTGTTTGGGTAATCTTTTGAATGGGATAAACATGCCCTTGTCTAACTTCTTAGTTTATCTTTGTAAACAAGGGGGAAAAAATAAGGTAAGGATATATCTTTTGCTTTAATGAATCATTTAATACAACATTTTTGTAGTTTGAGTAAAACATTTGTGGTAGTTCCCAGCTTCATTGTCATTGATCTTCATCCTTTGGTGTAGAATTGAAGAATTCTCTGACTCTTTGACTTGAACCAGTATGTGATCAGTATATTTCTATGTGATTCATAGAAGGAAAGCATGAGTAACATAAATGAGAAGACTCTGAGGGGTAACCTCACAATCTTACTTTCTCTAATAGCTCTCAGAAACGGGGCTCAGTAAAAACACCAAGATTTCTGATAGCTTTAAATTTACTATTGTATCCTTTACTGCCTAACATAAAAGACAATTCAAGGATGGGGAACCTTGAATTCACTGTTCCCCAGAGTACATATAATAGAAAATCGTCACCTTCCCAACATCGATTCTACAGCAGTCATGTTTTTAGGTAGGATGAACCCCTCCATCAGCTTCAGGGGTAAAGTCTTACTGCTATAACCCATCAGGATAATCCCACCCCTTCACCATAGATATTGGTTAAAGTGACCTAGGTTTAAACCAATTAAAGGTCCAATCAACAGGGATCTCAGAATTTTTGTTAGATAGCTAAGGAAAGACTCTATCTTTCTCTGGATAAAAAAGAGGAAACATGTGGACCTAATTATACTGACAGCTCTCTTCTAACATCAAAGGGCCCAGCCTCTGGGTGAAGCCCACACTGTAGATGGCAGATGTAGAGAAAAAAAAAAAAAAAACAGAAGAAGCAGAGTCCACAGTGACATTACTGAGCTCTAGACTAACCAGTTCCGGAACTCACACCACTGCATTTTCATAATACCTTTAAATTCCTTTATTTATTTTTTAAAATTATTTATTTATTTATTTGGCTGCGTAGGGTCTCAGTTGCTGCGCGCGGGATCTTTGTTGTGGTGCGCAGGCTTCACTCTAGTTGTGGCGCGGGGTCCAGATCGCGTGGGCTCTGTAGTTTGTGGCACGCATGCTCTCTAGTTGAGGCACGCAGGCTCAGTAGTTGTGGCGTGAGGGCTTAGTTGCCCCGCAGCATGTGGTTATTTCCCCAACCAGGGATCGAACCCACGTACCCTGCATTGGAAGGCAGATTCTTAACCACTGGATCACTAGGGAAGTTCCTCCTTTATTATTTAATCCAGTGTGAGTTGATTTTTCTGTCCCTTGGAATGGAAAGCTTCCTAACACAGGCAGACATACTAGGCCATGACATAGCAATAAAATCACATTGAAATGAGCATAGGTGCCTATAGTTCTATCCCTGGTAGTACTTCGGGTTTAAAAAATTATTATGATGCTTATTTTAAGGTCAAAATTTAATAGGTTCCATAGTTTTTCCTAGTAACAACTTCCCTGATTTTAATATCATTGATTTGCCTTTCTTCTTATTTACTCTTCTTCAACACCAATCTCCTGACTTTCCCACTTGGGGGGAAAAAAAAGTAGAAGAAGTTTGATATCTCTTTTTAAGTCAATGTAGTTACTATCATCTCATAAAAATTCTAGAAAGTTGGGTTAATTCACAGGGTTCAGCAGCTCTCCTGTTTATCAGGGGCCTACATACATAATGAAGTCCCGTTACTGCTCAGGTTAACCAAGTAAAAGGAAACATACGTGTCCCAGCACAATTCTGTTAAAAAGCAAACACATAAACAAACAAGAATTGTCCAGGTACAGTCAAATCCAAATCCATGCTTTTCCCCCACAAATTTAACACTGTATTTCTTTGATTTTCTAAAAACCATATCACCTCATCAGTTGGCCTTTCCTAGATGGAAGACTGATTGCTATGGAAAAAGATTACAATATTTAATATTGAAATCTTGAAGCCTGGGGTTGAGGGGCCTCTGTAGACAGGGTCCTTTGGAAAGCACACTACAGTTTTCTTTCTTCAAGCCACAAGGCAAACTTCCAGCTGACAGTATTTGAACCAAGCACCAGAAAAATGAATTGTGTGTATAAGAGGACACATAAGTACTTAACCCAGAGGATATTCGTACTATTTATTTCAGAGCCAAGGTGATTCCCTTCAGCAACCTGGGCTGGAGTCGGTGGGTAGGCTAAAGGGCAGAGTTAGCACGAGGTTCAAAGAGTTATTTCCACTTGGTGACTAAGCCCATTTGATTGTCTTAAGTGTTTCTGGCTTCTAGGGTGTGCGTTTATTTCAGATGATTATGAACGTTCCAAGAGGACTCACTGCAGCCACCTGGCTTAAGGACTATAAGGCACTTGGGAAATCAAATTTCAGAAGAGAAGATTGGTTTGACAAACAATGAACAAGGAGAAATCTTCTCTTTGCAGAGCTGCTGTGTGTCAGAGTTTATCCTCATTATATTATGGTAGGAAGAAAAGGACAAATTAAGACATTTAACTGCTTAAAATTTGAGAACCAATTGCATTTAACACAGCAAATCTTGTTACCGGACCTGTGGGTTTACCTTTTGCCTGTGTGAAGTCTGGTATGTGTTAGCAAATAACATTTTTTTAAAACCATAGAATGGATCTGGGCTAAGTGGATAATCACAGCTACATATCCTCTGCTTTACAAGAGAAGATCCTGTAGGATCCAAAAAGTTTTAAAATTAGATCGGAAGTGCTTAAAAAGAAGAAATCGTCAAAATAACCTTACCTGCCCACCGTTGCTAGCACCAGCATGCTTTAAATTCATAGCAATTATGTAACTCAAAAGTTTTAATTTTTAATATAAGGAGTCATTCAAACACTTTTATTCAAATGCTCCAATAGAACCATGAATACTCCAAGTTCAAATACTGATGTCAGACATGTTTATCTTTAGTGGTGAGCCAATTTGTCATGTTTGGGGTGGAGGAAAAAGATAAAACAGTATGGCCAGAAAGCCAAAGTTCTCCTCTATTCTTGCGGATAGAGCTATCATTGGCATTTAATTGAAAATACTGAACAAAACCTCACTAGTGGCTAATGTTTGCATATTTCATCAGGAATCAAGTAAATCACGTCTTCTGTGAGTGGCATCTTCCTCAAGTGTATAATGACAGGCTTAGACAAAATAATTATTAAGTTCTCTTCTACCTCTGTGGCCTATTAATTATACTGTCACTTCTTATTGTAAAATAATATTCTCAATGCAAAAAAATATCAGAAACCTTAAAAGAATTAAGCTCAAACATATTTCAAGCACCCAGAGAAACCACTCTTTGGAATATAGCCTGCACCTTAATTCAATAAACAACTGATACATGAAATGTTTATTTGCATTCAACATACTTTCAGAAAGGACTTGAGGTGGCTTCGCATAAATGCCTAATATTCAAAAGGGCTACTGAAATTAGGCTAAAAGTAGAAGGGCTTTGTAATGAATGCAAGGACCTCTTTGACTAGAGACAGTGATGCTAACAGGAATGACTGAGGGTGATCACCAATAAGTATTCCAAGATAGCGGGATTTTGCCTGTTTGTGTGCCTCTATATCCTTTGGTGGCTACTCCAGGTTTCCTGCAGAAATTTCCCTAAAATGGGACTAAGAGCCAGAGGCAGTTATTTGAAGACCTTTGAAGATGGTAAGCTATTTAAGGAAACTGGTCTACGTAGCATTTTCCAGGCTTCCTATGGCAGTCAACCAGGGGCAGTCATTGCTGGGGATGACCACAATTATAAGGTCTGAGCACCCTGGAAACCACTCATCTTTGAGGCATATTAGGCCTTCCAGAATAGATGAGGATATTCCTAGCACTATGTCTCTTTGAAGCAAATATATTCAAGCTGTTTTCAGAGTACTCAGACACTACTAGCAACTCTCTGTGAAATAAATGATGTAGTGACTTTGGGGGTTAGCTTTTCTATTCAGCCTGATGTTTGCAACTGTTCAGAATCAAAGCTGCTGGCTTAATGTTAAATGATTTCTACCATGGCCCTCCAATTTGTGGATAACTATGATTTCAGAAAATCAAACTGGACTTGAATTTTGATCATAATTTGTCTTCGAAAATTGTGCTTTGTCTCCAATAAACCATGAACTTTTTTCTCTTGCCAAATATTTACTAAAATGCTAAGTGGTATGTTTATCAGAACTGAGTCTCTAGTGAATAATGATTTCCTTCCACTGGTTATACCACCTATAAAGACTAAGTTTAGTTTCATCCATTCATTACGTATGTGTTGAGTATTATGTGCTAAACACTGGAGATACAAAGTGAAATGAGATAAACATGGTCCTTTTCCTTGAAGAGCCTACAGGCTAGGGACAAAGCTAGGCAAACAAATAATTACAGAGGAGTATGATGAGGTTATTATAGGGGAAGGGTGACAGTGTCTGACTCATAATATAAGCTCACTAAAAATTTAATGAATGAAAGAATTAATGAATTGCACAGTAACGCTTGGCAAGGATAACTAACCCAGGCTTGGAGGATCAGAGAAGTTTTCCAGGAGGAAATTATATTTAAACTGAGACCCGAAGGATGAGTAGAAATTTGAAAAAGGAGAAAGAGAAGGGATGACCACAGGAGAAAGTATTTTAGGTAGAAAGAAGAACAAATAAAAAAGCAGGGAGTCAAGAGATAACAGTGGCACCCTGGAGAAATTGAAACAAATCTAGGATGATTGAAATGTAGAGTTGCATAAGTCTAGAAAATAGGCAAGGACCAGAGCCTGCACAGATTTGGAAGCAATGTCAAGAAGATTGAATTTTATCCTAAAAACAGCAGGGATCCATGGAGGGTTTTAGGTGGCTGGCCAAGATCATAACCAAATTTGCATTTAAATGATCCCTCTTGCTACAGGAGGAATCTAATAGTAAAAGGATGATAGTAATCTGGACTGGAAAATGGCATATGGAAAAAAAGAGTACTACTCGAAAAATATTTAGGAGGTATAATCAAAGAGGCTGGGAACTAGATGTGGAGGATGAGGGAGAGAAATGAAAGATCATCTCCAGGTTTCTGGCGATCCGGTGTTTCAGTTATCTACACTGCTGTATTCCAAACCACTTAACATTTTTTTAAACATCTTTATTGGAGTATAATTGCTTTACAATGGTGTGTTAGTTTCTGCTTTATAGCAAAGTGAATCAGCTATACATATACATATATCCCCATAACTCTTCCCTTTTGAGTCTCCCTCCCAACCTCTCTATCCCACCCCTCTAGGTGGACACAAAGCACCGAGCTGATCTCCCTGTGCTATGCAGCTGCTTCCCACTAGCTATCCATTTTACACTTGGTGGTGTATATGTGTCCATGCCGTTCTCTCACTTCATCCCAGCTTACCCTTCCCCCTCCCCCATCCTCAAGTCCATTCTCTATGTCTGCATCTTTATTCCTGTCCTGCTCCTAGGTTCTTCAGAACCTTTCTTTTTTTTTTTTTAGATTGCATATATATGTGTTAGCATATGGTATTTGTTTTTCTCTTTCTTACTTCACTCTGTATGACAGTCTCTAGGGCCATCCACCTCACTACAAATAACTCAGTTTCATTTCTTTTTGGGGCTAATATTCCATTGTATATATGTGCCACATCTTCTTTATCCATTCATCTGTCAATGGACACTTAGGTTGCTTCCATGTCCTGGCTATTGTAAATAGAGCTGCAAAAGAACAAAAAATTCCACAATTTGTATGGAAACACAAAAGACCCCAAATAGCCAAAGCAATTTTTTTTTTTTTTTGGTGCAGAGAGGAGAAATTTGGTTTTGTTTTATTTTATTTTATTTTTTTATTAGTTTCTGCTTTATAACAAAGTGAATCAGTCATACATATACATCTGTTCCCACATCCCTTCCCTCCTGCGTCTCCCTCCCTCCCACCCTCCCCATCCCACCCCTCCAGGCGGTCACAAAGCACCGAGCCGATCTCCCTGTGCTATGCGGCTGCTTCCCACTATCTATCTACCTTACGTTTGGTAGTGTATATATGTCCATGCCTCTCTTTCGCTTTGTCACAGCTTACCCTTCCCCCTCCCCATATCCTCAAGTAGGTCTGTGTCTTTATTCCTGTTTTACCCCTAGGTTCTTCATGACATTTTTTCCCCTTAAATTCCATATATATGTGTTAGCATACGGTATTTGTCTTTCTCTTTCTGACTTACTTCACTCTGTATGACAGACTCTAGGTCTATCCACCTCATTACAAATAGCTCAGTTTCATTTCTTTTTATGGCTGAGTAATATTCCATTGTATATATGTGCCACATCTTCTTTATCCATTCATCCGATGATGGACACTTAGGTTGTTTCCATCTCCGGGCTATTGTGAATAGAGCTGCTATGAACATTTTGGTACATGTCTCTTTTTGAATTATGGTTTTCTCAGGGTATATGCCCAGTAGTGGGATTGCTGGGTCATATGGTAGTTCTATTTTTAGTTTTTTAAGGAACCTCCATACTGTTCTCCAAAGTGGCTGTATCAATTCACATTCCCACCAGCAGTGCAAGAGTGTTCCCTTTTCTCCACACCCTCTCCAGCATTTATTGTTTCTAGATTTCTTGATGATGGCCATTCTGACTGGTGTGAGATGATACCTCATTGTAGTTTTGATTTGCATTTCTCTAATGATTAATGATGTTGAGCATTCTTTCATGTGTTTGTTGGCAGTCTGTATATCTTCTTTGGAGAAAAGCCTATTTAAGTCGTCTGCCCATTTTTGGATTGGGTTGTTTGTTTTTTTGCTATTGAGCTGCATGAGCTGCTTATAAATTTTGGAGATTAATCCTTTGTCAGTTGCTTCATTTGCAAATATTTTCTCCCATTCTGAAGGTTGTCTTCTGGTCTTGTTTATGGTTTCCTTTGCTGTGCAAAAGCTTTGAAGTTTCATTAGGTCCCATTTGTTTATCTTTGTTTTTATTTCCATTTTCTAGGAGGTGGGTCCAAAAGGATCTTGCTGTGATTTATGTCATAGAGTGTTCTACCTATGTTTTCCTCTAAGAGTTTGATAGTTTCTGGCCTTACATTTAGGTCTTTAATCCATTTTGAGCTTATTTTTGTGTATGGTGTCAGGGAATGATCAAATTTCATACTTTTACATGTCCCTGTCCAGTTTTCCCAGCACCATTTATTGAAGAGGCTGTCCTTTCTCCACTGTACATTCCTGCCTCCTTTATCAAAGATAAGTTGACCATATGTGCGTGGGTTAATCTCTGGGCTTTCTATCCTGTTCCATTGATCTACCTTTCTGTTTTTGTGCCAGTACCACACTGTCTTGATTACTGTAGCTTTGTACTATAGTCTGAAGTCAGGGAGCCTGATTCCTCCAGCTCCGTTTTTCGTTCTCAAGATTGCTTTGGCTATTCGGGGTCTTTTGTTTTTCCAAACAAATTTTGAAATTTTTTGTTCTAGTTCTGTGAAAAATGCCAGTGGTAGTTTGATAGGGATTGCATTGAATCTGTAGATTGCTTTGGGTAGTAGAGTCATTTTCACAATATTGATTCTTCCAATCCAGGAGCATGGTATATCTCTCCATCTATTTGTATCATCTTTAATTTCTTTCATCAGTGTCTTATAATTTTCTACATACAGGTCTTTTGTCTCCTTAGGTAAGTTTATTCCTAGATATTTTATTCTTTTTGTTGCAATGGTAAATGGGAGTGTTTTCTTGATTTCACTTTCAGATTTTTCATCATTAGTGTACAGGAATGCCAGAGATTTCTGTGCATTAATTTTGTATCCTGTTACTTTACCAAATTCATTGATTAGCTCTAGTAGTTTTCTGGTAGCATCTTTAGGATTCTCTATGTATAATATCATGTCATCTGCAAACAGTGACAGCTTTACTTCTTCTTTTCCAGTTTGGATTCCTTTTATTTCCTTTTCTTCTCTGATTGCTGTGGCTAGAACTTCCAAAACTAAGTTGAATAAGAGTGGTGAGAGTGGGCAGCCTTGTCTTGTTCCTGATCTTAGTGGAAATGGTTTCAGTTTTTCACCATTGAGGACGATGTTGGCTGTGGGTTTGTCATATATGGCCTTTATTGTGTTGAGGAAAGTTCCCTCTATGCCTACTTTCTGCAGGGTTTTTATCATAAATGGGTATTGATTTTTGTCGAAAGCTTTCTCTGCATCTATTGAGATTATCATATGGTTTTTCTCCTTCAATTTGTTAATATGGTGTATCACGTTGATTGATTTGCGTACATTGAAGAAACCTTGCATTCCTGGAATAAACCCCACTTGATCATGGTGTATGATCCTTTTAATGTGCTGTTGGATTCTGTTTGCTAGTATTTTGTTGAGGATTTTTGCATCTATGTTCATCAGTGATATTGGCCTGTAGTTTTCTTTCTTTGTGACATCCTTGCCTGGTTTTGGTATCAAGGTGATGGTGGCCTCATAGAATGAGTTTGGGAGTGTTCCTCCCCCTGCTATATTTTGGAAGAGTTTGAGAAGGATAGGTGTTAGCTCTTCTCTAAAGGTTTGATAGAATTCACCTGTGAAGCCATCTGGTCCTGGGCTTTTGTTTGTTGGAAGATTTTTAATCACAGTTTCAATTTCAGTGCTTGTGATTGGTCTATTCATGTTTTCTATTTCTTCCTGATTCAGTCTCAGAAGGTTGTGATTTTCTAAGAATTTGTCAATTTCTTCCAGGTTGTCCATTTTATTGGCATAGAGTTGCTTGTAGTAATCTCTCATGATCTTTTGTATTTCTGCAGTGTCAGTTGTTACTTCTCCTTTTTCATTTCTAATTCTATTGATTTGAGTCTTCTCCCTTTTTTTCTTGATGAGTCTGGCTAATGGTTTATCAATTTTGTTTATCTTCTCAAAGAACCAGCTTTTAGTTTGGTTGATCTTTGCTATCGTTTCCTTCATTTCTTTTTCATTTATTTCTGATCTGATCTTTATGATTTCTTTCCTTCTGCTAACTTTGGGTTTTTTTTTTGTTCTTCTTTCTCTAATTGCTTTAGGTGCAGGGTCAGGTTGTTTACTCGAGATGTTTCCTGTTTCATTAGGTGGGATTGTATTGCTATAAACTTCCCCCTTAGAACTGCTTTTGCTGCGTCCCATAGGTTTTGGGTCGTCGTGTCTCCATTGTCATTTGTTTCTAGGTATTTTTTAATTTCCTCTTTGATTTCTTCAGTGATCACTTCGTTATTGAGTAGTGTATTGTTTAGCCTCCACGTGTTTGTATTTTTTACAGATCTTTTCCTGTAATTGATGTCTAGTCTCATAGCATTGTGGTCGGAAAAGATACTTGATACAATTTCAATTTTCTTAAATTTACCAAGGCTTGAGTTGTGACCCAAGATATGATCTATCCTGGAGAATGTTCCATGAGCACTTGAGAAAAATGTGTATTCTGTTGTTTTTGGATGGAATGTCCTATAAATATCAATTAAGTCCATCTTGTTTAATGTATCAGTTAAAGCTTGTGTTTCCTTATTTATTTTCATTTTGGATGATCTGTCCATTGGTGAAAGTGGGGTGTTAAAGTCCCCTACTATGAGTGTGTTACTGTCGATTTCCCGTTTTATGGCTGTTAGTATTTGCCTTATGTATTGAGGTGCTCCTATGTTGGGTGCATAAATATTTACAATTGTTATATCTTCTTCTTGGATCGATCCCTTGATCATTATGTAGTGTCCTTCTTTGTCTCTTCTAATAGTCTTTATTTTAAAGTCTATTTTGTCTGATATAAGAATTGCTACTCCAGCTTTCTTTTGATTTCCATTTGCATGGAATATCTTTTTCCATCCCCTTACTTTCAATCTGTATGTGTCTCTAGGTCTGAAGTGGGTCTCTTGTAGACAGCATATATATGGGTCTTGTTTTTGTATCCATTCAGCCAATCTGTGTCTTTTGGTGGGAGCATTTAGTCCATTTACATTTAAGGTAATTATCGATATGTATGTCCCTATTCCCATTTCCTTAATTGTTTTGGGCTCGTTATTGTAGGTCTTTTCCTTCTGTTGTGTTTCTTGCCTAGAGAAGTTCCTTTAGCATTTGTTGTAAAGCTGGTTTGGTGGTGCTGAACTCTCTCAGCTTTTGCTTGTCTGTAAAGGTTTTAATTTCTCCATCAAATCTGAATGAGATACTTGCTGGGTAGAGCAGTCTTGGTTGCACGTTTCTCTCCTTCATCACTTTAATTATGTCCTGCCACTCCCTTCTGGCTTGTAGAGTTTCTGCTGAGAGATCAGCTGTTAACCTGATGGGGATTCCCTTGTGTGTTATTTGTTGTTTTTCCCTTGCTGCTTTTAATATGATTTCTTTGTGTTTAATTTTTGACAGTTTGATTAATATGTGTCTTGGTGTATTTCTCCTTGGATTTATTCTGTATGGGACTCTCTGTGCCTCCTGGACTTGATTAACTATTTCCTTTCCCATATTAGGGAAGTTTTCAACTATAATCTCTTCAAATATTTTCTCAGTCCCTTTCTTTTTCTCTTCTTCTGGAACCCCTATAATTCGAATGTTGGTGCGTTTAATGTTGTCCCAGAGGTCTCTGAGACTGTCCTCTGTTCTTTTCATTCTCTTTTCTTTATTTTGCTCTGCAGCAGTTATTTCCACTATTTTATCTTCCACCTCACTTATCCATTCTTCTGCCTCAGTTATTCTGCTATTGAACCCATCTAGAGTATTTTTCATTTCATTTATTGTGTTTTTAATCGATGCTTGATTCATCTTTAGTTCTTCTAGGTCCTTGTTAACTGTTTCTTGCATTTTGTCTATTCTATTTCCAAGATTTTGGATCCTGGACATAGAATCTTGGATCATCTTTACTATCATTATTCTGAATTCTTTTTCAGGTAGACTGCCTATTACCTCTTCATTTCTTAGGTCTGATAGGTTTTTATCTTGCTCCTTCTCCTGCTGTGTGTTTTTCTGTCCTCTCATTTTACTTATCTTACTGTGTTTGGGGTCTCCTTTTTGCAGGCTGCAGGTTCGTAGTTCCCATTGTTTTTGGTGTCTGTCCCCAGTGGCTAAGGTTGTTTCAGTAGGTTGTGTAGGCTTCCTGGTGGAGGGGACCAGTGCCTGTGTTCTGGTGGTTGAGGCTCGATCTTGTCTTTCTGTTGGACAGGTCCACGTCTGGCGGTGTGTTTTGGGGTGCCTTTGGCCTTATTATGTTTTTAGGCAGCGTCTCTGCTAATGGGTGGGGTTGTTTTCCTGTCTTTCTAGTTGCTTGGCATAGGGTGACCCACACTGTAGCTTGCTGTTCGTTGACTGAAGCTGGGTGCTGGTGTTGAGATGGAGGTCTCTGGGAGATTTTCACCGCTTGATATTATGTGGAGCTGGGAGGTCTTTTGTGGATCCGTGTCCTAAAGTTGGCTCTCCCACTTCAGAGGCACAGCACTGACTCCTGGCTGCAGCACCAAGAGCCTTTCATCTACCTTTTGGGGGGTCTAAGGTCTTCTGTCAGTGTTCAGTAGGTGTTCTGTAGGAGTTGTTCCACGTGTAGATGAATTTCTGATGTATCTGTGGGGAGGAAGGTGATCTCTGTGTCTTACTCTTCCGCCATCTTCCTGCCTTCCCTCACCAAAGCAATCTTGAGAAAGAAAAATGGAGCTGGAGGAATCAGGCTCCCAGAGTTCAGACTACACTACAAAGCTACTGTAATCAAGACAGTATGGTACTGGCACAAAAACAGAAATATAGATGAATGGAACAGGATAGAAAGCCCAGAGATAAATCCATGCACATATGGTCAGCTTATTTTTGATAAAGGAGGCAAGAATATACAATGCAGAAAAGACAGCCTCTTCAATAAGTGGTGCTGGGAAAACTGGACAGCTACATGTAAAAGAATCAAATTAGAACACTCCATAACACCATACACAAAAACAAACTCAAAATGGATTAAAGACCTAAATGTTAGGCCAGATGCTATAAAACTCTTAGAGGAAAACATAGGCAGAACATTCTATGACATAAATCGCAGCAAGATCCTTTTCAACCCACCTCCTAGAGAAATGGGAATAAAAACAAAAATAAACAAATGGGACCTAATGAAACTTAAAAGCTTTTGTACAGCAAAGGAAAACATAAAAAAGACGAAAAGACAACCCTCAGAATGGGAGAAAATATTTGCAAATGAAGCAACTGACAAAGGATTAATCTCCAAAATTTATAAGCTGCTCATGCAGCTTAATATCAAAAAAACAAACAACCCAATCCAAAAATTGGCAGAAGACCTAAATAGACATTTCTCCAAAGAAGATATACAGATTGCCATCAAACACATGAAAGGATGCTCAACATCACTAATCATTAGAGAAATGCAAATCAAAACTACAATGAGGGGCTTCCCTGGTGGCGCAGTGGTTGAGAGTCCGCCTGCCAATGCAGGGGACACGGGTTCATGGCCCGGTCCGGGAGGATCCTACATGCCGCAGAGCGGCTGGGCCCGTGAGCCATGGCCACTGAGCCTGAGCGTCCGGAGCCTGTGCTCCACAGCAGGAGAGGCCACAGCAGTGGGAGGCCCACGTATCGGAAACAAACAAACAAACAAAAAACCTACAATGAGGTATCACCTCACACCGGTCAGAATGGCCATCATCAAACCACTTAACATTTAATGGCTAAACAAATGACTGCTTTCTTATTTCTCATAATTCTGTCAGTTGACGGTGCTCAGCTGAGCAGTTCTTCTACTGCTGTTGCTTGTGCTCTCTCACGTGTTCTCAGTCAGAGGGCAGCTGGGGCTAGAACATCCAAGGTGGCTTCAATCACACGTATGGGCCCTTGGTGCAGATGGCTGGGAAACTGGCTCAGCTGGAATGTTAGGAGAGTTGGGCCTCTCCCTTCTTTCCATGTAGACTCAGGGTCTCTCTGTCTTCATAGGGACCCTCCAGAAGAGTAGCTGGACATCTTAGGTGGTAGCTCAAGGCTCCCAAAAATGCAAAGGTGGAAGCTGCCATTGCCATGTCTCACTTCTGCCACATTCTACTGGTTAACATGGGTCACAGAGCCAGGCAGATTCAATGTGGGAGAGTCTAAATACAAGTATGCATATGGGAAGGTATGGTTCATCAGGTCCATCTTTGGTAAACAGCTACAACATATGGTGATACCATTCACTGAGTATAGAAAAACTGGTGGAGGAACAGTTTTGAGGGAAGGAGAACTTTTAAGTTAAATTTTGGGTAGATTGAGCTTGAGATGTATATAAGACACCCAGTAGGTTGCTAGATATGTATAGGGATCTATAACTTAGGAGGGAAGACTGGGCTAGAGATATAACTTTGAGAGTCCTCATCGTATGGTAATGGAGACAGGAAGACTGCATACATTGAGAGGAGGAGAGCCCAGGTCAGAAAACCAAGAAACTCCAACATTTTTTTTTTTTTTTTTTTTTTTGCGATACGCAGGCCTCTCACTGTTGTGGCCTCTCCCGTTGCGGAGCACAGGCTCCGGACGCGCAGGCTCAGCGGCCATGGCTCACGGGCCCAGCCGCTCCGCGGCATGTGGGATCTTCCCAGACCGGGGCATGAACTGTGTCCCCTGCATCGGCAGGTGAACTCTCAACCACTGCGCCACCAGGGAAGCCCAAGAAACTCCAACATTTAAAGACTGAGACTGGGAAGAAGAACCTTAAAGGCAGTCTGAGATGGTGAAGTCAAAGGAGTAGCAGGAAAATCAGGAGAGCTTTGAGTGGCGTAATCCAAGTAAGTTTAGGGGTGTCAGATGCCTCCAAAGAGGCTGTCAATCAGAATAAGCTAGGTGATGTTGCAGTAACAAACTAACCCTCCAAATCACAGTGGCTTTACACTACACATTTATTTCCTTCTCACACTCAATCTGCTGCAGGACTCAGAGGAAGCCCACCCCGAAGAGTGACCAGGCTGGTTCCACCCTGAGTCTCTGTCACCTGAAGATAAGTCCTCAAAATAGAGTAAGAGAGAACATGGAGGGCTCACACACACTCTTCTGTGTCTTGGCACAGAAGTGACACACATCACTTTCCTGTAGAAGTTTTGGCCAGAAGTAGTTTTCAAACTACAGGGGAGACTAGAAAAAGCAGTTCTCCTGTGCATCCAAGAAGAGGAAAATAAAATAGAACCCAGTGAATACATAATATTGTCTTTGCCCCAAAGATCAAGTAGGGTGAGGACTGAAAAGTGTCTTGGATATAGTAACAAAATTATCTTTGTATCCTAAGGAGCTCACCATAATGTGTCCTCCAAAAAGATGTTGACTGACATGCTTAAGCACCTACTGCATGTTTAAATGTGCCTAAACCCATTCTGAAATAATCCCTAATAACTCTTCTAGACCTAAGGACCTTGGCTTTCAATAATTACCTCTCCCAGTCTACGTAATAACACCGATCAAAAATATAAAACATCTGTAAGATGTCATCCATCATGGTAAAAGCCAATTTGAATGAGTGTATGGTCCATCTCTCTGACTTTGCCTTTTCAGACAGTCAAAAATATTCTGATTCAAGTGGAGACAGTGGCTGCGTGGAGGCTCTAGTCTAAGCCAGAATCTTTAATTGCATTGTATTCGCTTATGACAAGTAATTAGAAATGACTGTTTCCTACCAGTCTGAATTACAAGATGATTATTTCCCTTTAACATTCACTGGTTGTTTGGCATTGCAAGACGGTGGTATTATTAAAAATACACTAATTATTGGAGAAAGTGGCCAAAAAGGAGCAATTTTCCAGATTTCAGGGTAACTTTGTCACAAGGAAGAGGCTAAGTGGGAGGGACTAAAGGTTCCATGAAAACCCCTCTTCTCGTTTTTTCAGAGGGTAGTCCTGGGAATGTTGGATTGCCACTGACCAAAAATCTCCTTTTTAAACCAGCTCTCCCCCTTATGACTTAACTAACCAAGAATATAAAACTAATACAGGTGAGGTAGTGATGAACAAGAAAGAAGATTCTGCTTCCAACAAGAAGAAATGATCACTTAGTACCAGCTGAGGGTGGATCACTTCAAACTCTTGACTATTTCTGATGAGAGATGGAGAAGGGTACAGGGGATGGGATTTTCATTTTTTATTTTATTCGTTTTGTTTTGCCTTTTCCTTATGAATAATTACTACTTTGATAATTGCTTAAGCACAACTTAATTTTTAAAAATACAAATACTTAACCGTGGTAGTTGAGGCCAGGGGAATTGTGAAGAAGGATCTCTGAAAGACAAACTAAACCTGCAACCAGTAGATAAAAAGTCCTGGAGATCTAATGTACAACATAGCATTATAGTCAACAATACTGTATTATAAACTTCAAAGTTGCTAAGAGTTTAGATCTTAATTGTTCCCACCACAAAACAGAAATGATAATTATGTGACATGATAGAGGTGTTAGCTAGAACTCTGATGGTAGTCATATTGCAATGTATAAATGTATCAAATCGACATGTTGTACACCTTAAACTCACACAATAGTATATGTCAATTGTGTCTCACTATAAATAGATAAATAAATAAATAAATAAGAAAAACTAATTTTTTCAATAGATGTCTTTAGCTTCCAGAATGTTGTGACTAAAAAGTTAGTTCTCTGTAACCTACAGTACACATAGAAATAATGTTAACCTATTTAATGTAGCTGAGCTACCATATATTGGGGAATAAATAGAGAAGAAATTATTCATTTTAAAATTAATGAGCCAACGGAAAAAAATACTGAATGTGAAATAAATATAACTTTAAATGGCATACTTAGAAGCAGATAAGCCTAGGATTTATTGTAGAGATTCTGAAGGAAATTTAGTGCAAAGCGCCTGGTGACACTGATTCCTTATTGTGTTATCTACTGTTCCAATGTCTGACTTTTGTGTTCCTTATTACTACCAGCACTATTCTTACATATATTAGACAGGATAAAGTTGTTTGGTTTTTTGTTTTGTTTTGTTTTTTGCCACGTGGTGAGAAAAAGAGAGAGGAGGTGGAGAAAGTTATGTGGAAGGGCAGGTGGGAATCGCTCAGGAAAGAAAAAGATTCCTGAGGTAACTGACAACAAAGAGGAATGTGTGTAAGGAACATCTGTGTATAGCTCTGAGGGGGGAAATTATCTCAGTAGAAATAACTGAGCTATAGCTATAGAAAAACAAGCATCACGAGACAGTGTACACCCAGTATGTTCACTCTTCAAGAAACATAGTTGGGTGAGACATGGGTTTAAACAATCCCAAAGTTTTGCCAGCAGGTGGAGCAATTGTCTTAATGTGGCTTGGTTGCTGTCCTTCGTGAACCTTTGAGTGGGTAGGGAAATTTAAAAACGAAAACAAAAATCTCAAAAGTGCATCCATCTGTTTCCATTATACAATTCTGTAAGTAAGGATTTGGTACTCTGAGAAGTCCTTGTAGCTGATTCTTTAATAGTGTCAACCATTTTGGATATGACTATAGAAAATCTCTATTAATCATCTCAAATTGAAAAGATGTCAGAGAAGAAGTTGACTTATCCTAAAATCAAAAAGAAAAGGCTCTCAACACACCCAAAAGTTGTAACAAGAAAAAACATTTTGCCCAGTAATTAAAATCACTTTGGACAGTGCCTGTTGCTTCAAGAATCTTCAAATATGACCTGAGGTTTGTTATTCATCCAGTAGGTTTAGCTTCTAATATGACTTTAAAACTTTACAGACCATAGCCTTTAAAATTCATCCTAATTGATGGATACTCAACATTGATTCTACCATATTAGACTGAGTGACTTATTTTAAACTACAGTGCAGAAAGCAGTAGTTGGCTTGAAAACAATAAAATAATAATGATAATCATTTTTCCTCTCCCCTTCTTTTAGCCTTTGACCAAGAGAGAATAACTACAAGAAACTACTAATTTACAAAACGTACAGATGACCTAGTTTATTCATAACCATAGGAGTTTTAATTTATTAAGCAGCAATTTAATATAAGCAATGCCTAGTAATTCTAGTGCACTATGTGTTTTGTAGGAGAATAATGTATTATTTAATGGGGAAGATAAATCTATCATTGGAAATTTTTAATAATGAGCAAAATTATGTTTGGGTATTTTCATGGGAAGTAATTAGTTGCAAACTGTCCTTCCCTGAAGGGTGGCGGTATTGGTTGCAATTGTTATTTTGTGGTGAATGACCTACCAGACAACCAACCCATGTCTTACTGCAGAGGAGTGGAGGGAGGACCAGCATGGGAGGACCGGAACCTGGAAGAGAGCCCATCAAAATAAACTCCTGACATCCATTAGCTCCAACCCCTGCCCCCAGCTACCTCAGGGAGGATCTAGAGATGGAGTAGAGGTTGCAGGTGAAGGACTCTGCTTCATGGCCTCAGATGACTAGAGAGTCTGCAGACTGCCCAGGTGCCCTCAGCAAATCTCTCTCCGTTTGGCTTGCTAAACTGCCTAAAACGTGTTCCCTCCTTGGGTGAAACATAATTGGGCGAGACATGGGTTCAAACATGCATCAAAGCATCAAAGCATTCGTTCTAATGCAAATGTTAAACCAGATGAGGAACATAACAATTCACGTGGATCTGTGAGTGCTTGGGCATTAAGTAGTAATTTTGTTATAAATAAGCTTTGGGAACTGACCGTGTATTATTAGAACACTGCAAGTATCGAAAGCTCAATTCAAACCAGCTTAAACAAGTAAGGAACTCATTGGTTCATAGAGCTGAGAAGGAACCTAAAGTGGCTCATGCGATTAAGGGGAGAGCCTCAGGAATAAGGGCACGTGGTCTGGAACCAACAACTCAGACAGCACCAGAATTTGCTCATCTCATCTCGCAGTTCAGTTTCTCTCTGGGTGTTGACACAATATTCGATTACTGAAGATGAGTTTTCTCCATACAGCCAAGGAAGATTAATATGGACAGATCTATATTTATGTTATCTTAGCTTAGCAACACCAACAAAAGAGAGATTCCTTCATTCTTCTAGCATCCATGTATCAATTCCAGGAAAGTCCATGAGTGGCCCAAAGAGTCACATACCCACCTCTTGGACCAACCACGATTGTGGGGAGGAGGTGGCACTAGGATCAGTTCAATTTGGGACATGTGCCTGTCCCTGTGGTTAGAGAAGGACGCCATGATTAAAACCCAAGTAGTAGAGGGCTTCCCTAGTGGCGCGGTGGTTGAGAATCCGCCTGCCAATGCAAGGGACACGGGTTCGAGCCCTGGTCTGGGAAGATCCCACATGCCACAGAGCAACTAGGCCCGTGAGCCACAACTACTGAGCCTGCGCATCTGGAGCCTGTGCTCCACAGCAAAAGAGGCCGCAATAGTGAGAGGCCCGCACACCGCTATGAAGAGTGGCCCCCGCTCGCCGCAGCTAGAGAAAGCCCTTGCACAGAAACGAAGACCCAACACAGCCAAAAATAAATTAAAAATAAATAAATAAAACCCAAATAGAGTCCCACAAGGTAGAATAAGAATGCTTGCACTGGAAAGGGACCATTACTAGACATAGAAGAGACCTAAAACTCTTTTTCCTTACTGTGGAGGAAAAAAGTCTAGAATCCATGGCAACCCAGAGCCCTAGGAGTAAAAAGGTTAGTAATGAACACTCTCCAAGGTTCAGTATTTCAAAACATTTAGCAGGATCCCACATGCACCTGACTTCCAGCAACACAGACTCTCTAAAATGTCCCATTCCCCCCTTTTTACTTGAATGACTTCAACTGTGGCGATGATATTGTGAATCCAAAGCTCTGATTGGCTTTTGAGCAATTCCAAGGCATTTTTGAAGTGGGTGGGAGGTACCAAAAGCCTCATCTGATAGCTGTGGTTTCTGATGTGAATGGTGGTATCTGGTTTACAGTTGGCCTTGGAAATGGGCCAAGGCCATTTTAAAGTGATGGACACAGGTAATGTGTGGGAGAAAATGTTTCAAAATTTGGGGTACATATGGGATTGACTCAAAGGAGTCCTTAGTGAAAAGACTGGAAAACCACTTCTGAAAGGCATGTCTGGAAAAGGGCAGAAATAGATAGGATCCACAGCCAGGACCATGGGGAAGAAATGAGTGAAGGAGAGAGGGTATAAATGGAAAGAGACAGCGGGAGACACTGCAGGCTAGCTTTATCAATTTCTATTGTTTGCCAGGATGCCCTCTTCAGAACACTGCAAACCACCACACAAACTGGAAACCTGGCATCATCCTAAACTCCTTCTCTCCTCTACCAGCCCAGCCCCCTCATTTACCTCCGATCTCAAGGATTCCACTTCCTAATGTCTCTCCTTTTGCCTACTTTTCTCTTGTTTAGTTTAGCCCGTCATTATTTCTCACCCATTATTTCCACCACCGCCTCATACCTGGTGTCCCAGTCTCTAATTTTGCCTCCCCACTGACAACCTCACAACCCCGATGCATTCTCCACACTCCAGGGCAGTCTTTCTAAAATAGTCACTGGATCATGTTACTTTCTTACTCAAAACTTCAGTGAGTCTGCCTGGACTCAAAATAAAGTCACCGAACATGGCCTCTAAGTCTAATCTCTGCAACCTCTTCTCTCGACAGTTTCCCCATACGATCCATCCTTTGTCCACAGAATGTCTTTCAGTTCTCTTAAGGCAATTTGCTTTTTTTTTTTTTTTTTTTTAGCCTTACAGCCTTAATATCAGTATAATGCTGTGCCTTTTTTTTTTTTTTTTTTTTTTTTTTTTTTTTGCGGTACACGGGCCTCTCACTGTTGTGGCCTCTCCCGTTGTGGAGCACAGGCTCCGGACGCGCAGGCTCAGCGGCCATGGCTCACGGGCCCAGCCGCTCCGTGACATGTGGGATCTTCCCGGACCGGGGCACAAACCCGTGTCCCCTGCATCAGCAGGCGGACTCTCAACCACTGTGCCACCAGGGAAGCCCTGCTGTGCCTTTTTTACCCACTCTCCCCCTCCTCTGTTTTCAAAGGTAGTAAGTTATGGAAACCCAACCAACTAATGATACAACCAATGAGCAGTATTTGTTAGGGTAGAGTCTGAGCTGCTAAAACAAAGATCCCCCAATATAGTGTAGCTTAAACAAGAAGAGCTTAATATTTCTTGCCCATGTAATGGTCCAGAGCCAAGGAGTCCTGGCTAGCAGAGCAGATCTGCCATCCTCAAGTGCAGCTCCTCTCTGGCTACTTTCTCTTTTGCATGCACCCCAGCCATTAGAAAGAACAAAGGGAAAAGAAGAGCTCACCCATTTCTTTTATTTTTAAAAAAAATTTATTTATTTATTTTTGGCTGTGTTGGTTCTTCATTGCTGCATGTGGGCTTTCTCCAGTTGTGGCAAGCGGGGGCTGCTCTTCCTTGCAGTGCTCAGGCTTTTCATTGCGGTGGCTTCTCTTGCTGCGGAGCACAGGCTCTAGGTGTGCGGGCTTCAGTGGTTGTGGCACGTGGGCTCAGTAATTGTGGCACACGGGCTTAGCTGCTCCGCAGCATGTGGGACCTCCCTGGACCAGGGCTCAAACCCGTGTCCCCTGCATTGGCAGATGGATTCTTAACCACTGTGCCAGCAGGGAAGCCCTCACTCATTTCTTTTAAAGGCATATTTTGAAAGTAGTACAATTCTATTGGCTACAACAGACAAATGATCACACTGAGGTTCAAGGAAGTGTGGGAAATGTAGTGTGAAGCTAGGCAGACGTGTACCCAGCTAAAACCCAAGTGGGTTATTGTAGGAAGAGAAGAATGAATATTGGCAAATGGCAGCAGTCACTGCCATAAACCATTATTCCCCAAGGCATGCAGATGAGCTAGGAGGCCAAAAGACTGAACAACTTTTCAAGTTGTAACCCCTTTTCTCCCCCCTTCTTTAGAAGCAACACCAGCCCAGTATAGGGAAGTCACCTGCTGAGGACAGTGGGGTCAGGAGCTCTGAGGTTGGGAAGAGGGCCAGAAGCAGGGCCAATACTCAGTCAGTAAGCACCAATATGGTTGCACTGGTTGTTAAAATACTAAAACATAGCCACACCGCTTGGGAAAGAATCACTCTTCTAAGATCTCCTAACTGCCTGCCTGCAAGCCTGGCCATCCCAACTCCTCTCCTGGGATCCTCAGACTTCTTCCATGATCCAGCAGCTAAAGGATTAATGCCTGGCACAGAGAGAGACCCAAGAGATTGAACCCTCTCTGCTGGATAACCCATTTAATTGATGCTGATTACTGATAATGTGGATATCACCCCGGCCAGAAGTCTAACATCCAGTGGCCTTCCTCAGCCACTGAATACTCTCCAAAATAAAGACAGAAGTGCAATGGACGGAACCTCATCTTTATTTTCCTTTTGAAATCTTGCTTGTGATGAATTGGGAGATTAGGATTGACATATATACACTAATATGTATAAAATGGATAACTAATAAGAACCTGCTGTATAAAAAAATAAGTAAAATAAAATTCAAAAATTCAAAAAAAAAAAAAAGAAAAAAAGAAATCTTGCTTTAGATACAGAAAACCTGAGATTGAGTCAGATTTCCAAGACCTCTAACATCAGTGAATATGACCCCTGTGGGAGATGTTTATTTTGCTAGAGGAGAAAAAGGCTGAGCTCATGAGGAAGGGAGGCTCAAGTTATGTGCCCAAAACAATGCAAACAAGACTTTAGGAAATCAACATATGGGAAAGCCAGAATTCATCTAATAGATAGCCACCCAAGGACATCTTCAGACCACCAAATCCTTCTTCCAGCTGGGATACGAGTGTGATGGAGTGGAAAGAACACTGGATTGGGGGCCAGAAGGCCCTGGTACTAGCTTGGAAAAGTGGAAACAACAGGTTTGTAGACTGGTTCCCTGATTACAATCTGTACAACCAGTCTCTACAGCTGTAAAAGGAGAGAGAATAATATTTACCACAAAACGCTATGAGGGCCGAATGAACTAGGGTGTGCCGGGTGCCGGGCATGCAGTAGGCACTCAATCAAAGTAAGTCCATATTTCTTGTCACTTCATTCTCCTCTCTTGTTCTCCATCTTCACCCTTGTCCTACTCCTACCCATCCCCATGCCCCACCCTGAACTCACACTTGCACAGGAATTTGTAGTCGGACCACAAACAGGTCACTTAATAGATATGTCTCAGTTTTCCCACATGAAAAGCAGGGATTATGCAGAATTTCTTGTGTGATGAAATTATTAATGTGAAGCAGGATACAGATGTGGAGGACTGCTGTTTGTGGTCAAGAGGAGCAAAAGGGGGGCTTCCCTGGTGGCGCAGTGGTTGGGAGTCCGCCTGCCGATGCAGGGGACGCGGGTTCTTGCCCCAGTCCGGGAAGATCCCACGTGCCGCGGAGCGGCTGGGCCCGTGAGCCATGGCCGCTGAGCCTGCGCGACTGGAGCCTGTGCTCCGCAACGGGAGAGGCCACAACAGTGAGAGGCCCGCGTACTGAAAAAAAAAAAAGAGGAGCAAAAGGAGGTGACAGATTTACATAACTTACCATGCATATTGCCATCATTTCTATAACATAACTTGCAAAACTACCTACAGTAAACATTTCAGATTACCTCTGGATTAAAGCAAAGATCTGTGATACTAGATATGCCAGCCATTTGTGTCAAATGATCCCATCTTTCAGAATGTGCCTGGCCCAGCGTAGACACTCAGTGTTTGCTGAGTAGAAGAATGGATTTATAATGAATCCACTGACTCTGTAAGGCAAGGCAGCATAAAGTAGAATGTACTTAAGGTACGTGTGGGCTGATTGCATACCAAACCCAGACTGATGCTTGAAGAAAGAAAAATGAACCAGCTCGTGAATTATGCTGAAGTTTACACTTCTCCTCAAACTGGTAATTGCTCTAAGAAGAGCCTGCTGCTTCAGTCATTGTCAGCTAATAGATGAAAATGTATGCTTTCCTAAATGTATATTTGAATTTCTAAAGTCTTGCATTTCGTACCAAGAACGAAATTTCACTCAACATTTTCACTTAGTAAAAGGAAGTAACCGATGAATAAACTTTGTTTTTAAAGAATTACCTTTTGGAAGGGAAGTAGAAGTCTATAAATAATTCATGAATCTGCAAATGATTTTTCTGTGTTTCTTTAGCATTGCTCACATTAAAACACCTGGCCCAGAGGTGCAAACTACCCCTCTTCTCTACAGATCCATCAGCAAGTTATTTGTTGAATGTCTTCTGGACTCTGTCAGAGAAGTTTAAGGTGGTGGCAAAAAACCATTAGAGAAAAGGGAGGGATGTAATCAAGCATTAAGTTCTAATGTTACAAATAAACAATATCCCTTTAAATTAGATGCTTTGGGAGGCAATGCTTAGAAGGTTAGGCAAAAAAGGGATGTATGTAAGTATTGCCTCAAGAAGGGCCTTGTGGGATTTAGGAATTTAGACTTGATTCTATAGCAACAGGGAGCCACTAAATACATTCAGTGCTGTGTGGGGTGATGGAGATCTATATCTTGGAAAGATGATGCAGGCAACTTGTGGAGGATGAATTGGAAGGGATTAGCCTGGAAGGGAGGCACCGAATGAGGAGGCCATTACAGTAGCACAGGTCAACAATGGGGGATGAGAATGAGGCGGGCTACTGAGCTCAGACCACTTCAGTAAGGCTGCTAATTAAAGGCAGGTCCAGGTAAAGCGCGGGGAGGGGATTGATACATTTTGAGGACAGGCAGTGGAGAACACATAGGAGTCAGGATTGACAATAGGATGTAAATGGGTCTTAAACAAATTTAAATGATAGGTTAATCTCTGGGGTGAAGTTCGACATTTTTCCATTTAATATTTTAATTAGAAGGGTAGTTAATTCCTGTTCTGTACGCATAGGACACCGATCTGATTTTTATTTGTTTAAATAGTAAAATTTGGAATTTTCCATCTCTATTCTCCAGGTTTCAGGAAACCCATCTTGATTTACCCTTTCCAACACCTCCATTCCCCTGGGCCAGTACCAGGGGTGAGGCCTCTGGAAGCGAGAGAGGAGACAAAACTTCTTTTATTTGCCCTAAAACACTAAATCCTTTATTATTGTTGAGATAAAGTGAATCTTGTTCTATCGATTTTGGCAAAAAAATAACACAGCTCAATTAAACAAAGTTCACGTTTTAGGACCTCAGAACTTAAAATTACTACATTCTTATTCCTCATAAAGTTCTGTAGTATAATATTGTGTTCACAGAGTGTGGTCTGTGAAGGTTAAGACGCAGGCAGACATGGTTTTTTCCTTTCAAAGACCATGCAATTTTTTTATTTTTTATTTTATTTTTTTTTTGTGGTACGCGGGACTCTTACAGTTGTGGCCTCTCCCGTTGCGGAGCACAGGCTCCGGACGCGCAGGCTCAGCGGCCATGGCTCACGGGCCCAGCCGCTCCGCGGCATGTGGGATCTTCCCGGACTGGGGCACGAACCCGTGTCCCCTTCATCGGCAGGCGGACTCTTAACCACTGCGCCACCAGGGAAGCCCAGATCATGCAATTTTTTATGATTTCTACTTACAGTTAATCATACTGTTTTCATTTATAATAGTAACAAGAAATTTCCTTTTAACATCAATTTATTTAGGTAAAGAAAACTAGGTTAATGAAAAGAAAAAGAAAAATTACACAGGAGGTTCTCTGATGTATGCAAAATTGTGAAGGTGGTAAAAAGTGAATGAAATTTGGGGAACACTAGGCAAGGAGGAAGAACATGGGGTTCCAAGGCAGAAGATTCAAGTCTCAGCTTGGTTATAAAAAATCATGGCTTTAAACCAGTTGGGCAGTTCAGTGTTACTGAATCTCATCCATGAAATGGGGACAGTAACATCCCCCTTGTGGGGTCTTAATCCAAAGAGACAAAGTATGTGATGGCATCTTGAAACCTGCCAAGTGCATTGAGAACGTTAGCTTTGATTGTTGTGACAGGTGTGGCAGGCACTGATGTTCAGCCGCTGACTTACAATTGCTTTTCCAGAGGCAGAGCCTTAGCACAGGGACCTCACCTCCCTGGCACTGTGTACGGTGCCCTAAAATGCATCTGTTGCTTCCTGATGATGTTATCAATCTTTAGGGGAAAGAACGTATTGATTTGTTTCTCTTAGAAGTGCTTCTGTGAATTGATCTGGCCGTTTTGATGTCGCAGGGTTGCTAATGCCTCAGCCGTCCCTGGCTGTGGTTGGAAATGATCCTGCTGCAGGGAAAAGAACGGATCATTCTGACACTCTGGGGTCTGGCCTGGCTCCTCCAGGTCTGAGTGGGCTCAGAGCTGATGCTTAACTCCCACAGGGCTCTTGTTCAATAACAACCAGTGGGCTCAGAATGCGCTTCTGCACCCAGCTGTAGTTGGGCCTGGGGGACATGGGTATTTTCATGTATATTTTCCTTGTTTAAAATAGCCAAAGGGACCGTGGCAAAGAATGTCATGTATTCCCCGAATGTGTAACTCATTCCTATAATTTTTTCCATTCCAAACATAGGTTCAATGGAGGCAGCAGAAACATTGAATAAAGTGCATGGGGTTTCAAATGCAAGTTTCCACCACTTATTCCTGTAGCAATCTCTTGCAAGTTTTGCATCCCCCTCTAAGCCTCAGTTTATACATCTGGAAAATGGGAGTAATTATACCTATCTATAAGATTGCTGTGAGAACTAAATGAAATAACATTCTCTGATTCAACTGGGCCACACAGCAGGTTGTGGACCTATCAGTTAGTTTCTTGGGACATTGTTGGGCTTTGGTTAAGTACAATCCATTTACCATCTGCAACAGATGTCTCCAGGCTCAGATTGGAAAGTGTTAGCAACCCTGAATAAGCCTACTGTAATATTTACCAAAATGAGATGGTGACGTGGGCACTGAGCTGGGGAAGAGGCCTTGACCCTCTGCTCCTAGGAGAAAGTCATAAAGAGGGAAGGCCTAATGGTGTAGTCCTTGTCATTTGGGGGCCAGCTCCTAAACTCAAGCCCTTATGGCTACTTCTGGTGATGCTCCTGTGAATTGGACTCTGAAGAAGGCTACCTGAAAGAGAAGTGATGGACAGGGAGAGGAGCATCCAAAGTAGACCCCATGGGATCTCACCCACTTCCAGAGCACCATGGAATCCTTCCTGTTCCAACTCCTCAGGTCCAGTAGGCACCTGGCACAGGTAAACACTAAGTAAGCATTCGCTGGCAGAAGGATGTGGTTCAGAATGCACACAGCAACAAAATGCTCTTGAATATTTAATCACACACAAAACTGTGCACAAATACTGCCTTGTGCCCCATCATGACCCTTACAGGGAGAGGGTCCTTCATGAGGAAGCTTTTTTTTTTTTTTTTTCCAGTACGCGGGCCTCTCACTGTTGTGGCCTCTCCCGTTGCGGAGCACAGGCTCCGGACGTGCAGGCCCAGCGGCCCTGGCTCACGGGCCCAGCTGCTCCACGGCATGTAGGGTCTTCCTGGACCGGGGCACGAACCCGTGTCCCCTGCATCGGCAGGCAGACTCTCAACCATTGCACCACCAGGGAAGCCCCCGAGGAAGCTTTTATGCTCTAAAAGCATGAGTAAGCACAAGAGTGCTGTGTATAACCTGGTACAGTAGAGCAGAGTGGTCTCTGGAATCAGGCTGACTTGAGTTCAAATCAAATTCCAGTTCTGCTGCTTACCAACTGTGGGAACTTGAATAAGCTATTTAATCTCTTTTAAATCCTGGTTTCCTTATCTCTAAAATGGAATAATCATAGTACCCATGTCATAAGGTAGTCGCCAAGATAAAATGAGATAGCACATGTAAAGTGCTTAGCACAGTTTCTAGCACATGATAAATCCTGAATAGAAGTTAAGTGTTATTAGTATTATTGGCTGTTAGTAGTGGGTTTCCTTTGTCATGAAGTAAAACATGTTTCTAGACCTGCTGCAAGGAGGTTATTTACTGGGCACTTAATCAAGTCTTTGGGAAGGCTGCTTCATGTTTCCTTGTAAGGTGTTTTGAGAAGTATAGATGATGCTTGAATATATGTTTTTGCAAGAAGACACAAGTTGCATTTTGAGGAATTGATTTTTTGACCTTAAGACAATTGGGTCTTTTTGTTAATCAGGATTCTCCTGCTCAGAACATTTCTACATAGAAGGAGAGAACCACATCTAGATGATAACCCTGTGGTTACTTTCTCTTTGAGGGACTGTCCTTCAGCACTGTTAGCACGAAGATTGGTTAGGACTGGTTTTCATGTCATTCTACTGGAAAAACCTGTTCTGGGATTTCCCAGTGAATCACAAACAAATTAGGCAATTCATACGGATAATACCCAAGTCCATCAATATATTCCAGGGGAAAATAAAAACCTTAAATGAATATCATACTAATGTTGTTGTGAAATGATTATGGACTTTGATGACAACAGACCTGAATTATCTAATCCATCTGCCACTTACTGGCTCTTTTAAAAAAGGATTTAAGTCTCTCCAACCTTGTAGATGTAACAGCCTGAAATGTCATTCTCAGACCCCCATCCATCTGGTGAGTCCTACTCCACATTCAGCACAAATATCCAGGACAACTCTTATTTATCAAGATAGTGGTTCAGTTGTTTAACACAGACCAAACAATTGCTGGTGTAACAGTTTATTTACTTCTCTGTAAAAATTGGTAGAGGGGGCTTCCCTGGTGGTTCAGTGGTTGAGAGTCCGCCTGCTGATGCAGGGGACACGGGTTCGTGCCCCGGTCCGGGAAGATCCTACATGATGCGGAGAGGCTGGGCCCGTGAGCCATGGCCGCTGAGCCTGCGCGTCCGGAGCCTGTGCTCCACAACGGGAGAGGCCACAGCAGTGAGAGGCCAGCGTACTGAAAAAAAAAAAAAAAAAAATTGATAGAGGATAATAGGGTGGGTTCTACTCTAAGAAGTGGTCCATGGGCTCAGGAACCTTCTATTTCACCACCACGTCTACATTCTATCGCATAGCAAAAGGAAAAGAGGTTGACAGCAAGCAGCTTTCTTTAAAGGGCATGACGTAGAAGTGGCACAGATCCCTTCAGCTCTCATCCCGTTGGCTAGAACTTAGGCATATGGCCATGTCTAGGTTCAAGGGAGGCTGGGAAATGTAACCTCTATCTGGATGCCCATGTTGCAGCCAGTCAAAAAGTCAAGGGGTTCTTTCACTAACTGGAAGAAGAGGAGAATACTTATTAGCAAGAATTAGCAGTCTCTTGTCACGTTCTTCCTTTCCATTCAAGGAGCCATTAGGAGCATAGGAACTGTGTTGCATTCCTTTTTGGAAACCAAATACTATGAAGCCATTAAAAATAAGGCAGGTCAACAGATTTTGATAGGGAGTGACCTTTGGGATATATGTTGACTTTTTAAAAAAAAGTACAGAAATTAGGTAAGCCGTCCCATTATACTTAAGAAAGATACAAAAGAAACTAGTAAGACTGGTTACTTTGAGGGGACAGAGGTAGGAAGAGGATATACTTTTCATTGACCCTTTTAACTCATTTGAACTTCTACCTTGTGCGTGTATTACCTATAAAAATTTTTAAAACTTTGAAATCACTGAATAATTCAGATATGGTTCTATTATCACAAACTACTTTTTCAGCAAGTAGGTGTGAATGACATGGAAACTAGTCCTAACCAATCCTAGTCCTAACAGTGCTGAAGGACGTCTCACCAAAAAGAAAGTAACTACAGGGCTATCATCTAGATGTGGTTCTCTCCTTCCAAGTAGAAACTTTCTGACCAGGAGAATCGTGGGTTAACAAAAAGGCCCAATTGTCTTAAGGCCAGAAAATCAACTCCTAAAATGCAACTTTTGTCTTCTTGCAAACTCATATTCTAACATCATCTATATGTCTCAAAAGACCTTACAACAAAACACGAAACAACCTTTCAGGTGGGAAACCCTAATTTCTGCTAATAAACGTGTACTGAAATTTTAGCCTTTTGCGAATTTTCAAGAAATGACGTGTTTAAAATGTTTCAGTGGACTTGAAGAAAATCTCAGCATAAGTGAATGAATCCCAGAGACATTTTCAAATATCCTTTAAATCTGACTCCTTTTCCTTCAATAGAAGGCAAGAGTGGCCCTAGAAAGAAGTTTCCATGCATGACTTTTTGAATATATGGTCAGGTATAGGGATGGTTAAATATCTGATTATTTTAACAGCTCTCTGGACTTTCAATGATTAGATTGAAAAAATTACTACAGTGTAAGGTTTCAGCTTAAGAATTTTTTTGCCCATTTTGTTTTAAAATCAATACTGGAGAAAATACATTCACCAGACTTAAAAAAAAAAAGATAATTGCTTAAGAAAATGGTAATATTTTTGGGCTTCCCTGGTGGCGCAGTGGTTGAGAGTCTGCCTGCCGATGCAGGGGACACGGGTTCGTGCCCCGGTCCGGGAAGATCCCACATGCCATGGAGCGGCTGGGCCCGTGAGCCATGGCCGCTGAGCCTGCACGTCTGGAGCCTGTGCTCCGCAACGGGAGAGGCCACAACAGTGAGAGGCCCATGTACCGCAAAAAAAAAAAAAAAAAAAAAAAAAAACCAACCAAACAAACAAACAAAAAAAGAAAATGGTAATATTTTTCACTCTCTCCCCCCTTTGTTAATTTATGTTGCTCTGACTTAAGACTAAGATGAAGGTGTATATGAATTATACCTGCAAGAAATCAAGGATATCACAGAGGAAGACAAGACATGGGCTTCCTGTATTAGTCTCTGCTTTAAAATTTTTTTTTTCTTTTTTGGCTGCTTTGGGTCTTTGTTGCTACATGTGGGCTTTCTCTAGTTGCGGTGAGCGGGGGCTACTCTTGGTTGTGGTGTGCGGGCTTCTCATTGCAGGGGCTTCTCTTGTTGCAGAGCATGGGCTCCAGTAGTTGTGGCTCGAGGGCTCAGTAGTTGTGGCTCACGGGTTCTAGAGCGCAGGCTCTGTAGTTGTGGCGCATGGGCTTAGTTGCCCCGCGGCATGTGGGATCTTCCCTGATCAGGGCTTGAACCCTTGTCCCCTGCATTGGCAGGCGGATTCTTAACCACTGCGCCACCAGGGAAGCCCCGCAATGGAATATTATTCAGCCATGAGAAAGCAGGGCATCCTGCCATTTGTGACAACATGGTTGGACCTTGAACACGTTAAGCTAAGCAAGATGTCAGACAGAGAAAGGCAAGTACCATATGATATCACTTAATGTGGAATAATAAAAAAGTGAAACCTGTTAAAAACAGAGTAAAATGGTGGTTACCAGGGAATCGGCAGGGAGGGGGTTAAGAGCAATGGTGTTTAAGGGTACAAACTTGTAAAGAATAGTAAATGAACCATAGAGATCTAATGCACAGTGTAATGAATATAGACAATAATACTGTACTATAACTATATAATGTGATAAATATCACTATATCAGCAATCATATTACAATATGTATCAACGTAACACAGCTGTACACCTTAAATTTATATGTTACATGTCAAATTTATTCAATTAAAAGATCGAGATATGATTCACATAACATAAAATTCACTCTTTTAAAGTGTACAATTAGATGGGTTTTAGTATATTCACAAAGTTGTATAGCCATCATCACTATAAATTCCAGAACATTTTCATAACACTCTCTATCCTTTTTAACATTGGCTTAAGGTGTCAACAGCAGGCTAAGGGCAGTGCTGGATTCTAGGCTGTTGCCTCAGTGATTCCTCTGGACTTTGGGACCTCTCGGAGTTTGATCAGGGCTTTGGAATCAAAGGGACATTGATTTGGAGCTCAGCTCTGGCACTTACCAGCTCTGGGATCTTAAGCAAGTTGCTCGGCCTCTCTGCTACTTGGATTTTTAAAAATGAGAACAATATTATCTACCTTAGGAATTTTGAAAGGTCGTAATACATAACAAATGCTAAACAGTTAGCCAAGTACCTAACACATAGTAAATACTCCAAAAGCACAATATCTTATGCCTCAGACAAACCAGGTTTACACTTCACTTTTGCCCGAGGTAGCCATGCCTCTAGGGCCTTAAAGAAATTAAATTTTACACTCAGGCTCTTCCTGTTCTGAAAATCGCCCCTTAAATCATTGGATAGCAAATAGCAAACAGTCATCCACTTGGTTCCCTAATGAAATTATGTCCAGGTAAGAGGACTTTATTTCCCCCTTGATGTCTGACTTTCCCCAGAGGGAGGTCTTTGACATCAAATGCAAGGCTAAAGTAACATTGTTGTCCAATCACTTGGCCTCGGGGTATTTTAACAAACTAAATAGCTTCAGGTTCAGACAAAAGATAAAGTGAGTGACAGCCCAGAAGATGAAGAATTCCTTTTCTCATTTTTTAAAAGGTTTTTAGTATATTGGCTAAGACTCAGGGCTGTGGGTTGCATCCTGGCTCTACCATTATTAGTGGTGTGACTTGGACATGTGACTCAATGGCTTTGGATTTCAGTAGTGTAATAGAAGGAAAGCACCACCTTCATCGTAGGGGCTGCTCCGTGGTGCACCCAGCACAGTGCCTGGCCCATGAAGATACTCAGTAAATATGATGAGGATGTTCAAATCCTGTTGAAACCTTTTAATCACCTCCTGCTCTCCTGTGCTGTCTGTCTCCTCCACGCAGCAGTGGTCTTTAAAATCCTGGAATTTTCTTTTTTCAGCTTTGGGGGCTTGTTTTATTTTATTTTGTGCTTTAAAGGAGCATGTTATAGGACTTGGCTAATATTTCTTCCACCTGTAGAGTAAAATGATTACATGCTCTGGTCTTGATGAGAGATTCTTAAAGTCAGAGCTTTGCAGTGGGGTGGAATACCCGGCTCTCATCAATTAGCCAGGAGCTCCTAGCTTGTGTGTGTGTGTGTGTGTGTGTGTGCGTGTGTGTGCGCACGCACGTGAGCACGCGTGTGCACGTACCACAGGACCCTTGGCAGCCGGTGATGCCCATGAACCCCTCTCAAGATAACGTTTTTAAATGTAAAAAAATAAAATGCATAGTATTACAAAAGGAGCCAATTAAAATAAAATTATGAAAAATGTTTTAATACAAATTGGTGCTGTAATCATGTATGTGCGTTTTTATTAATGTATTAAATAACAAGATCTAGTAGCTGGTTTAATAATTACCACAATTTCAAATTAATGATGAATGCAAATGACCTATTGAGATAGTTTCAAAACCTCTAACATGACATGAAAGTATCTGTGATTTCACTGGTGACAGTCATATGTACTAATACTACTACTGTGGCTTTGTTGTCTACATTTATCATTGAAAAATGCCAAATTTCAGGTAGAGATTAGTGAAAATATATACATATGTATTTTTTTCTCTCCTCCTTGAATTCAATCCATGAACCCAAGGTTAAGAACTCCTGAGTTAAGCCAAGACTAGCACTACCCAAGATGTCTACTGTGGTGATGGGGACATAGTCATAGACCATCTTCAGATAACCTGCCTATTGGTCTGAGGAGGTCACAGGTCTTTGCACTGTACTTTGCTTTCCAATATGGAAGTACTAGTGAGTGAAGGCATTTGGTTTTATTATCTACAGAGAGTTGTGAGCGGCCACTCTGAAATTAAGGCTGGAACAAATAAGGATTCAGGTGGGCTTTGTCATTTGCGCCATTTGATTTGTCTGTCATGGTGGTGCTAAATGAGCCTAGAGGTTGACATCTATTCCTGACATCCATTCCTGTCTACCTACCAACATTCCACGGTTCATCAGTGTAACCGTTCTTTCCCCTTTCATGTGCCATGCCTCTGGCCACTCCTTGCCTTGTTCACTTACCAGAGAGGGACTATGAACCGTAGATGTGTTGCCTTGCAGAAATCATTCTCCCTCCTTCTGGGGATCCCAAAGCCTGCTCCCTTTCAGGCCCTGGACTTCATTCTGAATCTGGTTGGGGTTCGCCTCCCAGTCCTGCTCTTTCTGATGCCCTTTCTAACTCTCACCTACCTTTCAGAGTCCTTTTGCAAGGGGAGATCTCTTCCCAGGTCTGGCAGTATAGGACCTCATAGGCTAAAATGAATTCATCCCTTCGCAGAGACTGTAAAGAACCGTTGTTAAGGTGCATGGGCTTGGGAGACAAACCAGTTGGGGTTGGGTCCCTGCTACGTTACTACCAGCTGTGTGACCTGGGCATGTTACCTTACCCCTCTATGCCTCACCTTCCCCTTAAGAAAAAAAAAAAAAGTGGGAATAGCACTTTTCCAGTAGGGTAGTTGTGAGGATTGAATGCTTTAAAGCTTGTCAGCTTAAAAATGCCTGGCATATAATAAGCACTCAATAAATATTAGCAGTTATTACTTGTCAGCCTTTGGCTGATTCTAGGCTGTTAACTGTCACCCTCAGCAAAGTTCTCCAATTCCACTTTGCATATTTTCTCACACTCTGTGTTCCTGGGCCATTGACATAAGTGACAACTGAGGGATCTTTTTAATCTTCTGAGGCTTGAGCTAGGGAGATTAAGACAGAATCCAGGAGTTACATAATAAAATAATGTTAAAAAATAATATTTGACATTTGCTGAAAACTCCCTGCTCTGCCAGGTACTTACTGGACATCTTATGTAATCCCCCCAGCAACCTCACAGGTCTGTACTATTATTCACATTTATGGTTAATGAATCAGGCTCAGAGGGATTAATTATTTGCTGTCCAAGGTCACAGAGTTCCTTTCCCTGAATTGAGGGCCATCTCTATCTAGCCAGAGGCCGTCTTTCTAAGGACATGAGGTGAGTAGCAGACAGCTACTCTTTGCTGGGTTATGGGCTACCCTCTGAAACCACTCTCTGGTTCCCTGTACTCGGCCATGGTGAAGGGGACTTGGCCTAGAGAGGGCTGTCTGGCAGTAACTCATGCAGGTTTTGTGAAGTCACATGTGGTCCCGGAGTTGCCAGGAAAAGGGATGCCTTGATGAGCCAAAATGCAAATTCCTTAGGAGAGGAAAAGTGAAAGTGAGCTTGTTCACACTGTGCCGGGCTCCAAGGAAATGACACAACACAAGAGACATAGTGTCCTGCCACTAGATTCCATCATATTTCAGGAGCATTATTCTGCATTTGATCATAAACTTGCCTCCCGACAGTTCGCTTTTTGACCAGAGGCAGAGGTGACCCAAAGTAAAAAGAAGTTGATATTTGAAATACTAGAGTTGGATGCCTCCAGATATTTAAAATACAGTCTTATGAGAAGCTGGTGGGGAAGGGGGGTGGAGAGAGGGAAGTATGTTTTCCTCACCATATTCCAAAGTTTCCCTTGTCCTGGAGATAAGTAGCTCAAAGCAGGTCAAGGCCAGGAGAAGGGAATTTGGGGAAGCTTATTGAGTTTATCCAAATCTGAAAGGATTTCTAGGGCCCTCCCTGGGGTTTCCAAAAACTCTTCTTTGGCTATTTGTTTTTTCTCTTCTTTCTCTATCTCTCTTCTTCCTCTATCTCTCTTCTTCCCTCTCTCTCCTTATTGTTTTCTTTCTCTCTCCTGGTCTTGTCTTCTCCAGAATGCCTGTCCCACTGGCCTGATGTCAGCTCACAGAGGCTTACTTGGCTGCCCTCAATGCCTAGAGGAAGGCTAATTTTCCTCCAGCCAAGCCCAGGACTGGGTTACCTGGGCCTTGAATGCCCTTTTTGTCAATACGCTCCTGCCTTTCTTTTTGTCTCTTCCAGACCTTCTAAGTTATATTTACAACTGAAGACTGGGGTCTCAGGGATCTGGCAATTGCTGGCATTTTAGACCAGCACAATTAATGCCATTGTTTATGGAATGCTATCTTGGAGACTTTACTGAAGGTCATTTAGAGACAGATTTTTAAAAGACTATTTAAAAGCTTTTTAGAAAAACGACTGGAAGTTTGATAAGACCCAAAGGTTTCAAGTTTTTTGATGAAACCTGCCTAATCTGATGCACACTATATTTTGATTCTTAAAGTGAGAAGCCCTGATAAATTCAAACCAGATCAGCTGCTAATCCTCAGACCAGAGTTGGCAGACTGTGGCCTCCACTCAAATGAGGGAAAAAGCCCAACCAGAAAGGTACCAAGGTAAGTACCAAAAGTCCACACGGGCAACTGCTTGAAGAAGTTGACCCAGCCAAACAGTCCAAGGAAGAGGCAGAATTCCATCTTGGGTCTGTGGTGATGATTCCTTCCTTCCAAAAAGGTGTCACTGAAGCTTCCAGAACCACTCCCACCCCCACCACACACAAACACACCTGTTCCCAATGCAGTTCCAATGCTAGAACCTTCCCATTTGGGTTTATTATAGTGTAGTTCAGCGGTTCTCATATCCTCTATAGGGCTTGTGAAACACAGATGGCTGGGCCTCACTCCCAGAGTTTCTGATTCACTAGGTCTCAGATGGGGTCTAAGAATTCATGGGTCTAACAAGTTCCCAGGTGATGCTGAGGCCGCTGGTCCAGGGACCACACTTTGGGAACCACTGGTATTGTTAAAGGGCAGGCTCTGGAATCAGATTTCCTGGGCTCAAAGACTGGCCCCATCCATCATACAGGAGAACCTCTTGAGCAAGTTGACCTCTCTGTTGCCTCAGCTTCCTCATCTGTTTAAAAGAAAATAGGGATAGGAATTGCACCTGCTTCCTGATGTTGTCTTGAGGGGTAGATGAGATAATGTATGGAAAACACAACCTAGTACAGGCAAGTGCTCGCTAATTCCAGTTGTTGTAGATGTTATTTCTCCAAACACACCAACATGGCAGAGCTGCTCTCCGGCTGGTGCCTTCCAGATGCACCCGTCCACACAAAGACCCCACCCACCCACCCCGGTGTCTCTGGGTGCCAGCAGTTTTGGGGGCTTAAGGAGGCTGGACTACCTGGCCCTCCCCGGACACCATCGGTCCTGAAGGCACCTGCATGCTGCACTTTCGAGTGCTTCTCAAAGCTGGGAATTAGAAGGCTGCCTAACCCTACTTCCTCGGTTACCGAGTCCGCGGAGCCGCAACCTAGGCACGGATCTGAACACTTTTATCAACGCCCTCGTCTTCTTTTGTGCTCTGTGACTGGGAAAGAAATAAAAATGGACCAGAAGAATCCTGCCTGCTGTCCCAAGCACTAAATTTTATATTGGCTGGATTTAGCCGCATGAACTTAGATTCCCCAACCCACCTAGTTTTCCAGAGCCGCTGAGGCTTCTAGATATTCTGTACAATTTCCTTGTCCTCCCTTATCGTTTTTCAATTAATTTTTTTAAAAAATCAAGCAAAAATGAGTCAAGAAAAAGTTGGAATAGTTCAGTTGCTAGACTTGCTTTTTGTTTTTATTATCAACAATCAAGTTAATGGTACACTCTTGGAAAACTATATGCACATGTAGAAATATTTCCCTTTTAAATAGAAGCATTCATTTAACACATATAAATAAATTCCAAAATCTGAAACATAACTTATGACGCTTATGTTCACAAACATAGTCCAACAAGAAGGAAAAAATAAAAAAGAAGTCAGACAGACATGCACCTGATAACAAAAATATATACCATTGTCTGAACCGTGGTCTCTCTAAACACAAAGGAATTGAACCCGTGAGAACCTTATTATTCCATAAAGACACACCATAGAGACTACAAGAAGAGAAAAACATTATACGGTCACGTAGAGGAGACGGTCTGTACTGATATTAACACGATACAATTGAGTCACAGAACACAGTTGTAGAAAGACACCAAAAAAGTTAAAGCCTCAACATTCAACTAATATCTATAGTTTGTGCCTTTTAAAATAAAAAACAAATAAACAAAAAATCCCAACAGAGATGTCTAAACTGCGAGAAGAATGGAATCATCAATATACAGTCCATCCACCATACAGGATGTGCGTCCATTTCGGATCAAACAGAAATGCAGAGACACTTCTGCAAACTTGTGTGCGCCTCTTTTCCTTGCTGGGTAGATTTCTCTGCAGCCATTTGCGTGGACTGCAATTGACTCCAATCCAAAGCAGTGCCAAAAAGTTCAGTAAAAGCTGGTGGAAGAAAATGCCAGTTGGGGTGTCAGGAGAGAAAAAAAGGGAAGAGTTGCGAGATATGTGACATCGTTTGCAGAGTTTGAGGATGAAAAGGCATTTCATGTATAGGGCATCTTTCAGGGCCGAGTGGCTGCACAGATTCAGGTTGCGAGCTGCAACTGTGCGCGGTTCGGATGCGCAGATGGCGGAATGCTGTTCGACGAGGTGGGGCTGGCAAGCGGGCGCGAGGAAGTCACCTTGGCCGCGGGGACCATCTGCACGAATCGTCGCCGCAGTGGCCCGAATCCAAGGACAAGAGGGGAAGCGGGGCGTCTGGAAGGCCTTCCTACTCTCCCTGAAGAGGAGCCCCAAGGGAGTCTGTGCTGTCCGGGGTGGGGGGCGCGGATGAATTCAGGGATTCGCAAGATGGAGCCCTCACACAGTGCCAGCCGCAGCTTCCCTCTTACCCCCTTTACTTTGTTTTATTTATTTTTCTTAGATTTTAAAAACTTTCGGGTTTTTAAAAAATTGTTACTTCCTTTTTTTTTTTTTAATTTGGGGGAGTTTTGATTACTTTTTTCTTTTTCTAAGCAAGTCACTGAGTTGGTTGTGGCCTCCCACCCCTCTCTCCCTGTCACCCTCCTCGGGCCACAGACACACATTCCCCGAGACAGACATACACCGACACGCAGACACAGCCCCCTGAGATTCCCCCCGAGTCCAGGCCGCGCCGCTCACACGTCCCCGGCGGCAAGCGGAGCCCTGGCCCGTCTGCGCGGCCCTGAGGCAGGTGCGAAGCCAGGGAGGTGTGTTGTTTGGTTTGGTTTGGTTTGGGGGTTAAGGAAGGGGGCAGGAGTGGGGTTGAAATGGAGGCGACGCCGTTTTCTCTTTATTCTTATCGCGATTACTTTAGGCTCTCAAGGAAAAAGCCACGGCAGCAGCGACAACAGCCTTGGGCCTACCCGCTCGCCCACTCGCCCGCCAGGCCCCGGCTCGCCCGCTGCCGCCGCCGCCGCCGCCGCAGGATCCCAGATCAGAACATACTGCTCTTCACTAAGGCGGCTTTGGCACCGTTGGGTCTTTGGAGCGAAGATAGGACGCTGGCGAAGGGGCCCCCGAGCGAATCCGGGATGGAGGTGATGGGCCCGGGGCCGGGAGCCCAGCCTTGTCCAGGGCCCCCGGCCGCAGCCAGGCCTCCGGCTGCCGCCGCCGCCGCTGCCGCTGCCGCCGCAGCCGCCGCCGCCGCCGCCGCCGCCGCGCCGCTCTTGCCGGGTTCGCCTCCCGGCCCCCCAGGCCCCGCCGCCCCCGGGGCTCCTGCAGGGCTGGGCCCACCGCCGCCGCCGCCAGTCGCCCCGCAGCTGGGAGTGGGGTTGGGGTTGGGGCCCGGGCCCCCAGTGCTGTCCGGATCGGTGCTCTTGGCCTCTTTGCTCTCGTCGTCCCGGGAGGAGTCGGACTTCTTTCCCGAAGAACCATTCTTGGCCGCGGCCGCTGCAGCCGCGGCCGCGCGCTCCTGCTTGCGGAACTTGGCGCGGCGGTTCTGGAACCACACCTGGCCCGAGAGGAGAAGAGAGGCGGCGAAGCAGCAAGAGAAAGAAGCCAACGGGAAAGAAAAGCGGTTAGGGCGGCCCACGTTCCATTTCAGCTTGTTTTAAACTCCACGCGCCGCGGATACCCCCGCGCCTGTGGCTGGTGCATCTTTTGAGAAACTTTCTTAGGGCGACTTGAGCATGTCCCGGAAATGGTGGCTTGCAGGAGAGGTGAAAAGGCTGCAGGTCCCAGAAAGGCCCTAAAATGGAAGCCCTTATTTGGGCGGACCTTTGCTCAGTCTACTTCCTGAGCCACTCCAAACTCGCCATCGCCTCTAGGCCTCAGGTCTCAAGTTAAACTCTGAGTGGTAGACAGAAGGCGGCGGGGGGTGGGGAGCTCTGGGCTTGGGGCCTGCTGCCCATCCTGGCCTTTGGGCCTGGAAGAGCTAGCGCTGGTGCGTACCGCCCCTCCACTGGGGGGCTCACGGGCAGAGCCGCCACGGCCTGCTCTTGAGCGCACCTGTGTCCCTAAAAGGTTAGAGTACCGCGCGGATCTTGACCTACATAGAATCCCAGACCCTTTGCGAATCTGCTGCAGGTCACAGTTCCCGGGAAAATTGCACCTGTACTTCTACGCCATTAGCTCCGAGTTAAAAGCTCTTGAGTTAGGAGGGATTTGGCAAAACTACTTATACTACGGAGGCAAAGTCTGCACTCCTCCCCCAGGGCACTCCCTGTCCCCAAAATGGCTCTCCCATGGCCCCTGAATGCCTCTGCGGCGCTAGCTGGGGTGGGAGCACTTTGCAGCTGTGAATTTATAGCCAAGAACGCGCTCCCTAACCCTTCCTCGCGCGCACGGCCCCTCCGGACCTGGCCTTTCAGGAGGGGCCGGAGAGCTCGGACCTTCAGTAGAATCACCCGCACTGCACCCCTGCCCCGCGCGATGCTGCAAAGCCGGATCGGCTTCCGGGAGCGCGTACCTGGACTCGCGCCTCGGTGAGGTCGATCTTCAGGGCCAGCTCCTCCCGGGTGTAGATGTCGGGATAGTGCGTCTCCGCGAAGACCCTCTCCAGCTCTTTCAGTTGCGCACTAGTGAAAGTGGTGCGGATGCGCCGCTGCTTGCGCTTCTCGTTGAGGCCGCCGTGATCCGTGAAGAGCTTGTAAGGAACTGGAGGACAACAGAGGGGACAGAGTATGAGCAAAATGGTCTGGAGCGCGCGAGCCGCAGAGCCGGAATGTGGGGACTCCAGAGGTCAGATGGTGCTGGAGCCGCCGCCGCCGACACCGGCGCGGGAGGGTGGCCGAGAGGAGCTGGCGAGAAAAACCCGAGCAAATTAGTTATACACGGAAACAGGGGCGCAGACTTCGGGCTGTGGTGGGGTCCCTCCGGGCACAAGCGCCTTTGGGTGGGTTGAAATAGCGCATTGGAGACGGCTGAAGGCCGGGGACACGGGAATGCTTTGATGAGGAAGAACGAGAGAGGAAAAAGAGTCCGAAAACCTCAGTCGGAATATCAGGAAGCCAGGGATGAAGTTACCAAACCCTCCCACGGTTGAAACTTTTTAATTCTCAAAAGTTGACCCGGCCCAAAAGTTGGGGGACAGCGCTGCAAAAAGAAAAGAAAAGAAAAGAAAGAATCAGAAAAATGACCCGCCAAAGAGGTGTGAGCCGCTGTCGGATCTTAAAAAAAGAGACACTGCCAGTAATGAGCTTTACTCTTTGTTATTTAATTATTTTCTAAGCTTTACGTCTCATCGCAAAGTAAATAAATTATGCCTATCATTTTGGCAGCTTAAGATAATTTTGTTGGCGGTTCGGGTGTGACTAGGATAGTGTAACCCTGTAAGTGAATTACCCCTCCCTGCAATCGCTTCTAACGTGATAAATTCTTTCATTTGTGTAAGCAAATTTCGTTTGGTAAATACTAAACACATTTCCATTTTCAAATGCAATCAAGGCTTCCTATATACGAGCGGAAAGGCGGCTTCCTCAGCTGAGAAAGCTGGCGGTCCTTACCTGCGGCGTACGGACTGCTCTGGTGGTCCCTGAGGGTGCCGAGGCTGCAGGATCCTGGCGTGAGGGACGGGCAGCCGGACGTGGCCCCAAAAGTGGTCCTTATCGGGTTATACTGGAAGCCACTGGCCTGGCTGCAGGAACTGAAGTCAGCATAGGCTGAAGCCAGGCTCGAGGTGTCCATCCCGGCCATACAGGACTCGTAGGCAGAGGAATTGAGGTAAGAATATTCCATTTTATACATTGAAAAGGCTCTGGATGGCTCAGCCAAGTGGAAAAATGAAATAAAAGATGGGTATGGAGAAGGTGGCTGGAGTGGGGAGATGTGCACAGCTCAACGCCTGCCTCCAAACTGGCCTCCTTACTACCAGCAGAGCCTAGTTTTATGAAAAAGCCTCCTATGAGATGCCTTGTCTGAGGTCTCTAGAGCATATAGTCCTCATAATAAACTTGGCTCTTTCCACTTGGACAATAGCAAAGCGGTTGGTCTTATTGCTGGCGCTTTTTACATGACAATAACTCATCCGTCTATTGGGCTGGCACTGGGGAACTGAGCTGTCCAACCTCCCTATCATTGATTCCTGCATCTCTAATTAGAATTTAATACCACACCATTACGCACTGAGCCCCTGATCCTCCCTTCTAACCAGCTCCCTGCCCTTTAATTCAATCACACTACTTGGAAATAATGAAAGTTGGGTGACGATTCTCCCTGATCCAATTTCCCTGAGCTTTTAAGCCTTTTTAACTGATCATATACCTTAGGCATAAATTGAGATAGTGTGTGTGTTTTCCCCCTTCTTCTCTCTCTCTCTCTCTCTCTCTCTCTCTCTCTCTCTCTCTTTTTCTCAGTTAGGGAGAACAAACCTTGATGTCATAGAAAACCTGTTTTGTAAGAGCGTTACACGCTCAATTTAACAACAAGCCTACCCCCTGAAGTGCATGAAATGTTATAAAGCACTAGGACATTGGCAAGACTCAGGCGCCCTGTAACACAGAGTAAGTGGGCCAAGTATGTGAACGATAAATGGATTTCTTTAAAATACACCTGGTAGAGGGTTTTTTTTTTTAAAAGCATCTTATAAACTGCATTTCTTGTCTTGGCTTAATGTGCTTTTCTAGAGACTCCCCTTACCCAGCCATTTAAAAAATAAAAGAACATCCAAGTAAAGCTCTTGAATAAAATACATCTGGATTTTCAACCAATGGCTTCTTTGAGCTCAGTTCTGGGTTTTTCTGCAATAGCGTGAGGTTTGCATTTTGTTGGTTTGTGTGGTTGTTGCTTTTAATTACTCTGTTTAACTGGCAAGCGGGCATGAAGTGTCCCCAAATGTGCCTCCTCTTCCATCCCTCTCGGGTGCGCTCCTTTTTGTTTGTTTGTTTGTTTTGCCTCCAGTTTTTCAGGTACCCACAATTCTCTAAAGACCCGAACCTTCGAAAGAGGATTGCTGTCTGCTCGTCCTTTAGGTTTGCTGACTGCAGTGAACGAAATCCTTGCTCTTTAAATGCCCAGGCTCCAGGTCGGGAACTTTTCTTGTCCAACACCCCAGGCTCTTGGGTGCTGGCAGCGAGGCACAGACAAAGAAACGAGCGGTGATTTGTGGACCTCGGTGGCCCCATGATTTAAGCGGAGGGTAATTTTCATTTGGTTTGTTAGGCTCTAGCAGAATAAGGGAAACTATTTCATTAAATCCTTCCTCTCGGTGGACAAGAGGAGGAATGCTTAGTTGAATCGCCGTGTGGTGTAAACAAACCCTGGATATTTTATATGAATTAAATGTGCAGATAATTAGTTTTATTGCATTCATTACCCCCTTTATGTGCTCTGTAACAAGTCAGTAATTAAAGTAACAAACTCATAAAGTCTTTATAGGGGCATTTAGGCGTTCAGTGTTTGCCAAACTAAGTGGTTTAATTCGATGCTAGTGCCGGGGAGTGGATGGGCGCCCGCTCTCCACTGCCACTGTGTTTTATTGGGCACTAAACTGCAGCGGACGCCGTAATGGATTAAACAGGGACAGCAGCCCCCCAACCTCGTGCTTCTCCGCTGGGTGAGTTTCAGGCTGATTTCAGGTGATGGCGCGTCCTCTGGACATGAGGAAGCACTGAAGTCGGGAGTGCAGGCGGTGGGACCCGCCGAGGAGCTTGGTGATAGTTTTATGGGAAGGGCTGATAGTTTTATTGCAGTTGTATGTTGTACAATGCGTATTTGATAAAGAAGGGCCCTTGGTGACCACTGTGCACTTTTTTGTGCACGGGGTGAAATGAAAATAAATGTGTACAAGGTTGTACTGCGGCGGGAAACAAATTGCAGCGCTCTAAATGGTTCTTCTTTATGGTCACCAGACAAGAGGAGAAAAGAGATGCAAACATCTGTCTTCAGTCCCCTAAACCTAAAGGCCAGCAAAGACGGATGCGAATCCAAGTGTTATTACTGTGGGGATTTGTCTTTATTTATCCCGCTCTCATGAATATGAATCTGCCTTTGGATCGGGAGGCGGCTGTGCCCCTTCGGACGCTGCACATAGACGTTCCCCACCCTGACTTACGCCCCCCGCCCCCCCACCCCGCCCCGGGAGGTGGGAGATAGGTTGTCAAGCACAAGGCTGCAATTGTCCAGGTTTCTCTTGGACTTTTCAGGGGAGCTTCCTGGCTCTCCCAACGCGACACCGCCGCTCCAGGCGCACACTCGGGGGATGTGGATGCTGGGAGCACAGGCCTGCGTGGCACCCCGCTAGCCTGCTCCTCCCGCTTATATGGGGTTTAAGCGCTTCTGCAGAGAAGAGAAAGACATGAGGTGTCCTGGAGGGGATGCGTTTTGGCTCCAAGGCCCACGCTTGCCAATAACCAGGCTCACACCGCTCTTGGCGCCCGCGCCTGGGCGCACCCGGGGTTGTGTCTCAACTGGGTATAGAGCGCACGCGCCCCGCGCCGCTGCTCCGCGCCCCGGGCCCGGCCGTACACCCGAAATGAGTGCCGGCCAATTCCCCTTCGGGTCCTAATTTGCAGACAGTCCCCAGACCCCACTGGGGCGGGGGCGGACCGCGAACCTGGAGTGTGCGGGGAGCTGGGAGGAGCGGGGTTTATTTCGGCCTCTTTTGAGGATGAGTCTTCGGTGAAGATGTAGAACTTTGGGGTTTAGTCGGTGCCTGGAGGCAGTTCCTGTGTGCAGGGGAAGTTCCTGTGTGCAGGGGAAGTTGGCGTGGGGAGTGAGGTGTGCAGCTCAGGGGAGCTGGGTGTTGAAGAGGCGTCGGAGGGTGACTCCTGGAGAAGACGAGGACCGGGGGGAGGAGCCCGCCAAGGGGCGAGGGCGAGGGAAGTGCGAGGCCGCGGGGGCGCCCGGGGGAGCCGCCGAGGGGCAGGCCCAGCAGCTACCAGTGCAGGGCACCGGCTCGCGCTCTCCGCTGCCCCCGGGCCCGCCCGGGGCCGGGTCTCTCCCCGCCCTGCTGTCCGAGGCTCCCACCGGCCTCGAATCCCAGCCTCCTCCGACCCACCGCGCCAACCCTCTCCCAGGTGCCGGGCCCGGCCCCGGCCTCTCTGCAGGCGCCCCCTGGTGCCTGGCCTTGCTGGCTCAGGATGCTGTGCACCTCCTTCTCTTTGTACCAGGAGACCTTTCGGCACCGGCACCGCACGGTCCGATGAACGAAGGCGCTTGACTTCATTTTCCCCTTTGTAGGCCTTGTAGGTTTAGTTTGTTCCGTGTTACTGTCCCTCTCTTCGCCCCACCCCCCCATCATCCCTGGCCCATCGTCCCCTGTGCGGGTCTTTTGTGCTCCGTGGTCCTGATTCTGACCCGAAGATGAAAGGCGTGAGGGGCTGGGCCAGGCCAGAGCCCCAGCCCCAGCGCCCTGTTTTGTTCCGAGTTGTGCTTTCTACACGCGAGCTCTCCCCTAAAAGTTGTACCAAATGGTTAATTTAATTATTCCAACTATAGACCAACTGCTTCAGCAGCCTCCACCACGCGTCTGGGAGGAAAAAAGAAACCATCTATAAGAAATAATCTAATAAAAGTGAAGTGTAGAAAAACCCCTCCTGATTTTCAACCGGCACAAATAGAATTAGAGCTTCAGCATCCTTTTCCCAAACAGACCTTTTGTCCAGATCACAACTTCAGCCAACCAGCAATGTGTACAGTGCCCGCTATTTATTTTAATAGAGGCGGTGGGTAGCGAGATGGATTGATAGATAAATGACCACATGGATAGATGGATGGTTTGATCCATCTTCCTCTGACTTCTCTTTCTTAATATGTGTACACGGTTGATTTTTTCCCCCTGCTGATTTTCTGAATCAATAATGTGGTAAAAGGGGGGGGGGAGCCATTTAGAGCACAAAAAAGGGAAGAGACTACCAGCATATATACCATGAGAAAAAAAATGTTTACATGCTACCCAGTACCAAATGAAAAAGGTTGAAAGTTTAAAAGAAACTTTTCTTTCCTTTTCTTTGCCATTCACAGGAGGGTTTCTTTTTCTTCTTCTTTTTTTCCTTGAAAGTCAGAAAGAATGTTAGAAGACAAGGAAACAAAACAGCAAACAAAATGCCATTGTATCGTAGTAGCAATTCATGGGAAAACGCTTGTCAGCCTCCTAATGCTTCACTCCTTGCAGGCTGTTTGGAGGCTGTTTTACCACAGGCAAAGCACAATAACATGGGAATGAATAAAATATGAAATACCAGTGAGAGTTTCAGAGGAGTTTTCTTTTTGATTGCTTTATTTAATGCTGCATCCAAATTATCCCAGCACGGTAAATCCACTGTCCACCAAAGGCTCAACTCAGAACCAACAGTACTCTCAACCAGAGAATTAAAAAACAAATTTGCTCTTGGGTTTCTCCAAAAGATTGCTGCAGGCAGCAGTCTTTCCCACTCACCTGCACTAAGAAAATGACATAGACAGGATTTACTTCCCCAGAACATAAAAGGAAACCAGCCACAGCATCCCCAAATGTGAAGATCCACTGATACAGACATTCTCCTAGCATTTTAGAATTTTAACCATATTTTCCACATTTTAATACACATGTTTCATAATAGAAACTCTTTGTATTTCTGGCACTGTGAGACAATTATTAGCTAATAAACAATAGCATATGCAAAGCAATTAACACAGTGCTTGGCACCTGGAAAGAATCCAGTGAATGTTAGCCACCAGTACTGTGATGATGATAATGATGCTGATTATGATGGTGATGATGATGGTGATGATGATAATAATGATGGTAGAGTCATTGAATTGCATTGGTAGAGTCCCCTTGAACTGCACACTAAATACTTGGCTTTGCAATTTGGATGGTGCATGGACAATGTCTTTTCTATTGTATATTTATAATGCATGTGGAAGAGGGTGGACAAATCATAGAGCATGTTCCAGGACATCAGATGGGAGAAAATAAGGCAACCAGGCAGAAAACTTCCATCTTTTAGGAATTCACCAGAAAGCATGTATGTATATAAATTAATTCTACGTTTTATCTTACATTAGACACAGTATTTATGCATGATTAAGGTGGTGCTTTACTCCCATATGTAAATATTGTGTGTTCAGGGTCATGTCACTTTAAAAGGCACTTGCCCTGGGTTAGCTGTGTGAGTTTGGGTTAAAGCTTTATGAGTAAGTCATAGATGGTGTCTCTGTATTTGAATGAACTTTGGAGGCACTCCATGTGTAAGTGCTATTCTCTAAATAGGCGGTGGGGTACAGATCCCCAGTATCCATCCTTTTAAGGACATCATCATGGAAGAGGCCAGCTCTCCTCCTCTCCTCCACACCTCCCGCGTGCTATGATTAGCAGAAGCGGCTGCCTATTACCTTTTTTGCTGGAGTTTAGCTAATAGTAGTAACATCTGCTGGGCTGGTGGTGGAGGAGACATGGGGTATTTGATCAGAGTCACAGATGTAAAAGTGACATCTGCTTGCAACAAAGAAAGGAGAGACAAAATTAAATTAGGCAAGGAGGCCTCTCTGAACTGCCCCCAAAAATCTATTTGAAAAAGGAGGAAAAAAAGTAATCATGAGCCCTGACCAAGCTTGCAGGGTGCAGAAGAGCACCTGCAGAGAGGATCGTGAGGTTCTGGACCAGTAGCTGCCAGAATAACTGGAGTAGCAACATCCAAATGTAGCAATGTCCTGAAACCTTAAAGGCATCTTTTTATGCTCCAAAGAATAGAGTCAGGTAAGATCGTCCTTCTAAGCTGAGAATGTCTTGACCTGTGTCAGTATAGTATGGGTTGAGAAATCATTTTCAGGTTGAAGACTGGAAGAAGGTAAAGACAAAGCCTCTTGGGTTGATAATAGCACAGAATTTTTATTTTTTTATTTTTTATTTGTTATTATTATGATTTTTTTTCGGTACGCGGGCCTCTCACTGTTGTGGCCTCTCCTGTTGCGGAGCACAGGCTCCGGACGTGCAGGCTCAGCAGCCATGGCTCACGGGCCCAGCCGCTCCGCGGCATGTGGGATCCTCCCGGACTGGGGCACGAACCCGCGTCTCCCATATTGGGCAGGCGGACTCTCAACCACTGCGCCACCAGGGAAGCCCGCACAGAATATTTTGAGATGAGTTTGGACGGAAACAGATTTTTATTCCATAGCTATGTTAAAACTCCTACTGCCAACAACTAAGAATGAGCCACTTTTTACTGGGCTTAGAGGATTGTATTTGGCAGTTAAAACCTACATGCCTGAAATAAGGCTCAATTAGAAGGGGAGGGTGGTATAGAAAGAGAATGTTCAACACCCTCCTAACCATTGTGCTAGTAAACCACAGCGATACAAAGGGGCATCCCTCCCCCCACCATAATGATCTCCTAAATTTCTCCAAGTGGAACAGATTATGATAGCTTTATATAAAGGAATTTCACAGTGATAACAGAAACCACTGGACAAGATTCCCTCAACTTTCTACTTCCCAATCCATAACCAGTTGACATCTGCACCCACTTGCTCCTTTCTTGTCCCTGCTGCATGCAGGAGGAAAGCCTATTCCAATCTAAAGCCAATCCCTCCACGGTGCTTTGGAGTCCAATCTCTTCCACTGGCTCAAGACCTTACCCAGTTCTTCCTTTCATGGATCTTCAAATTCTCATGCTCATCTGGATGTATCCTGTTGTCATCTAACCATGCTCAAACTACACTCATACTAATAACCAAACAATGAACACCATTTCTTCCTTGGCTACACTCCCCCACCCCACCACTTATCTCCCTTCTCCCCTTGACCACCAAACATCTTGAAGGAGATGTCTCTTCTCATTGTCTCTATTTCTTTACTTCTCAATCACTCCATAGCCTCCTCTAATATGGCTTCCACCACCCTCAAACAAATTAAACATTTCTCATTAAGGTCACCAAATCCATTGGGGATTTGCTGGGCTTTAACTTCTTTGAATGTTTAAGTTGCTAGCGCTGTTGAACAAATACTTCCAGTTCTCCCCATTTCTGGGCACACAGTAGGACCTCACTTCCCTGTCCCCTAGAAGTTAGATATGGCTATGTGACTTTGGCCAATGAAGACTGAATGGAAGTTTAAAGTGTGACTTCCAGGTGAGCCTTAAAGGCTGGTGTCCAAGTCTCTACCCTCTCCTTTTTGCCCTGTTTAATAGTAGCTGACAGAGCTTCAGATGTGGCTGCTTTGTCAGCCTGAGTTCTGATGTGAGGATGACCTGGAGAAGAGGTCCCAGAAGACCCATAATGGACATGTAGTTTCTTAGAGCATCAGAGAAGGATTCTGGAAGAGGCGGCATCCTCTATCCTCCCCTACGAGGTGACTCATCCTCCTACTAAAGGGTGAATAGGAGGGAGCAAAGAAAATGGTGGTGGTGTGGAACAGGAGGAAGTTGCAGGTAGAGGAACCAGTGCTGGTCAGACTCCAAAGCCAGAGAGAGCATGGAGTGTTTTGGAATCTAGAAATATTTCATTTCAGTTTTCTGTTAGAACAGGAGAGATGGGGGAGGGGCGCACAAAGAAGGGTGTGATGAGAGAAGATAGGAGAGATAGACTGGAATCAGGTCCTGCAGGACTGCGGATGCAATGAAGTATGATCTGGGAGGGGGGGAATGAGGGAGCAGGGGAGCCGGGAGACAAATTAGGAGGCTGCAGCCCTACTCTAGGCAAGAAATGATGGGTATCTTAGCCAAGAGAATAGCAACGTAGGACAAAGAGAAGTAAGGGAATTCAAGAGAGGTTACAGAAGTGGAGTCTTAGGGCAGGCAGAGGACATTGTCCTGCCATGTGCTAGGATCTCAGAGGGTCCAAGAGGACACCTCAGAACAAAAACTCTCCCCCATATCTGCTAGCAAGATCTTCACTTCTGTAACTTGGGCCTAGAGATCCTCATTAGCACACTTACTTCTCTGGGTTTGGTAGCACGTGGTACTGTCAACCATCCATTCATTCACTCATTCAACCCGTATTTGTCAAATACTATATTCTGGAAACCGGCGCTTTAGAGTAGAAGTGGTTCAGATAGTGTCTGAAAAGCTAACTTTTCAGATGGAGCAAACCTGAGGTCTGCAGGTTTCTGAGTGGAGGTGGGAGTCAGTGGACTGAAGGTGGAGACCCCCATGGTGCAGTGTGGCAACACGCGGGCTCTGAGTTTGCAGGGTCGAGACTGCACGCTGGACTGTCACTGCTCAATCTGGAGAAAGACCTTAGTTACCGCAGGAATTGGGATAAGAATTTGTGTGGTCCTTTTAAGTCCTAACATTCTGTTTTTGTTATGGTTTGGTTTGGTTCTTTTGCCTGAGAACCTCCCCCTCGAGTATTTCTCTATGAAAGAGAGAACACAAGGGGCAGTGAGTTTAGTGGGAAATCAAAGGAGTTCAGGGAAGAGCACAACGCGGAAACCAGGGGAGAGGAGGGTAATTGTCCTCCGTTCCTCATCCTTTTTGTTAAGGTTAGGATTTTGTGTGTATTTCCCTTCTGGGGGTATTTTCAAATGAAGATGCCAAGAGCCAAGTATCACCGAGGAAAGAATCACGGATGGTGGAATAACACGCCTTCTAGAAGTGGAGGTAGCTCTTTTAGGTGGCACCTCCCAGTGTGACTCCTGTCGCACCTAGTAGGTATCCATATCCTCCACCCACAAGGAAAGCTTGCCTAGCTCCTGGTAGCTGAGGGCTCTATGTTGCCTCTGGCATACACAGAATTTGTGGCAATAACACCATCTTGTATCTGAGTCAGCCCAGGGAGCCAAGAGAGAGCCGTGTCAGGAGCTCTGGAGTCATTCACTAACTTAAACTGCTCAGCCTTGAAATACATATAAAAATGCTTGAGAATCCTGAAACTTCTAAAACATATTCTTCTTTCTGGGTTTTCAAAAGATCCTATTGTTGTTGTTTGTTTGTTTATATTACTTTGTTTTATTTAGGAAGTTTGTGGAGTTTGCCAGTAATATGCTGCAGCTTCATGCATTTTAATGTGAATTTCAGCTGATTCAGAATTTAGAAGCAAATGTAATCCAGTACTCAGGGACAGGCACCACGTGTCCTAGACCTCAGGAGCCAGAAGACAATAAAATGCTTACAGTGATGCATGTTTGTAGTATTTCCCCAGTTAGATGTAATGGAGAATATTAATTTTCTTTTTAAACACATATTTCTCTCTCTCTCTCTCTCTCTCTCTCTCTCTCTCCAACCCCTTGTTTACTGGGGTAAGTTAAACTGCTGCCTAGAGAATTATGAGTTGAGGGTTACAATCACAAGCTCACTGCTAACTCTGTTGCTTGTGATAAACCTTCACCATTTGAGATTGGACTTGGGGGAAAGGAGGAGGAAGAGAGATTTTTAAAGAAGAGGCAGGGAGGCTGCTAGCAGGGAAATGGGACATAATAATGGACAAAACAGCACAGTGAGTCGCACAAGAGACTACAGAGCAGAGGCCAACAGCTTTAACCCAAACCCCAGGGAAACCTCTTGAATGAACAGTGCTAACCGCTGAGAGGTGAGCCACAAAGCACCAAACAACCCCAGGGTGGAGCCAGACCGTGCCCTTCCGGAGATTGTGCTGAAGCCAGAGGGGTTTCTCGGGCTTGCCTTGCCCAGGCCTGTGTTCCTGGGGCAGACGCCTTATTTAGCAGCTATTGCGCAGCAAGCCTCGCACCAGCTGCTGAAGCTCCCTTATAACCGAGGGAGTAATTGATTCTGGCCCCTCTTCTCTGTGCACCAGGAGGGGACAGCAAAAACCCTTCAAGGGAGGTTCATGACTGTTCTTGGGGGATGGTCAGGCCAGAGCAGACTGCACCCCACAAAGGAAGCACTGCATAGTGGTCAGAGCTGGCCCTGGGTGCCCTCTTCCTATTTTTATTGTTAATTACTTTTTTCTTATTACAAAGTACTTAGTATCCATTATAGAAAATGTTATGGAATGTATTCCTTAAAAAGTGATAAAAATCAATACTTTAACTTTTTAATATAACTTTTCAGTCTTTTTGTTCCATGTGTAAACATAATTTTTTTTTTAATGGGAAGCATTCTCTACGTACTGCTTTGTAATCTCCTTTCCCCCCTAAATCATGTGTCATGAACACCTTCCCATTTCATGAAATATTCTTCTAACACAGTTTTATGGCTATGTGGTATTACACTGCATGATAAGCCATAGTTTATTTAGTCAACTCTGTTCTGTTGGACGTTTAGTTTGCTTCTAATTATTAAACTATATTAAAAGCACTGCTCTGGACACCCTATTAGCTAAATCTCTGTGCATATCCATATGATATTCTTGCTTAGAATTAAACCCTAAAAGTGGAATTCCTGGATCAAAGAGTATACACTGTTTAAAAAGCTTTGGACACATGTTGCAAAACTGCCTTCCAGGAAGGTGGCACTGGTTTCTATTTGCAGAGCAGAATATGATAGTATCTGCCTTCCAATACTCACCAGCATTGTTTAGTACCCGTAAAAAAAGTTTTGCCTACCCTCTTCTTACTGTGCTATTTTCTAAGGAAAAGAAGGAAAGCAGAAATAGGTAAATTCGAGGATAACAGAGACCTGTAAAATAGAGTCAAAATGCCAAAGTCCAGCTTTATTTTAAAAAATAAATATCTAATGATGGACAAAGGGGTCTTCTTCTTATCTTTAGAACTAGATGATAAAAAAAGATAAATTCATTACTTGGGGCTGGTTTTATTTTAACGTTGAGACCAAATTATAAAGAAAACTCCAATTTTAATTCTGTCTTTTCTATCAAAGAGAATAAGCTTCGGAACGAAAAGGATTAGCGTGAACACTAGTGACAGGGACCAGAGCCCCACTGGTGATTGTGAAGGGTCCTGCCCACTTTAATGCATTCTGCAAGGTCTCTGTCCCAGGGGCCAGAGAGAACGCACTAGTGAGATCACCAAACGATGGTTGGTGGTTTCCGTGGAATCGTGAAGGATGAAAGAGAAACGAAAAGACTGCTCTTCTGGCAAATCTGTAAATTTTCAGAAAAGGAAAGACCATGGGTTCTGAAGATAACAGACTGATGAACTCAACAACAAATTCAGGTAAAATGCTAGATTGAATTTTAAACGTATTATGAAAATTTCCCACATATGAAGGAAAGAGAACAATATAAAGAAAGCATCATGAACCTTCATCCAGACACAACAATTATCCACTCATGGCCAACCTTATCTCTCCATCCCTACCCCGCCTCCACCCTGCCATCCTGACCCCCACTGCCTCCCTGACTTGGTGGTTTTGAGCCAATTCTATGACATCATATGATTTCCTCCTTAAATATTTCAGTATTATCCCTAAAAGATAAGGAATTTTTTCCCCTAAAAATAAATCATCACAGTACCATCATCACACCAAAAATATCAACTATAATTTCTTAATATCTTCAAATATCTGGTGTTCCATTTTCCTGATGGTGTCACAAAAAAGTATTTTTTGAGTTATTTTGTTTGAATCGGAATCCAATCAAGTTCTGCCCATTGCATTTGTTTTCATGTCTCCGAAGTCTCTTCTGATCCACAGGTCCTCCCCCCTCCCCTTTTTTTCCTCCTCACAATTTATTTTAAAGGAAAATGGGTCATAGGTACTGTGGAATTACCCACATTCTGGATTTGGCTGATAGCCTCCCCGTGGCGTTTAATCCTAACCCTTTTTATTTCTGTAAACTGGGAGTTGAATTTAGAGGCTTCATCAGGTTCAGGTTCGATTTTTCAACGAGGATACTTCACAGGTGGTGCTGTGTACTTCCTCTTGCACCATATCCTTGTCTCTCTCTTTACGATGTCAGGTTTGATCTGCAAGGTTGGGGTATCATCAGCTGGAACTATCCATTATAAAGTTCCCCATGAGCTTTTTACCTAATGATTTTAGGAGTTATTGATTAGCATTGCCTAGATTAAATGATTTTATTAGTTTAGGGTATGAAAATGGTAATATTCTAATTATATCATTTTTGTTATTTTATTAGCTAGAATACTTCTATAAAGAGAAAAAAACCCTTCCCTTATCAATTCCTGGGTATCTAAGATATGGTAAGGTATGACAAGTTAAGGAAAATGCTGAAATCTTTCTCTTTATATACCAGTTTTCAGAATAGTGAGTTTGTTCCCTGGTGTCCTTCAAAGACCATCAGTGGATTTTTTGTGTTTTGTTTTGTTTTGCAGGGTTATGTACTCATGGGTCTAAATATATTTTATGTATTTTCTTTTATTGCAGTATTTATTCTTATTTACGCTCAAATTATCCAAACTGTGACCAGTGGGAGCCTCTTCCATTTGGCTTCTCAGTTCTTTTGACAGGACACTAATTGTCTTTGATAGCATCCTTGTAGCTGGTACAAGATGGCCCGGGTTCCTCTTTTATACTTTTTGCCTAGACCTGGAATCAACCATTTCTCCAAGGAGCCCTGGTTCTTTTTAGTGGGAATTGGTATTTAGAGACCACATTGCAGGTCTTAGATTGGATTTTAGCTTGAGTGATATACGAGTATTTTGGAAAGGAAGTGATGGTCACTAGACACCAGGGACTAGTTAAAGTCATCATACATTTATTAAATAAGACATAGCTCATTCTAGATGAGAAAGAAGAGAATGGGCATAAACAAACAACTAGGACATGGTACTGTGTATAAAGAGCTTTGGGGAAATAATTATGCCCGGAGTTAAGGAATAAAGCTACAGCAAGGAGGTGATATCTGAGCAATGGAAATAGGCAGGCAGGTGAGGTGGAATGGAAGAAAATCTGGACAGAGAAAAGAACATGAGCAAAGCCCTGGAATCATCAAAGTGCGTGGTGCATTTGAAGAAGAGTAGGATTTGCTTCATTTCCTCTGACAGGGATAGTGGATGTAGAGAACAGCCAATTGCAGTCGACATAATGTATCTGGACTTCAGCAGGGCATTTGTCCAGGCCTATCATGGTATTATTTTGGACAAGATGGAGAAATATGGACTAAACGATAGGATGATTAGATGAATTAACAACAGTTAGGTGAATAGATGAACCCAAAGGATGCTGATCAGTAGATTGACATCAGCATAGAGAATGGTCTCTAGTGTAGTGACATAGGGCTCTGTCTAGTTCAACATTTTTATCAATGATTTAGATAAAAGTATAGAAAAAATACTTGACAAATCTGCAGATTATATGAAGCTAAATGAGACAATGAGTAGTCTTAGTGATAGAGTCTGGATCCAAAAAGATACTGTCAAGTTGGATTTATTGAGATAAAATTTCTAGGGATAAATGTAAATTTCCACAGCTGAGTAAAACAAAAACAAGCACACACAGACACACACATACACACAACCACCTGGGAGAAGCACAGTTAGTAAGGCATACATGAAAAAATTTAGGAGTTTGGCTCTGCATCACATATTATTAATGTGCACGGATAATGGCAGGGTGCACAGTGTATGATAGCGGTGCTTGTCAACAGCGGGCTGTTCAGCTCCCTCTTGGAGAATACTTTGAAAGAGCAATTGGCAAACTGGGGTAACTTATAGGAGAGTGTCCTGACTGGTAGGGGAATTTTTTAATTTATAATGAAGAGTCGGAAACCTGGAATCAAAGAATTCACAGGGACTATAAGAGCTACAATAGCTATAGAGCTGCATGTAGAAGACTTTCGCAATATTACCCTAAGCCAATATAAGCATACAACTGGAACCACTGGGTAGAAGTTAGAGGGAAACAGATTTCTGCTCTGTGGGAAAGTGTTGTAATAATCAAAGCTTCCCAGAGGCAGGGTAGGCAGCTCCGCAAATCAAACCGACCATTAAAAACACAGAGACAACTAGCAGGGAAGTCGTTGAGGAGAGTCAGCCATCATAAGAAAGAATTAAGTTCTCTTCTGTATCAGAGAGTCCATGACCCCTGTTCTCCTTTGAAGTCTCCCTTTCAGGCTCCCAAATGCACATGCTACTCACAAACACTAAGTTTTGGCGTGGTGTATAGCACAACGATAGGTAACCAGAATATCAGGTAAGTCATCCTAACTCTTTGGGACTCAATTTTCAATGTGTAAATGGGGTGAAAGAATCTAATACTTTCTAAGGTCCTCTTCCACTTTGACACTCTCTATGGCTAACATTTGTGGTCCCAGCATTCCTTTACACACCTTTTTAATAACCACTTATTTAATTTATTTTTCTTCCAGTTTTATTGAGATATAATTGACATACCCTTTGTACTGTTTAAAATCATTGAGGATCTCAAAGAACTTTTGTGTATGTGGGTTAAATCTGTTGATATTTGCCACATTGGAAATTAAAACTAAGAAAAATACAAAATATTTACTCATTATTTTACACAAAAATAATAAAAACCTATTAAATATTAACACAAACAAAATACTTTTGATGAAAATATTTTCCAAAACAAAAAAAATATTAGAGGAGTGGCATGGTTTAACATTTTTGCGATTTTTTTTTAATACCTAGCTTGATAGAAGACAACCGGGTTCTCATATCTGCTTCTGCACTGGGATGTTGCAGTATCACATGTTATGTAAACTCTAGAAAACTTCACTGCACACTTGAGGGAGAATGAGCCTGCTCGAGGTAAACAATGTATTTATATTTCTATGAGAAGAGTTTTGACCTCACAGACACTCCCCTGAATGAATGTTGGGGATTTCCAGGGGTCACCAGACCATACTTTGAGAGACACTGCTCTAAAGAAATGATGTGGAAAATTAATCCTTATTCATTCACTTGTGGCTGATAACACTTAACAGTTTCAAATTTTAGAGGAATTTGTGTTTTAACAAGGAATGAAGTCTTCCTCAGAAGGATCAATCTCTAATGGCCACATTTCAAAAACACAGAGAGGTCTTTGGTTAAGGGTCCCCTGTTCCAGTTCACTTCACAGGTCTCTGCCCTCTCAGCCTCCACTGAGTCTGGCCCTGGCCAGAAGCTGTGGCCACAAGACTAGACCCATCAGAGACAAGAAGAGAGCAAACACGCAGTCATGTTCAGGTCATCCATGGCTTCTTCAATTTTAGATACTATCTTTCTTGTTTTATAGACAGAGAAGGGTTAATGAGTGATTAGCAAAGAATTGAAGATTACTAACTCTCATTGCCCCCACTTTAAGCAATTAGACTGAGTTCTTCATCACGTTGGAAACTATGCTGAGAGACAGTGGCAACATGGAGGTAATATGCTTGTTTATTTAATTAAATTATTGAAAATCAGAAATGATATCATATCTAGACTTTCCTAGCAATGTAGATGTTTCCCAGAACTTTTAGCTACAGATTTTTAGTAATTGCATTGTGCTAATCAACTAAAATGGCCCAGTATAAATGTTAATAAGTAAACATAATCATAATCATAATCCTGGACATATTCAGTTGCCAAGGACTTCAAGGAGTCATCCAACCCATCCTTCTCCCTTCAGGCATGGGTTATCATCCCATTGATTCTCAGCAGAAATAATGTCAAAAAATATGTTCTCCATTGGATTACTTCTTCCCACCTTCTTTATATCTTTTCAGATATCCTAGTCCAGAAAAAAAAGGTAATTAATTCAAGCTATTTTAGAAAACATTCAAAAAGATCAAGATACTGAGAAACTTGTTCGAAGGAAGATATTTCATGGATCTCTTTTTTTCTATAAATGAGGCAATGAGTATACTTTACATGTAAGACCTGCTGAGTCTACACATATTGAATATGATTTAAGTTGTTTGAGGGCTGGGTTAAAGAATCTTATTTTTTTATTTTGGTAACAACCAAATTGTAATAAATGATTAATTGGGCATTTTCCTCCTAGTTCCACTAGGAATTAAATATGTTTTGATGCATTTAACAGTTTGGGGATTTGAAAAGACTGTATAAACTAGCTAATACTTATCTGGGAAATTACTAGAATGATCAAAGATTTATGTAGGGTTGAAGAATATCTTGTCACCCTTAGGATTAAATGATTTATGAGAAAAAGTCAAATGACAGCATGTCAGATGATGTCCTTGAATTTTGGTTTTATGAGATTTTTCTTAAAACGTAGTTCTTGTGTTATCAAGGACTCTCAAAATAATAAAATAATCCTTTGGTGAGCTCTCCACCTGCCCTGAGACCTACAGAATAATTCCTTCTTTGATAGTCTATAAATTAAGCTCTGGCCCCAAAGCCGCAAACAAAGGTAAAGTGTTTCTGTTTTCAGAGCTCTGCCACCATCAAAGATGGAAATATATACCTTCTCTCCCTTAGCATGACAAAGATCTTTGTCCAGGCCCTGGGTACTCAGGGACTATCTCCTTCCAGCCCGCATTCCCCCTCACTATGGTCAATTTTGAATGTTGCAGCTAAACCTTCACTGTCTGGAAATTAGCCCTCAAGTCCAGCATCAGCTATCATGCTCAATACGAACAGTACACTTTTTTTTTTTTGCGGTACGCGGGCCTCTCACTGTTGTGGCCTCTCCCGTTGCGGAGAACAGGCTCCGGACACGCAGGCTCAGCGGCCATGGCTCACAGGCCCAGCCACTCCGCGGCGTGTGGGATCTTCCCGGACTGGGGCACGAACCCGTGTCCCCTGCATCGGCAGGCAGACTCTCAACCACTGCGCCACCAGGGAAGCCCCCTCATTGGGTTTTTATGATAATTAAATAATGCAAGGAGAGCACTTGGAGCAGTGCCTGGCACATTGCAAGCACTCCATAGCATTAACTATTAAATTAGCTATTATATTCCTCAATACATCTTTGTGGAATGAATGTTGAATATTAGCAAAGGTTCAATAGTAGCCACTCTAAGTGGATGGCATTTCACATATTCAGTGAAAAACCTTAGGAGAGGGGTGGCAGCTCACATGCCAAGTCCAATAGTGACTGCTTGGAGTGCTGTGTTGAGAAGGATTCTGAGGCTAAGTCTCAGCCCATCAGGAGTTAGTGACATGCTCATTAGGAATGCCGTTAGGCCCTCGAGTTCTCGCTTCTATAATAAAACCTATTACATAAGGCTACTTAGAAAGCTCTTTTACTTAACTTTGGGTTGGAGAGTTATTAAAATATAGAATTACATATAGGTTTTCAATCCATATTAGAGAGGTTTATAAGGACTCTATCATGTGTAGTTTGAGAAAAGAGAGGGCAGGCGTCAGCCTTCTGCACACGTGTAGATTCAGTGCCGAGCGCATAGTCGAAGCTCAGCCAATATTTTTTTGCATCAAACTGAAAATAATTATGTTATGCTGAAATTCTTCCCATGGAACCCAGAGGATATTGGTAAAATTAAACTTGAGTAGTGTTAATGTTTTGTTCATAGGCTTCATGTATTTTTGCATATATTTCATGGCATTTATATTAAATTTATAAATAAAATATTCCTCTGTTGGTATGAACTCAATAAAGCATTTAAAAATAACAATAAAAATGTCCTCCTGCCCTCTTCTATATTTATCGGTAATTTTTCTGATTTCTCAGCTCTTTAAGACTTAATGAAAGAACTATGCAGGGTGGCAAGTTGGTGACAGCAGATGTAGTCTGGCCAGTCAGAAGCAGGAAAGGCCTTAGGTGACCTGTGTGCAAGGATCACAAAGCTTCAAACAAAACTGCTCTTCTGACATGGGCCATCGAACACTTCCTATCTGACAGGATGCTCCATCAAGACGTCATGAAACGCATGCTGTGTTTTCACTACACACTTTGGGAAATGTATATTAGAAATGCCTGCATCACTGAACATTGAATGACTCAGGTACAGCTAACAGAGGGAGTTGAGGACACTGGTTATGGGGCCACAGGAGGATAATGTCCTGAGCAGTGTCAAGAACATGGTTTTAAAGCCAGACTCAGGTTCAAACTCCAGTCCCACCAGGAATTTTAGTAAGTTACTATCCCTCTAAGCCTCAGTTTCTTCACCTGCAAAATGGAGCTAAAAATATATTAAAAATAAAGAAATGGCCTCATAGATTACTGTGAGAATAAACAAGATACAAGTCATCAAGGCCTTAGCATATGGTCAGTGCTTAATAAATAGTAGCTATTTGTTATTGTTGTTGTTTTGATTTTAAGCCCCTGCTCAGAGGATATTAGTGGGTAAAACTATAAATGGAATTTAATCTTGTAGATTAAATTAAATGTATGCACAAGCATGTTTGCACACATAATACTGTGGACTACTTATGCCTACATTTTATTGTTGCAATATTCTCCAAAATTGCATGCCAAGAATTTCTGAAATTTCACACCCAGTAGGCATGATATAAAAATAGTCCATTTCATTCTCTTCAGAATGCTTTTTGAGGATTTATTCCCTCTTGGATGTCCTTAGGAGTCCTCTTATATGCACTGGGTCAGGATTGAGCAAAAATTCAACCCCATAATAGTATTTTGTAAAAGGAGATAAAAACATCTAATCACACCACATGGACTACTCTGTACAAGCAATGTTACTAAACCCAAGAGATGTCAATCACTATAATTAAACTACTAAAACCCTGCTTTGTTCCCACTTTCCCTCTTTTATATATTAGGTGTATGATGACATAGTGTAAGGAGAATTCATGCTCCCATTACCTGACTGCTGAGGCCATAGCATATCTCGCCCATGGCCAGCAGCTGACAAAGAAAGATGATATATATAAGAACAAAAAAAGAAAAGAAAGTATTAGAAGCAGCTCTCCAGAGAGTAGAAAATGCCCTATCCTGGAAGTGAACAAAAGCAGGGTACCCCCAACAAGCTGCATGCCCTGGACCAGTCATTTCTAATAGCTCTCCTTTGTAAGACATGAATTGGTTCAGGAAGCCTTCTTACAATGGGAAACTTACAAAATCTACACACAAATGAATCCCTGAGACTTCTTGTTGCAATATTTAGCAATCTGATTTTGAATTGGCCAATTATTTCATCATCAGGTGCATGCAGAAGTCAATTACAGAGCACAGCATTCAACTGATGTCCACTTTGCTGTAAGAATTGAGATCATACTCAGGCTCCCTAAGGGTTTGAGGCTGAAATAGTTCACATAAATAGGAAGCTGCACTTCCACTCCTGAAAGCTCAGCAGTCCTCAAGCAAATGAAAAACAGGATCTGAGATTTTAACTCTGGAAGAAACTTGGTCAAACTGAGATAAAAAGTGAGGTCAGTATAGATGCAAACTGAAATGATTCCTCAAGCAGCTGACATTTATGTCTTCTAATACATCCTCATAGTGACACAGGGAAAAAGTGAGAGAGATTGGGCCAGATTTTTGCTTGTACATTTATTTTTGGAATTGATAAGACCTGCCATTTAGAGAATATTTCTTCTGTGCCAGGCTTATTTCATTTAATCCTTGTGACAACCCTATGCCTATGGTTGTCCCCAGTTAACAAAAAAAGAAACTGAGCCTCAGAAGGCTATATAATATGCCCAAAGTCATATGGGGGGGCATTTAATACCCTTGTACTTCACTACTACATCTTACTCTACAAAGCAAAATAAAATATTTTCCATTTTAATTAACCTATTAATCACCTTTTGAGATAAACAAAAAAGAGAAATTCTAAATATATTTTGAACTATATTTTTAATATTGTGCCACTAATATGTATTTTTACCAGACTCCTAATTCTGATTTTTAAAAATTCAAGAATGGCTAATAATTATCACAATAATAGGCAATTTATTAAATATACACTATGTACTGCGGTTGGCTAAAAAAATGGCCTTTGCTCTATGGGAAAAGAATCTAAGAAAGAGTGGATAAATGTATATGTATAACTGATTCACTTTGCTGTACTCCTGAAACTAACACAACATTGTAAATCAACTATACTCCAATAAAAATTATTAAAAAATAAAATAAAATAAAATAAAATAAAATAATGGTCTTTTGAAGATATCAGATCCTAATCCCTGCAACCTGTAAATTTTAATTTATATGGAAAAGGGATCTTTGAAGATATGATTAAGATAAGAATCTTGAGATGGGGAAATTATATTGAATTACCCAGACGGGCCCTAAATTCAATCACATGGATTCTTTTTTTTATTAAAGTATAGTTGATGTACAATATTATATAAGTTACACGAGTACAATATAGTGATTCACAATTTTTAAAGGTTATACTCCATTTATAGTTATTGTAAGTTATAGCCCCCATGTTATACAGTATATCCATGTAGCTTATTTTATACCTAATAGTTTGTGCTGTTTAAGTTCCTACCCCTATAGTGCCCCTCCCCCCTGCCCTCTTCCCACTGGTAACCACTAGTTTGCTCTCTATGTCTGAATCACATGGATTCCTATAAGAGGGAGCCAGGGGAGATTAGGCAGAAGAGAAGGCGACAGGATTCTGTAGGGAGAGATTAGGGTGACGTGGCCACAAGCCAGCGAGAATGCTGGCAGCCACAAGGGGCTGGAAAAGGCAAGGAACTGATTCTCCTCCAGAGCCTCTAGAAATAGTGCAACCCTGTCATAACCTTGATTTTGACCCAGTGTTAATGTTTTTCAACTTCTGGCCTCCAGAACTGGAGAGAATGAATTTCTGTTGTTTTAAGTCACCAAGTTTGTGATAGTTTGTTACAGCAGCCCTAAGAAACTAACTCATGTGTCATGCCCTGTGCATAGTGTGTATGTGTGTGTGTTTATTCTCCGGTCCTCACACTAATGCTATGAAATAAGTATTTTATGTTTACAGATGAAGGAAGAGAAGCTTAAAGAGGTTGCTACGGAGATTAAAATCACACAGCAATTATATGGCAGAACTGGGGTTTGAGTCCTGCTCTATACTCCTTCCCCCTCCCTGATTAGTCATTAATACACTTAAAGTGAGTTTGGGTAAGCATCTCGGAATAAGTACAGGAGGATTGTTGGAGTTTTATTTATAAAAGGAATTTCAAAACACTAGTAAGTATATTCTTTAAGATCCCAAATTATCTGAGAAGTTAGTCTACAGTGTATCACATACACCTACACTCCTACAGCAAAGGCCACGGTAAGAAATGCTCTATAACAATTAGCCCTCCTGGCTAATTATAACCCACCCCTGATGGTGGGAAATTTCTACAGCCTCCTAAAGGAAATGAACACAAAAGCTCAGGCTATATCCATCAGCAGTGTTACTGAATGTAGAATTTTTTGAGAAATCGTCACTTGGCATAGCCTAAACTGTAAAACAGTCCCAAATGAAGAAAGAAAGAATAATATTAACATTGAACAGTATTGGTTTCAGGTGCATATTAAAAGCTTATATGCTAGTGGTCCTTGTTAAATGCTGTTTCAGCCTGAACCCTCCTTGCAGATAGTTTCTTTCAGTCAGTAAGAAGTCAAAGCACAGAAAAGAAATGCCAAATAAAGAATCTATGCCTCAATTATAAACATCTCATCACTGGCGTTTATAAAAAATTTTTCAGTCTTTCATATATGACTAGATTCAATACAGATATTTTGAGAGCCTATTATTTGCAAAGCAGTGTGCAAGTTGCTGCTTTAATGCAAAAACAAGAACTCTTAAAGGATCTTACAGGCTAGTTATAATAATCACAAGAACTAACCCCTACATGGCACTTGCTATGTGCTGGTGTTGTTCTAAATGCTTTCCATGGATGCTTCATTGAATCCTCACAGCAACCGTATAAGGTATGTTCTATTATTACCACTCCCATTTTACAACTCAAGGAAAAAATGTTTAGAGTGATTACAACTTGTCCATGGTCTTCCAGCTAATAAGCAATTGAGTCAGGATTCCAGCCAGACAATCTAGTTAAGAAACCCAAGCTCTTAACTTTCTCCAATACTGGAACCAGACCAGGGTACAGTTGACCAGAACATAAAGTGGGGAGAGATAGTAGTCACAAGAAATATACATGAAAGTTACCTGAATGTTCATGGAGAACTGCATGTTGCTATCTTCTTTCAGCTTGGATTAGCCTTCTTCCAGTTCTTCAAGCACCCTGAACACAAAAACCGACCTCTTGTGGCTCAGGACCTTTGCATGACTGTTTCCTCTGCCTGGAATTATTTTTAAGTATATTAGAATTAATTTAATTACTTTAATTTAATTAAAAATATAATCATTGATTTTGTTAATCATAATACTTAAGATATTTATTATTTATTAATTAAAGTCATTTTACGGGCTTGTTTAGTAGTTTATTTGTTCATTTTCGCCATTAGATTCCAGATCCATGAAGGTGGGGCTCACCTCTGTCATGTACAGCGCTGAGTCCTGATGACTGACACGCTGCAGGCCCTCAATTCGTGTTTGTTATTGTTGCACGGTTGCAGGAAACTTAGAAAGCATTCCTGCAAGTGGTCATTTTGAGGCTGGCTTTGAAAGTTGGCTACTTTTATTTATTTATTTATTTATTTTTTGCTGTATGCGGGCCTCTCACTGCCGTGGCCTCTCCCGTTGTGGAGCACAGGCTCCAGACGCGCAGGCTCAGTGGCCATGGCTCACGGGCGCAGCCACTCCGCGGCATGCGGGATCTTCCCGGACCGGGGCACGAACCCATGTGCCCTGCATTGGCAGGCGGACTCTCAACCACTGCGCCACCGGGAAGCCCTGAAAGTTGGCTACTTTTAAACTGCAGAGTTGAGGGGGAAGGAGATTCAGGTTGGAGGAAGCAGCATCAAATCTCCCTAACATGGCTATCATCATGCTTAAATCATGTATATGAAACACTTTGTAAAGAGTTGTGCATTTTTGTAACAGTGGACTGGTAAGACTGGAAAAATAGGATGATGCCTTCTATAAACATTATTTAATCTTCATTTACAGATGAGGAAACTAAGAGGCAAAGGGTGAAGTCACTTACCTAAGCTGGCCACAGCTGGCGAGCAGCAGAGCCAGGTTTTGTAGTTAGCGCTGGCTAGCTCAAAGCCCACCAAGATCATCACAAAACCATACTACCTTCCCAAAGTCAAAAATCCTAAAATGCCAGGCTGAGGAATTTGTACTTGATTTGATGAACCACAGAGCAAGGCTGAGACTAGGGTGAGGCTAGCAGAACACTCACCTTGGGCTCAAAATTTAAGGGGGTGCCAAAGAACTTATTAATCAAGATAAATAATATTATAATGCAATATTTAAAAAACATAAAATCAGCAAACTTGGCGCCCAGCTCCTTTTTTTGCTCTTTTTGTAAGTAAAGTTTGATTGAAACCAGGGAGAGGATTAGGGGGAGGCAGGGTTATGCAAGCACATGGTTGAATCCTGTTCTTTATTTTAAATTTTGATATTTTGCTCCTCATGGATTTCTTTGGGATTAATTTTGATTTTTTAAAAAAATATTGCATTAAAATAATATTTATCTTAATTACTGAGGGTTTTGGCATTCCCTTAAATTTTATACCTGAGGCGAGCAGTTTGCTCGTCTTACCCTGGTCCCAGCCCAGCCTGACTTTGCTTTCAGTAAGAGTCATCTGGCCCTAACGCATGATGATGATTCAGAGTGGGGCGCTGAGAAGAGCAGGCTAGAGCAAAACTATAGACAGGAATGAATCGAAAGCTGTCAAATTACTGTTTTCAAGTTTTATGAAACAGTTCCCTTCTGTGTGCTTATGTCATCAAGCCAATACATACTTAGATCCATTTGGTTAATTTTGCTTTTGAATCTTAGTTTTCTTTTTAAACTTGTTTTATAATTATGTAAAATATTTACATGGTTTCAAAGTCAAATCTATATGGCCATATATAGTTGGAGAAATCTAGCTTCTAATTCTGTATCTTCCACCCTGGTCTTTACCCACTGCTATAAGTAACCGTGATGAAAACTATTTGAATTATCCCCTCCCCCAACAACAACAACAACAAAAATCAAGACCCAAATGAGGGAATTGGGAGTGAAGATAGAAAACAAGGTGAGAATTTTCAGAGTTAGTCTATATGACTTGGCAATTGACTGCATGGTCAGAAGAACAAGGGCCAGGACCCCAAGACAGCGCCACAATTTAGAGGAGTTGCAGATAACTCTGAATTATCAGAACTGTGCCTCTTTAGTCAGCACTGGGAGGTCTAGAGAAAATCCTGGTTTGGGAGGGATGATGGCAGTCTCAGGTTAGGGGTACGTGACAGACAACGAGCCTTGGAGTTTTTTGTCCTATTGTTAGGCTATTGACACTGTTGTATAACAACGTTAGAGTATAAAACATTTGAAATAATTGGGCCGATGATTGGAACTTGAAAATAGTTTTGTTTTAGATTTTTCATGACATATTTTTATTATTTTGGTAATAAGACTTTGGCTTTTGAAGATAAAATGGCCATAATTTCAGTCGCTCCTCCCTTCTGTTGAGGAAAATAAAGACAGGATTTATTTATTTGCTTAATATCTAGATTCTCCTCTTTTGATCTCACATCAGGCATCTTAAATGCTAAATATCTTTTCTCTCTCTGGGGGGTTTTCTGCCTTCATAAACACTCGCCCAGCTACTATATTAGCTAATTTTTCTTTCTTGAAATCCACTCTTACCTGAATTATTTAAACGGATCTTTTCTGAACTCATTCTAAGTATTTTGCTATTTCTTAAAGCAAAGCATTTTAGAATGTGTCCATTTACTAGAAATGTCTTTGGAAGCCCTTTCAACCCATTGTGTGATACAATACCCTATTGTGTGTGTGTAATCCAAACTAGTTTCAGGCTATTTTTACCACACACGCTCACACTGGTTTGAGCATTTTAATTAAATCAGACAAACAACCAATCACTAAGTTAGTCAGTAACCATTCCCTGAAAACAGTCAGACAGATTGTGTCTGTAGATATAGCCTCAGTCTTTTTGTTAACACAGCCATTTTGGTTTTCTCCACTTAATCTCATTAAGGGCATCTGCCTCCCTCCACCTGACTTACGACTTTCTAGATTTCCTGAGCCAATGAATGTTTAGGTTTCCAATTACGTGTCTCCAGATGCATTTGTTCTGCCTTCATTCTTTTTGTTCTTTCCTTTCCAGGTATTTAATATATTTTGATACACTGCATTTTTCATTTGTTAAAACTAGTTTTTATACTGGTTTCCCGTTTAGGGTCTTATCATTTTAGTATTAGTGTGTCAGCGTGTATGTGTGTGTGTATTTGTGTGTGTAGTATCTGTGTGTGTTAGGGCATTATAACATCCTTATTTTGGCTTCCTTTCATCTTTCCCTGATCCCGGGGCTGGATGAAGGCCTTGTGTCTAGTAAGTCATTTGCATCAGCATGTCCCAAATGACCAAGAGAGGAGGATAGGAGAGATTAGCATGGTAATCTCATTCTGATGGATAAAATTAGCAAAGATATTCCCCACAAATGGAGAGCTGCCATTGGCGAACTGCTGTGCTTAGAATCAATTACTAAATTACTTTGAGCTCTAAGTTGACATTAACAGAAAAAAATTGCCATCGACCGAAGGGAAATAAGATAAAAAATATGCGATCATTAAATCTCTCGCTACTATTCACGAATGTGACTCACAAGAATGGTACACAAAATAGGGCAGAATTTAATTTCTAACAGTGCCCTCTGTCAACATTTCATCCTCAGCTTCTCCGTGGCCTGTGAGTCGGCAGTGGCCTTTCCCACTCAGTCTTTGCAGAGGAAAGAGAAGCAGGAAGGGAATGAGAGAACAGGTGAGGAAAAGAGGTCTGGTTCAGCTCCTTCACTTTCCTCTAAGGCTCAGCAGTGAGCTGAGGAGACCCAAGGGCGATTTCTGATTCCTCAGCCACCCGATCACACCAAGCAGGGATTGACAGGCTGCCCCTTCATGTCCAAAGGAGAGCCACACCAGACAAGGCCTGTTGACATTTGGAATGCTCTCTGATCCGCGTCAACAGTAACAATGTGAAGCTAGCTCTCTCCCCAGTCCTGCTAGCCCAGCCTGCCAGGGAAACAGTGACTAGAAACACTTTCTCACACTATCACCTATACTATCAGTTTGTCCAGAAGTTGTTTAACTCCCACAGAATTTCTTAGAAATATAAGACACCTACATTAAGAAAAGCCTTTCCCCATTCAGAAACACATCCTTGTCTTAATGGGGAGACGGTGCTGATGTTGGGTATAAACAAGGAAATCAGTTCATATTAGGGAAGAAGCTTTAAAATCGCTTAAGTCAGAGCCTGGGGAATCCCAGTGGCAGAGTAATTGTTAATATTATTAGCACAGTATACATATCAGCTGTCGAGATATTATGAGGATTTGAATTCAATCTCTGTCGGGGGAGTCAGGGTCAACATCATTAACTATAGATCTTGTCTCGGTTTCCATATAGATGCCTCAGGGCAAGTGTCTGCCAGATACATCTCTATAGATGGGCAGAACCATAGGACATACAAGGGGCCCATCACACACATCAGTAATAGACAACAAGCTTTTGTTTATCTGAAGGTTTACTGGAATTAACTGATTAGTGTCAACTTGACACAATAACTTTTGTCTACAATGCAGTAGATCATTTTGATGGTTTTATTGATGGAGTGTGTTGTCTAATGTAAATTATGGGGGAAGTCGAATTTAGATAAAGTCTGCCACATTTTTCTTAAGAGGAAACTGGACAAGCTGTTTGTAAAGGCACCCATGACAGGACACCTTCTGCAGTCTTATGGATATTACGATGGTAATTGTGATATTAATAATAATAATTATGAGGGAGAGTTGTAATTGAAATGTATGCAATTCAGGGGTTGGCAAATGCATCTTTAAGAGGACACATTTTGTGCTCTTACAGATATTACAACAAAATTGTGATATTAATAACAGTGATTAGAAGGGAGATTTGTAAGTGAAATGTAAGCAATCCATTCTTAAATGAAACTCAGAACACAAAACCATTAAAGGGAAATGAGGAAATAAGTCTAGGTTGTTAAGGGTGACATGATTTTCATGTAAAAATTGCCTGTGAAAATGGCAGAGAAATTAAATGAGAACAAGTTGGAGTTTATATATTTACATGGAATTTTAAGTAACTGTAAACAAGTTTTGTTCAAAAGCTAAATTCTAATTTGGGGTAAAAATTAAAAGCAGATCCTGAGCTTTGAGGGATTATTTGTGGTAAACAGCAACAACATGTCAATCCAAGCAAATATGCATGATTAATTTTGAGATTTGGGTAAATGCAATCACTTCTAGAATAATCAACTGTGACTATTCCTGGTGATTTAAAATCCCCTAAATCGAGTATTTTCTAGAAACAATCCAGCACTTAAATTTTTTTTTCAGTTTTGTCCTAAGATTCAATGTTAAAATTGTTAACAATTGCAATTTTCTGAACCCACATTCTAGAAAGAGAAATGATGACTTGCTATAGTCACAGGAGAAATGACCCTTGAAAGCAGAAATAGGGTGACTGCCTAGCAACTGAGGAACTGCTTAGAGGAATATAAAGAAGAAGCAGACTCTTAGCAAACTGGCACCATTTAACCCTAAAATCCCTTCCTACTATTGGGACATAAGTTTTCTTCTTCTTGTTTTACTAAAATATGAGACTCTTCCTTTCTTTCTTTCTCTCTTTCCCCCTTTCTTTCTTTCCTCCTTTCTTTCTTTCTTCCTTCTTTCCTTCCTTCCTTCCTTCTTCCCTCCCTCCCTCCCTCTCTCTCTCTCTTTCTCTCTCTCTCTCTCTTTCTTTCTTTCTTTCTTTCTTTCTTTCTTTCTTTCTTTCTTTCTTTCTTTCTTTCTTTCTTCTCATTGTTCTAAACCCCCTGCAACCTCACTGTGTTACTAATGACAACCACACAGATCACAGAGTAGTGTTAATTCCCATCAGCAATTATTGGTCACACTTGTCTCTCAGGCCACACTTTCCTCTCAGGGTCACACACTTTCTTCTTCTGGGTTCCCAAGACTTAAAGAAAAAAACAGATAATGCCAACAGAAGGTCTTGTCCTGAGAAAGGAATATTTCACTCTCTCACCTGCAAATGTTAGGATAGCTTCTGTACATAACCTACAAAGAATAACACATGCCTTTAAATACTCCTGAACAAAAAAACCACAGATGGTTCCTGTGCCTCCTGCACACTTCTCTCCAGCTAGATTCTCTGACAAGAACAGAAGGTCACCTGAGGGTCGCCTCAGGCCCCAGTATCCTTCAAAGAAAAAGGACCTACATGTCCTTTCTCCAAGCCATGAACCTAGAAGAACAAAAACTTTGGGGGAGGGAAGGGAAGGTTAGTAAATTAATTCACCCAGGCATAAATGAACCAGTTTAACTAAGTAGAAGAAGATTACACCAAAATAGGACTGTTTTCAAAATAGAAGAAAGTAGTTCCTCAGGCTGTTGTTAAGGCTGACAACACGAGTATCAGTGAACATGTATGGAACAGCAAGCACAGTCCTTGAATTTTATTTAATCCCTTCAGCAATTCTGTAAGTTAGGGACTATCATCACCATTTTATAGATAGAAAAACTGAGGTTCTGCCAGGTGAAGTAACACAAATCAAAGTTACATAGATAAATGGCAGAGGTGGGATTTTAACACGGTGTTCAAAAAATCTCTGATTTTAACCGCGCCCTTCTACCTCCCTCTCTTTTGCCCTCCTGCACTGGGGTCCACTCAATCGCCCACCCCCATCCTACCAGGGGTGGCCCTGAGACAGCTTGGGGAGAAGCTGAAGGGTCTTCATTGTGTGGAAGGCAGGGCTGGGCTGGGGGTCCAGCAATCTGCCCCCGGGCAGTGTCTGAAGCAGCAGCAACCCTCACAGCCTTGCTGACAATCACGGACAGAACCAGGGTTTCTGAGGACAGAAAGACCCAGCCCCCAGAGGGGGGAGGGCGGGGGAGAAGAAGAGGAGCCTCTTTTACCCCTTGCTAGTCATCCTCCAGCTTCTTCAGATGAGAGAGAGAGAGATCGTAGCAGCAGATCTGCATTTAATGATATTTCTCACCTATGCCCCCCAGACCTCTGATGGTCAAACCCTCGTAATATGTCATGTAATCTGGGTAATAAGAAGAGTTCAGCCCAATGAAAAATAGGGCCGATAGGCAAAAAACAGATATAGGAAAATGTAAAAATCTAGAATCTCCCTTTCCCCCTTCTGTAGCCCCTTTGTTCAGTGCTCCTATCATTTTCTGAGAGCCAAATGTTGAGTCTGCCAAGCTGTAGGTCTCCTAGCACCTGGTCCCTTTATGCTAGTAGGCTTTTAGTTTGTCCCCATCTCACCCCCCTGGGGCTCCACAACAGGATGCTCTTCTTGACTGTCTGAATTTCCTATGTTGGTCATTTCTGCTCTGACATTCTACTCAGAATACTATTTCGACATTTTGAATGATGCTGCTGAAGGTAATAGAATAGTTTGGGTAAATGCTCATCAAATAAAGCTAAATATAAAGAACAATACGCAAAATTACACATAAACTCTGATGACAGCAATCAAGGTGGTTGAAGCATGGAATTCAGAGTCAGGCAGACCTTGACTAGAATCTCCCACTTACAAGCTGTGTGACTTTGGGAAAGTCATTTCACCTTCCTAAGTCTCTAATTCTTTCAGCTATAAAATAAAAGTGGTGATGACCAACGCAAAGAGTTGTTATGAGAATCAAATGAGATAATACCTGTTCGAGGCTTAGCATAGGACCATGCCTATTGTAAGTATTTAATAAGTGGTATCTATCATAATTAGAAGGAATGCTGAATTGGGATGGGGGAAGAAATCCTCTAAAATGTTTGCAAAACTCCTCCAAATAATTGAAAGTGCAATTTAAAAACTCTCAGGAGGAAAGATTTCTGGGTGAGGCCAGGCTAAAGAACCAACTGACCCTTGGAGCCTAGAGAGGAGAAGCCAAGGCAGGGTCCATTCACTTAAAATCAGCAAACTCAGCCTTCAAGATCCATTCATATGAGCACTTCTTGGGTTGTGGATCAACAGATGGGCAAAACAGGAGCCTGTGATTCTTGACTCATTTAGGATCTACTTATACTCACTGCTGGCTTTAAATTCAATATTTCAGAGGGCCCAATTAAGAGAAAGAAACATGAAAAGAAATCTACCTGACAGTTATGATCCCCAGTGGGGACAGAAATATATTTATACACCTGATTATATGTCATTCATCCAACAACTTATTACCAGGGACTCTTCTGTACCAAGCGCTGTAACTGCGAGGGTCTTGGAAGTGGACCAGACAGACTCACCCTGCCTTATGCTGCTTGCCCACCTGGTGTGCTGTACAGAAAACTTCTGAACAGTGGAAATAAACATGGTTTGCTTCTCTGGGTTATTCTATGCTTTCCTATATTTCTACTAAAAAATGTATTATTTTTGTTTTCAGGAAAAAAAATGTTGTTAAAAATCTACATGTCCAATATAAAAAATAAAACAAACTAGCAAATACAACAAAAAAGAAACTGACTCAGATACAGAGAACAAACTAGTGGTTACCAGTGGGGAGAAGGAAAGGGGGAGGGGCAAGATAGGGGCAGGAGATTAAGAGATACAAACTACTATGTATAAAGTAAATAAGCTGCAAGGATATATTGTAAAGCATAGGGAATATAGCCAATATTTTATAATAACTATAAATGGAGTATAATCTACACAAATTTTGAATCTCTATGTTGCACACTTGAAATTAATATAATATTGTAAATCAATGATACCTCAACTATATATATATATATGTATCTCCTACCCCCAAAAAAACTACCTGCTGGGCTTCCCTGGTGGCGCAGTGGTTGAGAGTCCGCCTGCCGATGCAGGGGACACGGGTTCATGCCCCGGTCTGGGAAGATCCCGCATGCCGTGGAGCGGCTGGGCCCGTGAGCCATGGCCGCTGAGCCTGCGCGTCCGGAGCCTGTGCTCCACAACGGGAGAGGCCACAACAGTGAGAGGCCCACATACTGCAAAAAAAAAAAAAAAAAAAAAAAAAAAAAAACTACCTGCTACCAAATAACCAGTTTAAGCAAATTTCTAATTTTCAGTTGCTGGGTAGGTATCAGTCAGGTAAGCTGACTTCAGAGTCTCCTGCATTTCTTTGATGGTGAGGTCAGCTCCGCGAGGTTCCAATCATGAACCTCAGTGAGCCTACACTTGGCAGGAAGGTAGCAGAAGCAAGTCTTGATTTTCCTGTCTTCCTCTCTACATAAAATGCCCTAAGAAGCCCAGAGAATGTAGTTTTGGTTACTTTCAAACACAGTCATTTTTAAGAATTGACTTCATCTTAGAAACTTATTTCTAGAACTTAAAATTATTGCTAGTATTTCTGGATCAGCTAGATTGTGCTAAGAACTTTATATGCATTGTCTCCTTTAATCTTCACAACAAACCTAAGGAATATGTAGCATTATTATAATTATCACTAAATAAGTTGCCCATGATTATAGACTAAGAAATGCTGGAGCCAGATTCAAATGCCCAAAATCAGAGTATAAAACCTAGTCTAGGGGCTTCCCTGGTGGCACAGTGGTTGAGAGTCCGCCTGCCGATGCAGGGGACACGGGTTCGTGACCCGGTCCGGGAAGATCCCACATGCCGCGGAGCGGCTGGGTCCGTGAGCCATGGCCGCTGAGCCTGCGCTCCGCAATGGGAGAGGCCACAACAGTGAGAGGCCCGCGTACCGCAAAAAAAAAAAAAAAAAAAAAAAACCTAGTCTAATACCATTTCACTGCATCCTGAAAAACTGCTTCCTAAGTGAAATGGGGTTTGGGAATCAATATTTGAGATGGAGTCAACCTCTAAATGCTGGAGACCCTACAGCAGGTTTCTTGTTACTTGAACCTCAGACCAGTAAAGAGTAAATCCCCTTTCCTTGCTGCCCCCAAGGCAAACCCAGGCTCTTTGCTTTTGTAAGATTTCACTGATAGTTGCTATCAGGAATCTTGTGGGGTTATACAACTTAATGAGAATTGGTAAATGACAGGGAAAGTATAGCTTCTTGAGATCTGTGTTCACATATGGAACTGGTTCTCACATTCATATCAATATGCAGGATAAATCATTATAGTTACCCTTTTGGGGCACTTAATCTGTATCATGTCCTCTTATAAGTGCTTTAGATTTGCTACCTTGTTGATGAGGAAACTGAGACACAGATGAGTTAAGTAACTTGCTCAAGTTCACAAAGAACTTGAATTCTGACCTAGACCGTCTGGCTCCAGAGCCCATGCTCTTAACCAATACAACTGTATTGTCTCTCCTTGGCCAGAATAGCTCCAGAGGGCAGAAGGGTAGAAAAGAGAAGGATTTCAATCCTGTCCAAGAAGAAACTTCCAGAAGCTTGGAAGTGTCCAAGAGAATGGTGAATGCCCTTGAAATAATGAGAACTCTGCCAGGAGGTGTAGTCACAGTCAGGTTTACATGCTCTGGGATGCTGGGCCAGGAACCCCTGCATTGTGTGAGAGGTTGGAATAGACGCTCTCAGAGGAGAATTTGGTGAGATTGGGAGCTTTCAGATCTTGTGCTTTCGTACAATAGGATCCAGCCTCCACCTTTAGTTTATTAGTGTGGGACCACTGTGAATTTCAGATAAACCAACATTTATTATGAGGCATCAATCTCATTCTTACCCACCTCCATCAAAATCCAAGACTCCACAACGTGAAGACCAAGCCAAGTGTCTCTGTTCTCACTCTTTTTCCACTAGATGTCCTGCCTCTAAGAGCCCTGCCAATGCTGAGTTTCCGCCGTACCTTCTGTAGGATATTGATTGGTGAAATAGACCTGGTGTGCAAGAAAGGGCCTCTCATCACTTTGTGCAAGAAGCCAGTGGATCTCAGGAATCACATGAAAGGCTTCTCCCAAAAACATATCCAGAATTAATATTCTCTACTACTTCCACTGTCACCACCTTGGGTCACACCATCGTCTTCTTTCACCTGGAGAATTGCAATAACCTCATTATTATCTTCTGGTACTCTTGTCCCTAGTATCAGATCTCCATATTTCCAAGTGATTCATAAAATATGTAAATCAGGTCACAGCCCTCCTTAGTTCAGAGCTCTCCAGCTACTTTCTGTTTCCATTAAAATGAAAGACAAAGGCCCTCCAGTGGTCTCCCAAGCCCTCTGTGATCTGCCCTCCTCCACCCCAGCCTGGTGCCCCAGGTAACAGGCACCTCCTACCACCTGCCCGTTACTCCCTCTGCTCCAGCCGCTGGCCTTGTGACCCCAACCCACAAAGAAGCCCCTGCTTCAGGGCCTCACCTTTGCTGTTCATCTGCCTGACACCTGTGTGACTCACTCCCTCCCTCCAGGTCTCTGCTAAAATATCACCTTATCAAGCCCCAGCATTAGTCCAAACGGACAAATCAGAAGAAAGTTCCTCTCTTTCTCAATTTGATCCCATCTGCCAGAATATTTTCGTAACCACATGGATGTATAATAGCCATGAGGAGAAAGGCACCGCCTGGAGTTGTATGAAACCCACCCCTCAGGAGTAGCCCTGGATGTGGGGTCCGCCGTCCATTCCTTGCACAAGAGCACCACCCCACTTCCCCTGCTGTACTCCCATCCTCCTGACCTTATACATTTTCCTCCCTAGAACTCATTACCATCCAATGTAGCGCTTACCTATTTGGTTCTGTGTTTGTTGACTGGCTCTCCGCCCCACCACTAGAATGAAAGGAGCCAGGGCTTTGTTTTGGTCAGTGTGGTACCCCAGTACCTACAACTGTGACTGCCACATGGGAGGCACTCCAAAAATATTTGTTCCATGACTGAAAGTCTGAACGACCCGATGCCCTCAGGAGCAGAGAGTGCAGAGTCAGATGTAACAAGGCAGTTGTAGAGAACAGAAAGAAACAGGGGCGGGTGGGGGAGTGGAGGGGGAAATTATGACTTTAAATAGAGAACTAAGATCCCGCGAGCAGCCCGCAGCTCAGCCAGATACGCATACTGGGCTGGCCAAAAGTTCGTTCAGGTTTTTCCATAAGCTGTTACGGAACACATATACCTATACACACGTATATGAGAGAGAGAGGAAGACAGTTATAAGGTTAAATGCCCAAACTGTATATAAAAGGAACGAGTGTGTAAATCTGTGCAAGTGACTGAGCAAATTAAAGGAAAGGAGGCAAGGAGGGACATTTTAAACAGACCGTTGCCTGTGAGCTGTGGCTCGCCACCAGCAGCAAAGTCCAAGGTGTGGACACCTGAGGAGCCGGGATGACGTCTAGACGTGTGTGTATGGTCCCCACTGGAGGCTGTGAACACGGGGCTGCAGAAGCAGAAGAATACAACCGGTCCTCTTTCGCTGTCCCTCTTCTGTGCTTCCCTCCACCAGCCCCCGCATACCCATATCAAGGAAAAAGAGAGGGAAGCACACCTAAGATGTAACGGGGCAATTTTCATCCATGTGAAGACAAAGGAGCATTACCAGCGTTCTCTAAAGAACTGGAGCGGTGTGTGCTGGGCTGAGAAACCACCTGTGTTGGTGATGAGTCAATCAACAGCTCCACTCACCAGCCTGGCACAGTCTGAAAGGGCATCTGAGGACATCAGATCAAAAGGAACATTTATGAGCAGCTGGCTGTTCAAAACAAAAACATGACAGACAATTGAACAGAGGCAGACTCCTAGGTAAGGAAAAACTGTGAAATCTGTTTATTCCAATTCCGTATTCCTCCTTTGTGGAAATGCAAAGAAATCTGGAGCATAGTTTGGGCTACTTCTGTGTTGATGACCTGTCAGGAAAAAAGTGTTTTCTATTTGAGTCCAAAGCCCCTGAAAGAGCAGTAAGTAAAAGTCATACTGGGTAGAGCACATTTTTTCATGGAACATAAAAATACATTGGAGGGTTTTTTTTTGGTGCTTAGTGACAATTTCATCATCCACATTTGATGCTCCTCTTCAGGGAAAGGGATGTGAACTCTCCCAGGGTCACAACTGATGCAATCTGGGGAACAACAACATCTTATCCATTTCTGAGGCACGTATATTTTGTTCTTAAATAATTAAAACATTTCATCCCAGAATTCCTCTTCTGCCCCTAAATGTGTCATCTCATTAACCAGGGCCATGTGAACAACAGCCGTTCACTGAATTGCGTTAACAACCACTATTGTAAAACAATATCAGAACTGTATGTGATTTAGCATAATCCATTTTCTGTCAGGCATTTGACTTAATGATATTTCCTCTTCTACTTACTTATGTACTTCATTATCTGTTTTTGTGTCTTCAGAAACACCATAAACGACAACCAACAGGAAAAGACTGGTACATTTTTTAAGAGCATATTTCATTTTTCATCTTTAATGGGTCTTTTTGTAGGGTTCTCGCAACCAGTTGAAAGAGAATGAAACATTTCCTTGCCTTGCACCAAAAGTACCGCTTACACTCGGAGCAACCTTTGGAAGGGAGACGCCTGACTGCTATAAAGTTCAGCAAAGAGAGTGATGGAAGAAAATGCAAGTGCTGGTACTTTGAAGAAGATTGGCTCCCCTCCAGCCACAGACACTGTAATTGCCACCCTGCTCCTTATTCCCTTTACTTCCTCCCATCTGCCTTCCTTTCCTAGGTACACTGATGTTTTGGTTCAATTCTAATCGCATTTGTGTTGCACACTAAAGCTCACAGGATTCTTTCTCAACAGACATTATTTTTGAGGGTATAAAGTGCAATTTTCTTCCTCTACTTCCTTTGAAATATTTTTTTCCTCTGTCTCTCTTTAGAAATGTCCTAAAGGTAAAGAAAACTTAGGTACAGTCACCCGGGACCTTGCTACTTAAAATGTGGGCCTTGGACCACCAGCAGCACCCGGAGCTTGTTAGAAATGCAGAATCTCAGACTCCACCCCAGATCTACTGAACCAGAACCTGCATTTTTAACAAGATCCCCAAGGTGATTCGTTGACACATTCAAGTTTAAAAAGTACTGACTTAGAAAAAGACAGGGGTTTCCCTGGTGGCGCAGTGGTTGAGAGTCCGCCTGCCAATGCAGGGAACACGGGTTCGTGCCCCTGTCCAGGAAGATCCCACATGCCGCGGAGCGGCTGGGCCCGTGAGCCATGGCCGCTGAGCCTGCGTGTCCGGAGCCTGTGCTCCGCAACGGGAGAGGCCACAACAGTGAGAGGCCTGCGTATCGCAAAAAAAAAAAAAAGACAAATACTGGATGATATCACTTATATGCGGAATCTAAAAAATACAACAAACAAGTGAATATAACAAAAAAGAAGCAGACTCACAGATAAAGAGAACAAAGTAGTGGTTACCAGTTGGGGGGAGGCATATAGAGATGGGGGAGTGGGAGGTCAAACTATTGGGTATAAGACATGCTCAAGGATGTATTGTAAACACAGGGAATATAGCCAGTATTTTGCAGTAACTGTAAATGTAAAGTAACCTTTTAAAATTGTCACATGTCAGAAAGGGTCCCCTTACTCTTGGATAATTACAAAATAAACAGATATCCAGGAGAGAAGCCCCTCCCCACTTTCAGATGACCCCCTTTCAATCTGTACCCCGCTAAGATTTTAAGCGCAGAAACTCAGAATGTATTACATTGCTACACTTTCAAACTCAGCAGGACATCCTGACTCGTTGGAAGGCAAAGGAGTTGGTATAGTGACAAACCATCCCAGTCTGTCCAGGAATGAGGGATTTTCCCAGGATGTGGGGTTTTCAGTTTTAAAACAAGGACAGTCTCAGGATAACTGGGACGGTTGGTCATCTTATTCTAACATCATTTATGAAACCCAGTTGGCTTAATGAAATTGGGACACGAAAACTAACTTGTTAGAAGCAAACAACTTTCACAGAAATAATTTACTGTAACTGCAAGCTAATTCTCTGAGCCCTCACACTTGAAAGCCACAGAATCGAATAGATCATCAGAGCAGATTTCTTTAAATTGGCTGGAAGTGCACAGCTCTCGTTTCAGCATCAATAGATGTGTTCAGTTTCAACTAAGCTGTTCACTAACTGCATTGATTTTTAAGGCTAGGCTAAAGGTATTGAGAAAATATCCAGTGGCCACAGAAACTGGGGTGTTGGGAGGCTGACCGGCAGAGCAGAAATTTTGCTCTTGTAGCTCCTTCCTGGGAGTGCCACTGGCTGGGTGCAGATATCCCAGGGGCCATTAGTAGTTTTAACCTTTGGCCACTTGATGATTGAACCGTTCTAGCGCCTGGGGCTCTCAGAAGACTCCACGGGTACAAGTTCTTGCTCAAGGTCCAACAGCTGTCAGAGCAGATGGCTGGGGATTTGTTTACCATGGTCCTAAGTATCACCCTTTAGCTCTAAGGCACTGGGAACAATTTGACAAATTTGATTAACTGAGAACAATATGACGCTGGTCTGAGAAGCTCACTCTACACTTTCACAGAGTTCCTTATGTTCTTTTCATGGTCTGAGGATACAGGGTGATATTAGCTATCTCCTCAGTCCAATGAGACTCGGAGAAAACAAAGAGAGTCACCCTTGGCTACCCCTTTCGTCTTACAGCTGAAGGTTTCTGTCCGTGGGGTCTGTGATTCACACGTGCAGCCCGCTGTGCTATCAGAGAGAGGCTGGACACATCCCTAGTGCCGCCTCCAAGAGATGGAAATGTGGCTTCTTGTTCTAAACCATTCCATCGCTTCCTCGTCATTTACAAACTGTATCTGCTTTGAGAAACTAACAAGAAGCAGTCGATCTGCTGGAAAATCTTATCCACCCTCTACCCTCCCAACTTGCCTCTGCTTCCTCTCAACTTCCCAGAGTTTCCTTGATGAACCCCCAATGGATGGTTTGCAAAGTATTTTGTGCTTTGAGATGGCGTGTGTCCTCGGGTCTGTGAGAGGCCCCACTGCTGCTGGGTGGCGAGACAATAGTCAGCTCTGGGCAGTCAGTCTGTGGGAATTCCTGAGGGAGCTGCAAGCTATGAATAGCCTGGCATTTGGAAGAGAAGGTTCGCAGAGGAGTCTCCTGCTGTGCCCTCTAGCTCTCAACTTGATGAAGGAGGCAAGCCCAGAGCCCAAGAGGGTGGGAAGGGCTCACGGAGGAGGCCCATTAGGGGACAGGCTCTCTTGTGTCCAGATTCCACTTGGGTGACCCTGGGGAGAGAGACTCTTTTCCAGGGCCACAATGCTCCATTTATAAGCTGCAATTAGTCGCAAACAAAATTTGTGCATCCACCACTAACTGTCAGCTCAAGAGGTTGAAAGTTCAGTCCTGGGGAGGTCAGGACGTCTTCTAAGGGGCTGATGACTTTGCTCACAACCTCCCCTCCTCCACATGGTGCCTGGGGACCCTTCCCTGGGGAGAGAACCACATTCCAGATCAGGCTGCCTGTAAAGCTGAACGAGCAACGTCAGAGGGCCTCTGGCTCTGGAAGTATTAGTGCAGCAGACGGATGGCCCCGTTAGACTGACCTTTCTGTGGCAGAATGTTGACTTGGTTTATAATAAATATAGCCATTTGAGAAGAGCAAGGTAAGGAACACTGTAGTGATTATTAGGATTTAGCTGATGTTTGAAAGTTCAGCCAGTTTTGCCTGCATATTCCATATGGAATAAAAAAGCCAGAAGGGCCCAGAAAAAAATGAGCTGTTCTTTGCCAAATCAAAATGTGTAAATAGTTCTTCTGAGAGCATAACAAAGGGCCTATTTTGCCTTTAAACACCAGAGCCAAAAACAGGAAAAGGCTACAATTAACTACGGGCACCACAATGTTAAGTTAATCAATAATGGAATGATTATTACAAAGCTGTCAAGCATTAACCATACCTAGTGCGTGTGTGCTTCTTTCAGACTATGAACATCCTTTCCAATTTCAGACACATTTTTTTTCCTTTGTGATGACACATTTTCATTTTCCATTGTGTTCTTAATTCTCATCTGCAGTCCTCTGACCCTCAGTGCAAACTGTGACTAAATTCCTCCTTCCCCCACGTGTGGGGTGTGATGTTCGAATCCCAGGATGGCACTGCACTTCAGAGAAATCGGAGACTCTTCCATCTGGAGCCTGGGCTGGCAAGGATTGCATCCTTTATTTCCTTAATGAGCTCAGAGCGGCTGCTCACTAGATGATGTTGACTTCCTCAGATGAAAGTAAAATGAACGGTTCCATTTGCATTGAGTAAATCACTTCAGGTCTTCCCAAGTTTTCATTCAGGTCACCCGAACACCAACATCAGGTCTAACCTAGAGAAATGATGATGATTTTATAAGCTTTCGGGCAGTATCAAAGCAGATCTACCCAGCAAGCCTACCTAACTAGCCTATCAGTGGGAGATAGACTATGGCCCTGGGTGGGAGAGAAGCTAGCTGGCTGCTCCATCTCTGGCACCCTCGCAGGAACCACACAGCGTAGAGGCAGACTTCTCTTCCAGGCTCCCGTTTGGACCAAACCCAGCTTTCCAAATGTAACGCCATCAGTGACAGTGGACATAGTGTAACTAAATCAGACACGCAGAGAGCTCCTCCCATCCCCAGCAGAAACTCTGCTTCCTTCCCCTCCCTTTTTTTTTTTTTTTTTTTTTTTTGGCGGTACGCGGGCCTCTCACCATTGTGGCCTCTGTCGTTGCGGAGCACAGGCTCCGGACGCGCAGGCTCAGCGGCCACGGCTCACGGGCCCAGCCGCTCCGCGGCATGTGGGATCTTCCCGGACCGGGGCACGAACCCGTGTCCCCTGCATCGGCAGGCGGACTCTCAACCACTGCGCCACCAGGGAAGACCCCTCTCCTTTTGAAATCACCAAAGCCATGGGCACTGCTCCCACTTAAAGGGAGTTGCAGTGGCTCTCTTTTCCAAAGATGTGCTCTGGGGGACTGTTTTTCCCTTCACTCTTCCTATCACCTCCATCCCCTCCCTCACGCCCCCTACAACACACACCTGGATTCAGCCATTGAGAGCACACGAGTAACTGTTCCTCAGCGGGCAGAGATCTTGAAGCCAGACTATGACAGCCAATGATAAATTAATGAGAAACCTCCCGTCACCTGGTGGGTAATTTTTTTGTAATTAAGTTAATCGGATTTTTTTTATTATAAAAGGAATGCATGTTCATTATTAAACATTTGTAAAATGCAGAAAAGTAGAAAGTTGGAGGAAAAATAGAAAGCCTACAGGCGGGTAATTATAGTCTCAGAATTATTAGTTATTTTGACTGGGCACCAGTTAATCCTTAAATTAGATTTTTAGAGTCAACCGCAGTTCCACTTTCTAGTTTAACTACCAGTGTCTCCCCTATGTCAACGCCATGGTTATTTACCACAATTCCCTGGGAGAAGGCAAAATCCTTTCTGTCTGAACTGCAGGCCCACTTAAAATTCTAAGGCAAACCTGCCCTCCTCAGGGTCACCTGAGACTCACTTCCTGGAACCCTTCTGTTTGGGCCCCAGGGCTTCTCCCTCTAGACCTCCTTCTCCAGGCCAGCTCCCTGGTCACCAGCTTTCATGGAGCACAGAACTCTTATTCTTTCCCCCATAATAAAACCTCTTCAAATTTCTCCAAAATCTGTTTTTATTAAAAGTCCAATGGCTAACAGAGTTTCTGGCAATTAATCTCTTTATTTCCCTCTTGCAAAGTGTGAACATTTCTACAAAAGGACAAAAGCAGAATTATGAAGCAAACATCAGGCAAAATTTTGGCTCAGGTACAAAAATCAAATATCCATCGACCGCAGCTACCTACAACTCAGCAAGGAAGCAACAGATGATCAGGAAAGTTTCTAGCAGTCAAAGCTGCATTGCAAAACCAAGGTTCCAGTGGCCTTGTGCCCTCTCACTTCATCCTTATTAGAACCCTGTTCTAGAAAACCTGAGTTCTCAGTTCTCTTAGCTACAAGGAGCAAATTGCAAGGTGAAAATGGATTCCGGTGGGAGGGTAAAAACAACCCAACTGGGATGAAGGAAATAGAAAAACTGTCAAAGGTAGATATGAGAATTCAAAAGGCATAGCAATCTGAGGTCGTGTTGTATAGGCAAATTGTTCTCTGCACTTCATTGGCCCTTGACTTACTGCTACATTACCGCATAATACAGTTATAATGATAATGAGGTAAAACTGTGTTCTGTACCTTGAGTCTAGAAAAAAAAAGGAAATTTGTGGCCCATTTTAGAAATAATTTTTAAAAAAACTTTCAGTGGGATATCTCCATTATATGGTAAACTCAATCATCAGAACAAGTTTATTATCTGTGTGGGGTTCTGGACTGCAGTGATAGTTACTGTGGCTGACCAAGGGACAGCCTGAGGCCACTAACTTCCCCTAAGCTGCGTGAGGACAGGGTTTTCTCTGTTTTGTTCACTGCTTTTCAGCGATGCCTGTAACACTGGTGGTATATAACTGATGCCCAAAGTGGTATTTGTTTAATAAATAACCAAAGGCTGATGGGAAGTCTATGGGCAGAGATAAGGATGGGTATAAAGAGAACCATCAGGGCATATTCTGAGGATAGTTTAGGGCCTGAGACACATAGGACATTATGGATATCATCTTAATATTGAAGATGTCTCAACAGATAGAAAAGAATTTAGTTCTTTTTTGTAGCCAGTAGAATAGCATTAAAGTATTTTGAAGCATCTTGAAAAACACAGTAAAACTTATGTATGATAGACTAATTACTGTAACAAATAGACCAGCCAGTATATAATTATGTTATATATATAATGATATTATATATAATTATACATATATATAATGACTCAAACACAATGAAGTTCATTTATTATAGTAATGGGTGGGCGAACAGGTCAGCCTTTCCCCACCAGTCACCCAGGGACTCATGCTGATGGAGGCTCTGCCATCTTCAAGAAATGGGGGGCTCTCTCTATCCAGCCTACTGAAAGGGGAAAAGGGTATACAGTACTTTTACTCTCGTTGGTGAGAGCACAGTCTCAAGGCAACAGCTAACTGCAGTGGAGGCTGGGAAATGCTGCTCCACTGTGTGTCTAGGAAGAAAAGAAAAAGGGCTTTGGAGAACACCTGGCAGTCTCTGCTATGAATAGATTAGCTGAACTTAACAATTACCCTCCTTCAACTGTATAACAAATGTTCTATACCTTCATTCCAAAAGGAATAACATAATCATTCCACAACGCATACAACTATTAAATCATTATGTTATACACCTGAAACAAATATAAATGTTATATGTCAATTATACCTCAATTTAAAAATAATAATAAACTTTAAAAAAAGAGTACATTCTATATGATTCCATTTATAGGAAGCTTAAAAACAAGCAAAACTAATTCAGATGTTAGAATGATTGTTATTCTCGGGGAAGAGAGGGCAGTGACTTGAGATGGATACATGAGGGGGCTCCTGGACAGTTGGTAATGTTCTATTCTTTGTATATTCTGTTTATCAGGTGAGCTCCCTTTGGATAATTCATTAAGCTATCTATATACTTATGATTTTCATGCTTTTAGGTATGTATGCTATGCTTCAACACACAAATCCAGTCAGCTGAATCCAGAACTTTGTATTCTGGTTAGTTTCATGGCCAGATGGCATAGTGTTTGGATCAAGACTCTGGAATTACAGGGTCTAGATTCACATCCAAGATCTAACCACTTCCTCTCTGAGAGATCTTGGCCAAGTTACAGACTGTCTGAGCTTCAGCTTCTTCATCTGTAAAATGGGCTAATTGTGATACCTCACTCAATGTCACTGAGAGAATTAAATCATCTCAATAAACATTAGCTCTTGAGGTGGTTCCTGTTGCTCTTCTTTTATGGCCATGGAGAAGATGAAGATGTCCTGGGGAAGAGGGAGGGGAAGGATAAAGTTTGAGTTAAGATAAATTTTGAAGGTGAAGAATGAGAGGTAAATTATGATGTTGAGGTGAAGGAAAAAGAGACCTTTCTCCTCGGCTCGGCCTTTCTCCTTCCATTCTCTGTTTCCGGTTTCCTGTCCATCTCTAAACATGGAAGATCGACTAATTAGGTGATCTTTAGCTGGTTAGTCTTTCCAGCTATAAAAGCACAGAAATGGGAGGACAATGCAAATGTCAACCAAAAGCCAAACACAAATTACCATGTTTGATCTAACGTCAAATACAAAGGCCCAGAAACTTGGGAGTTAAGGGAGGTTAATTCTCAGTGGTGGAATTATGGGTTATATTTTTTAAAAGAAAGAAAAGAAAAAAATAACATAATCACAAGCAAACACAAGTTCATACAAGAAATTTATGCATAGCGGGTATGACTTGAATTTATTACAGATGTAGTCTAACCTCCTGTACTTTTTAAATGAAACTATGAAATCATAGTGTCTCAGAGCTGGAAATGAAAATAGAAATCATGTAACTCTATCCCTTCATTTTGTGGATGAGAAAACAAACACCAGGGGACTTCCCTGGGGGCACAGTGGTTAAGAATCTGCCTGCCAGTGCAGGAGACAAGGGTTCGATCCCTGGTCCAGGAAGATCCCACGTGCCGTGGAGCAACTAAGCCCGTGCACCACAACTGCTGAGCCTGCGTACCACAACTACTGAAGCCCATGCACTCTAAGGCCTATGCTCTGCAACAAGAGAAGCCACCGGAATGAGAAGCCACCAGAATGAGAAGCCCACGCACAGCAACGAAGACCCAACGCAGCCAAAAAATTTAAAAATTTTTAAAAAGAGAAAAAAAAGAAGAAGAAAACAAACACCAAAATTCTCTGTGATATTCCCAAGATAACAAAATTAGGTAGCTTGTGACAGAGCTGGGGCTAGGACCCAAACTTGACAATAATGGGAATGACCCTGAGTTTCTGAAAGACTGAATCATTGAGGAGACTCTGTCCATTATAATCTACTTGCAGGACTAATGTATTTTTAGAAACATTTTCATCAACAAAGACTGAAATCAAAATGATTGCCTTTCTGAGTTGATTAAAGATGATGGGTTGAAGATGGTCATAAATTCCTTCCTACTCCCCCATTGGGAGGCAGGGTCATATCTTCTCCCTTCAATTCTGGTGTGGCCCTGTGACTGACTTCGAGTGACACAGTACAACTTCCAAAGCTGGGTGTCAAGCAATCTGCAGCTTCTGAGTTTACAGGCTCAGAACACTCCCTCTTAGAAGCCAGCCGCCAAGCCATGAAAAACCTGATGCACGTGAAGAGGCCAGTGGAGGAGAACCAAGGCACTCTTGTTGACAGCCCTAGCTGAGCTCCCAGCATATAATCACACCCACTGCCAGCCCCTCAGAGGAGCCCTCGGAGCGCTCAGTCCAGACTGTAGAAACATGAGAAAATAACTTGTTGTTTTAAACCCTTACATTTGGGGGCAGCTTGTTATGGAGCAGTAAAAGCTCACTCAAGCATTAAGTTTAAAGAGGCTTCACAGTAATTAACAACTTCATCAACTTAGTGGAAAAAAACACCCCAATATTTTAAGATGAGGAGAAAATGGAGATGAATTATCGCCCTGAATCTCTAGAAATAAATGACAGAGGGATCTATTTGATTAAGAGTGGTTGGAGGGGGGGCTTCCCTGGTGGCGCAGTGGTTGGGAGTCTGCCTGCCGATGCAGGGGACGCGGGTTCGTGCCCCGGTCAGGGAAGATCCCACATGCCGCAGAGCAGCTGGGCCCGTGAGCCATGGCTGCTGAACCTGCGCGTCCGGAGCCTGTGCTCCGCAACGGGAGAGGCCACAACGGTGAGAGGCCCGCGTTCCGCAAAAAGAAAAAAAAAAAAAAAAGAGTGGTTAGGGTAGGCCTCTCTGATAAGGTGACATTTGAGCAGACATCTGAGGAAAGGAGAGAATCAAGTATGTGAAGTCAGAAAATGAAAAGGCCAAGAGGCAAGTGAGGGCTTGGTAAAGCTGAGAAGGGTTCCCCTTTACCTGTGCTACCTTGAGTTCAGATGGTGATGGAAAAGTAGATCGGGATTTTTCTTCTTTGTCAGATCATTTATTTATTCATGCATGCATACATTCAACAGTTATTTATCAAATACCTGCAATGTGCCAGGTATTGTGATAGGGGCTGAGGATACATGTGGTAATGAATAAGAGAAATGAGGGTTAGGATTAAGGTTAGGGCCTAGGTGACCAGAAGACTGAAAATAAATAAGTAAACGAATAAATGGACAAGATACTTTCAGATAGGCAAGTGCTATGAAGAAAACCGAAAAGGATGAAATGACAAGAAGCGACCGGAAGGAGACTTAGAACTCAGGGAAGGGCTGTCCGAGAAAATGACATTTGTATGAGACCAAAATGACAAGAAGGTTAGAGCCACGCAGATATCTGAAAAAGAGTATTCCAGGCAGAGGGAACAATGAATGCAAATGTCTTAATCCAGGAATGAATTTAGCATCATCAAGAAACAGAGAGAAGGTCAGAGTGACTGAGGAAAAATAAAGCAGGCGAGTAGTATCAGATGAAGTCAGAGATAGACAGGGGCCAACTTCATGTAGGAACTTGTTAGCCCTGACAAGACAAGCCTGGATTTGATTTTGACTGCGATGGAAAGTCTTTGAAGGGTTTTAAGAGTAAGAGCTTCTCAATCTGATTTGTGTTCTTTGAATATCATGCTGGCAACGGTGGAGGAGAAGGAGGACAAGTGAAAAATGATGATAGCTTCAAGTAGGGTGGTATCCGCGGCCATAGCAGGAAGTATACATGTTTGGAATATGTTTTGGACGTAGAATCAGTCAGACTTGCTGAAGGTGAGGGTTGAAGGAAAGAGAGAAATCAAGAATGATGCCTCTACTTTTGGCTTGAACAACTGGGATGATGGTGGTTCCACTCACTGAGATGGAGACCATTGCCATGAGAGTAGGGCTGGTGCAGGAAATCAAGAGTTCTGTTTTGGTCATGATAAAATTGAGAACTCATTAGAGAGAGACGTGGAAATGTCAAGAAGCAAGGGGATCTTTGAGTCTGGGATTCAATGGGAAGGACACAACTGGAGGAATAGAAATCATGGGTCATATGGATGGTATTTAAAGTCTTTACAGAGGATGAGAATTCCCAGTGAGACACTGTAAACACTGAAAAGAGAATAAAGCCAAAAATCTGGCCCTGGCTTACTCCAACATCAAGGGCGTGGGTAGAGGACGCATCAGCAAAGAATGAAAAGGATCAGTTGGTGACATAGGAGGAAAACCAGAGTCAGAGTGTGGTGTCACGGAAGCCAGGAGAAAATATTCTTCTAAGGAGGGGAAGACTGAATGTGTTGAATAATTTTAAGAGCTCAAGTGGGAGCTGACCTTCCCATTTTTCAGGATGAAAGCCCGACTCTTCCTTCTCTCACTCACCGTATCCTGACTGCAAAGCTATTTTTCACCACTTCCAAGTCACCTCCTCATGTGCGTAACTGAAACAGCCCCTTAACTGGACTCCTGGCTTCTGCCCTCGCTCCCTGTATTACTTACCTATTGCTGCATAGCAAGCTAGCAGCTTAAAATAAGCATTTATTACCTCACAGCTTCTGTGGGTCAGGAACCCAGGGGAGGCTTAGCAGGGTTGTTCTGGCTCAGCGTCTCTCATGAGGTGAGAATTAAGGTGTCCTCCAAGGGCTTGACTGGAGGATCCAAGATGCCTCACTGGCATGGCTGTCCACACAGGACCTCAGCTCCTCTCTGGCCACTGGCAGCAGTTCTCAGTTCCTCACCACATGGGCCGTCCATAGGCTGCTTGAGTGTCCTCCTGACTTGACAGCTGGCTTCCCCCAGAGCAAGTGAACCAATAGAGAGAATGAGAGGGTGAGGAGGAGGCTGCATTTCTCCCTATGTTTAATCTCTAAAGTCCCGCACCCCTCTTCCACCGTTTCTATTTGTGAGAAGTGAGTCACCGAAAGCAGTCCACACTCAAGGAGAGGAAATGAGGCTCCCCTCCTTGAAGACAGGAGTATTGAAGCATCTGTGGTACATATTTTAAAACCCTCACACACCTCTATAATCTTTTCTCAATACAGAAGCCAGAGTGATCATTTATGTCAATTCTCTGCCCAATGGCTTCTCATCTCACTCAAACAGCAGCCAAATCCTTAAAGAGGCCCTCAGGGTCCTACATGCTCTAGTACTCCTGCAACCTCTCTGACCTCACCTCCTACCCCTCTCCACATTATTCTCTCCACTCTAGCCCCTCCAGCCTCCTTGCTGTTCCTGCTACCTGCTTGGGCCTTTGCACTTGCTGTTCCTCTACCTGGAATGCAGATCCTCCCAGATATCCAAATGGCTCTTTATCTCACTTTCCTTAGGTTTTTACTCCATGAAACCATCCCTGAACACTCTATTTCAAATTGCCACCTCACCTGCACTCCCTAACTCTTTTCCCTACTGTATTTTTCTCCATAGCGTGTATCCCATCTGTCATCCTATATATTTTACTTACTATCTTTTGTGTCTATCTCTCCCCACTAACAGGCAAGTTCCATATAGGCAGGGGAGTTTTTTGTTTTGTTCACTGCTATAAACCCAGTGTCTAGAACAGTGTCTGGCACAAAGGAGGTGCTCAATAAATATGTCCTGAGTATTGGTAGCCAGAGGTAGAAACCCCTAAGGAGTCATGCTTCCAAAATGAGAGTCTGCTCTGGACCTCAGAAATTGATCTCAATGGAATAATCAATAAGAACTATGAACCTATCTAGGAAACAGAAACAGACTCATGGACACAGAGAACAGACTGGTGGTTGCCAAAGGGGAGGGAGTTGGAAGAGGGATGGAGTGGGAGGCTGGGATTAGCAGATGTAAGCTATTATATACAGAATGGATACACAACAAGGTCCTACTGTATAGCACAGGGAACTACATTCAGTATCCTGTGATAAACCATAATGAGAAAGAATATAAAAAAAGAATGTATATATGTATAACCGAATCACTTTGCTGTATAGCAGACATTAACACAACATTGTAAATCAACTATACTTCAATTAAAAAATAAAATAAACAAGAACTATGAACTCTTCCTCCTATTTGGGATGGGGTACCATGTTCTCATGGGTACCACGCACCTACCCGTCATCCATGCATCTTCTACCAGGGCAGGTTGTTAAAGTAGTGCGCTGATAATGCAGGAAGCAAAAATACATGCCAACCAAAGCCACAGTGGGGCTGCCCAGATTGAACTCAAGAAGACTGGCAAAGGGCTACATAGCAATGAGGACATCTGCCTTGCAGAGTGAAGTATAGTAAGTCGATGTCAGAGTTTTATTTTGGCTCTTGGGCAAGTTTTATCTAGAACTAAAAACAGACTTCATGATGATTCTAGCCAGGCTCATCTCTTTCTCTAAGAGCCTTTTCTGCAAACAAAAATAAACTCCTTGCAACACCAGGATCGTGCCTGCCTCCTACGTGTATTTCCCACAGAAAGGCCCACCATGGCAGGTAGATTGTGTAAGGCTGCGGAAGTGATCTAAGCCAGAGAGAAAGTCATTACCAAAAGGCAGCTACAGTGTCTACCTTCTCTGGGGAGGTTTCAGAATGTAGTGGCATGAGCAAGAATTCTCCAAGGAAGTAATGGTGGGGAGTTGGGGAAGAGAGGACTGGTACAGTTGGCAGTGAGGTAGGACAAAGAACTACATTGAATCCCAATGCCTGAAAAATGCCAGCCATGAAGATGAAGACTGTCTGCTCGTTTATCTTATCCCTCCACATCCTCTTGGGCCCATTGGTCTAGAGCAATACCGTCCAACAGAACTTTCTGTGATGATGGAAAGTTATATCCACACTGTCTGATATGGTAGTCACTAATCACAGGTTGCTGTTGAACAGTTGAAATGTAACTAGTCTAACCGAATTTTTAAAGTTAATTTAATTTAAATAGCCACATATGGCTAATATCTGCCATATTGGACAGTGCAAATCTAGAGCAAAAGAGGGTCTTTGGAATCAAATAAACCTGGGTTTGAATCCTGGCTCTACCATTCACTAGCTGTATGACCTTGGACAAGTCAATCTCCAGAAGCCCCAGTTTCCCCATATATAAAGCATCATCACTAATGATACTTCCTTCATCAGATCATTGTGAAGATTAAATAAGCTGGTATATGAAAAGCACTTGACACATGGCTGCTTGATATATGCAGCTAACCTCCCAATCAAATTTGAATTAAATGTTGATTAAATTTCTTTCCCGTGATGAGCTTTTTAAAGTAAAGAAATTCCAAACACTTGCTCCACCAATATATAGATCAGTGGTTTTGAACTGGGGGTGATTTTGCTCCCTAGAGGCCATTCGGCAATGTCTGGAGACCTTCTGGACGGCTTCGAATGGGGAATAGTACTAGAACCAAGTGGGTAGAGGCCAAGGATTTTCCTAAACATTTTGCAGTGTCCTGGACAACTTCCCGCCACCCACCCTTAACAATGAATGATCGGTCCAAAATATCAACAGTGCAAAGATTAAGAAACTCTGATGTAGACACACCCTAAGAATGAGATCAGTGAGATATAGAGCCATTTAAAGATCTCATCTTATCACTCCCTTAAGCCTTCCCCCCACTCCTCCAGACTCTCCCCCCACCTTTCACCAGCAATCTTCCAAATTTCTGCTTTTATTGAAAGACCCATCAACATGGCAAATTCACTAAGGAATATATACACAGCCATGTTCACAGAGGCAAATTTCACTTCAACAAATAGAGTCACCATCAAGAGCCAAGCCCCCATCATGCCTGCTGATTTCCCTGCCTGGAGCACTCCTCCCCATGATGTCTTCATGGATTGCATCATCACTCCCTAATGCTCATCAACCTCATCTCTTCAACTGTAACTTCCCAAAGAGACCTTTCCCAATTGTCTTTTCAAAAAGAGCCTGGCCCTGTCACTCTCTAGTCCCTGCTTTATTTGTTTTCTCAGAGCACCTGACATCACACTCCATGCTTATTTGTTTAGAATGGAAGATCCTCAGAGCAAGGATTTGGGTCTTCAAAACTGTATCGTGGGCTTCCCTGGTGGCTCAGTGGTTGAGAGTCCGCCTGCCGATGCAGGGGACGCGGGTCCGTGCCCTGGTCTAGGAAGATCCCACGTGCCGCAGAGCAGCTGGGCCCGTGAGCCATGGCTGCTGAGCCTGCATGTCTGGAGCCTGTGCTCCGCAACGGGAGAGGCCACAACAGTGAGAGGCCTGCGTACTGCAGAAAAAAAAAAAAAACCTGTATCGCCAGGGCCCAGAACTGTGTCTGACCCATAGTCACTGCTTAGGAAATATTTGTCCAATAAATGAAAAAAAATGTTTCTAGCCAGGTACAATGACAACTATATTTCAAGTAATATTCAATGCAAAGATTTCAAGTGTAAAAAAGTATTTAATCTCTTGGAGTTCTCAATAATAGGATCTGATCTTTGTCAGAGTATAACATGAAAAGAAAGAGACAGAGAGAACTGACCCAGGTCTTAGGTTTTCCAGCCCCAGTTCTGGTTCTGACACTTACATTCACCATATAAGTATGTATCTGTGAATGCGTGCAAGAGAGGAGGGGAGATTTTTGAAAAATCCAGATTTTAGGCTTGTTTACGTATTAAAAATAACAACAACAACAATAACAGCTACCTTTCATTGAGCATTCCTAGCTTCCCGACAATATGTTATGGGTTTCAGCAAGCTCAGTTATTTAATTCAATCTTCTTTACAGCCTTTTATGGCAGGTGCCATTGCCCCATTTTACACATGAGGTCAAGACCTTAAGAAAAACTTGCTCCAAGGCACACAGCTAGCAAGTTGTGGGACTGGTGTCAGAACCCAGGCCTGTGACTCTAAATCTTGTCTTAAATATTTTATCGTTATACATACACCAGCTCCGGCACGTACCTGAACTGGGGCAGAATTTGCAAATTACAAAGAATGATTCCTACGGTAGCAAAATGGTTTTTTTCCTTTTGTTTCTTTTTTATTTTATTTTTTTTGGTTTTGTTTTGAAGTACAAAATGTTCTCTTATAATTAATTCTTCTAACCATCCCAATTTTACAGACTCATACAAAGAAGTTCAGAGTATTTTATCAAAATTAGCTTTTAAATAGTACAATGTACATTTTTAAACTAATCATTTTACAGACTGCTTCTGATGTGGGAGAAACTTTGCCAAATAAATGGGATCTGCTCCCAGTCGGGAATTGCTCCCTGGAAGGAGGGACCATCTTATTCACTTTGGGCTCCCACGGGTAGCCCAGGCCCTGACACAAAGCAAGATCTCAGCCAGTGCCTGCTTCTCCCCTCCAGTTCCTCCCTCCCTTTCATCTACAAAATGAGAGGCGTGGTCTTGAAGGTCTCCTTCCTGGGCACATGGTCCCTGACCCTGCAGTGAGCATTTGCTGAGCGCACCACGAAGCTTGGTCCTGGCCTCTGCTTTCTCCACCCCTCCATCCATTCAGAGACAAGGCTGCTGGGCACCGGCCTCTTAGCTCCTTGACCCTCCCAAAGGCTTGGTTCAAACTGAGCTTCCCTTCAAAACATAGGTGCCTCTGCTAGGTCACCACTCTGCCACCATTTCTTGGCAATTGTGAGTGATTTAAGCTTCCCTTGAGGCCTTGTTTGACTGTTTCTTCTGCCCTACTCCTTCCTGGAGTGATTTCCCAATAGCACTGACCGAGGAAAAGTTGTTTAAAATCTAACCTCTCCTTTTACTACCAAGGCAAAGATTGGTCGATACACAAGTCTCTCTGCAGAGCTCCTTTGGTTATGTACATTTCAGGGGATCCCAACTTGAACTTCTTTTGCCAGAAATTACAATTTTTATAGACTTCATAGCTTTCCTTTTTACCCTCTGGTATAACACCAATGCCATTTCAAAGTCACTTAATTGGTCACAATTATTGGACTGATTGCATGGTTTTCTTCCCACACGAGGACTCCAAATATCTCTAACTCTCCTCTGGAAATCAGAGCAGGTCTTCTTTCCTCTTGGAAACTATATTCATATTATTCTTTGTATTGTTAAGGTGCTTTGTACTTTTCAAAACTGTTTCTTATACTGATCTCAATAATAAGGCAGAAAAAGACTGTAAGCTTCCCAAGGGCAGGGACCATCTCTATTTTATTCATCACAGAATAGGTACTTCAAATATGTTGGTTGAATGAATGATTCATCTTGGAATAGAAGCCAAGAGTCTTGGTTTTATTGCTGGCTTGTGTATAGTCTAAGTCAGCACTGTCCAATAGAAATAGAATGCAAGGGAATTTCCTGGTTGTCCAGTGGTTAGAACTCCATGCTTCCACTGTAGGGGCCATGGGTTAGATCCCTGGTCGGGGAACTAAGATCCTGCAAGCTGCACAGCCAAAAAAAATTTTTAATTTAAAATTTAAAATAAAATAAAAATAGAATACAAGCCACATACTCTTTTAAACTCTCTAGTAGCCACATTTTTTAAGTAAAAAAAAAGTAAATACATTTTAATAATACCTTTTACTTAATATATCCCAAATATTGTTTTCCTAGCAGGTAATCAATAAAATCATTAAAATATTTCCTCCTTTTCTTCATACAAGTCTTTGTAATTTGGGGTCTATTTTATAGTTACAGAACATCTCAATTTGGACTAACCACACTTTTTAAAAATAGACTTTAGGGAATTCCCTGGTGGCACAGTGGTTAGGAATCCACCTGCCAATGCAGGGGACATGGGTTTGAGCCCTGGTCCAGGAAGGTCCCACATGCCGCAGAGCAACTAAGTCCTTGCACCACAACTACTGAGCCTGTACCCTAGAGCCTGCAAGCCACAACTACTGAAGCCTGCGTGCCCAGAGCCCATGCTCCGCAACAAAAGAAGCCACTGCCATAAGCCCGTGGGCAGCAACAAAGACCCAACGCATCCATAAATAAATAATTTTTAAAAATAAATAATAAAAAAATAGACTTTATTTTTAGAGCAGTTTTAGGTTCACAGCAAAATCAAGCAGAAGGTATGGAGATGTCTCATATAACTCTTGCCCCAATCTCCCCCAGCTTCCCCTACTATCAACATCCCTCATCAGAGTGGTACATTTGTTAGAACTGATGAACCGACAATGACATATCATTACCATCCAAAGTCCATAGTTTACATTGGGGTTCACTCTTGGTGTTGTACATTCTATGGATTTTGACAAATATGTAATGACATCCACCATTATGGTATCATACAGAGTGGTTTCACTACCTTAAAAATCCTCTGTGCTCTGCCTACTCATCCCTGGTAACCCCTGGCAACCACTGATCCATTTACTGTCTCCATACTTTTGCTTTTCCCATAATGTCATATGGATGGAATAATACAATATGAAGACTTTTCAGATTGGCTTTTTCACTTAGTAATATGCATTTAAGTTTTCTCCACATCTTTTCATGGCTTAATAGCTCATTTCTTTTTAGTGATGAATAATATTCCATTGTCTGAACATACCACCGTTTATATATCCACTCACCTAATGAAGGACTTCTTGCTTGCTTCCATGTTTGGGCAATTATGACTATCACTGCTATAAACATTTGTACAGGTGCTTGTGTGGACATAAGTTTTCAACTCATCTGGGTAAATACCAAGAAGCACAATTGCTGGATAATACGGGTTTGTTTTGAAGAAACTACCAAACTATCTTCCCAAAGTGTCTTACCATTTTTCTTCCCACCAGTAATGAATGAGAGCTCCTGTTGCTCCACATCCTTGTCAGCATTTGCTGTTGTCATCAGAAGTGCCAACCCAGTACCCTGAGAAGGATTAGGCAAGGCTATCTCATAATCTTACCCAGAGAAGGTCTTCAGGGTTAAACTGTTGGGTGAAAGGAGGAAGTAGCCCCAGAAGTATTGGAGGAGTGAAATATTTAAGGCTAAGTGGTAATGGTTAGAATTTTTTATGGCTTTATTATGACTTAATGACCATACTAGAAAGGTCATAGTTAAGGAGTTAACACCCACCATCAAACAAACCCTGAAAAATTCCTTGCTTGTTCCTGTGTACATTTCCACTTCCTGTTGTCTGTTTATCTGTCTTTCCTGAGTGGAGAAACACATACTGCTAGTGGGTCTTCTGTCCCATTTGGCGAACCCTGTATTTTGAGGTAGGGCATGCCTTCAATGAACACATGAGTCCACAATAAATTCCCTCCCAAGGCTTCAGAGACAGAATGTCTTACTTTAGTGGGAACCTAGAAAAGTCTCCAGAACGGAGGGAGCCCTTCCTGTGGAGAATTCATCTCAGTCCACCCTGGACAACAGGGTGGGAGAATCAAAGCAAATATTTTGGACTGACTGGGTAGGGATTTGGCTTTCAGCCAGCATCAGAGGAAATTAAAGAAGGAAGTTAGTGGGTTGAAATGGGCAGACAGGACTCTATCAGGTGTGCCGCTCAGTGTGGTCCCATCTCACACAGTGTTTCCTGGTTGCCACTAGGTAATGACCTCTGTCCAGGGAAGCCTTCCTCTCCCTGCAACTTCCAGACACCCACCTCCTTCCATTGTAGACTTAACAATATCAGCACTGATTCTGCCTTCTCTCCAGAGCAGGAACCTTGTTCCCTCTGGAGAGGAAGCAAAGTATTGAGAACTTGGGCACTGGTGTCAGACAGAACTGAGTTTGAATCCTGACTCTGCCACTTATTAACTAGGACCTTTGGCAAATTATTTGAGCTTCGTGAACCTCAGTTTCCTTGTATTCATTTCCCGTGGGTGTTGTAACAGATTACCTCAAACCTGGTGGCTTGAAACAATGAACGTTCATTCTCTCACAATTCTGGAGGGCAGAAGCTGGAAATCAGTGTCCAGAGGCTGAAATCAAGGTATCAGCAGGTCCCCACTCCCTCTGGAGTCTCCGCGGGAGAATTTTCTCCTCGCCTCTTCCAGCTTCTGGTGGCTGCAGTCGTTCTTTGACTGGTGATCACATCATTCACTCTGCTGCTGTGGTCACATTGCTTCCTCCTATTCTGTGTGTATCAGCTCTCCCTGTGCCTCATCACATGAATAATATCTGATGACAAATATGAGGGGACCATCTGATAAGCCAGGATAATCTCTCATCTAAACATCCTTAATTTAATCACAACTGCAAAGACCCTTTTCCCAAATAAGGTAATGTTTACAGGTTCTAGGGATTAGGACTTTACATCTTTGGGGTCACCAATACATTCCCAAGTCTTGAAATGTGAATGCTAGTTGTTTTTGTTTGATTTCCCTCCTGGAAAGCAGGACTGAGACCAAGGACTTATGCAAGTGGTCTTTTGGGGGATGTGATCTCAGGGAACAAGAGGGAACTAGGAAGAGTGAAACAGGGCAAGAGCGAAAATCAGTACATACACACATTATTGAGCCGGTCACTCTGTCTGCTGGGGCTCCATCTTGCTGGGACCCTCTGAGGAACCGTGTAGACCTCAGAACTGTCCTGTTGAGAGATAGAGGAGGGAGCACTTGTCCACCACCATCTACCTCCTATTAGCCCCACTGGTGACTACCTCACACTCTCATTTCTGAGCTAACATCAGAACAGCTAAGCAGTTCCACAGGTAGAGTTCTTGGCAGCAGCAGTGAAGCCCCAGAGCAGAAAGTGAGAGTTAAGTGGTATAGCTGAAGCAAGGTTTTGCCGGGTTATACCTGTAGGAAACTGGTTGTCATGGCAGCAGCTGGAATTAAAAAGACAAGTCAAGAAGATACAAGGTGAGGCATACAATGGCCCTGCACATTAGAGGTTGTTGGAAGGATTAAATGCAGCAATGTGCATGTCTATCACATGGTAATCACTCAAACTAGCTACTTTTTTCATTGCTGCTATTACTAATACCTGTTCTTATATCACTTGCCTAGCATAGTGTCTAGCATATGGGCAGCTCTCAATATATCTTTGCTGGCTGGCTAAAAGGATGGAAGGAAGGAAGGAGGGGAAGGAGGAAGGAAGGAAGGAAGGAAGAAAGGACGGAAGGGAGGAAGCATGGATGAATGGGCAGACAAAAGCAAAAAAACATAATTCATGTCTTGAAAAAATACTTTGGTATTTTCTCAGAAAAGAAACCATAAGTTTCTCTCTGATGAATAAATCAGGTAGTCAGATGTGGGTGGCTTTTCGACATCGGGTGAATATAACAAAGCACAGGGCTAGCACCCAAGATTAATGCCCTTCTAACCTAAATTTTTCATTTTTTTTTCTTTCACTACAACCAAAGTTAAAAGAGACTTCTTCAATTCATTTAGAGTTTTCATTGCCCTGGGCAATTTTGAGATTCAGATCTCATCTATTCCACTCTGGCCTGAGTAAATTAGAGCCCTCATGATGTGTTGTGCTGGAAGGGACTTGACTTTCAATCCTGGAGTGAAATATTTTCTCAGGACCCATGTGCACTAATTCTGGCCTAATTCTGAGGTACAGGATTACAGGTTAGCAACAGCCTTTTGGGAGAGAATATACACTTCCTTATGTCATCATCACCATCACTGTCCTAAACAAACACTTCATGCTTCACTAGCTGCTTACTAGGAAGCACCCTCTATATTGGGTACTAAGAAAAAAGATTCATATTGCTGTCCTCAAAGAATTTATATTCTATTTGGGGAGATAGTATAGTTACATAAAAACAAATAATGTTGCTAAGCAATTTATCATAAAAGCCTATTGAATGATCCTGACAAAACTCCTGAAGTCTGGGGTAGTGGGAGGAGTACTCACAAGTTAGTGTAGCTCATCAAGTCTTCCTGAAGGAGGTAGAACAAGCTGGCTTTGAAGGGAGTGCAGGACTTGGATTCTTTGGAAGGAGGAAACATATTGGATAAGACCACATGACTTTTTTTTTTAAGGTTTTTTTTTATGTGGACCATTTTTTAAAGTCTTTATTGAATGTATTACAACACTGTTTCTGTTCCATGTCTTGGTTTCTTGGCCCCGGGGCATGTGGGATCTTAGCTCCCTGGCCAGGGATCGAACCCACACCCCCTGCATTGGAAGGCAAAGTCCCAACCACTGGACCACCAGGGAAGTCCCAAGAGCACATGACTTTTTAGGGGAGCTCAGACCAGGAACCTTTAGGCAGATGAGCCTGAAAACAGGAGAGGAAAGAGTAAGTACTAGTGCTCTCCCATTCATCACAGCTCGAGGAAGAAATGCTGCACCCCAGAGCTGAGCTGGCCCACTTATCTGTGATCTGGTGGTTAGAGTGCCAAAAAAACTTAATTTGAGGCTGAGGCTAGTGAGATCACACTTGGCTAACTTTCCTCTAGCCAAACCATGGTTGGCTGATGCTCTCTGGCCAAAGTACTAAGAAATAAAATCCCTCTTTACTATATGATTTCCATCTTCCCTGCCTCTTCCAGGTTCTGCAATGGAAGTTAACCCAGTTAACCCTCTTTGGCTCACTCATTTATTCATCTGTTCATTCACTAAATATTTACTGAGCTCCTAGTACATGCTTGACAGTCTCCTGGGCACTGGGGAGTCAGTGGTGAGCAAAGGCAGCCACAGGCCTTGCTCTTGTGTAGCTAAGAGTCTTGTAATATAGACAATTGCTAATTATAATCACCTCCAATAACTACAAAATTACAACTGTGATAAATGTGGAGAGTTTCAAGATGTATAATATAGGGGTTACCTAGTCAGAGAGGTCAGGGGAGACCTGAGGAAGTGACAACCAAGTTGAGATCTGAAGATCAGCAGGACAACTTAGGGTTAACTGGGTGAAAACAGCGGGCAAGATCATTCCAGACGGAAGGAACAGCCCATACAATGGCCCCGTGGTGGAAGAGAATGAAGCTCCTTTGAGGAAACAAGAGCAGGCTGGTGAGACTGCGGCAGAGAGACCAAGGGGAGCAGAGGGCAGGATGATGTTGGAGAGGCAGACCTGGCCTGGTGAGGCAAGGCCTTGTGGTCCATGACCTGGATTCTGGCCTTCAGCCTAAGAGTGATGGCAAGCCATCAGAAACACAAGTAGTGTTGCTCTTGTAAAGCCACAGAGCTGGCTACCAGACTGGAGTGGAGTTAGTACAAGTTTTGCTAGAGTTATCAAACTCAAGTAACAGGCTTTGTGATAGTATAGTACAAATGTTTTTCCAAATTAGTCACAAACACTTGGGTGCTGTAACAGAGACCAAGAATAATAGTGACTTCAGTTTATGTCTTTCTCTAGGGCCAGCAAGATGGCTCCACAAGTCAGGTATCAGGTCCCTTCTATTACGTTTCTCTCATCCCCATGTCCAAGATGGCCCACCACCACCATGTTGGCACTCCAGCCAGCAGGGACAGATGAAAGAGGGCATCGAAGGGGATGACCTTTCTTTCTAAGGGCATAACCTAGAAATTGCACACACTATTTCTGCTCACATCCCATGGACCAGAATTACTTTCTCGGCCTCTCCTAGCTACAAGGGAAGCTGGGAAACGTGGTCTTTCTCCTAAGCAGCCCTACACCTGCAGCTAAAATTCTACCACCTCTCCCATAGAGGGGAGAATGAATACTGGTGGAAAGTTAGCAGTCTCTGCCACAGGGCTCTTGACCAACTAGAGCAGGCCAACTAATGCAAATATACATTCATTCAGTGAGCACTTGCTGTGTGCTATGCCAGCGGCAGAGGTTGTAAAGAGGAGTGAGATACAATAACTCCCTCAGGTAGCTCAGTCTAGTGCAGTGGAGCTCAAACTGGGCTCCATGTTAGAGTCACTGGGGAGGCATTAAATCTCTCGGCCCTCAGATCTCCCCTCTTCCCAATTAAATCAGAATCTCTGATGGTGAAACTCCACTACTGGTGAGTCTTAGAACTCCCCAGAGGCTTCCAACATGCTGCCAAGGTTGAGAAATACTGGTTTAGTGGAAGAAAGAGACGGGTTAACAAACAGCTCCAGCGCTAGGCATTAGGCACTCTAAAAGAGAATGGTACAAACCTCTGCGGGAACACAGGGAAGCCTGTGACTCCTTAAATAGACAAGGGTCATCAGAACTGCACAAGAGGAGACACGTGAGCAGAGTCTTAGAAGGTCAGTGGCAGTTTGCCAGGTGAGCACGGTTGGGAAGGGCATTCCAGGTAGAGCAAGGAGTATGTACAAGAACATGGAGCTGTGAACGATTTCGGGAATTCTAAAATAAGTAAAAATCTTTTCCCTAAATTATTCTAGGCTCTAACACACGCAGCCATAGATCAGCCAGAGTCCTGCTCATAGGACTGGAAAGCAACTTCCACTCTGGTAATGACTAAATATTTAACATTTTATACTTGTTCTCCTACTACTGTGTCTAAACACTGGTAGGTTCCTGGGGGTACCTGTGTCTTTTGAAGAGCACTGCACAGCAAGAGCACCAACCAAATAGAATGGAGGTCAAGTAGATTCCCTGATGTGCTCAGCTTTAACCCTTTAGTTGCTAAAACATTGAAAGGTGGGAGGGGAGTCCTAAGGTTTGGACTGAGAAGGCCAGGTTAGCAGAGATGCAGTCTAGGGGCTCAGATATTTTAGTAAAGGATATGACCTTACAGTTGGACGTAGCTTTGTGTTAGTCCTGGGCAAGGTGCCCCATGGAGCATGAGAAAGCCAGCTATTGCTCCAGTCACATGCAGGATATGTGATGCTGAGGGGAGGGAGGCCGCCGACAAAATAGAGATAAGGCAAAGGACCCGGATGGCAAGATGGAACACTCAAGTATTAGGGGAGTGAGGGAAGGAATCCATATGAGGGAATGTAGGGTGAGAGTAACGGAAGAAAGGAAGAATGTGAGGATGTCAGGGGGCAAGACAGAGGCTTATGAATGCTGTAGCCTGAAGCTCCTGGTGTCAGATCATTTGAAGATGTTTCTCTGCAGCCCCTTCGGTCCTGTCCTTTCCAGTCTTTGACTTACGCTGAGGTTTTGCAAAATGATGAGAACCAGACTTCCGGTATGGCTAGAGTTTTCTAGCTCAATCCCTGATTACTCGGAGAGGAGAGAAGCGAAACAAGGAATGTGCCAAACACGGCTGTCACCCATGAATGCGCACAGCTGGCCCAGGAGAGGAAGGTCTAGGAAAGAGCTACTTATCAGGCTTGGCTGTGGCCCGTTATCCAAAATAAAAAGTGGACAAAAGGAGGCCATTGTGCATCCAATCAACTCTCAATTATCCAGGGGCAGCTTCTCTACTCTGTGGGTCCCCCCTACTCCCTTTGAGTTCCCTCCAGCTGTCTGCCCTTTGACCGTTTTCCTGCCCATCAGGGCCACAGTCAGAGGGTGGGCAGGTGGAGGAAGGGCGAGGAAGTAAAATTCAGATCAGTCATTTTATAGCTGTTCCTTAGACACGTTTGCAAAAGGGGGAGAATCACTGGTTAAACCAACATTCGGTTTATTTGGGGTTTTAATTTATCAGGGCTCTGTCTCATCCTTCATTAGCATGGATAATTGGTAATTGGTTAAGTGGTATTTATTCAATCTGTGGCGCCTCTGCTATTGTATCTGCCGTGTTTCATTTAAAAAATCGTCTGCATTAGTAAAAGCTCTATTGAAATGATTTTCTTAATGCACTTAGAGCTCTGCTATTTTAGCAGAAAACCTACATCTGCATTCCCTATGTAGGGGAGGGGGAGTTTGGAAGTGGTTGCAGTAACCACAGATATTGCGGGGGGGGGAGTCATATCCATTGGAATATTTAAGTAAATGCTTTAAAGTTACACTTATCTCACTTTCCAATACAAGCAGTCCAAATCTGAAACAGATTTGTATGAGTGTTTTTAAAACTCTCCCCCAAGTTTTTTATATTGTCAAGTGAAGGCAGAGAGTAGATTTCTGATTCCTCTCCTATCACCGCCCCCTCCCTTTGGACGTCTTAGTTTACTCACCTGCATGGAACAAAGGCCATTCTTTGCCTTATTGCAGTTTAAAAAGTTGAACTAACTTATATCTGTACAGAAAAAAATATATTAAGTTTGGAGGCACCATTCGGGTTTACAGTAGCGTTTAAAATGAAGTCCTATAGGGACTTCCCTGGTGGTCCAGTGTCTAAGACTCCACGCTCCCAGTGCAGGGGGCCCTGGTTTGATTCCTGGTTGGGGAACTAGATCCTGTCTGCCTGTCGCAACTAACAATTGGCAGGCCACAAAGAAGATCCCGCATGCTGCAGCTAAGACCCAGTGCAGCCAAATAAATAAATAATTTTTTTTTAAAAAAAGCACTTAAAAAAATAAATAAAATGAAATGCGATCTTAGAACTAGGAGAACTAAGGCAGGATAGGTGACTCAGCTTTATTACTAGGCTACAGTATGAGAGGAGCAGAATTTGCATGCTAGAATTAGAAATAAAGTTTCCATCATGGTTTTTTTGGTACTTTATTATGGATATTCCACAATCGTGTTGAATTGTTTAGAGTTATCTGTATTTTTAAAGGAGTAGGACCAGCCACCATTAGCCACAAAAGAGTTAGGCTCTGATGTGGACAGGTTATGTGCTCGAGCTTTGGATTCAGAATAGAGCAGCCTGGGTGTGAACAGAGCTGAGGAGTTACTTATGAGCACAGATCTGCCCTCTGAGGGACGTGGTGGTTTTTGGCAGGGGCCCTGATCTGCTGTGAGAAGCTCTAGGCTTGACCCTTAACTTTGTCACTTTTTTGCCAGCTGTTAGTAACCGTCTCTAAGCCTCCGTTTCATCATCTAACAAATGGCAGCGATAATGCATGAGTGGTTGGCAAGTTGCCTGGCACATAATAAGCACTCAATAAACGTTCAGTGTATTCAAGACTTGCATTTATAGCAGAGTCTTGGCACCCTGAAACTCATCAGTAGTTGTGAAAAGAAAGTATGTGAGAAGTCTCGAAGAAAGTTGTGAGAAGAAAGGATTTCAATCGCATAAAACCATCTCCTCCAAGATTACGTCCTTACTTATCCGTTCATTATTTAATAAATACAGTTAGATCACAAACCTACCAGGTACATAGTTTTATTTTTACCTTCAAGCAGAGACGTCCTGGGTTAAGTTAGCATGGAAAAGTATATGCACTTTCCAGACAGATTTTGAGGGGGGTCCTGAAATGGTTGTTGAAACCTTAAAATATTCCCATTTCTCAGCAAGAGCAGTCTGCTAGCTGTAGCCAAAAATGCAAACTGCCTGGTAATCGGTCTGAAGAGACATTTGCCTGGTCTCTCACAATATATGGAACTGCCACCTCCTGTTTGGGCATTTCAGAAAACATTTGGATTGCTTTAGATGTCTTACCACGCTAATTAAATAAAATATGACTAATTAAATGTCATAAAGCATGATGTAAACTTGTTAATGTCAGGGGAGAGCTTTAAAAACAACTATCAAGATGGGCGAATTTGTCACATGTCAACATTTTGAGTTAATTTTCAGTGGTAAATAAGCAAATTTTATTTAAGAAATGTGAAAACTGTCTGGCGATGTGATTAGGGCATCCTATATTTTGTGCCTGATTAGACTGTGGCTTATATGGGGGGCTGGAGAATCTCTTCTGAATAGTTAACTACCCATTTTTTCAATTAAACATAATGTTATGTTAACATCCTTAAAGAGGTAAATGATGGCACAGTAAATCCAATTAGAATACATACTTACAACTGGATTCTCTTGCAATTTTCCAAAAGCTGATTGCATTTTACATCTTCCCTGCTATTGTCAGAGAGGCTCTAGCACAAGTTGCTGCACCCCCCGCCTGGTGCCTGTGTCTTTTCGTGGTGACCTTTGCTGGAAGAGCTGCTGCAGACATCACAAACTCTCACATCAATTTGCCGCAATTGGATGTGGCATCTTGCAGCTAATTTGATTTGGGAAGAAATGCACCTGGCTCTGTTTTTTCCCTATAGAATGTGGAGGGAGTTCTGAGTCCTCCCAGATGCCATCTACCCGAGGAGCCCATGTGTTTTTCAAGGTCTAAGCAGTTTGTCTTCCTCTCCCCAAATCCAACCCGTTACAAAAGGAAAGGAGCTGAATTATTTAATGCAAAAATAAATTAGATTGGAGTCAGGGAGGGAGAATGAGAAACAAAGTGAACTGAAAAATACAACTGTTGATCTAACTTCCAGACTTCCTTCATTCAAAAAAAAGCCAACCCTTTCTCTTTGGCTATTCAAGTCTATGTTACTTCCCTTTGTTTTTATCACATCAATTAAACACAATTTCCCCCATATCAGAATTCTAAAGCAATGCCACCCTGTCAAGTTCATACTGTGTGAAAGACATACAAACATACAAATATAGTTTTACTTTTTGTTAAGTTTCAAACCAATTTGAGGTTGTAGAAAATAGATAAAATGGTAATGTGTTTAATCTATTATTGATGAATTTAAATAGATCAAAAGGCTGCTTGTTGCAGGAAAAATACAAGTCCCAGGCCTTTTATTCAGTGACCTACATTTTATCTCAATTATACTCCAGATATTGAAAAACAAAATAATCAACAACAACAAAACCTACCTTGTAAATATGATTTACATTGAGTAGGTGAGGATGCTCTGAAGGTAAGTGAAAGAAAAAGGATTACTGAGTATTTCACATTAAGTTTAATTTTTATGAGAGGAGGGAGTAGTTTCCTGGAGAGGTAAATAAATGTTAATTGTATAGCACTCTCCTAGGGAAGCTCAAATCTATGCCATATTGCCGTAAGGATACATATACCGGGGCTTCCCTGGTGGCGCAGTGGTTGAGAATCTGCCTGCCAATGCAGGGGACACGGGTTCGAGCCCTGGTCTGGGAAGATCCCACATGCCGCAGAGCTAGTGGGCCCGTAAGCCACAACTACTGAGCCTGCGCATCTGGAGCCTGTGTTCTGCAACAAGAGAGGCCGCGATAGTGAGAGGCCTGTGCACCGCGATGAAGAGTGGCCCCCGCTTGCCACAAGTAGAGAAAGCCCTCGCACAGAAACGAAGACCCAACACAGCATAAATAAATAAATAAATAAATAAATCTTTAAAAATTAAAAAAAATAAAATAAAAAAGAATACATATACCATGACTCATGTAAAATGGGGGGTGGGATTCTTTGGGAAAAGAAATCTGAATGAGTCTACACTGGGTCAAAAGTTGAATACATGCATGTTTAGAGTAATGATGGGTGGGAACTTGAAAATTTTTTGTCAGGAAAAGGAAGAGAGCTGTTGAAAATTCTAAGAGACAAGAGGGCAAGGACCATTCTGATTTTGTGGCTTACCCCCATCCCTGGTGCCAAGTCTGCAGTTGATACTCAATAAATATTTATTGAATGAGTACCTAAAGCTTTAGAACTTCTACAGTCAGTTTCCTTTTGCATAGATAGACCTAACCTAAATATGTCTACTAATAGCAGCCTGACCTGTCAAGAGATAACTAAAGGATTTATGAGCCTTGTGGACTATGTGGAAATTTTTAAAGATGGAGAGTGTATGATTATTGTTATCACAATTCCCTCATATACTTTCGTATCTGCTTCCCCTGCATCTTAAAAATAGAAGGCTTTACAGGAACATTCGTAGTTGCAGAGATAAAGGACAACTCATTTCAGGCTGGTGAGAGTGAGAGATGATGTCATTTCCAACCAAAGATGGAAGCAGGGAAGAATTCAGAGCTCAGGAGCAGGAAGGAAAATCAAAACAAGTTTCCAGAACTCTCTGAATCCCACAATTACCAAGGTCTTTTTAGTGCAGCTTCATTCTTTTCTTTGAACTTGTGAATTTGCAGATCATTAAACAGCTCCATTTTCAAAAACAGGACGATACTCTAACACAAACATAGTCATTTTGTATACTTTTCCATTTGGTTTTGGAGCCATAACTCATTTCCATGAGACCCAGTAACCTGGGGAAGGAAATATTCCTAGAGGTTGTTTTAACTCTACAGGGCCTACCACAGAGTAGGACTCAATAAACGTGTGAATGAATAAAGAATCAGTTAATGAATGAATGAATGAATATAGCAACTAGCAGTTATGAGTCAGGAGAGGTTGACTGCCAATAGCTGATATCAAACAAGCAAAATCACGATGGCTTAACCAAGAAAAAGTTGATTTCACTATTACGTTAAAGAAGTCTGGAGTCAAACCATACAAGGCTGATATAGATAGCAATTCTATGCCGTCTACAGAGACATGGGCTCCTCTCTCTCTGCAGCTATTCATAGACTGTGGCTTGTACCTTCACAATTTAGGATGGCTGCTGGAGTTGCCACCATCACATCCTAATTAAAATCTAGAAGACAGGAAGGCAGAAGGATGAAAAGGGAGCCCCTGTAAGGTGGGGCAGCTACATTTCAGGAGATTGGAAGCTTATCATCTAAAATGTAGTCATAAAGCCATACATAGCTGCAAGAGAGACTTGGAAATGTGGTCTTTTGTTCACTCCTGGAATTCAAGTTCCAGCACTAAGGAAACGAGGGCGAATGGATATCGGCTTAGGTAATAGTAATATCTGCCACATTAGCAAACACTCTGCAATAGAGTTTGGAAAGGAAAATGCATTGATCCTTCCATCTAGCCTCCATAGACCTGTCTGCAGTAGAAGAGGAAGAGGCAAATGGTTTCCTTAAGCACAAATGTCAAGGCATTGAATAAAAACAGTGTTACTGTGTGCCAGACACTCTTCTAAATACTTTATCCATATTAATTCATTTAATCTTCACAACAACCCTACATGGGAGGTGCTTTTATTGTCATCATGATACAGGTAAGACTTTAAGACACAGAGGGGTTAAGTGACTTTCCCAGGGTCACACAGCAAATATTTGGCAGAGCCCACACAAACCCAGGCAGTCTGACTCTTAATCTACTGGTCAAAAGTTGCCAAATAAAGACAGCACAGCTTAACATAAAGTTAGAGACCAAATTCTTAGAGTTTCTTTAAAAAGCAACTTCTTAAAAGCACTGTCCTTTGGACCACGTGACCTGGCAGACCATATGCTAGAGGTTTCTTGTGTTGAGAGACAGTTCTCCATGAGTCTTTTCTGCATGTCCTATGATTGAGGGACTGTCTGTCCTTTGTTCTGAACTATGATTTCAAGGATGTTTGTATAGCAAATAGACTTGGAAGATATACTGTCTTCCTCCAAAGCTTAGGGCAGGTTTTCTTACAGCCATGGAAGATGGAGGTAGTACCTCCTTCTGGAGCAAAGGACAGGCATACTTACTGCCCATTATAAAAGATTTGTATTCCCTAAACTCAGGGTCCCTCTATTGTAATGCAATCCACTGTGGGTGCAGGTGTGATATGATCCTCCTTATGGGCATTGGGGCTCAGGGAATCAGTATAAAAATGCTGATACTCTGGCTATGGCTAGAGCTGTGAGTAATAAACTGACCCAGGAGCCTCATGTCTTCTACCAGCACCCATGAAACGGTGGCAAGCTAACTTGCTAGCTTGCCAGTAGGATAAAATCTCAGACCCTTCACAGTTCTTGACACTGTGATGGCAGCTGATGGCACGTGCAGTTTATGGCAAACCCCAATAGAAGGGTCATAACATAGACCCCTAGGATTTACCCCCTAGGCTAAGGAATTGACTTACATGATTGTGGGGGGCTGTCAAGTCTGAAATCTGCAGGAAAGGCTGGAAATTCAGGTGAGAGTTGATACTGCAGTCCTGAGGCCAAATTTCCAGCAGAATGGAAACTCAGGCAGGGTTTTTACATTGCAGTCTTAAGGAGAATTCCTTCTCTTTCAAGAAACCCCAGTTTCGGCTCTTTGAAGAGCAATGGTAAATTAGAAGACTTATTCCTCTAATAGTAGAGGAATTGCCCAATTGGAATACGTTGGATCTACTAAAAGCGGTCTTTTGAAAAAGAAGACCATTCTTTTCCATTTGATCTTTCATTGGTACCATTATTATTATTATTAATCGACATATTCTTAGTACCAACTACAGAGCCTAAAAATATAATTGTTTAATTATTTTTTTTTTTTTGGCGGTACGCGGGCCTCTCACTGTTGCAGCCTCTCCCGGTGCGGAGCACAGGCTCCGGACGCACAGGCTCAGCGGCCGTGGCTCACGGGCCCAGCCGCTCCGTGGCACGTGGGGTCTTCCCGGACCGGGGCACGAACCCGCGTCCCCTGCATCGGCAGGCGGACTCTCAACCACTGCGCCACCAGGGAAGCCCTGTTTAATATTTTTGTATGAGGCCCACCCACATTATGGAGGGTAATCTGTTTCAGTGGAAGTGTACTGATTTAAATGTTACTCACATCTAACAACAACGACAAAAAATACCACACAATATACCTTCACAGCAGCATCTAGCCTGGTGTTTGACCAAACAAATGGGCACCACAGCCTGGCCAAGTTGACAAATAAAATTAATTGCCACACCACCCAAGCTCTAAAGTCCCCCCCATAGGAATGCACAAGGCCTCTGCTGTCACTGCCTCTCAGTCCAGTTTCTCTTTCTGCCCAATCCTACTTCCCTCACTCTCTCATGCAAATTGTTCCTGAGAGCACCCTCCAGTAAACCTATTGCCCATACAGCTCCTTCTTAGAGTCTGTTTTCTCAGAATCCTGCCATAAGACAGATACTGTAATAAACAAAACATGCTACTCAGAATTATTACCAAGTCTAAGTTAGCAGCTAACTCTCAAAGGTTTTGTTGTTGCTTTTAAAAATATGTGAAATCACCCAGTCTGCTGTCTTTGAGAGAGATGTGCCATTTGACTCTAAGAACAAAGCAACTGGTCAATTAGACAGAAAGCAAATGATGGTTAAAAAAAATAACTCTCAAAAAAAACCTCGCTTACTGGTTTATTCTTTGTCACTTTTATGTCTAAGCAGCAACTGCTCAGAGTTTCAGAGCTGCAAGCTGTCGGTCTGTTACTCTTATCCAGGCACATGTTTTGGGAGTGCGTGCCCACAGACATTCAGCAGATGGTCTTGGGTTGGACATCTGGAAGTCGCATCAGATTATGGGGCACAAATTTGTGATAATAGATTTAATTCAGTTTTTGCTCAACATTTTTTGGCTGGTTTAAAGACCCTGGGGTCAGTATGTAACTTGGCAAGGGTTTTACAAAAATTGTTCTGAATTTACCATCAGTGGGCTGATCTTATACAATATTTTGTTTGTGCAACTCAGACCAGCTGGGTAAAAGCTAATGAAAGGAATGCAATTATAGGGGGCTGAGAAGTACATGTAAGCCTTATTAATACATTAGTCATTCTCTGTGTACCCCTGACCATCCCACATGTGCGGCTGCATAAGGAGGGCAAGATAACTTTGGGGGAGCATGGCCATCTTCCTTCATTTTCTGATTCTAGAGTCTAGAATGGATGTTTTATTTGGACAATTAAGGGCAATACAGCAATATGTGTAACCACATTATTTTTTATTTTTGTCAGGAATAGTCTGAAATAAACCTTAAGAACAAAATACAAATGAAGTAAAGATTAATCCTAATACAACACTTATATAATATATTGAAGAAGAGTGTCCTCTTCTTACCATCAAACATAGTATAAATTGAGTATCTGCATGTAAAAGACTACTTTTTTCATAATCCTGTCACAGCATCTAACAGCCAATTTTCACTAAAAAAAAAAAAAAAAAAAAAGCTGAATGGATAGGTGAATGGATTTCTTTTTCTTATTTTTTTAAAGCTGAGAATAAACCAAACAGGGAAAGGCTAAAAACTCATTAAGAAAGTGATCAACAGACATAGAGAATACTTGTGGTTGCCAAGGGGGAGGGGGTGGAGAAGGGATGGATTTGGAGTTTGGGTTTAGCAGATGCAAACTATTATATATAGAATAGATAACAACAAGGTCCTACTGTATAGCACAGGGAACTATACTCAATATCCTGTGATGAACCATAATAATAGAAAAGAATATTTTTTTAAAGTGGTCAACGTGTAGAAAAAGTCGCTAAGAAGAAAAAAAGACTGATGACCAATAAATGTATGGAAGGATGGTCAGCCCCAGGATTAATTAGGGAAATCAAATGACACTGAGAAATCATTTCACAGTCTTCAGATTGGCAAAAATTTAAAGAATGGCAATTCCAAACATTGGCAAGAACCTTCATACACTTATGGTGGGACTGTAAGCTGGTATAATCACCTGGAAGAGCCATTGGTTATACCTAGTTTGGTAGAAGATACACTTAGCCTATGATCCAGTAATCCCACTTCTAAGGTATACATGCTAGACAGGGATACAAGTTCACAGATGTTCACCATTGCATTGTTGGAAATAGCAAAAACAAAAACAAAATTGTAAACAACCTAAGTGTCTGTCAATGGAAGAATGGATAAATATGTTGTTGCATATTTCGACAGTGGATTACTATACAGCAGTCAGAATGAATAAATTAGAGTGACATCTAACAACACAGATAAATCTCAGCAATAACAACAAGAACCAAAAAAAGATAATTGGAGGAGTCTAGGAAAAATACCCAAAAGAAGTTTAGCAAAAGTTTAGGAAAAAAAAGTTTCGATGTTTATTGATGCAAAATATGTAGAAAAATTACTGAAACATGCATAGGAATGAAGAGCACTGAAATAATTAGTGTGGTTAACTCTAAGGAGAAAGGTAGGGAAATGGGATTGGGGAGAGGGTTCAGAGATGGCTTCATTGTATCTATAATATTTATAGTGGGGGGAGGAGAAAAATGTCAAGAAAATAGGCCAATTTTTAAAACTGTGTTCTTCCTATAATTTCCTATTTTTTCAAGTATGTTTAAAATATATAATGATTTTTAATACAGTGTTTAAAAGAATCAACTCTTTTTCCATTATAGTTTATTATAAGATATTAAATATCAATATTGAATATAGTTCCATGTGCTATACAGTAGGACCTTGTTGTTTACCTGTTTTATATATAGTAGTTTGCATCTGCTAATTCTGAACTCCTAATTCATTGTTCCCTTTCCCCTTTGATAACCATAAATTTGTTTTCTATGTCTGAGTCTGTTTCTGTTTTGTAAATAAGTTCATTTGTATCACATTTTTAGATTCTACATATAAATGATATATGATATCTGTCTTTCTCTGTCTGACTTACTTCACTTAGTATGATAATCTCTAGATCAATCCATGTAGCTGCAAATGGCATCATTTCATTCTTCTTTATGGCTGAGTAATATTCCATTGTATATATGTGTCACATCTTCTTTATCCATTCTTCTGTTGATGGACACTTAGGTTGCTTCCATGTCTTGGCTATTGTAAATAGTGCTGCTATGAGCATTGGGGTGTATGTATCTTTTCAAATTAGAGTTTTCTCTGGATATATGCCCAGGAGTAAAATTCCTGGATCATATGGTAGCTTAAAAGAATCAACTTTTATTTAAAAACCTGAAATGAGAAATCAGCACTCTTGAGCTCCATAAATTCAACAACTTAAGTGAGGGGAGACATGCAGTAACTCTAACACCAGCCCTTACTCAGGCCTAGTTCTGGATAGTGCTCCAGCAAACAGTTCTCCCAGCTCTCTGTTTTCCAGATTTCCAGTGAAAAATCGCCAAAGAGGGCTTGATTTGTCTAAGAGAGCTGCTGCACCTTCTCCTTGTAAGTGTGCTAAATTTTCATTAATTTCATTGCTTACACACACAGAAACAAAACAAAAAAACAAAACAAAAAACTAAAGGTGGGCTTCCCTGGTGGCGCAGTGGTTGAGAGTCTGCCTGCTGATGCAGGGGACGTGGGTTTGTGCCCCGGTCCGGGAGGATCCCACATGCCACGTAGCGGCTGGGCCCGTGAGCCATGGCCACTGAGCCTGCACGTCCGGAGCCTGTGCTCCACAACGGGAGAGGCCACAGCGGTGAGAGGCCCGCGTACTGCAAAAAAAAAAAACAAAAAACAAAAACAAAAAACTAAAGGTTCCTCTTCCACAGGCCTAGGTGGAAAATTCTACATCAGTAGAAATCCCACCAGCTACCTAAGCTCATGTCTTTAATTCTGCCACATAAGGTAAATGTTTTTACTTGGAATCACTTTTCCCCTGGAGCTGACATGATCCGATCCAGACTTTTTTGATTCTTAAAACACACAACAAACAAAAATCCCCAATCCTCCCCAACCTGCTCTGATTATGCTAGTAATATGTGTTCTTTGTAGAAAATTCAGAAAGTGATGAAAAACACTCCTCAAATTAAAAATCACTTGGGGGGTTTTCCTGGTGGCGCAGTGGTTAAGAATCTGCCTGGCAATGTAGGGGAAACTGGTTCGAGCCCTGGTCTGGGAAGATCCCACATGCCGCGGAGCAACTAAGCCCATGTGCCACAACTACTGAGCCTGCTCTCTGGAACCCACGAGCCACAACTACTGAAGCCCGTGTGCCTAGAGCCCATGCTTCACAACAAAAGAAGCCACCGTGATGAGAAGTCCACGCACCGCAATGAAAAGTGAAGCCCCGGCTCACCACAACTAGAGAAAGCCTGGGTAGAGCAATGAAGACCTAATACAGTAAAAAACTAATTAATTAATTAATTCAGCCAAAAATAAATAAATAAATATTTTTTTAAAAAATCACCTGGAGGGCTTCCCTGGTGGCGCAGTGGTTGAGAGTCAGCCTGCCGATGCAGGGGACACGGGTTCGTGCCCCGATCCCGGAAGATCCCACATGCCGCGGAGCGGCTGGGCCCGCGAGCCATGGCCGCGGAGCCTGTGTGTCCGGAGCCTGTGCTCCGCAACGGGAGAGGCCACAGCAGTGAGAGGCCCGCGTACAGCAAAAAAAAAAAAAAAAAAAAAAAAAATCACTTGGAATCTCGAGACTCAGAAATAACCACCTTTAACATATCAGCATTATCTTTTTCCAAGTTTTGCTTATGCATGTACACACACACACACACACACACACACATAATTGGAATCATACTGTGTCTACTGTTTTGTATTTTTCTTGTTCAAAAACATATTCCATTTCACTATTCATCTGAGCATCATTTTTATGGTTCACATAGTATTCCCTTGTGCGATGTTCCGTAATTTATTTAAAGCATCGCCCTCCCATTGTAGGGCATTTACATATGGCCAGATTGCCATTCCTGAAAGCATGAACCAATTTAGACCCCTCTCAGGCCTATCAACAGTACATGAGAATGGCCATTTCCCTGTTCCCTTAGCAACATTGCTGGCTAAGTCTTTTTCCTTCCTCCACAGAAAGATAATAGGAAATTCTCATTATGACACACAAGTTTGGAGAGAGAGATGGACTTCATTAACAATACTTTTCATATGTGTATCTAAAGTACTGTTTAATTACCAGAGAATGTTCATGCAGGTTTTTTTTCTCTTCTGTATAAGGTATTAGAGGAGTCGTAGTTAACACTATGATGAAATTTCAAAATAATGTTTATTTCCATTAATGCTCTATTCCCACTATGAAAGTTCCTTGAGGCCAGAAACTATGCCTTATTCATTACTGTATCTCCAGAATCTCACACATAAAAGGCTTTCAATAAATGCCTGCTGAAGTAACAAATAAAGGGTTAAATCAGTGTCAAAGAAACCAATGATCATGCCATGGAAATCACTTTGGATAAAGCTGAGTTTTCAGAATAACACGAAAATTGGATCCAACTTTATTTTTAAAACTTCAGTTCTCAATGTTAATCTTCTCATCTGTTATATCTGCCTTAGGACACTAGACCCTGACTGCACCTGTGCTGGGTAGTGGGGAAACATAAAACTAAAATAATAGGAAAACATCTCCGTGCACAAAAGCCACATGCTTTACCTGGCAGTATCACTAGCTAAAGATTAGCAACATTTTCCAGTGACGTAGGCTGTTGCCCTCAGTTTTTGGTCTATGCTGAGAATACTCATGTTTATGGTAGCAAGAGGAGACTATCTCATATCTCAGCAGCAAGGAGCAATTCCGATCTAGAGAGACCCAGAACACTGGCTTCCCACTCTCAGATGGTGAGAAGCTCCAACTCAGACCCACTGCAAGTCAGCCTTGACCATATGCCAGACCAAGAATGGCGCTGTGTCTTCCCAGCAATTCACAGACGAGCACAATTCCAGGAATTTCTTTTGGGGTAGATTTGTAATAAGCTCCGGAATGACTATAGAAACAGCCACAATTGGTGTTCTATAGTAAGACATATTTTTAGATTCAACTTTCAACTCTGGTCACACAGAGCATGGGCTCTGGTCATTGTCTTCTGCATCCTCTTTCCCAGGATTTCTCAAATTGCTGGGGGCTGGGGGTGGGGTGAGGTCATGACCCCCACAGGGTCACAGAGGGGAAAACAGCAAAGCATCAAGTAGAGTTTTCTCGAAACTGCTGTGGGTGGCGGGCATGATTCTCTTATGTCAGTGGTTCCTACTGGTGCCTCATTGCCATCAGACTGCTGCCTCAGCCTCTGCTCCATCCATCAGTCACGACAGCTGCTTCTGGTTTAAAACTTACCAAGTGCCAGGCACTATCTAGGTGCTTTCCTTTCCAGTGACTTCTAATATTTTCATATCATGGAACACAAAAAATGATACTGTTTGTGCAGCCAACATACAGGCATGGCTGTTTGTGGCAGGAGGCCACTGGCTGAGAATCTGGTAGCCCCAAGTCTCACCCAGCTGGTCTGTGGACTGAAAAATACGCTATCATGCCACACACTTAATCTATTTGTGGCATGCCACTGGGATACTCTGCTTTAAAGAGATTATATCATTTAATAAGTACACTCTTATGGGCTATCTGTATTATCCTTATTTATAAATGAGACTCAGGAAGGTTAAGAGCCTTGCTCCTGATCACACAGCTAGTTGGGAATTCAAACTCAGGGGTTTTAGACTATATTATTTGTTCACAATTATTTATTCCTTTCCTGCCCTTGCCATGCTTACTTGTAAGATGGAAAGGGCTTCCCTGGTGGTGCAGTGGTTGAGAATCTGCCTGTTAGTTCAGGGGACACGGGTTTGAGCCCTGGTCTGGGAAGATCCCACATGCCGTGGAGCAACTAGGCCCGTGAGCCACAACTACTGGGCTTGCGCGTCTGGAGCCTGTGCTCCGCAACAAGAGAGGCCACGACAGTGAGAGGCCCGCGCACTGCGATGAAGAGTGGCCCCCACTTGCCACAACTAGAGAAAGCCCTCGCACAGAAACGAAGACCCAACACAGCCAAAAATAAAAATCAATTAATTAGGGGCTTCCCTGGTGGCGCAGTGGTTGAGAGTCCGCCTGCCGATGCAGGGAACACGGGTTCATGCCCCGGTCTGGGAGGATCCCACATGCCGCGGAGTGGCTGGGCCCGTGAGCCATGGCCGCTGAGCCTGCGCATCCGGAGCCTGTGCTCCTCAAGGGGAGAGGCCACAGCAGTGAGAGGCCCACGTACCACACACACACAAAAAATTTTTAAAATTAATTAATTAATTAATTAATTAATTAAAAGAGGGCTCAACATTAAAAAAAAAAAAAGATGGAAAATACTTCTCCATGCTATTGACTTTGGTCTTAGCCATATGACCTGCTTTTAATCAATGGAATGTGAGTGGATATGCCAGATCCAAACAGAGGCTTCAATCTCATAGAGATATCTGTACTCCCACGTTCATTGCAGCATTACTCACAATAGTCAAGATATGGAAATAACATGTGTCCATGAATGGATGAATGGATAAAGAAGATGCAGTACATATATATACAATGTAATATTATTCAGCCATGAGAAAGAAGGAACCCCTGCCATTTGTGACAAGTTGGATGAAACTTGAGGGCATTATGCTAAGTGAAGTAAATCAGACAGAGAAAGACAAATACTATATGATATCACCTATATATGGAGTCTAAAAAAATCAAACTCGGAGAAACATAGGAGAGTGGTGGTTACCAGGGCCTGGAGAAATGACAAGATAGGAAATGACAAGATACTGTCAAAGGGTACAAACTTCCAGTTATATGATTAACAAATTTGGGGATCTAATGTACAGCATGGTTATTATAGCTAATAATACTGTGTCATATACTTGAATGTTGCTAAGAGAATACATCTTAAATGTTCTCAGCACAAAAAGAAATGGTAACTATGTGACAGGATGGAGATAGTAGGTAATGTTATGGTGGTAATCATTGTGCAGTAAGTGTAGCAAACCATCACATTTATACACCTTAAACTTACACAATTTTAAGTGTCAATTATATATCAGTAAAGCTGGGGAGAAAAAATAGAGGCACCAAGTGCACTTGCATGATATAGCTTGACTTCCTAAGCTCCTGCCATCTGTCACAAAAACATGCCCTACACCGAGGTGCCAGAATGAAAAGATATAGGGAGCAAACCCAAGAAGAGCCTGGCAGAAGCAAGCAAAGCTATTTTCAACCCGTAGATCTGGGAGTAAGAAATATTGTTGTAAGACACTGACTTGAGGAGTTCTTACAGCCTAAGTTGTCTAATACACGAGATCGTCTCGATCCACACTCTAGGCCTTTTCCACTTTGCTCTATTGCTTCTCATCCCCAGTCTTTCAAGGAGATTCCCCCATTAGCTTATTTTTCCTAGTATTTTTATTTTTTATATTCTCTGCAAAAATTGTAGAAATTTTCTTTTTATCCTTTTTCTAGCTGTGATACAAGGCCCTCAGAAGATCCCAACGTGAGAGTAAGAAGAATGATCCCTTGCAAGTGAAAGATACATAGATAGATACAGAGATAGATAGATAGATAGATAGATAGATGATGTAGTTTTCAAAGCCCATCCACTTCTGTTACTATTGGTTTGATACTTACTACCTAGTGGGATAGGCAGGACACTCTTGCCATATTAAGATCAGTACTTAATGCCTGTTTACCGAATGAAACAGTCAATCAATATTCACTTTGCTTAAGACAAAACAAAAGACTTAGAGATTGAATAACGACAATAGTGATCTTTGGCTTTGTAGTATAGCCACAGGCCCCAGTTCTATGCTAAATGATGTCATTTAATCCCTATCCTATTCCTGTCTTCCTTTAGTAATAGAAACCTGGAGCTAGGCACCTGGTCACCAGGAAATACTACACTTTCCATGCTCCTTTGCAGTTAGCTGTGTCCATGTGCCTAAGGCCTGGCCAATGGGATTTAAAACACTTCCAAGTCAGAATCTTAAAAGAAAAGTAGTGTGTGCCTTCCCTTTCCTTTTCCTCCTTCCTTCTTGCTGGAATCAGACATAATGGCAGTAACCGAAAGACCCATTTAATCATGAGAAAGGAGCCCAGTGTACATGAACTTTTACATGTAAAAGAAATAAAATTGCATCTTTGTAAGCCACTGTATTTTGAGCTATCCCTCCTGTGTGTTTTTTTCACAGCAACCTAACATATACCTACCTAATGCAGTAGATATTATCACTTTTTTCAGATGGGGAAATTGAGTTTCAGATTGATTAATTTACATCAAGTTCACACCATTAGTAAGCAGTAGAACCAGGACTTGGATCAAGGGTTGAATGATGCCCGAGGCCAGGTTGTGTGTCCCTACACTCACCAGCCTCCCAAGGGCAGGATTTACACCTTCTGCTCAGTTTTCTTTTGCTCTGTTGCTAAGGTTTCAATTACAAGTACTATATTACAGAAGGTAAAATTCTCTTACCCATTAAGAAAGAAGCCTTCAGATCTGCCTGAGATGGAAAGGTAATATTCTTTGGCATGGAAGAAAAATATTCAACTACAAGAGAATGATTCAGGGCAGCCTACACCATGTGCAGACAAAAGTGAGGTGAGGGCCCCATGTGATCCTTTTGATGCGCAGGAAGAAAACATTACAACTTCTGCTTGTATTTATAGTTTTAGCTTTAAAAGTCAGACATGTAACTTAAGTAATATGTAAAATATGTACAGTATGGACATTGCTGCCTTCATTCAGTGACTCCAACAGAGATTCATGTGTCCAATAGTCTCTCCCAGAGAAGGGCAGGAGCACCCTTAGGGTTCTTAAACAGAACTGTTTGCTGGTGGCATAGTGAAACACATTATAATTTAGAGTGTGACCAGTTTAGTGGATTAAGAGTTATATTTTCTAGTTTTAACCAAACTAGGAAAGTGGAAATGTAGCTTAAAAGGAAAAACTGTGAACTGAAGATCATCCTAATAAAGCAAGCACAAACAATTTGAAAATGGCAGAATTTATACTTCTAGAAAGATTCTTCATCAGCTATAATGAGTTTAAAAAAAAAAGATGATCTAATTGGATCTGGCATAAGTCAGATAAACAATTTTGAAATTAGTAAGAAATTATCTTATTTAAAATAGGTTAACATACACTGCCATTAACAATGGAACCCACCCCAAGTATATATTGAGCCTTGAGGTATTGGCTAATGATTGCATTAAGCCATCACAATTAGGAATATGTTGTTTTTTTTGTTTGTCTGTTTTTGGGTTTTTTTTGCGGTACGCGGGCCTCTCACTGTTGTGGTCTCTCCCGTTGCGGAGCACAGGCTCCAGACACACAGGCTCAGCGGCCATGGCTCACGGGCCCAGCCGCTCCGTGGCATGTGGGATCTTCCCGGGCCGGGGCATGAACCCGTGTCCCCTGCATCGGCAGGCAGACTCTCAACCACTGTGCCACCAGGGAAGCCCAGGAATATGTTTTAAACTATAGGTAATGTCCTTTATTCCATCGTGCTAAAACTTTTGCTTTCGTGTATTATAGTGATGTATAGTATATAAATATGTATACTCATATATATGAATACTAAGTGTATGTCATTTACAAGTGAATATATAATACTAATTTTGAGAGCGCATGCTTTAAAACCTTTTACTAATAAAGGACACTATCAGAAAGGAAAGTTTATCCTAGCTGAAAGATGATTCCATAAATTTTCTCAGCTAAGGGGACAAGCACGTCTGGCCTTAATCTTAAGAGTTTGGTGCACAGGGCTTGATGTCTAGCTAAATATGAGTAGGGAAACGTGATACAGAAGCCCACAACTCTTGGTCTTAGAGAAGACAGATTTCTTTCTATATGCTCTATTTTTTTTCAGTGCAATAACCTGTTAAATCATGGAATTAAACTATTTCTCATCGGATACCAGCACATATTGGATAAACTGAAATGGGTTAAAATGAAATTTCTGGACGATAGGGTATTGTGCATATAGACGGTATCAAACCAAGATTCTGCCATTTTTATGTACAAACAAGTATTGTCAAACATCTTTGAATAGTGCACTGTTGCCATCTAATGAGTGTCTACAATGTGGGTGAATTTTTGTCCAGATTCTAGTGAATCCTTGCAACAATAACAGTAAAATAAACATTTACATACATCTTGGTGGTGGACACTATTCTAAGCACTCTGCATGAATTAACTCACTTCATTCTCATATTAATTCTCCAACATCTATACCATTATCCCCACCTTCCAGATGAAGACACAGAGCACAGGGAACTGAAGCATCTCACCCAAGCCAGTGATGGCAGAGCCAGGATTCAATTCTGGGTAGCCTAACCCCAATTTCATGCTTTTAGCCACTCTGTTTTACTGCTAACAGCCTAACTAGGTGTCTATTATTAGCTTCATTGTATAGATGAGAAAAGTGAAGCCCTGGGTAGTAAAATCAGGACTTGAACTCAGCCTGACTGAATCCTCAGTCTCCACCATCTCCACCACACCCTGCTGCCTTCCTAATGCTAATATTGTAATGATTGGTCCAGTCCCTGGAGAATATTGAGAGGGTAATACTTTATATTGTTAGGAAAACTCTTCTTTATAAAAAAACAAATATTATTAGTAGGAGAAATGTCAGCTCTGCTATTTTCTTATTATTTGCTTTGCTTGCAGAAAGTTAAAGCATTTTTTCTTTTTAGGAAAACTTTAATATACATTCAGAAAAATGCAGGTATCTTAAGTATACAGCTCAATGAATTTTCACAAACTGAGAATTAGCATTCTCTTCAATCTGCAGTTTCTCTTTTTAAGAAACATCTTGTGAGGGTTTGTTTAGTTAAATATGCATTAATAGTTGTAAACTCAAACCATGTAATCGAACAAATACTAGATATTTATTTCCTGTTCATGGAAAGACCAAAACAGGTGCTCCTGATTATCAGCAGCTCTCCTCCGAGCGATAATTCAGGGCCAGAATTCCTTCACCTTGTGGCCCTGCCATCTTCTATGTGTGGCTTCTAATGCTGTGGCCTAAGGGAAGGCTGGGACGATCCTGGGTCAGAGGTGTTATTGGGCCAGGCCTGGAAGAGACGTGTATCACTTCTGCTAATGCTGCATCGGCCAGAACACACGACCACAGCTCACTGTGAAGGAGAGAACTAGAGTCTAGCTATGTGCCCAGGAAGAAGAGGAAACAGGCTCAGCCTCTGGGGCCAGTCCCTGACACAGTGGTACTTAGCAAAATGCAGAAAAAATTCTAAACAATGAATACTCTAATTACTCTTTAGATCCTCTTTAATAACTTAATCAAGCCCCATTAAAAGACCTCCACTAAACAACATGAACTTTATTGTAAATCATACTGTATTTTGTTACTTTAAACAAAACCACCTTTCCTTTTTAATGATTTATAATTCATACGTTTAAAGTAATTGGAGTCAATGTTTCCTACCATTAGATGAAATTGCGCAATTACAGAATTTTAGTTTTGAAAGAAACCTAGTGCTTGTTTCTCATTTTGCAAATGAGAAAACTGGAAACAGAGAAGGCCGGGAGGCTTGGTCAAGGTCACACAGCTACTTACTGAGGTTTCCCTGCAGAGCTATAACATTTTTCTGTTATAAGTTTTTTTTAACTTCCTCAAGTAAAATGTCCTTCACGTCTCAATATAATTTAAACTTTTCTAAAGACTTTTTTCCCCCATTTCTACCCATTAGGGAAATTACTTTTACTCCTTGTTCAAGGAATTGATATCTCATAGGGCAAAACATCCAAAATAAAAAGAACTCACTTAAAAATTCCTTTGATCCATACATGAATCCTAAGATCATTCTGTTCTCTTTTAAACTGAGAAACATTTTGAGCCTCCTTCACTTATAGCTTTCTGGGAGTGAATGAACTAGTATAATATATTCAGCCTTCATTTTTTAGAGTAAGGTGACTGTATTACTAAAGGTATATATCAGTTATTTCCTGGTTGGTTGGCTTGGTTGGTTGATTTTTAATGAAGAAAACTGGTCAGTTAGTAATTATGTGTTTTTTAAAAATTAGATTCCAAATGTATGGCACCCACAAATATTTATTGAGCCCTTACTCTGGGCCAAATACTGTGCCAGATGCTAGAGCTATAACGGCAAGCCAAACAAGCACTGACTTCTTTCCTTTCCTACGGCATGGCAGACCACCTACTCTGACCACTCCTCACGAGAAAGAATTCAAAAGGATGCAGAAAGTACTTTTTCCCTTTTTTAGAAAAGCATATATTCGGAAAAATGCAGATATCTCAGGTGTACAGTTCAACGAATTTTCACACACTGGACAGACCTGTGGAACCAGTAGCCAGAATAAGAAATAACAAATGATCAGCTCCATGGAGGCCTCTCTGTGCTTCATCCCAATTACTAACCTTCCAAGAGTAATCATCACCCTACTTCTTTACTCTATTTTTTTTAAACTTTGTTGAAGTATAGTTGATTTACAATGTTGTGTTAATTTCTGCTATACAACAAAGTGATTCAGTTGTACATATATATATTCTTTTTCATATTCTTTTCCATTATGGTTTACAACAAGATATTGAATATAGTTCCCTGTGCTATACAGTAGGACCTTGTTGTTTATGTATTCTATATATAATAGTTGGCATCTGCCAACCCCAAACTCCCATTCCATCCCTCCCCCATCCCCATCCTCCTTGGTAACCACAAGCCTGTTCTCTATATCTGTGAATCTCTGTTTCATAGATATGGTCCTTTGTGTCGTATTTTAGATTTCACATATAAGTGATATCATATGATATTTGTCTTTCTCTGTCTGACTAACTTTACTTAGTATGTTGCAAATAGCATTATTTCATTCTTTTTTATGGCTGAGTAGTATTCCATTGTATATATGTACCACATCTTCTTTATCCATTTGTCTGTCATTTCCATGTCTTGGCTATTGTAAATAGTGCCACTATGAACATAGGGGTGCATGTATCTTTTCAAATTATAGTTTTGTCCAAATATATGCCCAGGGGTGGAATTGATGGATCATATGGCAGCTCTATTTTTTGTTTTTTGAGGAACCTCCATACTGTTTTCCATAGTGGCTATACCAATTTACATTCCCACCAACAGCATCACCCCAAATTCTTTTTTTTTAATTTTTAAAAATTTTTTAGAAACTTTTTAATTAAAAAAACCTTTTTTTATTAATTGATATTGGAGTATAGTTGTTTTACAATGTTGTGTTAGTTTCTGCTGTACAGCAAAGTGGATCAGTCATACGTATACATATATCCCCTCCTTTTTAGATTCCCTTCTCATCTAGGTCACCACAGAGCACTGAGTATAGTTCTCTGTGCTAAACAGTAGGCTCTCATTAGTTATCCACTTTATATATATAGTAGTGTATATATGTCAATCCCAAATCACCCTGACATCTAACAGCACAGATTAATTTGCTGATTTTGAATTAATTTATATAAATGAAATCACATAATATGTTCTCTTTTGTATCTGGAGTCTTTAGTTATGCTTGTGAAATACATTCATATTGTTGCATATAATTGCCATTTGTCCATTCCCAGTCTCTCTATAGTAGCATATATACTATGCATGGTATAAATATGCCACAATTTATATAGTAATTCTATTGATGTGAATTTGTGTATTTCTATTTTTAAGGCCACTGTGAACAGGCTGCTATGAACATTCCTATAGTGTCTTTTGGAGAATTTGTGTATGTATTTCTGTTTGTTATATAGTTAAGAAAACCTTTATTACATCATACATAAGTTGCACATAGGTTTAGCTTTAGTATATGCTGCCAAAGAGTTTTCCAAAGTGGTTATGACAATTTTCATTCCTCCAACCATCTATGAGAGTTACTGTATCAAGTAATTTTTTAACGCATCAATAAATAATTAAAATGAATAAGGAATATTCAGAGGCCAAAAATTAACAAATAAAGCAGAAATCCAGGAAAGTGCTTAGGGCCTTGTAGTCAACCTCCCCCAGGAAACATCTGCTTGAAATATTTGGGGCTTGAAAATTTTATGGCCTTAAGGGACATAGGCGATAAGAGAGAAAGTGCCCGAGTAAGGGTGAGCCAGAAATAAACTTATTCCTGAAGCAGATAACAAGAAAATTGCCTTTCTTGAACCTTGACATTGAGTGGCAGAGGGAAAAGAGAAATCCACCATGATAATTCATAACCAAAAGCTGGCCCTCACAAAGCTTTGTAGCCCAAATTCATATTACCTTAGAAGTCCAAAGAGCCTCAAGCCTAGGGACTTCCCTGGTGGTGCAGTGGATAAGACTCTGCGCTCCCAACGCAGGAGGCCCAGGTTCGATCCCTGGTCAGGGAACTAGATCCCACATGCGTGCCACAACTAAGAGTTCACATGCCGCAACTAAGACCCAGCACGACCAAATAAATAAATAAATTAATTAATTAATTAAAAAATAAAAACAGCACCTCAAGCCTAGAATTTAAAGTAGCTCTGAATGGGTAGTTCACCCAAGAAATGTTGAGAAAGAAAAAAAAATCATCCTTCAAACAATACCTCAAAGAAATTCCCAAAGAGCAAGAGCACACAGTTAAATAAAAAAACCATAGAATACACAAGAAATCAAGACACTATGAGCAAAAGAGAGCAGAAACAATGGACAGCAGCAGTGGAATTATCACACAAAGATAAATAGAATATCCTTACTATCATTGGAATTTCCATAGCAAATTATTTCCATTTCTATCACTTAAGGTCACTGTTATTTTGTGATTTTTGGTCACTTGAAATGTGAGGAAAGCTCACTAAATGAGTTTGTATTTCTTTAGCAAAAATTAATTTATCCAAAATTTCCAAATTTCAGTGATAGACCAGCTTCCATGATTTCTTCCATATTGTGGTACCATTATACGATTATAGACTCAATATTTTATTTAAATTGACTTACTTTGAGAAAATTCATATTTCTACCTTAGCCTAACCCTAAACAATAATATCCCAGAATCACAATTGTGATACCCTGAGAAAACCATAATTCAAAAAGAGTCATGTACCACAATGTTCATTGCAAAATTATTTACAGGACGTGGAAGCAACCTAAGTGTCCATCGACAGATGAATGGATAAAGAAGATGTGGCACATAGATACAATGGAATATTACTCAGCCATAAAAGGAAACAAAACTGAGCTATTTGTAGTGAGGTGGATGGACCTAGAGTCTGTCATACAGAGTGAAGTAAGTCAGAAAGAGAAAAACAAATACCGTATGCTAACACATATATATGGAATCTAAAAAAAAAAGAAAATAGTTCTGAAGAACCTAGGGGCAGAACAGGAATAAAGACCCAGACATAGAGAATGGACTGGAGGCCACGGGGAGGGGAAGGGTAAGCTGGGATGAAGTGAGAGAGTGGCATGGACATATATACACTACCAAATGTAAAATAGATAGCTAGTGGGAAGCAGCCGCATAGCACAGGGAGAGCAGCTCAGTGCTTTGTGACCACCTAGAGGGGTGGGATAGGGAGGATGGAGGGAGACGCAAGAGGGAGAAGATATGGGGATATATGTATATGTATAGCTGATTCACTTTGTTATACAGCAGAAACTAACACAACAATGTAAAGCAATGGTACTCCAATAAAGATGTTAAAATAATAATAATAATAATGAACATAGCTTTGCAAAAATAAATAAATAAATACTTGACTATTACACTGCAAACATCTGTGTAGATACTGTCCAAAATAATCTTGAGCACTACCAGGGTTACATGAACAACACCTTACAAAACTGGGCTGGAGTAGACCACTTGGAATTGGTTGATTTCATTTTGAGGAAAGAAAAAGGCAAGGGCAAAGTGAGGGCTGAGGGTAGAGACAGAAGAGGGAGCATAGATATAATGTGGAAAGGGCAGATAAAATGCCAAAAAAAAGCAAAAAGCAGAGAAATACCAAAGATGAATTTACCTAATTTACAGGTGCATCTAGGAATGGAACCATGCTCACTGTCACAGATGGAAGCTCTTGATAGGTCTCCCGGTTCAGCAGTTAACTCTGTCTTAGCAGATGATACTCTCATGGCTGACACACTTCCATTCCCAGGATATTGACTGTAAAGACCATTATGTCTCCCTCACTCAAAACAATCATAGTTGAGAGTACATGAATGCAAAATTGTTCTAATTTATTTTTAAGATAAGATTAAAATTCACAAACTTCTGTACTTTATTATTCATTTCCAATTACTTTCAACATATTTCACAACTGAAGACATAATCTAATCCAGTCACTCCATTTTACAGGTGAGGAAAGTGAAGGCCAAGAAGGTTGATTCTTTTGATCTGCCTCCTATGCTCCTTGCCCTATGGCCTCTTTTCTCAACCAAAGATTTAAACATAATGGATTTGGGTTTTAAGCCAGTTGTCACATTTCCTTAAGTAGCGATCTTTTCAAATAATGAACTAATTCTATCAGCAATCCAAATCTCCATGATAAGAACTAGATTTTCCTGGCCTGAATATGTCTCTCTAAGAGTAAGAAAGCCTACATTTGACTCCCAGAGCGCCACCTTGAGAGGATACATTTGGGTCAATTTGGCTTCTGGATCTCATTTCTAATGCAGTGCTGCCACTCAGACTCACGGAGAGATGCCTGTCTGATTTAGCAACCTAAGGTTCTCTGACTCTGTGAAAGAGGTCAAAATGAGAGAGAACTTCAGAATGCAGCCAGGCTAAGCTTCCATTCTCCCACTCCTTCATTTAGGCCGATCTGAACCTGTAAAAAGTTCCTCTTAGTAGTTGTTTGAAAAAGTCTACATGGAGTGGAAAGAAAATTAGGGGTTGTGCTTGTGGTGAGGGAGGGAAGAAATGGAACGCAATGGTCCTTTCCTCTCTTCCCATTTCGGTCTTCTCTCCTTTGCAGAAAGAAACCTAACAGAGGCCATTCAATAATGGCTTTCACAGGAGCCTCTGAGTTCCTCCACACTAGGAGGCACAATTCCCACTGTATTTTATGACAATGACCCCCAAGAGCACAACTCCATAGCAAATAATATAAATGGCATCCCTGGAGTTACACAATCCAGGCAACATAGCAGCCTCTACATTATGGGAGCAGGAGATTAAAGTTTTTAACTGAAAACTAGAATGCTCCTACTTTGGGAAAATGGCCCACCATACTAAGACTTTAATTTTTCTTCTTGATAGCAACAAAATCCTTGCTCTATTAAAAAAGATGAGTGTAGACACTTCTACAGTGTAGACACAAAATGAACTGCATTTCTTCCAGAGCTCAGCTTACAAAGTTTGAAGTGGTTAGGCTACTCCCCAGCATCAGAAGCCAAAACTCTGCTGCCAAAGGCACCCGGCTATATGAACACTCCCACAAGTCTCCATCCTTGTTTGAAACTACCTTGATGATAGCCCACAGGAGCCTCTTGCTTTGATCATAAATTATACATTTCTAGGAATGCTGCTTTTCTCTTCATTGACTGCTATTTCCAGGAAAGGGTTTTTCTTTTTTCTTTTACTGCACTCAGTGGAAGTTTTTCTGCTGACATGGTCCATAATTAAAAATCAAAGTAATAAAGTGACATTCTCAAATTTGAATACTGGGTACAAAAAGCTTAATTGCCAGTTCTCCATGCCAAACAGCACAGTGGCTCCAACATTAAGTCACAGAGATTTTCAAGAGAGTAATTAGATAGGACTTTAAAAGTGCATGCCTTTAATTTTATTAGAACAAGTTTTAGAATCTTAAGACAAGCTGCAAATACCAAACTACAATTTTTTTCCTTTTCATATTTTAGTTATTGGAAAGTTATTTAACAACTGCCACTATATCCAAGTGGATATATAACTGTTCAAAGGACTCAACTAATAGGGAATGTCATTAAAGTTTTCTGGGTTTAAGGTGCTGGTTTCCATGATGACATATAAAAGTGAAAACACCACGGAAGCTTTTAGCACCCCTACTGACCAATGCCTTGTGCCTGACTTCATATGACAGGGCAAGGGGTCACTAAGCAAATTATGACTCTTCACAGAATGAAGTTGCCTCAAGTCAGTTTAGCTTACAATGTCATTCCTTTCCCAGAGGATTAAGTCAGATAAACAAGTAGGGGGAAAAAATAACAATCAACACGTTCAATTTTTTTCTCTTGACCCCCAACATCTCCAAAACTAGAGGAAATAAACACGATCTACTGCTTCAAAACATGTATCCATAATATATTAGATCTTGTTAAGTCCTTGTCCCCTTTTTCCTAGGATATTACTGATAGAATATAATGGGGTTCTAAATATGGATGATTTAGCCACATATGCCATTAAAGTTGATTTTAAGAATTGAGACTGTTATATAACATCTATTAGAACATGGACAGCAAAATAGTTTCAGAATTTTCATAATCTGGGAAGTCAATTATTTATCAAGCGTGATGTCTTTTTAGTAAGTTATATTGATGTAGAAAAAAGATTTAGGTGTGTTTCTAATGTATTTTTTTGACTTCAGCACTGGAAAAATGATTTTATTGAACCATGTGAAATAGTGGTTAGAATTGTTTTTATTTCAAGCATGGAATCTGCATTAAAAACAACACAGTTTCATGTCCTTCTTTCTGTATTTTCTCCTAGCACAAGGAAAAAAACACATTCCCTAATATATTTTCTGGGTGCACTCTTTGTAATATTTCCTTTGCAAAAGGTCCTGTTCATATTTGTATCTTATTACTTTTCTTATACTGGATTTATTGATAGTTTCTAACAAAAATATGATTTCAGCATATTTACTGAACAAAATTCAATATAACAGACCCCAATTCAATTTTTTTCATCGAAATGGAGAACAATAAAGAACCGAAAGTCCTCAGTTCAGACACATAGCATCAAAAAAACTTATATTGTTTAAAGAAATAACTCAATAAGGAGGAAGTTATAGATATTACTTAAAGAACAACATTAGCTTCGTTTATTTATCTATGTTTCTAATAATCTTGCCTCTAACTTAGTAAGTGACAAACATTTTTGGTGTTCCTGGGTTATTGAATCTCATATAAGTACAGTCATTTTCTAAAAATAAGGAAAAAATTGTGATTATGTATTTTGAGATAACCATAGTCCATATTTACTGTTAATCATCATTTCATGTATTCAAATTCAATTTAAGAGAATATTTTAAAACCTTTCTGAGTCTGTTTCCCATATTATTTTGCCATTGTGCCAATATTTTTCATAAGTTATTCAGGTTTATGGTTTTGCATGTTTACAAGATTTTGTATTCTGAATCTCTAATGTCCTGCTTTTGAAGACCGATTACAGAGGGTTTTCTTCATTGACCATTAGGTAAAGGGTTGAAAAATAACTTTGGTTTACAATAGATTTTTACTTTAATGGATGGGTGTATTCATTATTTACCTGTTTTCATTCTCTTGTGTATCACCTAGTGATGATTATAGTTGTTTTAAAGATGATCCTCATTTCTGGTCTATTGCATCATCCTGAGATTTAGTAATGATTTTAGATTTTCCACCTAAATTACAGGGCACTTTCCACTGAAAATGGTAAACAATATTACAAACCAAAAAAAAAAAGAAGTAATCTGATTTCTGGGAAGAGGGAGCCCAGTGAAAGATGTGTGCTTTTATAAGGATGGACAATGGAAAGCAAAATAATAACTCCTAACTTTGATTGTTCAAATATATTCTGCAATACAGAGAGCTGCATGCAGGCTGGAGCAGGCATGGGGCAGGAAGGTTAAGTAGAAGAGAAGGCACAATACTTCAGATTGGCAGTAGACTGCAGCAAGAATAATCTAATCAAAATGAAATTAAATTATCTAGTCCCAGGGCAGGCTCCTGGGACTGCTGCATTGAATGCTAGCAGAACTCCTCCTAGACATTTTTCCCCAGTCAAACTCACATGATGAATGCAGATGAAATTTGAAATATGAAAATCTGAAATAATTTATGGAAGTTGTCAGAAATTTGGCCTGCTTGTGGTGTAATTTCCTCTGAGATGAGGCAGGCCAGCTCACTGCTGCAAGACTCGGAGTGGCTGCTGGCCTTCCAGTGGATGGATCAACCCCTTTAAAATGCTCTTCCAGACAAATTACAGCTCATTACACACAGCCTTGCACCATGCCATTATGTCAGAGGAAATCTTTTTTCATTTGCACAAATTTGCTTGGAATTCTCATATTTATTTGAGCATCCATTATCGAATCTGAACATTGAATTATCCACAATTATTTTCTGGGTACGTGGATGTTTGTGTATATGGAATAGATGGTGACTGCGGGGCTATAAAAATATTACCGTGTGGCAGAAAACCCCACGTACTTTGCAGCTATGTAAGCAAGAGCATTGTTTGACTGTTCAAAGAGAATTGACTTTTGTGAAGATATTTACAAGATTCCTTTTCTTTTTGAACATCCTCAGAAGGAGGCTGACTCTGCTTTCAGTGACTCTTCCTCTGCTCTGTGATGGATAAGAACTACAAATTATTTGTTATACCTGGGTTAGGATCCTGTTCTCCCTCCCCATGCAATTTGGTTTTTGATGGTCATTTTCCTATTAATCCTATCCTGATGTATATTCTTGAACAAGGCATTTCTTCTGATTGCTTAAAAAGCACCGCTCTCTTGAAACTCATTCCTTTCTTTGTCATTTTTCTCATCATGTTGCATAGCAAAAGTGAGCTCTATTGCTCAGAAACATTGCAATATAATCACACAATTAAATAATTGTCTAAAAACAATTAACTAGTTTCATACAAATCCTAATTACAAGAGTATTTGTATCACAGCTTTTAAATTATTACTATTGTTTAGCCTAATAAATCTCTGCTTGAGGTAATATTTCTAAATTGAGTGCAGTACTTCTCAATATTATTTTACCCATTCAGGCTTCTGTCTAGATGCCTCGCCAACCTTTCCAATGACTAAATAATTAAATGTTCTCCATTGACTTGTTGACATTTCACTCCTTATAGCAGGTATAGATTCAAAAGAAAAATACAATCATTCTCCAAAGCCTACTTTTATTTTCTTGAAGGCTTTGATACATGGATAAAACAACTTGAAAAAACTCTAAGGCGAGTATACCTTTAATCTCTCACTATGATTTTGTATATACGATTCAGTTCAAGAAAATAAGATGTACTTTTCCATATAGGATTCGTTTTGGTCAAAGAATCGGTGGTACTTAAACATCAAGGTGAGTAAATAACCTATTATTTTGCTAGCCATCCATAAATATTAGCATAATATACTTTTTTAAGTAAAAAAAGAAAACAGATTCTACATAAGTCGTGACTACCAGAATTTAGGAAAACAAAGCGGGTTATCAAAGCAATGGAAAAGCTGGATTCTTGCATAACACCAAAGCAACTGCATTCTGTACTTCAGCCCTCCAGAGCCTCCACTCCTCTAAGATCCACTGAGGGGCTGGAACATGTCACGGCCTCCCCAGCTTCTCCTTACTGCAGGAAACTTTGTAATAGCACTCAAATAAATAAAGAAGCTGGGTTGGAGATTATTGCTTTCATTGTGCTATTGTATATGTGTATTATATAGTCCCCCCATAGTTTGACACAGTCAGTTGAATGTGGGACAAGACAAATGTTGTATATGACAGTGGGGTAGTATTGAAAGATGACCCCATATCTAGAAGGCTAAGAGTTATGGATGCATTGATAGTTGCTACTAACGTTTTGAAGCGTGGCTGTTAAATTTTGCCTGCTGGCTTCTGGCTGGAGGCCGGCCTGCCTGGGCAACGGGACAATTGAAAGGAACTGCAGGCAGCTTTTTTTTTCAGTTATACATCAAGGAACTTTGTTCTTCCTTTATTATAACTGACCACTGACAGGAGTGGCTTCTGAAAAAAGCAAGGCAAACAAGGCACATTGAACACTTCCCAGCTAATCTTTGTTGTGCATTTTATTCACTTCCAGTGGGCTTTTTTTTTCCTTAAAAACTGTTTAAAAATTTTAAAGACCCATTCCTAAACCAGAATATATAATGAAAATCACAGGAAAGACTGAGAATATACAAACATTTTTTGTTGATAGAGTAGGACCTATTGAGAAAACATATTTCATGGAAAAAATGAGGTAAATAGCATTTCTTCTTTTTTTTAGAAATTTATTTATTTATTTTATATTGGCTGTGTTGGGTCTTCATTTCTGTGCGAGGGCTTTCTCCAGCTGCGGCAAGCAGGGGCCACTCTTCATCGCGGTGCGCAGGCCTCTAACTGTCGCAGCCTCTCTTGTTGTGGAGCACAGGCTCCAGACGCGCAGGCTCAGTAGCTGTGGCTCACGGGCCCAGCCGCTCCACGGCATGTGGGATCCTCCCGGACTGGGGCACGAACCCGCGTCCCCTGCATTGGCAGGCGGACTCTCAACCACTGCGCCACCAGGGAAGCCCAATAGCATTTCTTATAATGACCTGTGGAGAAATTATATAATAAAGAGTCTCACAAAAGGGTATCTAGAATGTGTGGAAGCTAGATTGTGAGTGACATTTATTTTCAAAACAATAAATAGATGGATGGTCTTTGAAAATATGGGGTATGTTCTCTATGTGCAAAGGAAGATGAATCTCGTGAACATTAAGCTTCCAAGTTTGAATGAATGATATATTTAAACAATTGTATAGCTAAGGTCTTTGTGAAACATTACTAATCACCAACCTCTTTTTTTTTTTTTTTTTTTTTTTCCGGTACGCGGGCCTCTCACTGTTGTGGCCTCCCCCGTTGCGGAGCACAGGCTCCGGACGCGCAGGCCCAGCGGCCATGGCTCACGGGCCCAGCCGCTCCGCGGCATATGGGATCCTCCCAGACCGGGGCACGAACCCGTATCCCCTGCATCGGCAGGCGGACTCTCAACCACTGCGCCACCAGGGAGGCCCCACCAACCTCTTTTATAAATTAATTTGAAAATACATCATAAAAGCTGGGAAGATATCTTGTTATTCACAATATGGATAAAGATATTTGACTCTTAAGAGCCAAAATTTTATATCTTCCTGGTGTGTTTAACTTAGTGACCTTAAAGCTTTATCAAGAGGTCCAAGGAATTTGGACTTGAGTTAAGGCCATGAAGTTCCTTTGTTTTGATTTGTTTTTACCATAGAAGATAGAAGAAATAAAAATCAAAAGACTATGCATTCAGCCTCATTTAAATACACAAACAAAATCCACCCACAACACTATCAAACAAATGTACTAAAACTATAGCCATGTAAGTATCAAACATCAATACTTCCTGCTTATGAAACTCTATAGTCATATAAATAGTTATGTAAATTCCAATGTTTATGAAATTCCATCCTACACTTGAACAAATGCAATTTTTCAGTCACTATAGCTAGTTATTTTGTCATTTCTCTCCAGATTTCCCTAGAGATCCAGTGAGGCCTAAGCACATAAAAAGTTTCATCATTTTTATTCTACAATCAGCCAGTTTTCAGAGGAAGAGCAAAATTTTTCACCCTGCACTTTTAAGCAAATAAAATATTTCTGGAAAACTATAAGCATAAAGAAATAGCTATGCAAATATGTGCATAGCCTTAGTAATGATACTTGGACAAGCTAATAAAATAATATTTATCATGAAAAGAAAATTAAGTAAAAATTCAGACCCTGCAAAATTTAAATGCGATTTTAATCTCATTTCCTTGACCTTCCTTAAAAGAAAGTAAATGAGGAGGTAATAATCAACTATTTTCTTTTTTAATGAAAAAACAAAACTTGAATTAAAGTGGGAGAGGAAAGGGAATAGAAAGAGACATTTTACAATGTCTAGTAGAGGGTTTTTTTTAAACTCACTTTCAGGAAATTTTTCTCATAATTATCTTTATTACAACTACAAAAATATTCCCTAAATACAAATAATCATATCTACTTAAGTTAATGCTGGGATCTTTTCCTGTATCTTTTAGTATAAAACCATTTCACTCTTTAATGTTTAAGGTACAAAAGTGCTGATTCACTCATCTGCACAAACCTCCTTTACAATTTTTCTTAAAATCCAGTTAAACAATAGGAACTTAAAACTATTAAGAAGACAACAAGAGCTTTTCCTATATAGCAGCTAATTAAAGTCTACCTTGCAGGTGCATTTATCTCCAATACATATAAGAAAATAATTGCATAAAAAGTTAACTGTGTTTTGTCTTGAGTAGTTTCTGTAAGCAAACTGCCTGCAGGGTTCCCATTACAGCTATAGAAGTTCCTGGGACCCTCAATCAGAAATTCAGGCCAACTTTGGGTGAAATGGATTTGCTCTACCTTTAAAGTAACAATACTGGATACTTCTACTTAATATTAGGGACCCAGAGACACAAAGCAGCCTTCTTTTCCAAAAACCTTGCAGTTTATTTTGTTCATAGACAAGAAGTTGAGAGCTAAGCAGTTATTTAATCAACAAAATCAATTTACTTGAATAAATGAGGGAGTTTGGGATCAAAATCTCTTTTTTTTCTCAATAATGTGCATGCAGATATACACTTTACAATATCTAGTCATTATAAATATACTTTTAGGGAAAAGTTTTTACATTCACCAAATGTCCATTCAGCCAAATTATATAGAGAATTATCTCGGTTCTACAACCCAGTTTGGCAAATGATGTGGCCACAAAGATTTTATGTAGATGATATGGACTGTAGTTAAATGTTGTTTTTAAAAGATTATGATTTCTCTCTAATCTCAAACAAGCCCCTAGTTGTGTTCAAGATTAAATTTTCAGGCCTGGTCTCATCTTCTTCCTTGAAAGATTTCTGTAAACATATAATATTTAGGAGCTCCAGAAAGAAAGAATAGGATTCACTTTAATACAATAAATTGAGAAATGTTTTCAAGGGAATGTTGTTAAGAAATGTTGTGATCATAAAATTTTCTTTTCTAAAGAATAATATATATTGCTCTGCAATCAGAGATAAAGATTATTTTTAACATACCTTTCCGCATCTGAAGGTGCTAGAAGATAATTTTCCATCTTTTCTCTTTTAAATGATAAGCTCATATGATTTGTTTATTAAGTTCTACTTGCTTGTAATGCAATACACAATCATTCAATAGACAGGATACCTATACTCCAGGAGCTTACCTTCTAACTTAAAGACTCAGGGACCAAAGAAGAAGTATGACCTGCAGTTGATAGGCGTGAATAGTAAAAATTGACAGAATAAATCATTATATTATACAAATGCGGTTTGAAAAAGTAGAAGGCTAATGTCCAGGCAAGTTCCTTTTAAAAAATCAGAAGTTGCAGAGGGGGAGGGTTCTTACCACCTCATTCATCTACAGAGCTCTCAAATCTTCATGGGTACCAGCAACATTATCATACCTGCCCTTTGAAACATAGAACATAAGATATAGCTTCTTCATCCATGAAAGAGAAACTGAAGACGAGTTCTAGTCAATGACTAAAACTTACAGGTGGAAGTTATATATAATGGACTGTGTGAACAAATATACCCCTACTAAAACCCAAAACTTCCCTTGCATGGATGGAAATGTTCCTTAATCTTTCCATACCTATAAGTAAGTACTTATGAATTGACTTTGGATTGTGGGAAAAAAAAGGGACTGTGTTTATCCACCAGGCCCTGAGGCCCAGGAGGAAAAAAAGGTAACATTTTGCCTTATTCTCACTCGATTTCTTAGGGAGCAGAAGCAGCTTGACTGTAGGGTGTCACCTGCTATATTTATGTTCATTTGGCAATTACTGCTTTCCCAGTCACTGAGCACTCTATTTCCAAAATTAGTTCTGGGCAAATGACTGTTATCTTCTTTATTTATTTGTTTTAAGAACTATAGTACACCAACCTTTCAAAAACAATATGTATAGAAAAAATTAGGGGTTTTTTTTACCTTAAGCTAATGAATCTTGTTTTATTTCTTTGTTTTTAACAGAGAAATAGAAAAAATTTTTTCATTAAAATCCTTGAGTGGGTTTGGGACCTCCCCCCCCCACCTTCACAGACTAGAATCTTTTGTTGTAATCATTACTTTCTAATACCTAGGAAGGGAACCAGGAGGTGCCCTAACACTGAGTAAGGCCTGCCAAGCTACTTCTGCTCTTCTGGGACCTTTGCTCCCTCTCTCTGTGACCGGGGGAAGGTCCCACGCTGAGTACCTGGACATCTGTGGAAGCTGAGGCTGATCTGGTCTTGGCTAAGCCAGAAGGGAGAAAGAGTGAGAGGCAGCTGTGTGTGTGTGTGTGTGTGTGACAGAGAGACAGAGAGACACAGAGAGAGAGAGAGAGCACCAGCACAGAGATCAGCTCCTTTCATCCTCCCCACTTCCTCTGCAGCCCTCCTCTGCTCTCTGTGGCTGGTGGCTTAGTGCCTGAACTGATTAGGTAACAACAGAGCACCTTCCCTCCCTGTTTCCTCTCAATGCATTTGGGCCACCGCTTTTGAAGGAGTCCAGCCCTGCCACTATCCTGCCTTTATCATGGGCTCTATGGGGCTTTATCTGGAAACGCCTGGGCTTTGCCCCTGGCTTCATCAATCATTTGGACCAGTTCACATCCCCTTCACGCTGTTCTGCCTCATTAAACCCATCAAGGGCGCTGCAGAGAGGCGGTGCGGCCAGGGAATGCCTGAGCACTCTTCCCACTGCTCCACATCTCAGGGATGAAGGTCGCGGGGGAGAGGGTGCACAGGATGACTTATGTGACCACCAGATGCTCAGGCCTCACTTTCTTGCTGTTCCAGGAGATTTCTTGGAATTGGACTTGGGAAATTCGATGATCAGTTTTTAAAGAACTCATTTAATATTTGCTGGTGCAACTGGAGACCACAGCTGGTCTCCAACACAGTGAAGTGTTTTAAGACTGACAGATGCAAATGCTGGTTATAAAAAATATATATTCTGGGGGATCCAAGTTCCAGAGAGAAGCCTGGCACTAAATTTAGGGCCTTCTGAGGCAAAGTGAATCATGAAGCACCATCTGCTGTAACCTCTACAAAACCCAGTTCTAAATTTGGGGAAAGGAGGCTTCTACAATTTTCTGAAGTTCTATTCTACTAATGACTCAGACTTCTATTTTTAGGTTTTTATGATGATTATTTTATTCTTATAAACACATTACAAGGGGTTTTCTCACACATTACTTCAAAACAACCTTTGGAAGTGTTTTATTTTATTTTCGATGTCATTTTAAAAGTGAAAAAGCCAAGGCTAAGATATTGAATTAAACCAAGATCATATGGCTGGTAATGGGTGGGTTTAAACTCCATCATTTCTCTTACACAACTTTGCTGACATGGTAAAGAGCAATTCAGGAAGGCGCTATTGTTTGTGTGTATTTTTTGTAACAATGTCTTCGATATGACTTCGGATGTCTAGATACAAATGGACTTCCTTAAGGGGTTTCCCCAGCCTACTGGGAGAAAGAAGAGAAGGAAGACGTAAAGAAAAAAGATAGACATGTTATTGCTCTGCAGTCTCTTCGAACCGACCAGGAGTTGAGGAGGGTATACATTTGACTTTTTTTAAAATATAAATTTATTTATTTATTTATTTTTGGCTGTGTTGGGTCTTCATTGCTGCGCGTGGGTTTTCTCTAGTTGCAGCGAGCGGGGGCTACTCTTCATTGTGGTGCGCGGGCTTCTCATTGTGGTGGCTTCTTTTGTTGTGGAGCATGGGCTCTAGGCGCACCGGCTTCAGCAGTTGAGGCTCACGGGCTCTAGAGCTCAGGCTCAGTAGTTGTGGTGCACGGGCTTAGTTGCTCCGCGACATGTGGGATCCTCCCGGACCAGGGCTCGAACTTGTGTCCCCTGCATTGGCAGGAGGATTCTTAACCACTGCGCCACCGGGGAAGCCCTACATTTGACTTTTAGGAGACAGAAGTAGGGGTGGGTTGGGGGCTGGGGACAGGGGCAGGGAAGAAGTGAGGAAGGAAGCCATAACCTTAGAAGGGCCTCTTCACATCCAATTTGTATCACAAACAAGAGCTAAGTTTCATCTCTGTACAGCACCCAGAGTCATAGCCTCTGGACCACCTCATGCACGCAAACAACTATGTTATGGACCAGGCACCTTTACGCCCTGTGCTATTACTTTTAAACCTTGTTGGGAAGCTAAGGTGGGAGAGTGAAAACAACCGGGCCCCTCCCACCTGCGCGCCACCACCTGGCACCAGGCAGCTCCTGCTGCAAGACTCGCTGTCCCTGGGCGGCCTCTGCGGGAATCCTGGGCTAGGGATGGGATTACGGAAACTCTAAACCATCCGGGCCGCGCGAATCCCGACGGGCCTGTAGCTCCAGGCCGCAGCCCACGCACCCACCGGCTTTTGCGCCTCCGCGCCAATTTGCATCCCCAATAACCGCGCACTGCGCGGATCCCGGAGCACTGCGGGTATTAATAATCATAAAAGACCGGGCGATTACAAAAAGAGAAAGTGCTAAATGTCAGGAGCTGGGGCAAGATTTTTAAAAGGCAACGCACCGAATCCAAGTCTGTACTTTAACTTTTTTAATAACGATTTTTTTTTCCTGGCCTGGAAGCTCGCACCGAATCCTGGAGGAATTGCTAAATCAAATTAAGGTTATATTTTGCAACAGACTGGATGGAGCAATAAAGGAGAGCGCGCGGAAATGGGACTTCACCCATCAATTAGATCTCTATTAGCAGCCAATGCAGGCTTCACCACAGGAAATGTCACATCCCTACCCAAGCGAACCCGTTCGTTATCCACCCCCAGCTCTCACCTCCCCTCTCCCCTAGAGTTAAACTCTTCGGGCGTACACTTTGGAGCCAAGCAAATCCTTTTTTTTTTTTTTTTTGGACGTGGGATTTTGTTTTGTTTTGTTTTTCTTCCCCATCTTCTTTCGGAACCCGGCGCCACCTGCCTCCTCCAGCCCCGGCGCGCTAACCCCGGGCCGCTCCCTCCCTGGCTGGCTGAACAGGTTGCAGCGCGACACCTGCGCTGTCTGCCGGGTCGCTCAGCACCGCGGTGCGGGGGCTGGTGCGCTGGGCCTTATTAATATTAAAAGCTTTATGATGGTCCTGAGCAGTCCATAATGAAAGGTGATTAACAAGACAATAATGGACAGGGCGCTGAATGGTGAGGCAACTCAGCTGCTATAATAGATCACACCCGCCTCGGGGCCCCAGCGTGCGAATTCCGCCCCAGGAACCGTAGGAGTCCGAGGGGATCGAGGGGAAGGCTGGCGTGATAAGGCCTGACTGGGAGACAGACAGCTGAAATGGCGCACCCTGCAGGCTGGGAGAAGACCCTCGTGCGGGGTCCACTCTGACCTCAGCTCCGTCACTGACGAGCTTGCAGGTGTCCGCGGGACCACTGGAGTCCAAGATGTGTGCGGTCCTCACACAGAGACCAGAGGGCTGCACCCGGGTCCCCGAGCCTAGAGGTGTTCACCCTTGCCCACCCCGTAATTCCAGATACCGGAATCCGAGCTCTGATGGGGAGAATGCCCTAAAAATGGCTGCTCCGGCGTGGCACAAAGACAAGGAAATGGGGCACGACCCCCGAATCCACTCCCTTCCAGCCTCCGGTAAATGCACCCAGCCCTTGACTCCCGCTCCTCCAATCCCCAGCAGAACAGAAATTTCCTCGGGCCCCAGAAAGCCTCATTTATCATTCTCCTGGGGACCCGAATGACAACGCTCCTTGTCCTAGCGCGGCTGTGAATTGGCCCCCCCCCCTTCTGCTCCCTTGTCCTCCCAGTGCCCCTGCCGCTCCACACCCTTGCCCATAAGGAGACAAGGTGCAACAGCCCGGGAATGAGCAAGCAGGAGAAGTGGCCGGATGGATAAAGGAGGCACTGTTGCCGTTGCCGCCGCCGCTGCCCCCATTCAGGGGCCGAATTCAAATGGATATTTCCCCCCCTCGGCCCAGCTGAACGAGCCTCAATGCCTCAAAGGTGCAGAGCTGCCTCCGTGGACATGCTCTGTGGCTGATATTATAATTTTCATAATGCGCTTTTATGTCGCTCCAGACTCCTCTGGTGAGGAGCCTGCAGAGCTGCTGAAAGGGGCTTTGAGAGGCCCGGGCGCGCGGCTGCTGCGAGCTGCGCGCCCCCCGCCGGCCTGAGTGGCACCGCGTGCCCCGGCCGGGGCGCGGCTCCTGGGCTGCGAGCGCGCCGGCGGCGGCGGGCGCTGCCCGCGCTGCTCATTAGCATGCACCTCGAGTGCACCCCGCCCGCTTCCGCCCGCTTCCAGGCCTTTCTGCGCCCCTCGGAGTCTCTGCCATCCGCCTGGGTGCGAGGTCCCTGGCCTCATCCTGGCTCACACTCCAGCTCTGGCCCGGCGGACCTGCGGCCAGCCAGGCCTAGGGCAGATCAAGGTGTTAAGATGTGAGGGGATCCCGGGAGCGGTCAGGGGCGGGCGGAACAGTCTTCACACCCAGTGGAGGCTGCTTTTGCAGGGATCTGGAAGCGAGGAGACTCTGGGTGTGAGAGGTTTCTTAGTGAAGACAGGGAGATGGAGCGGAAGCCTCCTCACTGTAACGAGCGTGGTTAGAACTATTTTGTTCTAAGCATTTAGCAAGTATTAATCATTCAATCCTCCTAACAACCCAGTGAGGAAAACGAGAGTCAGAGAGGTTAAGTTGTTTGCCCAAGGCCACACAGCTGGGAAGTAGGAGGGCCCAGATTCCAGTCTCGGAGTCCTTGCTTTTTTAGTGAGCTAACAGCTGCTTTCCTGATGTTGGCTGTGTGTTCGGCCACGGCAGTCAGTTCAAGGGCAAAGCCAGTTGCCAGATCTGTAACAGGCAATACAGGTCAATTACATATTAATCCAAATTTCTGGTCCTCACCTACACCCAGTCATTAGAGCTCATTGCTGTCAGATAATAGCTCAAGTTACCTCCCTTTTGTCTTCTTCGTTTCAGACTCACTGTAGGAATTTGCATGAAATACTTAGGGCCTCTGAAAGTCTAAACCAGACAAATACTTCACCTTAGTCACCAAAAACATATTAAAAATTAATGAATATGTATTGTGGTGAAACTGGTGGGGAAAAGGGGCGGGGGAGAAAAGATGAAGGAAAAAACCCTGCCTTCCCAGAGAACTTCCCAAATAAATTTATCACTTGTAACGACCCTGGATGGATAATTGAAAAATACAATTCCAACTTAACCTTAATACCCACTACAGTAGGCCCCATTAATAGCAGATTCAAGCTACCCTTCTTAAAAGATTCCTTCTGCCAAACTTGGGAACTGTTCACAAAAAATATTAGGTAAAAGTTGTAAGGCTGTAGTTAACCCTAACCCCAAGGCTGAAGTTATGAAAATGTTCTCATAACTGCTCTCTAAAGTAAGGAGTTTACTATTAAGTTTGCCAAATATTATCTTTATTCATTTTTAAGAGGTCCAGCATAAGCATATGTATTGATACTGAGAGCAATCAGTATCTGTCCCCACAGCTCATATTTGTTCAAAAGGCAGACATATACCAAAGAAATAAATATATTTACAAGCCCCAAATCTCTTGCTTTAAATAGTAGTAAAATGAACAAAGCATTCACAGCTAGATATACCTGTCTGTCCTGGGAGCTGTTGCCCCATAAACCCTCCAGACCATATCATAGTCTCAGTTGTCCACTGTTTTTCCTTGGCATAGTTAGAGGGATACTATGGTATTGTCAATGCCCACCATGCACTGGACAACAAAAATTAGCCCCATATGTCCGTCTTCAATAATACCGCAAGGTCAGTCAAGAATCAGTGTCAGATTGGATTTTTATTTATCTACACAAGGCCTTTTAGGGCTTAATCTAAACTTGAATATTTCTTATGACCTAGAAACTAAGCAATAGATCTGAAAACACGACCCATAGATCCCATCCCCAGAGTTGTTATATTTGATTTTCTTCCTTAAACTAGCCTCCTTCCTCTTGTTTATGAATCTACTGCTGTAGGCCTGCATAGCTAATAGAATGATCCCAAATTATAGCTAAAATCTGTTCTTCTTCCTGATTTGTTGCAGCACAATGAAAGACAACTACATCTAAAACTGGGAGGCAGCAGCTGCTCATACATTCCTTCATTAAATAAACATCGGGATACCTGCTGATTGAAACCATTTTGGGGACTTAATGTGAATGGCTCCTTAAAAACCTTCCCATATGTTAGCCTCCTCTATTAAATTCAGAGGTTATTAAATCCTTATTAAAACTTGAAAATGTTCTAAAGTAAAATTGTCTCACATACTTGTAAAGAAACAATAAAGTGCTATTTTTAACAGTTTTTTAAGTCATGTACATGGTAGACTAAGATCAGAAGGTCAAATCATTCAGAAAATTCATGACACCTACTATTCAAATTACCCAACTAAATGAGAGAGGAAGTAGATTTGGTTTAAATTATTTACTTGGTATTGCCTTTTAAACCCCTAAAAATGTTTCAGTAAACCACATCATTTTCAGAAATTGCAAGATTTGACAATACCCACTAAAATAATCATCCTCATAGAAGAGGGGATGATAGCAAAGTTAATGAATGTCATTATTGAAAATAAGAAGAATGCTATCCCTGCTTATTGCACATGTTAACATAAGCATTAAAAGATTTTTGAAAAGCATAATTGATAATTGTCAAATTATGGATTTGTGTCAAATGATGGATTTAAAATATTATAGTATTAGGAAAATAAGTAAATTCTATATAATTGCTTAGGATGTGGTGGTAGTTATCCAGAGAAGTGAAGGGTGAAATGAATCACACAATAAATTCAGGATTTGTCAACAGGCAAACTGGGCAACTGTGGGTCCAAATACCTTCTTTTCCACTCACCTGGGGGCATTTTTCCTCTTTGTATGTACAAAAAAAGGCACAGCCCTTTTTCTCTTTCTTTCTTTCTTTCTTTTTTCCTATTTGAAGCAATTTCATTTCTTTCATTTTATTGCAAGTAGGGAAACAGAAATGGGAATGTCGAGGGAACTACCCAGATAATTCTAAAGAACAAAAGTCTTCCATGAAAGGAGAACTCCTGTAGCCCAGCTCCCCAAGTGTGCTGTTGGCATTGATTTATCTGCCTTGTGCTTCCTTTGGCCTGTGCAGACATTAGCTTATTAAAGGTAAGCTGCAAGTGAGAGAAGGATCTTGAACTGGATGTAAATGTCTTTGGGGTTTCTTTTTTCTTTCTTTTTTTATGGACATGGAAAAGAATGCTAGGGAGCAAATAAGATATACAGATTGCCAACAAATACATGAAAGGATGCTCAGCATCACTAATCATTAGAGAAATGCAAATCAAAACTACAATGAGGTATCACCTCACACCAGTCAGAATGGCCATCATCAAAAAATCTACAAACAATAAATGCTGGAGAGGGTGTGGAGAAAAGGGAACCCTCTTGCACTGTTGGTGGGAATGTAAATTGATACAGCCACTATGGAGAACAGTATGGAGGTTCCTTAAAAAACTAAAAATAGAACTACCATATGACCCAGCAATCCCACTACTGGGCATATACCCTGAGAAAACCATAATTCAAAAAGAGTCATGTACCACAATGTTCATTGCAGCACTATTTACAATAGCCAGGACATAGAAGCAACCTAAGTGTCCATCGACACATGAATGCATAAAGAAGATGTGGCACATAGATACAATGGAATATTACTCAGCCATAAAAAGAAATCAAATTGAGTTATTTGTAGTGAGGTGGATGGACCTAGAGTCTGTCATACAGAGTGAGGTAAGTCAGAAAGAGAAAAACAAATACCGTATTCTAACACATATATATGGAATCTTAAAAAAAAGAAAATGGTTCTGAAGAACCTAGGGGCAGGACAGGCATAAAGACCCAGACATAGAGAATGGACTGGAGGGCACGGGGAGGGAAAGGGTAAGCTGGGACGAGGTGAGAGAGTGGCATGTGCATATATACACTACCAAATGTAAAATAGATAGCTAGTGGGAAGCAGCTGCATAGCACAGGAAGATCAGTTCGGTGCTTTGTGACCACTTAGAGGAGTGGGAGAGGGAGGGTGGGAGGGAGGTGCAAGAGGGAGGGGATATGGGGATATATATGTATGCGTTTGGCTGATTCACTTTGTTATACAGCAGAAACTAACACAATAATGTAAAGCAATTATACTCCAATAATACTCCAATAAAGATGTTTAAAAAAAAAAAAAAGAATGCTGCAGAAATGTGTCCCTGATTTAGTAAGGGACCAGAGAGAGGAGGTGGGGAGAAAGCTCAGTTGCTCTTGTCCTACCATGAGTGAACATTGTGACCACCATCTTATCTACACAGCCTCAGTTTTCTCATCTAAAAAATGGGAAGTTATATTGCTCCAGACATTCCCTCTCTGGTCTACAGTTCTGGTCTTTGGAAAACCAGTACCTGACAAAGCCCAAATTACTTTCTGCCTGGTCGTAAACTCAAACACATGTTTCCAGAATGAACCTTCAAATCTGAGGCTTTAAGTTTTTGCTTCACCCTTTGTCCTTTGCGCTATACTTTATAGAACATAGTGCACCGCATAGAACTGCTTGACATTTTTCTGTTCATCAATAAGGCCTCTGTTCTCATCCAGAATGACAATGATGAAATGCTTTCACTGTATATACATACAGTGTTCTGTATGTACAGAACAAAACTGACAAAATTCCAAAGTAAAAATTTTACCAGTGACTGTTTGGCATGGTAAGTGGATTCCTGAAAGAAGATGAGTAAAACAGACTTCAGTAGTAAAATTCTACCATTCCACTTATTTAGATAATAATTTCAGATATGCTTTTGTGATATCCTCATTGGAAGTAAGTAATAAGATTTCAACTTTTAGTTTTTCTACTATACTTCTCCCCTTGTCCCTTCTTACTAAATAGATTTCATAGATACCATGGATATATCTAAAATAAATATTAAGAGCAAAAGAGAATGACAGGGCATTAGGGAAAATATTAAACAAGATAAATAATTATTTTTCCCTTCATGAATTTACTATGTGCAGTGGTCTTTCTCAACTCCAGAATATACTTTTAAATTTAAAATATCACTTGATATTAGATTTAGTAGATATGTTTTCCACCTTACAAAATGTAAAAGTGGTAATAAAATGACATTGAAAAAGTGATATAAAGGGTCATCAGATAGCTATACATTAAGTTAAAATGTTTACTACTTGACAGCAGGAGTTATTAAAGACAAATGAGAGGTGGGAATTTTTTCCTGAATCTCCAATTGTCATTTTAAATTTTACAGTGAGAGTGTGTCCAAAAATTGCAAATTATTTTAGCTAATAAAGAGTGCTTAAATAACTGTAGCCACAACTATGTGCTTCATTCAAAACTAATAAAGCCCGTAAGTTAATGACAGTAATTAACTCCCACTGTACCACAGTCTCTTCTATAGATGCTTTGTAACATACATTTGATATTTAGTTAGGGAGTATGGAAAAGCAAAGCACAAAAAGGAGATGATGTTCGTATGAGTATAGGGGGGAAAATCTTACAACAAGAACTATAAATATATTTGCTGCATAATTGTGTACACCCGCACAAGATCTATGAGCTCATGAGAACATGCCAGATAATTAATTCATAAATAAATAAGAATGTCAAGCATGGTTTCTCAATGAAGAACCAGTACTATTCTTCAAGAATCTTTTAAGATAGCTGGTTAACTAAAATCACTGAGTGAAGGGATTCTCAAAATGAAAACATTTTGAGGAGAAGGGTCAAGAAGATTTAAAAGGAAGGGGATTTAAACCACAATGATCAGTGATTAGGCCGTGGTGTGTAATGCATGCTGAATAAACAGATAATTTTCTTCATAATGAAGAGGAAAAATGTAAAATATTCTTCTTCACTTAGAAGTTATTTCAGCTAACACGTTAAAAGATCTCCGGAGGTAGTGGATTAAATACCCTTTTGGGGTTTCTTTTAGAGTTTCCTTTTATTCACCTTATATAAAAGGCCATTCGTCAAGTTCAAGAATAGGAAGGACACAGTGCCAGTGGGTGTCGTTGTTGTTAGGAAAATGGGTTTACACCCAGCATGGTGTCGAAAATGGTATCTCAAGTGCCTCGTGAGTAACCACTGAGCAAATGGAATTTCCACACCAGCTCTTGCGCTCCTGCAGCCTGTCTATTGGCAGAGAATTATCTAGATCAGAGCCATATTCTATTGATTTGAGCAATGGAAGAAAAAAACCTTCTTGTGTGTTTTGGTGAAAACACACACACACACACCAAGAAAAAAGAAAAAAAAAAAAACAAACCCAAACCAACACACTTAGCAACTCAGTAGGGGAAAAGGTCAGGCTACTAGAGACAAGTATGTAAAGACACCTCCTAAACCATGGGAAAACATGTATAAATCCTTTCGACTCACTGCATTCAGAACCCTTGGAAGGGAATCACAAAACTGCACTTTGGCATTGTTGGCCTGAAAGGATATCTATTTATCATCTCATAAGACAGCTCGAACGATCTTTATCTACTTTGCCCACTTTCTGACCCAAATTCAGGGTTTTTATGGAAAATTGCAGTCAGTTTGATTGATGAAATCCAAGATGTCTAAAATGGCACCAAAGATCTCCAACTGTGCAGACTCCCACCGAGGGCTTCAATGTTGGCATTGTTCCTGAAGGAATAAAAAAAGGAAAAGAAAAAGTTGAGAAAAACAGGCAAAAGTTAGGGAATTTTTGCTTTAAAACTTCAAATTTCAATGAAGATCCCCAAACCCATTATCCCTGTTCACACGTGCGAACTGGGCGCACATCAAAGTATTTCCCACACATCGCAACAAAACCGGGTTCCTCATGAACCAATAAACCTTCTTTGTGACCCGCTGAATGGCTGTATCTACCGAGCGAGCGGGATTCAGAAAGGCTCTCAGAAGGGCAGCGTGGAACAGGGAGCTGGGAAGCCGGGGAGCCCGGCGCGCCGGCCCCGGCGCAGGAAGGAGAAACTAGCGTACGCAATCGCCCTTGCCAAGGGCCGTTTGGGGCTTTAAGACACCCTTACGAGGAGTCCCAGCGGCCGCAGAAGCCCTCCGTGTTCCCGGGCACTGCAGCCGGAGTGTCCTCCCCGCTCTCTCCCCAGCCCGCCGGCGGCGCCACTATTAACCCAGAGCCGGAGCCAGGCGGAGGCACCGGCGCCGAGGCCCGCGGAGGCGGGCGACAGCCGCGGCAGTCGGTCCAGTTCGGGGGGCGATGCATTGTAGTGGAATATTGTCACCTGCCTAATTGTTCGAAGTGGCCCTCCTCCCCTCCCCCATTAGTAATAATAGCTGGAGCGCGCCTCCTACCCGGTTACCAGGCCGGGGAGCTGATGAATGAACCCCCTCGTAGGGGAAAATCTTGGGAGCTGTCTTCTGTCGTATTACCCAAGGGGGCCGGCTATAAATCTTCTTTCATTTTAACCACATTTACCCTCATCCTCCTCCGGGCTAGGGATGCTGCGTTAAGATTGCACTGATGTGCCAATGCTGTGGACCAGCTGCTCCTAAATACAGACAGGTCCTTGTCAATTAAGGCTTTGAGAAGCAGGTCCTCGGGGCCCTGGGGCATTGGAGCAGCCAGCAGTGTGCAGCCCTCACAATTAGTATCCATTTGGAAGGGACCTTCAGGGCACAAATGCACAGGCAAAGGAAGAATCAAAACACCAGGCAACTTCAATTCTGGAAATTGGTTGTGTAAGTGTTGTGAAACTGAACAGACGGCCCCAAGAAGGGAGCTAAGATTTCTGGGGCGAGAGGGCCTCGCCCGCCACACCCGCCCCCTTTCCAATATTTTCTCTTTGTCTTGTTTCAAGCTGGGCAGTAGATTGAGTTTGTGGGTAGGTTTTGGGGGGAAAGAAAGATAAATGAATACATTCATTTGCCTGCTCCTAGCTGAAGTTGGCTTTTGGTGTCTTTTGTGGCCACCTCAAGCAGCTGGTCAACCCTGCCCGGACCATGGCCTTTGGCCCAGGGGGCGCTGGACAAGGCAGGCGCTCCAAGGAGAAGAGCTGCGATGTATCAGGTCAGGGAGGCCAAGCCGCCGGTGGGCCAGGCCGAGCATTAGCAGTTCAACTAAACAAAACCCAAAAGGCTCAGGGGGCCTGGGGTACCAGGAGGGAAGGTGTTTATATAAGTGATTAGGAGCAGTTGGTAGTTAGGGGCGGAGAAAAAGGCAGAGCTTGTGACACAGGGCAACTTAGCTGGACAGCAAGGGTGGACATTCAGAGGACGTCACTGTTTAAGACTGTGTGACCCCACCAAGTTCAAGAACAGAGCAAACAGCACAGGCCATTAGGGACAGCCGTCAAACAGATGACAACAAAGCCAAGAGGGGCATTGAGAAAAATGTCTCAATATTAAATATGGAAAAGTATCGGGGACCAGGGCAAGGGGTCAATAAAAGTCAACAAGAGCTTAGGCTTAATGAGATAAAGAATTTAATATCAAAAATGCATAAATCTGCAAGTGAGGCAGCCCCATAATAGAGATAAAAGAACCAGTTCAGTCAACATTCTGGGATAATGGCGCCATAATAGATAGCATCGGGTTGTTAACATTTAACACAAAAGTGAAGAGAATGAAAGGAAAGGCAGCTCCCTTAATTGAGAACCTGCTGGAAGATCTCCACATGCCACCAGGGATGAATACGTTGCTAACTAGCTGCCTTATCAACTGACCATCGGGAGACCTGTTCCTTCTTAAAGTTTCATGCCCACCCCACTTCTCCTCCTTCCCTAGGTTTCTGTCTCAGAAGCACACACTGTCTCTAAAGTCAAAGTCCTTTCTCTCGGAACCCATTGTGACTGTCCTCCTCCCACTTCAGCAAGGAGATGAAGTTTCTTTAAAAATTCACCTACCTTCCTGAGTGAGCTAGCAAAGTTCTTAGCAAGGAGCTTATTATGAAAAAAATGGTCTGGGTTTTGTCTCATTTTTCCTGCTAAGAATGAAAGCACATATTTCTTCAGAAGGGAGGTGCAGTCACAAAGCTTCAAAAGACTGTCTCACTTTGCACACTTTTTTTCCAATCAATAATGAATCGTATTTTTAAGGAAACTTCCAGCAGCAGAGCCTTGAAAATTCAGTGAAGCTTCCTGAAGCAAGTACTTCAGCTGTATGCACTAGATCTCTAGGACTTTGCCTATGTATGAAAAGCCCTTCTCTTTAGTATCCACAGGTAGACAATGAAAATCAAGGATGGATTGTCCTATCCTGACAGCAACACAGCAAGAGGTAAGCCATTCCAGTCGTGGACAGCTGCTGCCTAAGACTCAGCATCCTCCCATTCCTGTAGAGACAGAAGATGGAGCCCACCTTCCGGCAGTTATCATTGGGGGTGCCTTCTACAGAGGGATCCATGGCTCCCTGGTCCGATTCTTTCATTCCCATGATGCTTGTTAGTTTTCAAAACACATTTACATACCTAACCAGAGTTGATCCTTACAACTACTTTGTGGAGTGAATAGGGTAGAAATGATTATTCCCACTGTTTGGTGAGGACACAGAAAGATTAAATAAGCCAACTCATTTTTCACAGTCAAGATTCCTAATCTAGTGTGTATTCCACACCTTCCTTGTACTTTGGCCTCCACTACTGAATGCAAAATTCAGAGACACAGTGAGAACCTGAGGTCTTCCTCAAGCCTGTGCAGGCACCTTGATGCTCATTCCTGTCTGGATTGTGGCTATTACTTACTTGTTTTAGAGCACCCAGAGAATTTATGGGGACTCCCAGAGCATGTGTCCAAGCAGGTTCATTCCAAAGTTGAGAAAGTTGAAGTTCAGAGGCTTTCAATACCCGGCCCAAGTCCCAGAGTCAGGAAGTGGCAAATTTAGGCTAACCTGAGTCCTGAGATTCCATAACCGGGTTCCATCAGAAACCCTTCAGTATCCACTACACTTGATATTTCTTCCAAGGAAACTGCAAGTTCCTTGAATGCAGTGTTTTCTGTTTCTCTTGTATCTCATGTGGAACTATCCCCTCACAAAGCTTTTGTAGGATTTATTAAAGAATGACTAATGACTAGTAAGTGAATGGATGGGACTAGGAACAGTAATCAAAGAGACACCAGCTTGGGCTTACCTCCAATGACATTGACAGTGATGGTATGAAAACCATACTCCAGAAATTAGGACATTTAAGTTATCCTTTTTTAATGGAAAGCAAACATATTATGAGGAAAACTGCCCCTGGAGCTTCAGAATCTGGAGATTACTGTTTGTGTGTTCTGTTTTGTTTTGTTTTCATAACAGCTGTTAAGTCAAGGCCTTGTGCCTGCAATTGCAACTTCCCACCACTCTCGAGCTAGGAGAGCCCAGTCTTGGCTCATCACATATTCCTGGGCCGGCGGGGAAATCAGAGGAGGTCAGGAGGCCACACCTAGATGGGGGGTACACCTCCACACTGGGAGGTCACTCTGACCACCAGACCTCTAAGAGCTCTTCCATCTTGAAAGTTCTGAGATGCTGTCCTGATCCTCTGACTCCTGGCCAGCTGGGCCTAAGTAGGCCAGAGATGACTGACAGGAAGTCAGTAGCACCCGTCCCCCCCCCTCACCCAACCCACCCAGAGGAAGCCTCTGGGAACAAGGCTGGCACTGGCATCCTCAGGCCAGCTCCAGCTGGGGATCCTCGCTGGACACAAGCCTGGCCAGGCGATTCCCTGGAATCTTCGGACTCATTCCCCTCCCCTCCCCACTATCCGCCCTCTCCAGTCTTGGCGCCTGGTGACCGCAGCGCGTGGCGCCAGCACAGGCACTTCCGGGGCTGCCCCCCGCACCCCTGCTAGATCAGGTCAACGGGAGCACACGCTGGGCGCCAGGCTGCTCAGGCCGGCTGGCCTGGCCCCAGTGCGACCCCAGACAGCCCAGGACCAAGCCGGTGGTCGGCACCCACGCCTCCCTCTCCCTCCCTCCCTGGAGGACCGGCCAAGGGAGGGGATTTGGGAGGCGGGACCACTGAAGGCGTAACTCAAGGTGCCTTCAGGTCGCCTTGGAAAGCTCGGCATGCCTGGAACAGAGCAACCGATGTCCGAGGCATAATCAGGGAGGAACCTGTCTTCACAAAAGCGAATTGGTTTGTCTGACAACAGTGTGAACACCAAGATACGCCAGAACCCGAACTAGCGGTGGACAAGACAAGAGGCTAGAATTTGCGGTTTTAAAGGGGTTTTTTTATTCTAAAGAAAAATGTAATTTGGCTAAATGCAGCAAAGATTTTCCTAAGGTTCAGGAGGTCAAGCAGATGTAGACAAGCGCACGGGAGTTATTTATGTCATGTCGGGTTATGGTAAAGGCGAGAGAGCGAATCGCCCAGGCGGCGCAGGCAGCCAGTAGGCCCGCGCGCCGGGGTCAGGGTGGTGGGCAGTGTGTCCGTCCTGGCGGGACAGTAATTGCCCCGGGTCTGACACGACGCCGGGGGGCTCCGGACGCCTCCATCCATCTCCATCCAGTTAGCGACATGCCCCCCGACCGGGTGGGAGGCCGGGCTTGGGTCTCCCTCCACTTCGAATAATAGGCAGAATTGTCTCGCCGCCTGGCACTACCCTGAACTGCTCGGGGCTCGCTGCCCCTCTCCTTTCTCTGGTCTCACTTGTCCCGCAGCCTTGGCGATGGGGTTGGGGTGAGGGGGCAGCTCGAGATCGGGTGTCTCCTGAGCGCAGAGCGCAGCCGTAGCCAGAGTGCCTGGGAGGAGACGCAAGCTTCGGCCTCCTACCACCCTGCACTCCGCTGCTTCCGCCGGCCACGAACCTGCTTCGGCCTCCAACCTGCCCGGCTAAGCCAGCCGCCCGGCGCTCCCTGCCTACCCTAGGCCCTCCGGATCCTGCCCCAAATCTTCCCTTATTGCTGGGGGCTGGTAAAGATTCTTCCCCCTCTGACAGTTTAATAGTCCCAAGTCATCATCTGCGTGACACTGGCCATCCATCTTCTCCCAGGGGAGGACAAAGCCGGGCCTCGCGGACTCCAGGCCTCTCCCTCCCCAGCTCTTTCTATTTTGGGAAGACCTCCCCACAATGGCGTCCTTATGAACCATAATGGTGATGTTTATGAAGGCCGCCATCCCAGTGTATGAAGACAATTTTATGCCTAATTAGAAAATGATGTAACCAGAGAGAAGACAAAGAGAAGCTGTCCCCCCTCCCGTTTCTCTCTCTCCACTCACACCCCAAATTTCCTCGGGCCGATCCCCTTGCGAGTGGTCGGGGCTCCGGGCCTCTGTTTTGACAGCGGCTCGGCTGGCCTTGGCCGCGCGGCAGGCGGCGGCCCGCGAGTCCCGAGGCCGAGGGCAAAGGCTGAGGGGCGGGACGGCGCGGGGAGGGGGCAGAGACGGGGGCAGAGGCTTAAAGAGATTTGGGACGCGCGCTCCTGCACTTTTCTCTTCCCCACGAGCCCCCATCCGAGGGGACTTCACCCCTGGGAAGACTCCAATAAATGCAACCCGGCGCCACTCGATTCCGGGATAATTTTTAATATATATGCAATAAATGTTCACTTTGTTAGATTGAATGACAGACAATAATATCGGCAAATCTTCATATCCATCCATTACCAGCAAATGAGCTGCACAAAGGACAGATTTGCTTTTGATTAATTTATTTGCAGACTCGGGTTGATAAAGCAATAACTATTTGGTTAAACTTGACATTTGGTCTTCGGGGGGTTATCAGACAAATCCCTGTCGTTCGGGAGAGATAATAAAGCTGTTTAAAGGGGATTAATTATTAATTGGCTGCAATTAATTTCCCCCCTTTGCTCGGCTGCTGCCACAATGCACATCACTCACTTACAAAAAAAAAAAAAAAAAAAAAAAAGGCAGTGGTTTCCCCCCACTCAACCGACCTGGGGCGAGGAGGGGTTTGCCCAAAGCCCCAAGCAGAGATGTGGCCTCTTGCACCCCGGTTATTCTTGCGCAGACTCTTTTAATGAACCACTATCCGTTTGGTGGCCATGAACTCTGTCTCCAACAGCTTTGGAATCAGGGGTCCGACCAAGCACGCACTTGAGTATTATGGCCTCCGTACAGATTCCCTCGTCTAGGTATTTTCGAGGACAGCAACATCAGTTCACACCCGTCGTTTTATCTAAGTGCAAGCCCCACAGTTTGTCTCCCAGGGGCGGCAGCTTGAGGACTGAGCCGGAACGGGGCGTGGGAGAATAGACAGACTGCCCCGCTCACGGCGCGGGGAGGATACCCTCTCCCCCGGCGCCCCGGGTGCTGAAACCCTTCCTGTCGCCTCCCTGGCCTATAACTCGTCTCTGGCGGCTATAGGGTGCGGGGAGAACAAGGCCAAACCCCACTTCCACGTAGATGCCGAAACGACTGCGGGCTGCGCTCAGGCCAGCGCTCTGCGCCCGGACGAGGAATCATCCAGCCGCAGCGTTCTTGGCCCCGAGCGTTAGGCACCTTTGTGACCCTGCGTGCCCCTTCCCTTGCTAATAACCTGTCACAGTTTTACAGGACACATACTGAGTCAAAAGCCGGCCAAGTCAGGCCGGCTAAAGCCCAGGCTGCCACGGCCTCCCAGACGTCCACCCGCTTCCAGGGTCCTGCACCCTTCTCCGGGGCGCGAACTCAGGGCAGGGATGGGCAGGGTTCCCGCTGGCTTGGGAGCGGCCGGAGTCTGTACCACTCTCCCGTAAATCCGTGGCTTAGCCGACTGTCGGTCTTGGATCCCACAGCCGGGCAGCCGGGGAAAGGCCGGACTGCACTTCCCTCTAGGCTCTCAGCAAAGGAACCAACGTAAGGAAGGGATTCCCTTGCTCTAGGAACAGGAGCAGAAAAAAGGGGTGGGTAGGCACAAACAAGCGGACTCCCAAAAAAAAAAAAAAAAAAAAGCGGTTGGCTTGCCAATCCTATTATTTCTTGCTGGGCAGAAAATTCAACGCAAACAACCCCCAAGTGATCTGGCTGGAGAAAAGATAAACTGGGGACGGAATGGAACGGGGCATCGCCGCGTCAGACAGCTTGGGCTCAGGGGTTCGAAATACAACCTGCCCGCCGAAAAGCTGATAAGAGACCCTTGGCCTCGCGCCGCGCTCTACGTGCCTTTCTTTCTCTTTCCTTCTTTTCCTTGCCGCTTTAAATCAAAATGGGGGGATTACACACAAAAAAGGGAATCTTTCTTGGGAGCACTGGGAAACAGCGATGGCGCGGGGGCTAGAGACTCGCGCTGGGTGCGGGTCCGCGCCGCAGTGGACCCCGCTGCCCGGCCCCCACCGACACTTAGGAAGTTGTCACTCCTCTCATTTAAAGCCCAAGAAAAAGCATTCATGACACTGTTTCTGTGTTTTTCCTCTCTGCCCCCTCC